>NC_141674.1:189092020-189756020 GCF_028749965.1 Puma concolor
AATGAGGCCTATAAAAAAGTAGTTCCTTCTGGAAGTTTCCCTACCAACTGACTGTCCTGAACTTAATAGTTATCCATTCTCTATCTCAGACTGGAGTTACTTCTTTATTTGAAAATTTTATATTGCAGCAAGGGGTTGGTGGGAAGCAGATATCCCAGAAAAAACCGAAAGAAAGTGTACTGCTGACATCAGAGGATAAAGACCAAATGGCCATTGTCAGAGGTTTTTCAGTCCCTTTATTTGAAATTAAATGGGTAGCTTCCCTTTGCTTTCCACTGTTGATGGAAATACAAGTGGAGAATGTGATACATCTGTGACTGTTTTGAGCATACCATATTTTATCCTACACACCTAAGTTTTCACTTTCACTTTTTACTTTATGATGTTTTAATGCATAACCAAGCTATGATATTCCATCTCTGGCAGCAGCAGTAGGAAAGAGCCATGGAATTAAAGTTAGGGAAGTTCTAGAGTCCCAGCTCTAGCAGTGAGTGAATCCCAGCCACTCCTCGTCTGCAAAATCAGCGGGGCTAATGCCTGCCTCACAGGGCTGCTGTGAGCATTCATCACGCATGTGAAAGATCTGTAAATTGCTGCACAAGTGCTAGTATTTCTATTTAGAAATGGTGGCCTGGAGATTTAGAATTGAAAATTTATGGTTTTAAATATGCTATCTAAAAGGTATACAGTATGAAGTAACTGGCCAGTGTCACTCAAAACTCCAATAAAAGGATGATTTAAAACATGTTTTTCTTAGAATTGAGCCAGTCTACCAAAATTTTGAGAATTTCTCAGTGGGTCTCAAGTCTTCGTTCATTTCTACAACTATCCTTGTCTCTCTCTCTCTTAAGGGGTCAAGGCCTTCAGCAGATTTGCCTTTAAGAACCAAATGTGGAATCTGTGTGTTTATTCCAAAATCAAAACAATCCCTAATGGAAATGCAAAGTGCTTAACATAATCAAGTGTTGGTCCTTTTCCAATAATGGGTAGCCACCTTCTGAGACAGAGCAGCGGTGACATGGACAGGCTTCTTGAGAAGACATTACAACTGGGAGGTGGGCTAACTAATGCCTAATGTTTCCAACCAGAATTTTAAACATCTTCTCTTCCCTTACCCGAATCTGTTTAGGAGAAAAAAAACAAAAAAAAAAAATAACCAGTGAGAATCAAAATATGCCTTTTATTCAAAGAAATAATAGATTTAAGACCCCCGCGCTTGGGATATTAGGATCAGAAAGTCAATTTGTGGTCAGCAAAAGTGGTTATCATAATTATAAATTTACGTTCATTTTAAAGAGAGAGATCTCTAAAACCCCAGAAGGACCTCTGTAGCCAATACAGAGTCATGAATTACAACTTGGGTAAAAAACAAACAAAAACTAAGGCTGGGTTTAAGTTTTTAGGCTGCCCTGGGATGCCTGGGTGGCTCAGTTGCTTGAGCATTTGACTTCATTCAGCTCAGGTCATGATCTCATCGTGAGTTTGAGCCCCAGATTGGGCTCTCTGCTGTCAGCACAGAGCCTGTTTCGGATCCTCTGTCCCCCTCTCTTTTTGGCCCTCCCCTGCTGGTGCGCTCTCTCTCTCTCTCTCTCTCTCTCTCTCAAAATAAATAAACTAAAAAAAAAAAATTTTCTTTAGGATGCCCTGTGTTATTTCTTTTGCAATCATAAAACAACCTCATAGAGATGAATGTCTTTTATTATGAAAATTGCTGTTACATTACAGCCAACATTCCAAAACAGTATTTTAATAAACACGTCTTGATTATAAAGTAGAGCAGAAACCATGATCCTTTTTCAAAACTGATTAACATCTGCTGATGTTAACATAAATCTGGAGGACACTCTGTATGCTCACCATGGTGTGTAGGAGATGAGATGAGGAAGAGCACCTATGTTATTCAAAACAACTACTAGTGTTACTAGTACAGTGTAAACCAACCATTTACAATAGGACATTAAAAAAAAAAAAAGGTAAAAAGCAAAACACTAAAATGTTGAGGTGTTACAATACTTTTGAGATGGGAAAAGCCAAAGCTTGTTTCCTTTTTTCTTCCCCTCTGTGAGTTCAGTGCGAGGTAGAGGGAAGAATGCTAGATCAAGGATGGATGCTATTTCCCAGAATTTAGTCCTGCTCCAACACAGCCCACATGCAAAAGCTCTTCAGGCTCTCATTCACAGGCCTCGGAATACAGCATTTGCACATGGACAAATGAGGTTCCATAGCAGCTCAGAGTCAGTGTTTGAATTCCAGTGTATTCACTCTGTAGCACTGTAAGGAATCCAAGAACAAATTTCCTATGTTCTTCCTAATCAGGAGGCAGAAGACTCCTATTTAGATGTGTTCCATGTTTGGGGTCAGGGTGCGATAGTCACTGCATAGAACCTCTCCCATCATGAACACTACCTAGTGGAAAAGCTTAGAAAAAGTTAAAACTGCAGTTTTAGAAGGTCCTCTTCCCCCTCCTTCAGCAAAGAAGCATGATGCACACGTGACTGCAAGGAATTCCGGAAGGCATAGTGTGGCTACAATAGTTTCAAGTACCATCTGCTCCTCGCAAAAGGGCCTGGGGTAACTGCAGGCCAACCCGAAACTCAAAAATATTTATTAACTTCTTTAATGTAAGAAGCTATACTGAGAACTTCTCTTACGACTTCATGTAGCTGGCATAGTCTTTACTGTAGGAAGGGATATCCTCTTTTTCCAAACAGTAAATGTGTGATATTTTGGGAATTTAACATAGGCGAGGGACTGGTTTAATTGAATCCTATGTCCTTTTCATTCCTCCCTTTAAACCATACAGTCTTTTTTCTGGACTCAGAGCTATCACCATTAGTAAGGCTCAGAGATAACAACCAAAATAATACAACGTCCTAATTTCAACACCATTCTTTTTTGCCACTACAGGAAGACGCCAGATGGTGCTAAACACCCTACAGATAATCCAGTTGTCAGGCTGTTCTGCATCCTAGTTAAGCTTCTCACGCTGGATCTGGTAGTAACACGCCTGAAAAAAAGTTCAAAACAATTTAAAATTTACTTGGAAAGAAATTACACAAACATAGCAATGCACAGGAGACTAAAGAAAGGAAATCTTTGTGTAATACTGATAGCTCCAACCAAATCAGTTGGTTGCTTTCTTTTTCCCTGTTTTCTAGTCCCCATATCCAATGTCTATTTTGCCTAGCTGTAATTAGTGGAGATAAAATTTTGCACACTTTCTAATTCTCAAAACAAACTTTTTACAAGCTGTTTAATATTCTTCAATGAGTAGAAATACCTTAATTGGCTAAGCCACTACTGATCAGACATTTAGAATATGCTGATCATTATAAGGTACACAAACAACTGTAATCAGAATCATCTAGTAAGTTTAAGAAACTGCAAATTAAGGTTAAGTATCATTCCAGACCCAGTGAGTCACAATTTTCAGCAACAACTTTTTAAGAAGCATTCCCAGGTGATTCTGAAAGTATCCAGGTTGGGAGTTACTCACACAACAAAGAACACCTCAGCCAAAGCAAACACAATGTTGTCCATTCTTTAATTCCTCAGAATAAATCCCCAGGAGTGCGTTTACTCAAACTCAGAGAACATTTTTGATGTGGCTGATATCAATGTTAGTAACAAAAGTTTTCCAAAGGTGATTATTATTTAATCCATTATCAGCAATATGGGAATAATTCTGATTTCGCTATACCCCTACTAGCACTGGGTATAATTTTAAAACATCTTTGCTAATTTAGTAGGCACAAAATGGCACCTTGTTTAAATCTACAGTACTCTGATTCTCAGTGAGGTCGAGGATATTCCTACATATAAATATACTAGTTGTTTGTCCCTTGGTGATATATGAGAAATGCTCTTCATAGAACATGAATACTAATAATGTAAATCATTGGTGGCCACTATTTTCCCCAATTCCACCCCCCTTTTCAATTTAATAGAAATGTTAATGGTATTTCAGTTGAAAAGTTCAATTAACCCAAGCTAGAAACCTGACATTAAGTTCTAATTTCTTTTTCTCATTTTAATTTGCCTGTCTTTCCTTCTCTCTTCCTTTTGCTTAAAAATCAAAAAGCATCTATAGTTTGCAATGCAGGTGATTCTGGCCTGATTCTACCCTCCCTCCAAAACAGGTAATAAGCTATCCCAGTACTTTAAGCATTTATTAAATAATTCCTTTCTTTTCTATTTTTGTACTGATGTTTCCATTTTTACATGTGAAATTTTTATTATAACACTGCCTTTACAACAGCTATCCCTTCTATTAGAGGTAATGTCCATTCTTGTAACAGGAACATACTATCTTAATTATTGTATTTTTATGAAAGTTTACTAACTGGCAGAGTGGGTCTAATCCTTTTTTTCAGAAGTGTTTATGCCATTTTCAATTTGTTGTTCTTCCAATATACACACAGAATTATTCTACCAAATTCCAAGAAAAATCAAGGTAGGGAACTAAAATAACTTCCAACAAACCCTAGACTACCCTTACTAGAGAATCTCATTTGTAACACACTGGTTACAGTAAATACATGGAGAAAAAAGAAGATACAATTCATATTCATTACATACATATTGCCTTCTGTGTTTTACCTCATTTCCATTAAATAACTAGTGCCAGATACTTTTGGACACTAAGAATCCTTTCTGTTTCTTTTCTAGAGTTACATTTATAAAGATGGTCTACCTTTATAAGCACTTGAAATGATTTGAATGGTCAATTTATAGGGAAGATTGGGTAATGTGCTTTAGTATTTTGAAGAAGAACTGATTCTACTTTTAATGTATTATATTTTAAAATATTAACAATATGTACTCTAAAGGCATTTAATGATTGCATTAAACCTCTGTATAAAGAAGACAATGATTAATGATAGATACATAATATGGCAAATTAAGGACAGATTTTAAGATTAAAAAAATTAAATATCACCTATACTTACCTTCAAGGTGGTGAACATTATACCCTGTTCCCCATGCTGAAGATACGGGTCCATCAGATCCTCAATGAGGTGTACCTCGGAGCCTAAATTCCTAATCCTGCCCAATAAGATAAAGATACTGAGTTACTCCTATTTATATGTATATCTTCCTTCTGAATCTATGTGAGGGAAAATAAAGAACAGCTCACCATACTGAAATGGGTAAACAGAATTTTTTTTTTCCTAGTAGGGGAGCATATTACTGTCATCAATTCAGAAAAAGCACTTGTTAAAATGAGTCACTGTAATAAAGTCAGAAAAGGTTGGTCACCTGGCCCGTAGCACCACATATAAGAAAACAGGAAACAAGTCATCCATGGACCATAAAAAGTCTTCCTGAAGTGATGCCAGGACACTCTGAGAGATCTCTTCAAAAGTCTGCTGGATGACCTTAAGTTTGTCTGACGGGGTAAATGTCGTGCTGTTGTTATTTAAAAAAAAAAAAAAAAAAAAAAATCCTATGAACTGCTTAATATTAAATATTGTTTGACAATATACCCCCTGGGGTGCCTTAAATTGGACACTTCAGGCATAATGAGTTGCTGGAAGGGATGACCACTGTAATCCCACAGTTTTTTGAGAAAAGAAGCCTCCAACGATCTATGGTTCTTATGGAAGAATTCACTAAGTCATAGATTATCTCCTTTTACCCAGGATCTTATTTTTCTAATATATGCTCTTCTCTGAGTAATTAAGTTTGGTTAATTTCCATTTGGCTAAAGATGTGATTATGTAGATACATTTCTGGGTAGGCTCTCCACCTTTTTTGAAAATACAAGGGACTTGTAGAGTAAAAGTAAGCCAAATGTCTCAAAACAGCCTTTTCTGATCTCCAGGCTGAGTGTGACACCATCTAGGACTGAAAGGAGCACTTAGAGCTTAGGTTAGGATAAGATCTCATTAACATTTTAATAGACTAACTACTACTTTGATTTATGTGATTTTCAGCAAACGAGAGATTACCTAATCTGCTGTAGACATTCTACAGCTGAGGCAAAACAAGCATCTTTTGTGGTTGGCAAAACCTGCAAAAAGAGAATTTATGAAAATCAAAGAGGAAAGCTGTCTTCTGCAGTAACAGTAAAAAATAATGGCACAGCACAATTCTTCAGTGAATAACTCATGCTTGGGTACTATTCTACCAAAGTAAAATGGAATTTTTTTGCTATCTTGAACACCCCACATCAAAGAAAAACATATTTGCTGAGGACACTGAAATCTACTATACCTTTTTACTCTCTCCAAGGATTGACAAGGTCATTGGCCAAAATTTCCTACAATAGAATCCACACTGTTAATACAAGTTATTACTTAGGGCAGATTAATCCCCGTAAAAACAGTTGATGGCTACATTGCCTTCCCTGTCCCCATTTAAAATAACTATTCCACAGATAAAGTGTTCTGGTTTTTTAAAAAATGTTTACTTTATTTGAGAGAGTGAGCAAGTGAGCACGGGTGGGGCAGAGAGAGAGGGAAGGAGGGGGGGAGAGGGGGAGAGAGACAGACAGACAGACGACAGACACAGAGAGACAGAGAGAATCCCAAGCAGGTTCCGTGCTGCCAGCACAGAGCCCGACACAGGGCTCAATCCCATGGAACTTCAAGATCATGACCTGAGCCAAAATCAAGAGTTGGACGTTTAACCAACTAAGCCACCCAGGCGCCCCCAGAGATAGTTTTAATAAACATTCCACAAGTAATTTAAGAGCTTCTATCTTGTCCCTAAGAGATCTGTCAATGAATACTACAATAACCCTATACATTACAGATATTACCACGTATTGGCCAAAATCTTTCCTTCACTCAGTTTTATCTCATTTTTAATGTGAAATTATTCCACTGAAAAAATTTACTTTCTGATTAAGGCTTGTTCACCTTTTTTTAGAACACAAATATATAATTAATGGTGCTGGGTGATCAGCTTTATCGTCGTACTAGAAGAAAGGATAATGTGTTCTCCCGGAATAACAAGAAACAATGCTCTACAACAAAGCACTTCTAAAACTTTTAAATTACAAATTGTACACGGGGAGGAAAGAAAAAGAAGGGAAGGAAGAACATCAAAGACTAAATACAATTAATTTTTTCTGAAACTATAAACATGTATTTTGTTTTAAAGAACAGCAAAATATCAGATGGGATAGCTAAAATTTACATATATATATACACACACACACAAACATTTCATACACACACACAAATAAAACACATCAGAAGAATAATCAAGATTTATACCCCACTTCAAAAATTCTCAAAAATAAAGATTAAATGTCACTATTTTGCTGAATAATAGATATGCAAGTAAGTGAATCAACTGCAAATCATAGATCCAATTAATAATGCTGTTTGCATTTAAAAAAAATTTTTTAATGCTTTTTGAGACAGAGACAGAGCATCAGTAGGGGAGGGGCAGAGAGAGAGGGAGACACAGAATCCAAAGCAGTTTCCAGGCTCTGAGCTCTCAGCACAGAAACTGACGTGGGGCTTGAACCCACAAACCGTAAGATCATGACCTGAGCTGAAGTCGGACGCTTAACTGACTGAGCCACCCAGGTGTCCCTCACTGTTTGCATTTTAAATTAAACCATTTGATTTTACTCGTAACTACTGTACTTACCTCTGCACCCCAAGGAAGCCCAGAAGAGCAATATCTGGCTGTTTATTTAGTCGTAGTACACATTCCCAGTAAATGTCTTCCTCACGATCATTATCCAGGGCATAGAGCATAAACAGTGGTGGGTAGAGCCGAGGTAGTAGTACAGGAAGCAGTAACCCAGAACTTGTTACCACATAACTACAAAATATTGGAGAAGGAGAAGCATTCATATCAAAATTGAATACAGAATCAAAGAGTTTCAGTTTCAAGCTGAAAGGAAGATGGGACATTTTGAATAAAGAAACAGTTCTAACATTATTCTGCGTTTTTATCTGGAGGTAACATGAAGAACTTACCTATGGCCCCAGAGTTTTATATCTTGGACCAACTGTGAATTCTTTTCATTACCTCAAAATCTAACTAAACCCAGTTGGTTTCCGTTTTGAAAATGATTCTCTGTGGTTATTCTAGATGAGCATGATGTTACTTTGCTCAGCAGGCTCGGAGCCCAGTAACTCATGTGTGCACTTCCTTGGGGTTTGACTAATACAACTTAAGACCTGAAAGGGACCTCAGAGATTACCTAGTCCAGTCACATTATTTTAAAAATAAGGAAACTGAGATCTAGAGAAAACTCTTCCTTGGGATTCTTTGGATAGGATCACCCACCCTCTTTCTTCACTATCTCTACCCAACTCCATTTACCCAGGCTCTGGAGATTCGGATCTGGAATCTGATTTCCCAGTGCAAAAGGATTTCCTTTCGGTTGGCAGAGGAGCAGAGAGAGGAATTGTGCTGCCCTCTTCAGGAAGCTCAGGAAATAAGAATCTAAGGAATAACAAAACACAATTAGACAATTATACCTCTAGAATGTCTAAAAAGAGTAAAAACGCATTTCTATTATTTCATCTATTTAAAGACCTATGAAATCAAAATTTATATCAAGTAAATATTTTAGTTTCCTGAGATTCTTAACTGATGCTTCTTATAGGATAAAATTAAGACTGTAGCTAATGAATAATACCACTAAAAAATCTTCATGTGCTGTGTTTTTTGGTTTTGGTTCTGAAGTAGGCTTTATGCCCAGCACAGAGCTCAATGAAAGCCTTGAACTCACGACCCTGATATCAAGACCTGAGCTGAGATCAGCTTACCTGAGCCACCCACGCACCCCATTTCTGTCTAGTTATTAAAAAGTGAGAAATTCTGTTTTTCTAACTGACAAATCTCATTTGAGGTCAATTCATATTGAATCTTTAAGCAGAAACAATTATTCTCAGGGTATAAACAAATATTAGCTGAAAATGACTTAAATATTCAACATTAAGAAAAAATGAAAATCTAATCAATATAAACATTTTTAATGTTTTAAAATTCAAGTTGCTAAAAAATTTTTGCACATGATCAAGCTGCTAAGTTATGAGGACTTTTTTTCCTAGGTTTTGAATTTGCCCTAGATTTTATCTCTGAACTCTTATATGCAAATGATGAGCTCTACTATAAACAACTTTATTGTCCTCTTTACTTTCAGACCTAAACCTTGAGTCTTCAAAGGGAGTTTCCAATCTTCTATTTTTGTAGACTTATACCTTGCCCCTGCCTCTGCCCCTTATTTTATATTTGGGAAAACTAAAAAAGGTCAAAAACTTATCTTCATTATACCCCTCTAACTAATGTCAGAGCTGAAACACTCCCAGCCACTGGTCTTTTTCATGGATTACGCTGCCCCCTCAAATCTGAGACATTTCCAAATGCATCTATCCGTTTCGAAGCTAATAATAGAAGGAAGTTTTCTGAGACAAATTTATAAATTTTCATATAATTATCTCAATATAGTAATTACTTATTGGCTTAAACCCAATAAAGGATCTTGAATTTCACATATTCCAAATTTCCTACGTGAAACTCTTTCCAAAGATGCTCTATTTGCTTCCTTTCTTCCTTTTCAAAGTCTCTGCTCAGGTATTACCTTATTAGGCCTCCTGGAACCTCTGTTTAAAATAGCAGCCTCTTACCTCCAGCTCCATCTTTTGTCACATTTACCAACACCTGACATACCATATGTTTCCATATGTTCCACTAGAATGGAAGCCTATGAGAATATAGACATTTCCCTGGTGATTAGCGATGTCAAGCATTCTTTCTAGTGTCTGTTGGTCGTCTGTATGTCTTCTTTGGGAAACTGTCTGTTCAGGTCCTCTGTCCATTTTTAATCAGATTGTGTTTTTTTTTAATAAAAGTGTTGCACATGTAAGTTCTTTATATATTTTGGAAATTAACCTCTTATCAGATATATCATTTGCCAATATCTTCTCCCACTCAGTAGGTTACCTTTTCATTTTGTTGATGGTTTCCTTTGCTGTGTTTATTGCATAAAGTAAAAACATGAAACATGTTTTCATTTTCATTACTTAATCTATTTAAGGATCTGTGGCACAAAACCATTTTCTTGATGAATAATTTCTGTGATAAAGAGGAAACTTAATGATTCTTCACAAAGTTGTTGTAATCTCTAGATTCAGGATGAAGACATCCAAGCATTAGCATTAACCACTATTCCACAGTTTGCAGACTTCAATGAGAAAGATCTCTTACCTCACCAGCTGGAAAATTCGCTTAAGGTAGGACTTAATCTCCTTCACAGCCTCCTGCAATAACCGGCGATTGGCTCCCACACCCACATATGTCATTCTATAAACTGCAACCAGTGTCTCCACAAGCCTGCCCAGGGGGTGCAGAGGAGTGTCACAGGCCTGAACAGGAACGGGATCAATGAAGTCAATGACTAACAACAGAAACAGTCAACCAATAAATAATAAAACAATTTCATAAATGATAGACAATTTTCAAACTGGCAAGGACTAAACATTTGGATGAGAAAAATTCAAATACTTTTAACTTTTCTAAAAGAGTTGAGTCTACATACAGAGTAGGAATTCCTAATCTTAATCAAAGAATGCCTTTAACATCTTGGGAAAATAGCTTTGGATATACTGACAAATATAATTAAACTATAAACTTCACAAAAACAGATGTTACCTTTAAGAAAACTAAACGGCAGTTGATTAGGCCTGAAAATACTCTTCAGTTCCCTTGATTTCTCTTAATACTCCTTCCTGCAACCCCATATTGATGCATGTCATACTTTAAACTGTAGCTAATCTTACAGGACTTGAGAAGGAAGCAAAGAGCATAACCATGGGGTGAGGGCAGCATGCTTTATTTATACAATCTCTAGTTTGTTACCAACAAAAATCAATTTTAAACTTTGACCCTTGTTCTCAAGAACCCTCTTGAGCACTTTACAAAACTTAAAAAGTTCTATCATCATGATACAGCAATCTTCATGCGAAAATGTGCTTTTAGTAGTTAGAGAATTAAAAAAGAAATACTTAGAAAGCAAAAATAGGATTAGAGCACCAATAACCTGTGAGCAGATTTGAATGTTATACTGTGGTAGCTGTGTCATTAATTCATAAGACCGGTGTAATTTTGACTCTACCTTTATTAAATACTTCTTGATGTCATCATATTTCTCCACAGAGAAGGCACCAACATGCTGAGGAATGAATTCCAAACTCTCTAGTGTTTGAGTCTGTGAACGACTTAATGTCTCTGGACTGTAAAAAGACAACAGAAAGCCCATTATGTATTTCATATCATGAAAGCAAGAGGGGCGCCTGGCTGTCTCTGTCAGAAGAGCATTATGACTCTTGATCTCGGGGTCCTAAGTTTGAGCCCCATGTTGGGTATAGAAACTAAGTAAGTAAAGAAAGGAAGGAAGGGAGGAAGGAAGGAAGGAAGGGAGGGAGGAAGGAAGGAAGGAAGGAAGGGAGGGAGGAAGGAAGGAAGGGAGGGAGGAAGGAAGGAAGGGAGGGAGGAAGGAAGGAAGGAAGGGAGGGAGGGAGGGAGGAAAGAACAGAGACAAAAGAAAGAAAAAAAGAAAGAAAAGAAAAAAGAGAGGAAGGAAGGAAGAACAAACGAACGAACAAAAGCAAACTGTAATGTGCACATGAAACACTATCACCAAGTAAGGACAAAATGGAGTACCCAGTACAGTGCCTGGCCTAAATGAGCTCATAATAGGTAACTGACCTGCTATTAGATTTTTTTTAAGTCATTCCAGTGTCATTTAATGTTACTTCATACCAACTACAATTAATTAATGAAGATTTTGCTTTAGTATCAACCATGGTGTTAGGTGATACTATGTTAGCTTGAAGAGAAAACTGGTAACAGACTTGTTAATGACAAGAGAAAAATGGAAAATAAGACAGGAAGGTGTGAGGAAAAAGGAAAACAAATGAAATGGCAGCAGAAAAAGGAAAATGAGCTCAAGTAAGGAGATCATGAGGATGCTACAACAGGTGGTGAGGTAAGTACATAATGGGTAAAGGGAAGCTTTGAGCGAAGAGGCTATGATAAAACACATACTTAATAATCAACAGACATTTTTGGTAATGGTATTCTATTATCAGATTACAACCGATTAGAAATGATGTACATTATTATACTATTTTAGATAAATAAGACCTCTGTGGTAGCAACATGTTTTATTATATAAAAGTTCATTCACTCTCATTCCCTGGAAACACCCAACAACAGTTAACCAAGGTTAACTACAGGACCAAAGTCTCAATGTTTAAACTGACAGGCTCTATCAGTGAAGGCTGACCCTCTGCATCACACACAAGGGAAAGTCCACAACTTTCATCAATCCTAGGAGTTTCCATTTCTTCTACTAATAGAAAGAATACAAGGCAAAAATCGTAAACTTCATGAATAAAACACTATATTCAGTTCCCATTTATACCAAATATAGGGGGGAAAGAACCCAAACTTCTTTCAATACAAAGGGATTAGTAAATTCTTTGGGTCCAAATTCCAAGCATTGCTTGTGGGAGTTACTGGCCAAGTTAAAGAATAAGGAAATATGTACAAAAGCAGATGGAGAGGGGGAAAAAAGTTAGGAGAAAAGGAGAACAGGGAGAAAATAAGAAAAAGAAAAAAGAGAAATGAAGAGGTACATCTATAATTTTTCTTTCAGAACTTCAAAATTGTTGTGCCACTTGTTTTTGGTCTCCAGAAGATACTGATGACAAATATGCAAGCATTTGAATGGTGGTTTCCCCTCTGTGTAATGCCCTTTTTTTTTCTCTAGTTGCTTTCATGATTTTGTTTTTCAATTTGACTGACATGTCTGTTCACGGATATCTTTTTTTCAGGACACAGGTTGCTCAGCTTCATGAATCTACACATTTGTCTTTCACCAAATTTGGGATGGTTTCAACCATTATTTCTTCAAATATCTTTTCATCCTCATGATTTTTCTCCTCTCCTGAGATTCCAGAGACACAAGTACTAGACTCCTTAGAGCTCTGTTTATTTTCTTTTTCCATGTATTTTCTCTCTGTTGTTCAGTTTGGATA
Source organism: Puma concolor (assembly GCF_028749965.1). Taxonomy (NCBI): domain Eukaryota; kingdom Metazoa; phylum Chordata; class Mammalia; order Carnivora; family Felidae; genus Puma; species Puma concolor. Next base: position 189,105,034 of record NC_141674.1, read on the forward strand.
GTTTCTATTAATCTGTTCTCAGGTTCAGTGACTCTTCTGCTGTCACCTCTATTCTGCTAGTAAGTTCTCCTAGTGATTTTATTTTGGTTATTATATTTCTTAATTCAAAATTTTGATTTGGTTCTTCTTTATATCTATTTTTTTGCTAATACTTTTAATTTTAGTATTTGCTTCCAGGATGTTTGTGATTGCTCATCTGAGCATTTTTATAATACCTGCTTTAAGTTGTCATAATACTAAAATCTACGTTGCAGAGTCACTGGTGTCTATCATCTTTCCCAAAATAAGTTGGTGGTTCTTTGATTGCCAAGTAATTTTGGTTTATATTCTGGACATTTTTGAGTATTATGTTATGACACTTTGGGTCTTGTTTCCATCCTATGAAAAACGTTGACAGGCATAACAGAGTACACATGGAAGGCTTGAAACTATTATCTTTAGAAGGATCTGCTTCCTAAATTTCCCTATACGGACATGAATTATTCCCTACCTGATAAGGGTATTTTGCTGTCCATAGACTATGCTAACAATGTGATTTATGGTGACTATCTGCTTTCCTTCTGGGACTGTGGAATTTTGGTAGTTGCTAAGCATAGAGTGCCTATGTGACCAGGCCCCTCCATTAAACCTTAGGCACTGAGTCTCTAATGGTTCCTAGGCAGAAAGACTGTAAATGGTGGCTGCATTTTACTGCTGGAAGGATGGTGTGCTCTGTGTGACCCCTCACAGAAGGGTGAGAGCATGGGTAGCTTGCACATGGATTCCTCCAGACTCTGCCTGTGTCTTCTTCTCTTATGATCTGGCCGTAACTCCATACTGTGTTGCTGTAGTAACTTTTACCTGCATGACTTTATGATGAGTCTTATGAGTCCCTCTAGTCAATCACTGAACATGTAGGTGATCTTGGGAACCTCTGAAACAGCTGATATTTTTGATTCAGTCTTCTATGGGCAGTGGTGCCAATGTCAGTTCACTTCTCAAAGCCTTTGCAGTTCTATTTAGGTATGTCTGTGAGCATATCACTCAGTGGTCACTCTGGGACATGGTTGAAAGTCTACCTATTAGCTCAGTTCTCAAAGTGTCTGGTCTGCTAATTAGGATCAAATCCACATATGTGCAGGTCTGGGGTGAGCCCAGGAGTTCATAACTTTACAGGGTTGTTTTGTAGAGCTCTTCTCTCTCCATTGCCTCCCCAGCATTTTCTGGGTCCCCTGTTAGATCCTCAGGTCAGAAACTGCTCCCTTCTGTCAACATGCCACTTCTAGGACCAAGGGGTGGGAGGATAGAGAGAGAGGCCAGAAAAGCAATGGAATTCAGCCATGACTACTGCACCTGAGGATCCACCAGTGGAGGAAGAGGTTTCCAGTCCTCCAAGAGTTTTCCCTGTTCCTGGCTGCTCTAGCAAATCCCACTGCCACCCCTGTCCCAGAAGAACATGGAGGCTGAAGCATGAGAAAATGAAGAAAAAAAGAGAGAAAGAAAACCCATATGTATCTCCTCCACTCTATCTGAGCTTTAGGAGTCTCTTTGTTGCATCTTGAGCCAGAAGCAAAGGGTTTTTCCTCAAGTTATGTCTAAATCATAGTACTTACTTGAAGCTTTCAGGTTAATGGAATTCAGGGTGAGGGATACTGAAGTTAAAAAACTCAAAACTAAAAAAAATACAAAAACAACTCACTTGGTACTTTGATTTCAGGTATTCCTCCTCAATATACTAGCTGATATCTACCTTGTAGAACCGCTGTTCATATATTGTCTGAGTTTTATAGCTGAATTCAGTACAAGATAAAGATAGGTGTGTTTTATCTAAATTACCCAGAACAGAAATACATCATTGAAACTTAAATTATATTTTTAAGTTAAATGTGGCAAGCCTTGACTACTTGTTAAGTTTCAACTTCCTACCATACTATGCTGGGCAAAGCATTCACTCACCTGTCTCTGTGTTGGCGCCGATTAGTAGTCAGGGCCACAGCAATATTGTCCCATGCTTTCCAAACTTCCCCTTGGCCTGGGTTATCACAGCCCAGTTGACGCCAACATTCATCAAAGACTGCTTTCCATTTCTCATCAGCTGACACTGCCAGGTTTCCTAGCTTCCTGCTAATAAAGTCACATCAAGCTTTTATTAATCTCTTGTGCAAAAATCCTAAAGAACAGAAACTTTCTGATATACAACTGGGAATGCTTCTGTAACACAACTGCCCACACTGATGGTGGTTCTATTTCATAAACACTGAAAATTTTTTAAAAATGGTTTTTAGCTTCTTAATGTTTATCAGATACTAAGGTGTATAAATGGTTAAGTATGAAGCACATCAGAATTGACTCCTTTGTTTCTACATTTCCACATAATCAATTTTGTAAAACTGATTCCTGTTAAAACAAGGACTTCCTGTGCTTTGCACATCTCATAATGAGAACTGTGAAATGCATTACATACTGAATTCTAAAAATACTGAGTAACAGAAAACATATCAAGGTTCCATCAGAACAAAGAATCTGAGAATCTAATGCTGGAATCAAAAAAGGAAAATAAATATATGCCAAAAACCTGAAGAACATAACACACTTAGAGATAAAGATTTTGTTTTTTTTCCCTACATATGCAGAATATACTATTCCACTTGGTACATATATAGGCTTGGCTTTTACTTTTTAGAATCAAGTTGTATAGGGATTCCACTTAACAATGTTCTCTTCCAATCAATTTGGATACTTTTACCACTAACAGTAAAACCACTCCCATACACAGAACTTTTATTTTAAATACCCATGACTATAATCTAAGCCAAGACTAAAGATTCAGCTATCTGTAACAGTGGCAGTTGGCAATATAAGGAGGTTACGTTTTGTTAAAAAATGACTTTAAAAATTTGTTCTGCATTTAAAATATTAAGCAGCTTTGATATAATCAAGACAACTCAAAACATTTAATAATTAATCCACAATTAACACTAGTTACTCACAAAACTTTGGGTCTGTCTTTATCACTCTCATACAGACTAGGCTTGAAGTAAGTTCCGGTGATTTTTATCCCAGATCCCCATTCTCCACTAAAATAACCTTCAATGTAATCTCCATTTGGCATAGTCAGCGTTCCCTAGGTAAAGTAAAAGAAAATGTCGAATTAGAAGCAGTATTTCCAGTTTAAAAAATCAAGAGAAAAAAAAGCACCAACTGGTTAACATGTTCCATTATTTTTTATTTTTTTAGAGAAAGAAAAAGAGAGCATGCATGTGCAAGTAGGGAAGGGACAGAAGAAGAAGGAGAGAATCTTAAGGAGGCTCCATGCCCAGTGCAGAGCCTGGTGTGGGGCTGGATCTCACAACTGTGAAATCATCATCTGAGCATAAATCAAGAGTTGGACGCTTAACCCACTGGGCCACCCAGGTGCCCCTAATACATTTTCCTTTTTTAACTCATTAGCAGTCCCCAGTTCTCTAGCAGGGGGGGTGGGGGGCGGGGCAAATATACATACTATGCATCTCTAAAAAGATTGTATGAAAATAATCCATGGGTAAAAGAAAAAAAAAATCACTGAATAATTGGTAAAATATTTTGAGCTGAATGAAATGAACAACTTATCCAAATTTATCCAATCTAGTGCCCAGAGGCAAATTATAGCTATAAATGCCTGTATTAGAAAATAAGAAAGATCTGAAATCAGTAATCTAAAAGTCCACCTTATAAAATTAGAAGAGCAAACAGACCCAAAACAAGGAGATAACAAACACTAGAGCAGAAATCAATGAGATTTTTTTTTAAAAAGAGAAAAATCAATGAAACCAAAATTTGCTTCTTTGAAAAGATACACAAAATTGGCACTTAACTAGATTAATCAAGGAAAAAAAAGACATAAAATTACAAAGTCAATGAAACACATATTACAGCAATCTTACAGAAATTAAAAAAGATTAAGAAAAAACTAAGACAACAATTTTATGCCAACAAATCTGAGAACTTCAATACAACAGAAAAGTTCCTAGAAAGAACCAAATTGCCAAAACTGATTCTAAAAGAAATGGAAAATCTGAATAGACCAATTTAAAGAAAACTGAATTAGAAACTAAAAGTATTACCATAAAATAATGCTCAGGGCCAGATGATTTCACCAGTGAAGTCTCCAAAACATTCAAAGAAGAAATAATACCAAGATTTCACAAACTCTTTCAGAAAACAAAGGAGAAGGGAACCCTTCCCAACTCATTCTATGGGGCTAATTTTATACCAAAGACAAAGACATCATGAGAAAAGAAAACTATAGACCCTTATCTCTCATAAATACAGAGGCAAAAATCTTCAACAAAATATTAGCATTAAATCTCACAAATTATAAAAGTATTATATACCATGACCAACTATGATTTATCCCAGAAAAGCAACCAATACACTATATTAAAAAAGGACAAACATCACACAATCACCTCAACACACAGAAAATGTTCTTTGACAAAATCCAAGATGTATTCATGACAAAAACTCTCAACAAACTAAGAACAGAACTATCTCAATCTGATTAATCTATGAAAAACCTTTAACTAACATCATACTTAATGGTGAAAGATTCAGTGTTTTTCCTCTAATTTTTTTTAATGTTTATGTAAGAGAGAGAGAGAGAGAGAGAGAGAGAGAGACAGGGCGCGCGCGCAGGGGAGGGGCAGAGAGAAAGGGAGACCAGAATCCAAAGCAGGCTCTAGGCTCTGAGCTGTCAGCACAAAGCCCGACGTGGGGCTCGAACCCACAAACCGTAAGATCATGATCTGAGGCAAAGTCAGACCCTTAACTGACTGAGCCATCTAGGCACCCCTTGATTTTCCTCTAAAATAGGGATTAAGGCAAGGATATCCACTTCTATTCAACCACTATTCTAACCACGTCTATTCAACATTCTACTGGAGAATCTAGCCAGTGCCATCAGACAATAAAAAAAAAAAAAAAAGAAAGAAAAGCCTTCCAGATTGCAAAGGAAAAAGTAAAACTGCCTTGATTTGAAATCAACATGATCCTGTATGCAAGAATTCCTAGGAAATACACACAAATACACACACACACACACAACCACACCACACCAAACCTGTAGCAGAATAAACAAGTTCAGCAAGGTTTCAGGATACAAGAAAATACATAAATCAATTATATTTTTATATGATAGCAATATAAAATCAAAAAGTAAAATAAACAAAAATTCTCTTTACAACAGCCTTAACAAGGATACTTAGGAATAAAGTTAACCAAACTTATGCAAGAGATACACATTAAAAACTACAACACATAGCTGATAGAAATTAAAGATGATCTAAATAGAGAGACATTTCATGTTTATGGATTGGAAGATTCAGTATTATTAAAACGGCAATTCTTCCCAAAATGATCTATAGATTCAACACAATTTCTATCAAAATCTCAGGCTTTATAGCAGATATTAACAAACCAGTCTTAAAATTTATATGAAAAGGCTAAAGATCCAAAACAGCCAAAACATTTTAAAAAATAATTCTTGATTTCACTAGAATTACTAGAAATCTATAGTAATCAAGACAGTGTGGTACTGGTATAAAGAGAGACATGTACATCGCTGGAATACAAGAGTCCAAAAAGAAACACATTTTATGGTGAATTAATTTCAAAAAGGTGTCAAGAAAATTCAGTGGGAAAAGTTGCTGAGGCAATTGGATACCCACATGCAAAAAGATCAAGTTAGACTTTTTTTTTTAATTTTTTTTTTTTAACGTTTATTAATTTTTGAGACAGAGAGAGACAGAGCATGAACGGGGGAGGGGCAGAGAGAGAGGGAGACACAGAATCGGAAGCAGGCTCCAGGCTCTGAGCCATCAGCCCAGAGCCCGACGCGGGGCTCGAACTCATGGACCTTGAGATTGTGACCTGAGCTGAAGTCGGATGCTTAACCGACTGAGCCACCCAGGCGCCCCTCAAGTAAGACTTTTAACCCACACCATACACAAAAGTACCTCAAAATGAATCACAGACCTGAATATAAGAGCTAAAACTATAAAACTTTTAGAAGAAAACACAGAGGAAAGTTGTTTTTTTTTTTTTTTTCTATTTGAGAGAGAGAAAAAAGCATGCAAGTGGGGCAAAGGAGCAGAGGGAAAGAGAGAACCTCAAGCAGGCTCCACATTCAGCACAGAGCCCAATATGGGGTTTGATCCTATGACCCTGGGATCATGACCTGAGGCGAAATCAAGAGTTGTACATTCAACCAACTGAGCCATGTAGGTGCCCCCAGAAGAAAATCTTAATACCTTGAGTTAAGGAAAGATTTCTTTATATATGCCATCAAAAGCCTGACTCATAAAAATGTTTTTGATATAATGGCTTCATTAAAAAGTTTTGTGCTTCAAAAGTCACTAAAAAGAAAATATAAAGACGGGTGCCTGGGTGACTCAGCTGGTTAAGCGTCCGACTTTGGCTCAGGTCATGATCTCACAGTTCGTGGGTTCCAGCCCTGCATCAAGCTCTGTGATGACAGCTCAGAGCCTGGAGCCTGCTTCGACTTCTGTGTCTCCCTCTCTCTGCCTGTCCCCTGCTCATGTTGTCTCTGTGTCTCAAAAATAATAAATAAGCGTTAAGAAAAATAAATGAAATGGTTCAACATTTAAAAAAAAGAAAGAAAGAAAATAAAAAGACAAACCACGACTGCAAGAAAATATTTGCGAATCCTATATCTGATATTAGAACTCATATCCAGAACATATAAAGAACCCTTACAATTCAATAAGACTATAAGCAAACAAATTGTCAAAATATCAAAATAACTGAATAGGCATTTCACAAAAAGATAGAGGAATCACTAATAAAAACATGAAAATATGCTCTACATAACCAGTCATTAGGAAAATGTAAATTAAATCCATGAAATATCATTTCACACCTAGTAGGATGGCAAAAAGAAAAAAAACAAAAAATAAAAATACTGGAAAATATGGAGAGAAATTAGAATCATCATACATTAGTGATGAGAATGTAAAATGATGCAGCCACTCTGGCAAACAGTTGGCAATATCTTGATATGTTAAATGTCAATTTCCCATACAACCCAGCAATTACTCTCCTAAACACCTGCCCAAGATATGAAAACATATGTTCACATAAGAAACTGTATTCAAATGTTTATAGAAAGATTATTCATAATAGTCTGAAGTGAGAACTAATCCAATGCCCATCAATGATGAAGCAATAAACAAAATGTGGTTTTAGAATACTATTTAGCAATAAAAGGCAATGAAGTACTATACAGGTCACACTATGGGAAAACCTCGAAAACATTATTCTAAGTCTAGGAAGCCACACAGAAAAGCCCTCATATTGTATGAATCCATTTATAAGAAAGGACCTGAGGGACGTCTGGCTGGCTAAGTCAGAGTGTACGACTCCTGATCTCAGGGTTGTGGGTTCAAGCCCCATGTTGGGTGTAGAGATTACTGGGGGGGAAAAAAAAAATCTTTAAAAAAAAAAAAAAAGGCAAAGCAAAGCTAAAAAAAACCTGAAAAGGCAAATCTACAGAGTTATAGAGTCCACTAAAAGGAGGTTGTCTAGGACTGGTGACAGAAACGGTGAATGACTGCAAATGAGCAGGCAATGGTGACAGAAATCTTTTTTGGATGACGTGAAAGGATCTAAAATTGGATTGTGGTGATGGCTATCCAACTCTGTATATTTACTAAAAATCACTGAAATGTACTCTTAAAACAGGTGAATTTTATGACAAGGTAGCTCTTTTTTGTTTAAGGTCAAGAAAAAATAAGTATAAGATTGATTAGAGGAAGAAGAAAGTTAGTTTCCAACCTTTCCATTAAGAGTCCAGTCATCTGAAAATTCTCCCTCATATATAGTATCATCTTCGGAAAGTAAAACCCCATTTCCCTATGGGGAGAAACAAAACAAAAATCACAACAGATAAAATGCAAAGTAACTTAAGGAATACATGCAGCCATATCCCCCAAAGCCTTACATAATTTTAAAAGATAAGAAAAATAGTACTAAGAAGGTAGAACGTTAATAAAAATGATTTAAAAGGACATAGAATTTTTAAAAAGTCAATAGTAAGTATATGCAAAATATTTTACTCACCGTCATTTTATTAAGGTGAAAGTTGCCTTCATAGTATAATCCAAACTGGGTAACTACCACACCATTCCCTTGACATACGTCATCTTGCCACATTCCCATATACTTTTCCCCCCTGTACAGAAATAGAAAAGAAATGAAAATGAAAAACTGATGGTAAGGATGAAATGGAAAAACAATTATAACATGGGAGTTGCTAGGAAAAAAAAAAAGAAATGAGGTTTATCATATAAAAACTCTCATTCTGAGGCACCTGGGTGGCTCAGTCAGTTGAACATCCGACTCTTGATTTCAGCTTAGGTCATGATCCTAAGGTCATGAAATCGAGCCCCATGTTGGGCTCCACGCTGAGCATGGAGCCTGCTTAAGATTTGTATTCATATTCTCTCTCTCTCTCTCTCTTCCCCTTCTCTCCCTCCCTTCCTCCCTCTCCCCATCCCTCTCCCCTGAGCAATCTCTCCCAAAAAAAAAAAAAAAAAGGAAGTCTCATTCTTCACATACTCAAACTCAGAGAAATCTTACTAATCTCCACTACAAAAGCAAAGTATAAACTGATTGTTAAATAATCATGGAGTTTAGTAATAACATCTAAATTTTAAAATCCCACATTATGAAAATGACATGAAGGGGGAAAAACGTATCTATTAAGTCCAAATGCAAATCAGACTAAATCAAATATGGAGGCAAAAGAACTACGTTCATCCTCAAGGTTTAGTTAACTGAATTTAAGCTTGACTCCTAGGTTATTGGCATAACAAGTCCCTGACCTAACAGACCTAAGCAAAAAGATGTTTAGATACCATTCTACGACCCAAAAAGGGAATTTCCACTCGTTTCCTTGACCTTTTACTCCTATTATGTCTGACTGTTTTAAAGGTTTTTCTTTTTATAACAGTCAAAAATTTGGTAACTTCTAAGACACTAAAAGCTTCGTATGTGCGGAGCTTTAAGGAAAATGGTACCAATGTTAATTTTGAATGATCTTGATCTTGTAAAGAAGTAATCCACTATTTGGTTCATAAGCAAATGGATAAAATAATGCCTGCCAACTGTGTCTTATTAAGAATTTCCTCAATACTGTCCAATTAAGATGCTCAGCCTTCATAAAAACATCGCTATTGGGGCCCATGAGTGGCTCAGTCAGTTAAGTGTCATGATCTCACTGTTCATCGAACTTATTGTCAGGCTCTGCTCTGACAGTAAGGAGCCTGTTTGGGATTCTCCCTCTCTCTCTCTCTGCTCCTCCCCAACTCATGCAAGCTCTCTCTCTAAAGAAATAGATAAACATTTAAAAACATCGCTGTTACTGGAGAAATACAGGAACCTTATCCTCTCATACTAAACTTTGAGATTAGAAGGAGAATACTATACCTAGTGATATCATCAAAGACACCATATCCTGCTTTCTTATCCATTACCCATTGGCCAATGAACATACTGGGAGAAGAGGAAGTCAATTTTCCACTCCGTAGGAGACCATGACCATGACGCATGTTATCTTGAAAACAGCCTTCAAACACTTCACCAGAGGCATAACTGTGGTTACAAAAAATGGATAAAGACCAAAAACACATTGAATTCTGAGGCTCATTTTTACAAAGTTCAGGAAATTTAAAAGTATACTCCTGTCCCACTGGTATCTCTATTTATTTATATGATGATTTTTCACCATTTTTTTTTTCATGTTTGAATGACTAAGGCTAAGAAATTAAAAATATCCTGGATGGTATTCTGTGTTAACATGGGGAAAAATGTGTATTAATCTCTTATGAGAAAATGAAATAATGAGTAATCTCTGAAAGGATCATACATTTTATCCATATTAGAGTTATTTAATAAATATAAATTTATAGGAAAGACATCTAGGAGATCCTATGAGAAAGCTATGACTTCTAAGGTTTGTACTATTTTGTTGAAAATTAAATAATAAATAACCTAATATTTTCACCTTGTGATAGACAAGAAGTTACCTTTATAAAAAGACTTTTGAGGCAGTTTCAGTCAAAAAAGAGTAAATAAAATTTACTCCTTGGAAATGTTGGCTACACATACATTTAAGTTTACATGATTCTTTGAAAAAGCAACACCAGTCTAACAACCTTTCCAATGTTATTACCTATAGACTCCTTGACCACACATTTTTCCTTCTTTCCAATGGCCCACATAATGGTCTTCTTTGTTCAGTGCTTTGTTTGGGATTCTATATTCTCCATATCTGCCAAGGAGAATAAAAAACATCAGAAGATGCATTTAGGACACATTCGCCTTTTCTAGGTATGCACTTGTAAACATTTTAACAAGGAGAACAGAAAAGGGAATTACCTGTGGGGGAAACGGGTAAATGGGGTTTTGGTTTAAACTGTATTTATTATCTAAGCTATCTAGCAAGTCTTAGAGGAGTAGGGCATCAATCCCACTACACAGAGAGATCAAGTATTTTACCCCAACTCCAGTGAAAAACAGAAAACCTGTGTCCTAAGCCTCTGCCACTAATTAGCAACATCACCTTGGTTAAGTCCAGGTACCCAGCAACCTCACCTGTGTAAGCGGGGGGAGGGGTGGTAAATGAGTTATCTAAAGTCTCACATTCTAAAATTCCATTAAAAGGAAATTAAAAGACATCATAAAAATTTATATCATCATATACACAAAAATCATCTACCCAATTTATATAATAACCTTTTTTTATATAGTAAAATAAATTACTTCTCTAACATGATACAAAATACTTCACTGCTGTAAGTTTATCATGCAATTATTTTTAGTGTTAGAAAACACAACAAGCTGATACAAAAATAATGTCATTTGAGTACCATTAGTATATCATCTAGAAGATTTCTCCTTTAGCACATCACAGAAATTAAAGATGATTTAAAACTACTGAAAGGAAAATTTTTCTATATCCTTTGTGTAAGGGGGGCACTATTATCTCAACAGTTCACCATCAATATTACCCCAGGTACTCAGTCTTCACCACTGGGAAATGGACAGAAAATAGTCCCATTTTAACATACAGAAAGAAAGGCTGTGTCACTTGAGGTCACAAGGCTATCAAGGTAAATGATTCACTCCAGGTAAACCAAGGCTGCAGCCTAGATTCCCAGCCCTCTTCATGATCACACATCTGCATCATAAGCCCTAGCACACTGCATGCATTTCTAAAAAACAAAACAAAAATCTATTTGTTTTGAAAATAGTTCCCAATACATAATGATGTCATCAGTGGATGAAACTGAATTTACTCTTATGTTTCACACCATCTTCTTACCCATCTTCCAAGCCATTCCTGAACATGCCAGAATACATCTTTCCATCTGGCCACTTCAAAACCCCTCTGAAATGCATAAGCAAAAAATAATACATATCAATTAATGTTTCAGATAATCAATACTTTTTCAATCTTGAATCAGACTATCATCTTCACCCCACTCATAAATCTTGAACATTTTCACCTGCCATGGGGCTTCCCTGAAAGCCAGCGTCCATCATAGGTTGCATCCTTTAGGCGAGGATCCTTATAGAAAGTATATTTGGCACTGCGTGAAATGGGTGGTTCCTGCCTCTGAATACTACTGCCACTTCCATAAGGTGGAAGGTCAGATGTCCCCCTCAAAGCCTGATCCACAGCTTGGCTTATAGCCCGTAGCCACTTAGTCTAGGAACAAAAAGTAAATGTGAATAACCTTAAAGCAACAACTCATCACGCACTGCCTTAAACCCTGATAGCTTTCCTTGCTGTGTCCTAATGATAAATAACTTTTTGCTCCTAGTAATTCTTAGCTCCTAAATAATTTTTCTGTCTCCTAATGCTTTTCTTAATGAGTAATGCTGACTGGCTCTTGGAATTTACTGCTGTATGTTTAAAAGTAAGTCACATTAAAAAAAAAAAAATCTACAGTCCTGGTTTAATGAAGACTTACCAGACATAATTACGGATCATTAGCCAAGCAAGAACAATTTTTATCTTTTCTTTCCTAGCATAAGATACAGAAGTAGTCAGGCCAAAGATAAAAACAAAGTATCATAATGGACTAACCTTTTCCTGGGGTGTTGATGAAATGAGAGTGAACTGCTCCTCAGGTGTAGTTATCTTTAAGCCATTCCTAAAATGTTCACAAGGATAAACACCAGGAGGTATGACAACCTGTCATTATAATATCACTCCTCAAATATGAAAAGCAACTTGTTTATTTTGAGAGGAGAGTCAATTAAATGTAAATGCAGTCATGCCCTAGGTTTGGTTCTTACAGGACACAGAGTTACTTTGCTCCAGGTGTTATCATGATCAGCCATGATCTTCACAGGCCATTTAACTATCTACATGCTGGGAAGGTGAGCCTCATTTCACAGAATGGGGAGACCTCCTGAGCTTTTTATCATGTCTAAGGAAATAACCTTGACAGCAAAGGGAGAGAATTAGGGTGAGGGTCGGGGAAGGGGGACACACTTACACACCACCAGCTTCTTCAGAAAGTGGCTCTGCCCATAATGTGGCCAAAGGGAAAACATGATGTGTGGAGAACTGAAAGAAACAACATGGAGTCACAGCTGAGAAAACCCATATAGGCCCTGGGTGGGGGGTGGGGGGGGGAGGGGGGAGGTGTCTCTGCTACATAACCCTTTTCAAATGGTTAAGTCCACATGGGTGCACCATCTCAGCCACATGATCCCCATAACATAGCTAATGCCAGTGGGTCCTGCCATCTCTGCCACAGGACTCCACTTGGTTGATACTCATTTTCAAGCTGGAAAACTAAAAGAGCTCTCTGAAATTTGGTCCATACCACAAATGCAAGCTAAACATTCTCTTTTATTCAATAATTTCAGCAAAATCACAGTACTTTTAACAGAAACTGATGGTATAATTAATTAATGTAACAGTTAGGAACCCAGCATACCTGAGCATGGACTAGGGCATCATTAAAGAGAATGAACCAATTCACAGAAAACCTCCCAGCATGCTGCAGAGATAGGGCTCGGTTACTGCTCTCACACAGCAGTCGACGCTCTGGCTTCCTCAAGGAATCCTGGAATTGAAGACAAATATATAAATGATCTTCAGAATTATTTTAAAATGCAAGGAAAAAATGAAAAAGACACTAATCACATTTAGAAGAATCTGTTGCTGGGGCGCCTGGGTGGCGCAGTCGGTTAAGCGTCCGACTTCAGCCAGGTCACGATCTCGCGGTCCGTGAGTTCAAGCCCCGCGTCGGGCTCTGGGCTGATGGCTCAGAGCCTGGAGTCTGTTTCTGATTCTGTGTCTCCCTCTCTCTCTGCCCCTCCCCCGTTCATGCTCTGTCTCTCTCTGTCCCAAAAATAAATAAACGTTGAAAAAAAAAAAAAATTAAAAAAAAAAAAAATATAGAAGAATCTGTTGCTCATAGCTTAGGTTGGTGTTGGACCTGAAGTTAGATAGGATCTGAACACTTAATAAAAGCGCTCAAAGATTAAGAAAAAAACAGGAACAAACAAAAGGTGAGTGTTCAGAGAGGATTCTTAGAAATGAGGGTAGATGTTTACAGCATCTATTGCTGTGGCCCTTAGACCACCCTTAGAAAAAGGCTCATTAAAGCATTATTACCATAAACAAACAAATGAGGAATGGAGAAAATTATGACAGTTGTTATGGATATGCCTGCTGTTTGCTGGGGTAATGCCAATTGGCATGGTTTACCGTCATTTTTCCAGGAAAGGTCTTCCAGAAGCCCAGTGTGTATTCAGCTTCCTTCCTTTTCCTGCCGAGATGGAGAGCAAGAGACTCATAACAAGAACTGGAATCCTGCAGTTTCTGGTATTCTGGAGATGTCTGAAAGCCAATAATTAAGGGAAGGGAAAAAAATATATAAAACAAATGTCCACAATCTGTAGCCTTGGTGTGGTTTTAGATATGTAATATTAAATTTATGGCGGAAATCCAAATCAAGAACAGAAATGGTATACTAAAAGGAACTGAGCAGAAAGAAAATTGGTTCCAGAAAATTCTACTACACAGAGATACATATGAAACATTGGAATAACTCAAGGGGAAAGAAACAAACACTGGCAATTATCAGTGAGGAGAGCAGCAGAGTACTCATGATAGGGCAGGAATTCTCAAATGTTTTCGCCTCAGGATCTCTCTATTTTGCTTATGTGGGTTTATCTATTGATATTTACCATTATTAGAAAATAAAGTCGAGAAATAAAAATAACCTTTATTAACTCACTTCAAATACAGTAACAGTTTAAGTGAAAAAGAACTATATTTTCCAAAACAAGACAAAATGCTTCGTGAGAAAAGTAGCAATTGTTTTACATTTTTTCGAATCTCTTTATTATCTGGCTTAAAAGAGGAGAGCTGGATTTTCATTTCTACTACTAAATTTAATCTGTTGGCTGAAATATATGAAGAAAATCTTCCTTTATAAGGATATGTAACTGGAAAGGGAGGATTATTTTAATAGCCATTTCAATTAATAGTGGATATTCTCCTTTGAAACTAAACCAAAATTTGTTAACTTAAGTGGTTCTTAAAGAGTAGCTGCAATGTGGAACCTGAAACTACATTAATCAAACTTTCTGTACTCTATTCTCTACATAATCAAACTTCCTCTACTCTATTAAATCCACTGATCTGTGTTACACTTTGAATAGACCTTTTACCTATGCATGGTGTTTTAACATGTGGATTAGACTTCTGGAAAATAGTGTTTCACTGAGTTATGCAGACCTTCCCAATGTTGATACGTTTTATTATACAACATCAAAAGTTCCATGTTAATATTATCACCAATCTCATCAGAAAAAGTCTTTAAGTACTAGGAAACTGCCAAACTCAGTGACCCATACATGTTTCCCACACTGTACTTTTTGCTTCACAGTTCAGATTTTATCACTGGCAACAAATACTGTCTGTTGTTCTCCTTGAAGGAACAAGTTCATTTACTCATTTTTGAGAAAATATCTACTGAATACCCAGATCTGAATTAACACAGTTATCCATCAATTGTCTTTTCAAGTTTAAAAAAAAAACAAAAAGTAGCTCTCAACTCAAACAACAGTAATCTTGTGTTTTTTCTGGAAAACCTCCAAACTTCAGTACCCAGAAGAGCCGCTTCATGTACTTCCATCTCATCATACAGAATATTAAAAAGATATATACTTCTACATGTGGCAATGATGTTAATTAGACTTATTGTGGGTGATCACTTCACAGTATGTACATCTATCCAATCATTATGTTGGGACACCTGAACATAACACAATGTATGTCACTTATATCTAGCTTGACCAAGTCCCAGCTATGCCTCAATTCTCTCATCTGTAAAAAGGGGATAATGATATCTATTTCACAGGGTTGATATGGGGATAAAATGAATACATGTAACATGCTTAGTACCTGGCACATGGAATGCATTTAATAAACATTAGGTATTATTATTTTTATCTAGAAAAGTGTACATGTATATACGATGTCTAAGGTGTACCTGAGACTTACTAAATAACAATTTGCAGTGTTCAAACGTGGCCATGTGTTTTGAAAAAATTTCCACAGATGATTTTGATTCCCAGTCCCGGTTAAGGATCACTGATATAACACAGTAAGAGGATAACGGAGAAAGATAGCACCAGTATTAGCAAAGCACAGAGGAGGGATTAACTAAATTTTTTTTTTAATGTTTATTTTTTTGAGAGAGAGACAGAGACAGAGCATGAGCAGGGGAAGGGCAGAGAGAGAGGGAGACACAGAATCTGAAACAGGCTCCAGACTCTGAACTGTCAGCACAGAGCCTGATGTGAGGCTCAAACTTACGAACTGTGAGATCATGACCTGAGCTGAAGTCAGATGCCCAACCAACTGAGCCACCCAGGCGCCCCGGGATTAACTAATTCTTAAAAGATGGGAAGAGAAGGGAATGTGGTATAGTCAGAGAGGGCTTCATTTTCATGATAAAATGACTTTGGACCCAGGCCCTGAAAATTTCCTGTAATGAGAATGGTGGTAGTGTGTCTCGGGAAGGAAATACAAAACATGTAGGTCCATGGAGCTGAACTAACATGTAGGACACAGGGGTAGTAGATAAGGCTAGAAACAAAAGAGGATATCAGATTGTTAAGGGCCTTAAATGCCAAACTGAAGATTCTGGTTTGCTTTCAAATTTTGAAAGCCCACATTAGTTCCTGGGTCACTCTAAAGACTGAAATCTGTCCAAATAAGGAGACAGTTCCCATGATTTAAAAGATTCTAAAGTAGGGGCACCTGGATGGCTCAGTTGGTTAAGTCTCAGACTCTTGATTTTGGCTCAGGTCATAATTACATGGTTTGTGACATCAAGCCCAGCATCAGCTAACAGCACAGAGCCTGCTTGGGATTCTCTCTCCCTCTCTCTCTGCCCATACCCTGTTTGTGTTCTCTCTCTCTCTCTCTCTCTCTCTCTCTCTCTCAAAATAAATAAACTTAAAAACAAATAAAAGATTCTAAAGTAGAAGAGATCCTAAAATCATTATGGCTTCTTGGAGTCCTTCAGAGAGGGAACAAAATGAAATTACACATTTTAGTACAATTTCAAAGGTGAATGTCTCAGGACCAGCTTTAACATACATCCATAACCTACAGTGGTACTAATTTCCTAGAACTCCACCCAACTAATTTTATACAGAAAGTAGACCATTTGAGAAAATCCTGTAACACTGTGATTTCTCATAGCATATGCTAAGGTAACTCAAATACCTAGCATGGAACTATCTTGAGTCCTGGCCAGGTGGTAACTCGGCTGCCTTACAGGTATGTCATTATACAGAAGGCCTTTTAAAGAGTTCTGTGTAACTCATACTTAGTATACACTCTGACAACTATTGGGTGAGTAGCATAATTGGGTCTCAACTTTAGAAACAGTTTCACAAAATGAATACAATTAATCTTGATAAGGTCCTGAGAAGAAACTAAATCCACAGCAAAGAGAACTAGATTTACCTATAGTCTAACTTTCTTCTTTCATTTTCTTAAAGAAAAATAAATTTAATTAGACACATATAAATATTAAGTTAGTGGAGTTGGAGATGCTAGGGTAGCATAAACCAAACAAGCAACTCTGATCCTTGCCTCCCCAAGTATTCAAATCGGATATTTATGGGATCTTACCACTTCAAAACAAGTAGCAAGCTTTAGCAAAACTTTTGCATAATTATGAAGTCGTCTGATTGGCAGGAAAAACAGAGAATTCAGTATTTCCATCAATTGAGTGTTTTCATCATTTACTTCTGATAAATCTTGTAACAGCTCCTGGTTTTTATTTAGGAAATCACTGGAGGTAGAGAAAAAAAAAAAGAGATTTAATTAATCTTTTGGTTTGACAAATGCATGATATTGAATAGACATTTTTCACTAGATGACTACTTTTTTTCAGAATGCACATTTTTAGGTGCTATGAAAGCAGAATATAAATACAATGAAATAAGACAGATATAATTAAAAGAATTTTCCTGCCTATAAAATAGAGGATTTTTGCATATAAAAAGTAGCATATGGTAGCAATAGTAACTCTATAATAGAGATGCTTAATCCCAAACTGTGACTAAGTTCTAGGAATGAATCATGCATCCCACAGCTTCAGAGAATAATTGGAGACCAGCTGACACCATTCATTACCTGTTAATTTCCAAGCCAAAAGTCACAGCAATAAATGGCAATACTAACTGCTCTAATCAGTTGTATTAAACAGAAATCTGGAGGAAAAATAAAGCTCTTCGCTCTAACACAGCTGGCATGTAATATTAAAATACTTCTAATTTCTTCTTTTCTTTTCCTTCACCTAATAAGAGTTTATTACAAAAGAGTAATAAAAAGCTATAAGTACCAGTACTACAATTAACAGGAAGTAGTAAAGCATATTCTGTGTGAAGATTTCAATGCTGAGATCTTCAAAAGGATTTCAAACTGAAGCCAACATTTATTTTGTTTTTACACTGTTTTACATAAGTTCATTATTAAAATTTTATTGCAAATTTTAATGGTGATCAGTAACCCACTGAGACTATGTTCATCAGACCAAAATACTTGAAAAGATGTGAAAGAAGAAAAAAAGATGTGAAAGAAGTAAGAGTTGGTGGGACAGAATAATAATTATTATCTGCCCCTTAGTAAGCAATAATTATATGCCAGGTACTACCCTTGAGTGCTTTACAAGCATTATACTACAAAATTCTTACCTATAAGGCTTCAAACAAGACAATGCCACAAAAGACTATGAGGCAAAAATGAAACATTTTATAATCCCTTAGAGAACTATAGAAAAAAGAAATGTTTAACTCAGAAATTATGAAATATTATCTTTGAAGGGAAAATATGCAATAATTTCCAGGTACTCAAAAGTTCAATAGCACAAATTGGATCGTTTTATAGTGCAGTTAAGAGATCTGAGAGAGAGTGCCCTGGGGAACATGACCCAGATTTTTATTTACATTTGGCTTGTGTGGATGTTCCTACTTCCTCCTCCATGTTCTGCTGCTGAGATCAGCTGAGGACACTCATTTAACCCCACAGAAGTGTTCTGCTTTAACGTGCTCCTGAGAGATGGAAGCAGTACATGTTGAACACATACTCACTATGACCACATTTCTTCTGGATGCACAGTACTAGACCAGAAATGTTCCAACTCTTTTAAGTCCTATTACTTGTCAGCACTCACTCATGTACTCTTCATCACTCACTCATGCACTTGCCTGTAGACCTTCCCCAAAAGAGCCTAGGTATGCTCTCAGGAAACCAGAGACTGTTTAGCTTATCCTCTCTTGGGAGTTTTAATCTAATAATGGCAATACTGCTTTTCCTTTACAAGGCTAGGTTTGTAACTGTTACTCAAAAAATAAATATAGTAAAGGCAGAAACAATCCAAGTGTCCATCAACAGATGAATGGATAAACAAAATGTGGTATATGTATATAATGGAATATCATTCAGCCATGCAATGTAATGACTTTTGGTATATGCTACATAGACAGACCTTGAAAACATTATGCTTAATGAAATAAACCAGACACAGGAAGACAAATACTACATGATTTCACTTACATGAGTATCCTACCTAGGACATCCTACCTAGGATAGGCAAACTCATAAAGACAAGAAGTAAAATAGAGGTTACCAGGAGCTGGGGGGCAGGGGAGAAGTTGTTGCTTAATGGATACAGACAGTGTTTTTGCTGGGGTGGTTTTTAAAAGTTTTGTGTATAGTGTGGTAATTGTTTATACAACAGGAATGTTCTTGGTGCCACAGAACCATACACTTAGGAATGTTTAAAATGATAATTTTTTTTAAACCTACATGATGATCAAACCATCAGACTAGCATGAATTAAGTAGCTAGATGATAAACCAGCTTAATGATGGGAGTCTGAGTATCAATATCCAAGACCCACTAACTGCCATGTAGGCTCACCAGCTATGCTCTAGAAGTTCTTTTTTTAAAGAAATACTTTAAAATAATTTAAAATACTGACTTTGTAAGTAGAAGTTGTAAAAAGATGTTATTACTGCCTTTAAATACGTAAAACCCTGGGGTTCATGAACCACAGTTTGGGAAATGCTGCCCAAATTCAGACTTCATATTTGCTTCCACAGCTTAAAGTCACCCATTGTTCATCAATTGCTTTCCACCTGTCTAGGCTCTGGCAAGAGGCTTTCATTTACATCATCTGCTTTAGCTGCTCTGACAATGAGTCAGGTCAACTCCTGAGTACTGTGAACTGAATTCTGAAATAGTAGAGGAAGGTTAATAAAAAATAAAATAAGGCAAAATAAGGCACCAGGGTCAGTAACTACCAGAGTCCCTCAAGTAGGCAAGAAAACCCCATTTTTAAACCACCACAAGTCACCTATTTTTGCATTAACTAAAATCTTTTCCTCAAGCATTACTATTTGCAAAAATAACCATTCCTTTTTTTTTCTTCATTTAATTATTGGTTTGACTGCAGTCATTTTCCCCTACGTTTTTGGCCAAGATTCACCATTTCACCAACACTAAAGGTTAAAAAAGCTTTTTTTTAGTCATTATAATGTACAGATTATATATGTAAAATTGGAAATTGTAACAAATGTAAACTTGTCAGTTAAAAGCCAGAAGCTCTCAGATTAAAAAAAAAACAACAAAGCAGTAAGTCCACCAATTTACTATTTATAAGAAACACACACAAAAAAACTACAATACAATATAGGCAGGTTAAAATAGAATAGAAATTGGTGTCATTATATTAATATAAAACAAAATATCAAGATCACAGATTTAAAAGTTACTACATAAGGTTAAAATATGACACTAACTTGTCATTAAAAAAATGAAGGCCAAATCCTTATTTTGGAAATGAATGAGCACATGACATAAGTCAAAGAAATCAATGAGCACATGACATAAATCAAAGAAAAAATCACGACAGAAATTAGAAATACATTTATAATTTAATGACTATAAAAACAAAACTTTAAGATACAGCCAAAGCAACACTTGGAGGGAAATTTATGGCCTTGGATGAGTACATCAGAAAAATTAAAGGATTGGAAAATTAATGAACTAAATGCTAAACTCAAAGTTGGGAGATATTAACAGGAGAACACAAAGAAAGAAGAAGGAAATAAGAGGCAAAAATTAATGAAAAAGAATGGAAAAACTAAAGCTTAATCTTTGGAAAGAAGATTTAAAAAAGGTAAACTATTGACAAAATCAACTAAGATAAAAAGATAAAAGGCTCAAATAAGAGGAATGAAAAACAACTACATTTATTATGGAGGTGAAAATAATCTTAAGAAATATTACGCCAATAAATTGGAAAACTTGGATGCAATAAACAATTTTCCAGAAAAGTACAAATAATTAAAGCCACAAGAAGAAATAAACACCTGAACAGATCTAATCATGAAAGAAATTAAACTGGTAGTTTAAAAATCCCCTACAGAAATGCCCCCAAAGGGGCACCTGGGTGGCTCAGTTGGTTAAGCATCCGACTTCGGCTCTGGTCATGATCTCAGGGTTCGTGTGTTCAAGCCCCGCATCAGGCTCTGTGCTGACAGCTCAGAGCCTGGAGCCTGCTTCGGAGTCTATGTCTCCCTCTTTCTCTCTCTCAAAAATAAATAAACATCAAAAAAAAAAAAAAAATGCCCCCATGAAAGCCCTATCTTTTCATAGATGAATTCCACAAAATCTGAAAGTACAGATATTCCCTATCTCATGCAAACTATTCCAGAAAATAAAGTTCCCACACTCATTTTGTAATTGCTAGTGCAACCTTCTTACCCAAACTGAGCAAGTTCAGAAGAGAAGAAAAACCTCACATTCACATAGTTGCAAAAATTTTAAATATTAGCAAATGTCAGTAACGTACTGAAAAACTAATACAAACAGGCCACTGAATTTATCTTGAGAACTCAAGGATATTTACCGTTAAAAAAATCAATTGCTCTTCAACTTTCAGGAATAGAGGGAGCCATTTTTTTTTCTTAAAGAAGGGAATCTTTTAACCCTATAAATGATATTTACCAAAAACCTAAGGCAATCATCTTTAATGAAGAAATGCTAAAACTATCCTCTTTAAGATCAGAAATGATCGTAGGATGTTATTACTCTATTAGGATATAAAATCAAAAGCAAACATGGCAAAATATTAACGTCTATGAAATCTGGGTTGTGAGTATATATTTGATATGTTTATTATTAAAATACATGTGAATTTTTTAAACTTGCTTTTGTCTATAGGTCAACACTTGTTGAGAATCTACATAGTTCAGAATGATTAGATTCATGTAAGGTGCTTTTATATTTATTATCCAGAAACTAAACGCAGAATCTTTCTATCTGTGCAACACTTTGCGTTTTTCTCTACACCATCACATACGTTATTTGTTCCTTACCAGAGCAAAAACATTCCCTTCTTTCAGATGAAAAAAATTATGCTCAATTTGGTGAAAAGAGTTGTCTAACATCTCAGGGATAATAAGTGGTAGCACTAAAGAAGGACCCAGACCATGTAGTTTTTTCAGTACTACACTACTTCCAATGATAATCAGGAGCTATCCTTTTAAGAGTCAGTGAAAGTCTACATTTTGATTCATTTGGTAAAATGACGAAGTCAAAGCTTTTCCCAGGCACTCAAAAACACAGAACACAATAAAATATGATCTTTGGTTGTTAGAATAATAATGGGAAGGTAAGTGTTTGCTTACATGGCAGGCTTAGCAAGAAGCTGGAATCCTCCCATAACCAGGAAATTTGTAATAGATGTGCAATACCTTGAGCAAAAGAGAAAACACACATATGTTAGCATTAAAATGTAAATTTGTTCTTCAGAATTTTCAAACAAGCAACTGGAGCAGATACTTTTTGGTATCTCACCAATAAGTTTCAGTACTTTTGTGATGTCAACATTCATGAACTGTAAAGGACTGAAAAGAAGGGCAGGTTATGTGATAATCACAATACTCAGGCAGAGGGAAAAGCCATTTTAGTAAAGATATTACTATAAATTATAAATTTAAAATACACCTAAATTATGCAGAAGATCCTAGAATTTGTTTGGTAGATTTTACTTTGGTAACTTAACAAACTTGAGAAAATATGATTTAAACTGTTGGATTTTAGTGAAAATTAAGTCTTCAGAAATAATAGAGAAGAAAAAAATGTGTTAAAAAAGCTTGAGTGAAACTTAGAAAATGTCGGTTAAGTTTTGATCAATTGCTAGAGAATGTCTTGATATATTGTTTTGAGTTGTGTATACTTCTACCATACTCCCAGGATGGCAAAATGGAATCAACTGACTTTCAGAAAGAGGGTAAATTCCTATTAAAAACAGCCCAAAGTGGGTGCCTGCGTGACTCAGTTGGTGGAGCATCCAACCCTTGATCTCAGATCTTGATCTCAGGGTTGTGAGCTCAAGTCCCACATTGGGCATGGAGCCTACTGGAAAAAAAAAGCCCATGGTACTGTACACTTAAAAATGGTACTACTAGGGCACCTGGGTGGCTCAGTTGGTTAAGCATCTTACTTCAGCTCAGGTTTGTGAGTTCAAACTCCACATCGGGCTCTCTGCTCTGAGCACAGAGCCTGCTTCCGATCCTCTGTCTCCCTCTCTCTCTGCCCCTTTCCCGCACTCACTCTCTCTCGCTCTCAAAAATAAACATTAAAAATAAATAAAACAAAAATAAATAAAATGGTCCCGATGGTAAATTTGATGTTACATGTATTTTACCACAATTAAAAATTATTTTCAAAATTCATAAACAAATCAGGATTTTTTTACTTGTCCCATCAATATGAATAAATTGTGTTAAAAAAAAATAGTCCAAGGTATAAAAAAAAAAAGCATTTCTAATTATAGGTCCTGAAGTATCAGAGAACAAAACAAAAGTAAAAAAGATTATGAGATAAATAAGATAAAAAAGAACTATACTAGTAAAAGCTGAAAGCTTCACACAAACAAAATCTTGTTTAAAAAAGTAAATTGGTATCAAATTATGTATTTTTCATGTCTGATAGACAATGAGTTAAAAGGCTTCAACTTGGGTATTTCCTCTCAGACAATAGCTTCAAATACATTCAATTTCGTTTAGAATTAAAATCACATGCATCTAATCTATCTGTATATACATGCATAAATGCGAAAGGAAATATACTAAGATTATTAATAATGGCTATTTCTGGTGATCAGATTACGGGCAACTTTAAACATCTTTTTGACTATCTTTATTTATACAGTTTTCAATAATAAACAAACTTTACTTATATTAAAAATAACTTCAACAAAACACCAATAGAACATTAACTCCTTTTCACTGGCTCTGCACTGTGGCTGCATGATCTCAGAGCTCTACACAGCACCTGGTACTTAGTGGGTACTCAGTCGATATTTGCTAGATGGATGAGGTATTAATAAAGAATAAAATTTTCACTTCAGATCAAAGCATTAATGTTATTTTAATGCACATTAAAATAACAAATTATGCCTTACGTCATAATGTCAATATACAAATTAAGAAAAAGTGAGAAATATTTAAATTTTCAAACACATTTGGTATATTTTACTTGAAAAACATGAAAAGAACTTTGGATAACTATCCTAGATTTTATTAAGAAAATATCTTTATTTTGAAGATAGTATGGTCTTTAAATCCTCCATTTACACAACAATAAAAAACAGACATTGGAACCAGTCGATATTTACCATTAGCAGTTGTTCTTAAAATAATTGTTCAGTTACTTATTTCCTCTAATTTTAGCATAATTTACTTAAGTAAGCAACACTGTTCTCTAAAGAACCATATTTATTATAGTATATTTTATGTAAATTAAGTAGACTATCAATCATTTTGCTAAACTGTAGAAGGAAATATAATTATTTTTAAGACTCTTTCCTCTTAAAGAAAACTAAAATTTTAGCAATGCAGAACTATAGTTGGCTTAAGATTAAAATACTGCTTTGCAATTTCTATTACCTTATATCACTGTCCCTAATCTAGTCTCTTCTGATTAAGGAGCTGTTCTCCTTGGCAGAATAACCCTGCAGAGATTGAACATGACACGGGACTGGATACTTGCTCTGTATAACTATCCAAGAAGAGACTTGCATGCTTCAGAATGACCAAACTCCTGGCTTCCTTTATCCCATGAAGGAAGCTGCTCAGTGAGGTTCCATGCTGACCAATTAGGTAACACAGCTTGCTGAACCGGCTCGCCACCTCCTGCAACAGCTGGACTGTACTTGCAGTGCCCAAATTGTCTGTAACAATATGATGATGATGACATAACCTGAAGACTCATTACCTGAATACTTTCTTATGATCAAGATTATGAATCCTCCTTTTCTAAAAATACTTAACATGTTGAGACGTACTCTCAACTGTGGAACTCAAATAATCAGTGGTAAAGAAAGCAACTTCAGAGATCATAGAATCCAGTCATTTGAAAAACTTGTTAAAAATATATTCACAGGGATTCTATAGATTCTGACTCAGTAGGCCAAGGTTAAGATCCCAGGATGGATATATTCAGAAGAAAAGCTGTCCAGGGTATTTTGAAGACCGGCCAAATTTGAGAACCACTGAGCAAATCCAACTCTCCTCTCATTCTGAAGAGAAGTAATCTGAAGCCAAGAAAGGGGAAGTGAATTATCCAATTTCACACAACTGGAAAGTAACAGCTAGGAATCAAACTCACTTTTGTAGTTATATCTTGGTTAATATTTTCAACTTTTTGTACTGACTTCTGCTCTATTGCTCCTGGGACAAGCCCAACACTTCAGTGCAGAGAGGTCAATCCCCCAATCAGACTGACCAGATTGCTCTGAACTTTATACAGGGCACCAGGAGATTATTTGCTTTTTCCCAGTCCAAAGTTCCTAGTTTCCAGGACATCTCTCTAAGCACTGAGGCTGATGAGCAGACAAGGGAAAAACAATAAAGAAATCAGGAATCAGGACAAGGACAAGGATGATTTCACTTTTGTTTTAGAGCAATCCAGGAAGCTTCCAGCTTAGATTGCTGCTTTTCCCCTGCCAAACTCCTGGGATATTAGGCCCACCCACTGGAGAAGAATTTATAGAACAAGCACTCTACAACACTTAAAAAGGAAAAACATATCAAAAACTAAAATAAACAAACTGGGGCGCCTGGCTGGCTCAGTTGGAAGAGCATGTGACTCTATGTGAGTCGTGAGTTTGAGCCCCACACTGGGTATAGAGATTACTAAAAAATTAATAAACTCAAAAAAATAATAAAATAAACCAAAACCAAAATAAAACAAAATAAATGCAGACAGTCCCTAACTTACAAAAGGGGGCATTCTGAAAGACCATAAATTAGTTATTTGAAAAAATAGTGGCTTTCCCATTATAAAATGGGCTGACCCACACAAACCAATGTCAACCTAATGTGGAAAATCTGATGTGCTAATAAGGCAGAATTTAAGTATCACAGTTTTGACTTGAATTCTAGGTCCTCAGAGAGGGTCAAGGATTGCAGGAAAGAAAAAGAAAAGTTCCTCTCTATTTTCTATGTGCAGGGCCAAACTTATAAAAATTTTTGAAATAATGAAATTTTATCTTCAATAGCCACTCCCCAACCTCCATTTTGTATTCCTCTCTAACCTCCTAGAAACTCCCGGGATCTAGTGTAGATGGACAGTAGCCCCCCCCCCCCCCCAGAACTACTGTAATCCATTTCCTCTGTATTATCTCTTCATCTCCAATCCCTCCTTGTTGACAACAACTAAGAAAAGAAATCAGATTTAGCCAATTCGTAGTAATGTGGGATAAGACCCTGAACACTCTTATCCACATTTTAAGACGCTACTTGTAAATCTAAATGCATCTCTACTTGGTATAATTCTAAGAACTAGAACAAAAAAAAAAAAAAAAGAAAAATTCAGGTAGTATAATGTAAGCTATCTTAGGACTCGTGGGGCTAGAAGTGTTGTTTAGAAGTCTAGTTCCTAGGATCAACTTTCCCAAAGCTGTTCTGCTTCTCTGCCATGAATATCCTGAAAGTGCCACATCTTACTTCCACAAGGACAAAGAGCTGTGGGAGTGGTAGAATACTTAGGGGCAGCCGGGCTACTGACAAAGTGCAAACAGTTTGTAAGTTGTTGACTGCCTGTGTACAAAAATAAGAGAATGGACAGGACACCTGGGGTGGCTCAGTTGGTTGAGTGTCTAACTCTTGGTTTTGGCTCAGGTCATGATCTCACAGTTCATGGGAACAAGCCCCACGTCAGGCTCTGCACTGACAGTGTGGAGCCTGCTTGGGATTCTCATTCTCTCTCTCTCTCTCTCTCAAAATAAATAAATAAACTTAAAAAAAATAAGAGAATGGAAAGAAAGGAATAAACCATGACTCAAGAAGTTTTTTTTACTTCTGACACGGGAAGAACAGGTAAGAGTCCTGATAACTGAGGGAGTTCAGGGGAGATTCTACTTACCTAAACTAAGAAGAGGCCTGAGGATGTGAGATTTGATGTCACTTAGTTTTGAATAGAACCGTCTTTCTGTAGTAGCCAACTCATGGAGACTGGCAATATATCCCATAACATTTTTGTCCACCAAAGCTAGATAGCTATCTTTTCCTGCTGTCACTCTACTTATATATCCGAGCTGAAACAGAGAATAAAAAGATTAAAGGTAAAATATAATTTACTAGCAGCAATTTGGGTGCTAACACTGGCTAATATCAGCTAGCAAGAGCCAAATGGGAAATATTCAGGAATTTTGCAAGTTAGTTATTAAACTACTAGTAGCTTGAAATTAGCAACAGTAAAATTACCAAAAACAAATTGACAAACACTATAAATCACGGCTAATTTTTTTGTTTTGTTTTGTTTTACAGCTGGTTAACCAGTACAACACTGTTATATATGTGTATCTGGACCTATACACAACTATATATATCTATGCTTTTATTTATTGCCACAATATCTTTTATTTCACATTACACGTGTTTAGAACCACAGACACCCTAAATATACAAAGATCCAAATGTCAGAGATACATGTCTCAGGAACCTTTTTTTTTATGAGATAGGATAAACGAAAGCAGAAAAGACCTCTATGCTAAAATATTAAGGGTCTAGAAGTTATCTTGTATCTTAAAAGTACAACATAATAGGATTTTCTTTAAAAGGGACTTTTTGTCATTTACCTATTACACCACTAAACAAAAATAATGAATGCATACACAGATCCCTACAAACCAGGCCACCAAGCTGCAGACCCAATAAGCTACTTAATGCCCCATGGTAACTAAAAATACATGTTAGAGCCTTGTTCGTCTTATCAGCCTATTTCATCATTTATCCAGACTGAAATTTTTCATGGGGAATGTGGAGCCAGGGCCAACAACTACAAAGAGTCAATTAGTATGTCTCAAATAAGAGGCTATATATAGGTCAGGAGCCAAATCTTGGCCAGTGTTGCCTTTCGCAAGAAAGATGTTGTCCCTATACAATCATAGCTTATACATTTAGTCAAAAAAACAAACATGAAAGATAAAAAAAACAATCCGTAGGATATATTATTCAGTAAGAATAAGAAACCCAGAATGTACTAGCTTTGAGGGTTAATTCCCTTACAGCATTATCACTTGGAGGATGTGAGTTACTTTAATGAGGAAAAAGAAAACCAGAAACATGCCAGTGGTTTGTTTATGAAAAAGGGATAGGAAGTAGGAAAGCAGAGAAATCCAAATGAAAAAGAAGGGAGTTAACAGCAGTAAATAAATGAAAAGTTAACAGAGAGGGAAGGAATGGGAAACAGAGCACTGCTGGTAGTCGTTGGGTCTGCCATGAGCCCACCATGGGCCTATGCAATTTTTACTTCCTGTTTACAATTAAACACTCATCTCTTGGGGCGCCTAGGTGGCTCAGTCAATTAAACATCCAACTCTTTTTTAAGTTTGTTTATTTTGAGAGAGGTCAGAGGGAGAGAGATAGAGAGAGAACGAACATGGGGAAGAGGCAGAGAGACAGGGAGAGAGAATCCCAAGCAGGCTTCATACTGTCAGCACAGAGCCTGATGCAGGACTTGATCTCACAAAGCACGAGATCATGACCTGAGTTGAAACCAAGAATCGGACACTTCTACCGACTGAGCCACCCAGGCGCCCCAAGCAACCAGCTCTGGATTTTGGCTCAGGTCATGATCTTACGGTTCAAGGATTTGAGCCCCGCATTGAGCTCTGCACTCACAATGTGGAGCCTGCTTGGGATTCTGTCTCCCTCTCTCTCTGCCACTCTCTCTCCTCTCTCTCCCTCTCAAAATAAACAAAAATAAACTTAAAAAAAAAAAAAAAAAACTTCTCTCTCCAATTCTATTCTAATTTACCTCTGAGAGCTCCATGAATGCAGTCAAGAAATTTTATTATGAAATATACTTTTTGATATTCCTACAAGAGTGTTAATTCAACAAACATTTATAAAGGACTTGCTGTTGAGAATACAGCAGTAAGCGAGAGAGCTTAAAATCTCTCCTCTTAGGAATCTTACAGTTGAGGACAGAAAATAAACAAAAAAAGCAAATTATATAGGTTATTCGATGGTGATAGGCACTGTGGAGGGAAATAAGTCAGAAAAAGGAGATAAGGAGTAAAGGGAGATGGTAAGGGTTTCCAATTTTAAATACAGTAGTGAGATACTTAATAATAGGCATACATACAAATAATAACAAAAACAAGACTGCCCATGTGTTACAGAATGTGGGCCTTAGGATCCAATTCCTGTTCACCTTACTACAGGAGAGAAGTACTGGAGTCTTAGTACCACTGTGATTCTCTGGAAGGTTGTCAACTTCTGTAGGGTCCTGTCGGCCACTATAATATAACCCAGGTTGGAAGTCTTCTGTATCCACTAAAAACAGGGAATAATCCTGGCCTGCAGCTACACTCCAGACTCCATTTTCACTGTTCACCTGTAACAACAGCAAGAAATTATCTGATAAGAGAAGGAATTAAAGAGAAATTCAGATCTACCAGAACTGAAATGTCAGGTTAAACAGGTGTGGTGCAAAGTCACTCACACCTCAGAGGGCAAAACTCACCCAGTGATGTGCCTGATCAATTGCAGCACAGATGCAATCCCTTGTTCAGCTTTTATTTTTTTTAAATGTTTATATTTATTTTTGAATGCAGAGCTGATGTGAGGCTCAAACTCATGAGTTCATGACCTGAGCCGAGGTTGGATGCTTAACCAACTGAGCCACCCAGGCACCCCCTCAGCTTTTAAATTTAGAACTGGATTGTTTTTATAAAAATCTGAAAAACTGGAATTTAAAAAGGAAAAACCATAGATCTAATTTTTAATAGTTATTTGTGGGAGTCCCCACAGTTCTTAGCCTGTATTACAATCAGGAGGCACAGAAACTTCTAGAGCCCTATTCTGACAGCTATGACACACCTCTGTCCATTCACACTGAACTGTGTACAAAAAAAATCAAGACAGAAAGAAACAATCTAACAAGACAAAATTCCACTCTAACCAACTAAACCCTTGAGCGCTAAAATTCAGTTTTCCCACTTGGAACTCACTACCTCTCAGATGTGACTTCACTGTACCAAGCCCCAGGATGTTGGAACAGGCAGGACCCTTAGAAGCCCATCTACAGGGATCCCCGAGACCAGGGGTTCTCAATGAGCAGTCTTTGCAGAGCAGCAGCGATCACCTACAACCTGTTAGAAATGCAAACTCTCAGGCCAACGAGCTACTACTGGGGGTTAGACTCAGCAATCTGGTTTAATACACTCTCCAGGTGATGCCAATGTGTGTAGAAGTTTGAGAACCCCTGTCTTAAACCAATGGTTTTCAAAGCTTAGGATTCCACGTAGTGATTCAGGAGCCACCATGGAAGTGCAGGTGCCAGCACTCTGTCCCCATTCCCCCTCCATCCTTCAACTAAAGTAGCTCCATGTTTATCCATTTTATGTATGGGATTACACAGATTTCATTTGAAGAAAGTGTTCTATAAAAACTACTGCCCCAACCTCCAGCCCCAGCTTTAGCTGTGATTTCTATATTGATAAGCAAAAATCCTCTAATCTGTTGGATTCTTTGTGTCTAGATGGGCTCCAAATCCTAGGTGATTAGGTGACTGTGTGAGTGTGTGTGCATGTCTCTACTACTTCACAGCCATCTTCTTCCAGCATGACACCATCTCCTCAAATCCAGGCTATCCAAATAACGGGCTTCCTGTTAACTTTGTAAAGAATGGATTAAAATTTCTGCAGAAGAGTCCTCTTTCTAGTCTCTAATCAAAACTAATTCAGATCTCATTCTACCTTGACTTTTAATTCACAAATTAAAACAACTTCAGAAGGTCTTTCTCATCTTTCCCATAAATATAAAACCAAAATCCCGGTGATGTAATTTTTATATGTACAGTTAATGAGTAACAAAACTAAGATCTTATTCTCTCTTGTCTAACTGTATAGTGTTAAGTAAAAATTTGATTTCCAAAGTGTCTCCATTCTATGTTACAAAACTTTCCTTGGTAAGAATAAATGCACGTTCTGCTTTTCTGAAATAAAAAACAGGGAACAATGATACGCCATATTTTTTTTGTTATAAAATATCAGTAATTAAATAGCTTACCACTGAAATGTTCTATACTGAAAACATTTAAGATTGGAACTAGGAAGTAATAACTGTTCCCTAATGTTTTATTTAAGTCTTTCCCTCAGTGAAATGAAGTGCACTAGAAGGAAAGGCAGCAAATAAAAGTCTTATGAAGTGATAGATGCACCAGACACTCTGAAAACATGAATTATTGGAATATGTATTATCTGTAGTTTACATGTGAATCATGTTCCTGAAGTTGAAGGAACCATCCTTTTTATAGTCCCTCAGTGGAGGGAGCATGTCTTGGGATGGGGGAGATAGCATAATCAAACTACAAATATATAAGGAGTTCCATATTCCATTCTGTTAGGCTATCACTATGTGTACTCCTCGCCCTCTACCCTTCAAAAAACAAACCAACCTTGCATAAGGAGTCAATACCATTAAAAAAAACAAAAGGAACCAATACTATTGATGAGAATTTAGTATAGACACTCCTCTAGAATTGCATCACAGGAACGAGATAGAAGCTACCAATCTCTGAACAGCATTACATAAACTGAAAACTAAAACCAATTCATACACAGTGAAGAAATCATCCATACTTACAGCTTCACTACAGAAAATGAAAAGATTTATAAAAAGGTTTTACTACTATGACTATGTGTGTAAGAAAAACCAAAAAAATACCACCACCATAACGTTATATAAAAGTCAAACTTAAGTGAAAAGTCAGAGAATAATAAGCATTATTTGGTAGTGTAAATCTCAAAAGTCAACATCACAATCCCAGAAACATTTGTTTTAAAAGAAAGAACTTTTCATTTTTATTTTTAAAGACAAAAAATTATGAATATTCAAAGTACAATGGAAGCTAAGAACAAAAGAAATATAAACATATTATCTAAAAAAAAGAATATTTAGCCTGAAAATAAGGGGCTTCATGTTTTTTTTTAAAAAAAAACTTGAAGTACATGAAAACAAATTTAGATTACAAATATAAAATCCTAATTTTTTAAAACACAAAATAGAGAAATATTAAGTGTTATAACTTAGAATTCTGAAATAAGTTGCTATAAAAAATCACCAAGTTCTCAAAAGTACCTTTGCAAGACGAGGAACTGTTGTTGGAAAATCATAATGCCCAAGTTGACCAAAGGTATTGCTACCCCATGAGTAAACCTATTAGAAAATCACAAGAAAGTAGGTAAGAGTTGTAAATCTGATTTTGCATGTCAATTCTGAACCTCTACAACATATACATGTGTATCTATGTATATATACACACACCAATAGTTACACATATATTACTTTCTTCTTTAAAATAAGAGATACTGAGAAAATTCCCTTTTAAACAAGACCAGAGATAATGAGCAAACAGTACACTAGAAGACAAAGTCCAAGGGTTAAACAACAACTAACATGTCTCAAGTGTTTACTACCTGCCAAGTATTGTTCTCAACATTCTCTTTGTATTAACTAATGCTTAATTCTCATGACAATCCTTTCTTTACCAATAAAGAAACTAGCTCAGAGAAGTCACAAATTTATAAGTGGCAGAGCCAGGATATAATCCCAGGAATTGTCTTACACTGCCTCTTACAAAGAAAGTGATAAAAAATACGGGTAAGTGCTATAAAGAAAAATTAATCATGATTTTTTTTTGTAAGTTTATTTATTTTGAGAAGAAGAGATAGCATGAGTGGGGGAGGCACAGAGAGAGAGAGAGAGAGAGAGAGAGAGAGAGAGAGAGAGAGAGAAAGAATCCTAAGCAGGCTCCACAAAGTCAGTGCAGAGGCCTCCTCGGGGCTCGATCTCACAAACCGTGAAATCATGACCTGAGGGGAAACCAAGAGTTTGACGCTTAACCTACTGAGCCACCCAGGCACCCCAACGATTCTTTTATCTATAGATAGGAATACTATGACATAACTAGAACACCTTTTCATATATGAAGAGTCACTGCAGGAGAAACACAAGTACCTATGTTCCACTACAGACAAAAGAAACTGGATTACAGTGCCTATGTTTAATGAAAATGGTTTTGTTTCTTCTGGTTTTAAAAGCAATTCATGGTCACTGTACAAGACTGTCACAGTACAAAGAAAAAGTGAATGGATGTGTTTATTTAATGCTATGCACTGATATTTTTCTATGTCAGTAAATATAGAACTACATCAGTCACGATAACTACATAGAACTCTACTGTGGGTGTAGTTTATTCAATTACCTAATGAAGTAAACATAATAATTTCTTTCCAATTTTTTAATATAAAAAATTGAAAATCCTTGAATATATATATTTGTGTAAATTTATTTATTTCCTTAGAATAAATTCCTAAGCAAAGAAGTCTGGGTCCATGAATCTCTACATTCTGATTTTTGATACATACTAACAAACTGTCTTCCAGCAAGGTCCAATGTATGTTCTTGTCAGCACTGTATCTTTTTCCTACATCCTCACCAGCACACAGTATTAAATACAATCCTTGCTAATCTGACAGGTAAGAAAATATTTTGCTGTTGTTTTAATGTATATTTGTTTACTAAGTGGTTGACCATCTTTTTATTCATCGCTGGTCATCTCTATTTCTTCTTTTATGAATGGAATATAAATCTCATTCGACAATTTTTCTTTAGTATTAGGTAGTAACATTTTATCATATATGTTACAAATTTTTTTTTCAGTTTGTTATATATCTTAATTTTGTTTGCGGTGTTTTTTGCTACTTACAGGGTCTGAATTATCACATAGGCTAACATATCTTTACTTTCTAATTTATGGTTTTGATGATCATGTCCTTTTCTACTCCTGAGGTTACTGGGGGAAAAAAAAAACCCACCTAAATTTGTTCTTACACATGTAAGGTCTTATTTTTTAACATCTACATTTTTAATCCACCTGGAAGTAGATTACGTGAAGTTATCTTTAATTTTCTTCCGCAAATAAGAAGCCAATGGTTCAACAGTATTTACTGATTATTCAGTCTTGCTTTGTCAAATGATTGGAAATGCCCACTTATCCTATATTAAATTCTCATATATACTTGGGTCTATTTCTAGTCCACAGGTATATTTCTGTTTCACTGATCTGTTTCTAGTCTAACAACATATAAACATATCTTTTAAGTTTATTTATTTTGAAAGAAAGTATGCATGCACAAGCAGAAGAGGGACAGAGAAGAAGGACAAGAATCCCAAGCAGGCTCTGTGCTATCAATCCCGTGAACCGTGAGATCATGACCTGAGCCAAAATCAACAGCTGGACACTTAACCAACTGAGCCACCTAGCACACCCAGGTCCCACAACTTTAAAAAAGAAATACCTTTTGTTTTCTTTTCATAGTGTTTTATTTACAGATTTTCTTCATCAAAAAACAAGTAAAAATTCATCAATATCCTGGAAAGTCTTGAGTTCTATTTTTTGGGAAGAGCACATTATGGAAACTTTCTTTGTTAGGTAGACCAGTGTTGAATCAAATTCTACTATCACCCGTGTGACTTTACACAAGCTACGTAACTTCTCTGAACCTCCCTTTCTTTATCTGTAAAATGGAAATAATATAAACAGTGCAATGTAAAACACTACAAAGATCAAATGAGATATAGTATTGTTGCCTGACACACAGTACACACTCAATAAATGATGGGCCAGTTTGGTCATGTTAACCTTCCATGAAATTAAAATTAGTTTTTAATAGT
Source organism: Puma concolor (assembly GCF_028749965.1). Lineage (NCBI taxonomy): Eukaryota > Metazoa > Chordata > Mammalia > Carnivora > Felidae > Puma > Puma concolor. Next base: position 189,139,882 of record NC_141674.1, read on the forward strand.
TTGCATCCTACCTGGGATTTCGCAGTAAGTGCAAGAGAATGGTAACCCCCTGCCTCCAGATAGATTACTTCTTTCCCATCGAGACATTTTACACATAGTGGTTGAAGCCTTAAAGAAAAAATACACACACAAATTCAAGTAAAAAGGCTCAGCAAGAATCTTGACCTTTTTCAAATTACAGAGTAAATGCTTTTGAGTAAAAATAAACATTTTAAAAGAAAACATTAAAATAAAAATACTGGGGCACCTGAGTGGCTCAGTTGGTTAAGAGGTCAGGGCATGATCTCACAGCTCAGGTCATGATCTCACAGTTTGTGGGTCTGAGCCCCACATCGGGCTCTGTGCTGACAGCTCAGAGCCTGGAGCCTGCTTCAGATTCTGTGTCTCCTTCTCTCTCTGCCCCTCCCATGCTCACGCTCTCTCTCTCAAAAATAAACATAAAAAAACAATTAAAAAATTAAAATACCGAATATATATTCAATTTACTTCTGAATAGTATCAGTTATCTTAGATGGTTTTAATTTAATCTCTGTCAATCAATCACCAATTAACAATCATAATTCAGAATGTTAAGAATCAAAAGACTACTAAATGATTCATTACGGCAGAAACACAATAAAATTTAGGATACAATACAACCATAGAGGGAACTCTTTTTTTTTTTTTTAATTCCACAATTGCCGTCACTCTGCTAAGAATAGAGACATTTACATTAATTGGCTGTTTTAGATAATCACTCCATTTACACACCTTCATAAATATCTGATCTGTTAATATCATGAGTTCTTAAAACAACAGTTTTTCCTTGAACTACATGAATGGTTTAATATTGCTATTACAGTTATTTTGGTGGCAGCAGAGGAACATCTTTCAAGTAAAAAAAAATTTGTTGGTTCTTTTTTATACATTAAAAATTTGAACTATTCAAGTGTTCCAATGAAATACAATCTTTTTTTTCATGTTTATTTATTTTTGAGAGAAAGAGAGACAGTGCAGGGGGGGCGGGGGAGGGGGGGTGTGGAGACACAGACTCTGAAGCAGGCTCCAGGCTCTGAGCTGTCATTGCAGAGCCCAATGTGGGGCTTGAACTCATGAACCATGAGATTATGACCTGAGCAGAAGTCGGATACTTAACTGCCAGAGGCACTCAGGTGCCCCTCAATGAAATACAATCTTATCCCAAACATCCCTTTCTGTTCCAAGATGAATACACATCAAAGAAGAGATGGAAAGGTACACCATGGATACTTAAGTCCTTTACTGTTACGTATAAATTCAAGACTAACATGACAGGTTTGCTGTTGTTTTAAATCCCTATTAATAATATATAATAACCTGGAGCTAGAAGGGACAGGATTTCCTCTGGAGGAAATGGTGATATAGAGACCTTAAAGCCAACTCCTAATAGTAAATACTGGCAGCACTTACCTAGGCAGAACATCACCGTGCCCCAGCTGTCCTTCCTTCCCTTTCCCCCAGGTCCACACCTCCGTTCTCAGAGAAGGCAGGAGTGCATCTGCTTCTCCACTGTACGTAGGGGTCAGAACCACTGTCCGAGTTTTTACCCGTGCAGCTTTTCTTAAGAGCCTGGGGGAAACTGAAAACAAATCAGAGATGAAGTGAGGGAGTAGATGGGTGGGAAAAAAGATACCATTTTGACCAACTCTTGGTTTTCAAAGAAATACACTAACACGGTTTTTGTGAAGGAAATTCTATGGAGATTTAATAGTCAGATGAGTTTGGTAAATGCTGTCTACTACATTATATCCCCCTGTAGATTCACACACATTAGCATGCTAAAGGCCCTGACAAGTCCTGCAATTAAAACACTTGTTTAAACTTAACTTAGCCCCACTTCCAAGCATTTGGCTACAGAATCCCTTTTTGTATAACATTTAGGTTATATAGAAAGTCTATGAGATATCCTGGGGAACTTGCATTCTAAAGAATATGCTTTACAAAATACTACACTAAGGCTGACAAATATTTTTCCCATTTCAAAACAGAAATGTCCTTTATTTGTGTAGATGAAAATCTAGGGGCAATGAGAATTGGAAGGCAGGACAATAGAAGTGCTCATTGACACAACAGTGCCACAAGTAAGTGGAAGTGCAAGAAACAGGGCAGAGCAGAAAAGTTTTAGTATAGTCTAGAAACTTTTAGAGCTTTGCCCAAAATAGTCCACTGTCTGTTTTGTAAATAAAGTTTTATTGGAATATATAGCCTTGCTCATTTATCTATGTATTGTTTATGGATAGTTTTAAGCAACAATGGCAAAGTTGAGTTATTATATAACGCAGACTGTGTGGCCCGTAAATCATACAGTATTTCTTTTTAGCTCTTTACAGAAAAAGTTTACCAACTCCTGGTGTAAACCCAATGCTTCTCAAACTTTAAGGTATACGCTAGTCACCTGAGGATCTTGTTATAATGCATATTCTGATTCAACAGGTTTGAAGTTAAGTCTGAGATCCTACATTTCTAACAAATTCCCAGATGCTGCTGTTGTTTCTGGTGCAGGTCACATTTTCAGAAGCAAAAACCTAAATGACTGAGATTCCTGAACCAACTGAGAAACACTGAAGAACCAACTGCTTAACAGTCTTAATATTAGAAGACGTTTATTGCTAATTGTATCCGAAAATGAAATTTTCTCTTATTGAAGCCTAAAATTATTTCCACTTTTAGGTCAAATACAGTAAATCCCTACTTACCCAATGGCCACATCTGCACCTTCATCTATCTGGACTATAGGCCCCAACTATGATATAAGGAGGCTATCGCTACATTCGAGAACAATAAAATAAGATTCCTAATAAGGTTCATAAGCAGAAGCAGACATCACACACAAAAAATTAGCTTCTACAGTTACTTCTAAAGCAGAAAAATATGTAACTTTCTTTTAAAACCACCTAAATACCAAAATGAAATAAATTCTGACATTTGAATATGCCAGCTTTAGCAATCTGGAAAGTTACTAATTTATTATAATATAGCACATGATGTCAGCAACATTTTGGATTTACCAAAGTCAGTTTACAAAACGTGACTATTTCCTTACCTTGGGACAACAACCCAGGGAGGGAGAGTCTTCGGCTGCCTCCCTCTGATTCTTCTTCTCTGATATCCACAAGACTTGAACTTTTCTTTCCTTGCATTGATTCCTGCTTAACCTGTTCTTCTCTGCTATCTTTCAGACCTTCCGGGCCTATGGAACTACTGCCTGCCTGAATTCCAGGTTCACAAGGGGCTGTGCTATAGAAGTTCATAACTTTCTTAAGGGACAAGGCCCCGGCTTCATATGTAGCAGCCACTCTCACACCAACAGCAGATGCACAAGAAACTACTAGGCTGTTTAGGGCTGAGGTGCTTGTGGTTGGTGGGCTGTGAAGATTAGGAACTGCTTCTTCTACAAGAGGCTAAAATATACACACAAAAAAGTATATAAAAATATAATCTCTTATACAATCAGCAATCAGTATAAAGTTTAACCAAAACCATCCATATTTGCAAACATAAGACTCTAAAACAAAGGTCTCTTTAACTTCAACTTAAAGGTATCCCTTCTTGGTACTGGATTTAACTAATACATTATATGGATAGGAGTACTCAAAATACAGCTCCTTATCAAAAGTACTTCCTTTTGTTTGAGTGTTGTGGTTTTCCATGCTATTCAAACGTAAGCCCCAGCTGCTTTAATAACATTGAGCACAGAAGCAGAGAGGGGAAGAAAGGTCTGGAAAACATAGCCTTTAATATGAGGTGCACTGTGACAGCCCTGGATATATAAGGGTGATAGGGTTAACGATACATAAAATAAATTTTAAAAAATATTATTATTGATGAGTTTCAAGAACATTTATACAGATTGCTACTAAGAAATACAGAAAAAATACATTAAAAAAAGCTTTTCCTAAAATGTTTTATAAATAGTAATTTAGATACAGCATATAAAGGCAAAAAAAAGGGGCGCCTGGGTGGCGCAGTCGGTTAAGCGTCCGACTTCAGCCAGGTCACGATCTCGCGGTCCGTGAGTTTGAGCCCCGCGTCAGGCTCTGGGCTGATGGCTCAGAGCCTGGAGCCTGTTTCCGATTCTGTGTCTCCCTCTCTCTCTCTGCCCCTCCCCCGTTCATGCTCTGTCTCTCTCTGTCCCAAAAATAAATAAACGTTGAAAAAAAAATTTTAAAAAAATAAAGTAAAATAAAATAAAGGCAAAAAAAAAAAAAAATGTTATACCTCTGACCTATCTGCCCCCCAGCTTCTGTTCTTCAGTTCAAGTCTTTCTGCTGCCTCATGGATGTGTTATTTTCCATGATCCAGGACCTATCTAAGCTGACAGATTACTTTTGCTCTCACTATGATAGAGTAAATGTGGTAGGTTAATAATTAAACATTTGGGACCAATGTTCTTTGTGTTATTCACAGCTGTATTTGAAAGTCAAACTAAAGTTTTCTAATATCTTAGTAAAAGCTCAGTTGAAACTTACTCTGAACACCACTTAAAACTTACTCAAGCACCATTGTTTACTTAAAGGAAAGTCATTAAACACACAAAAAAGCTTTTGGCTTGTCAGCATAGCTCACAATGAAAAATTTCCCTCTTATGCTGTCAGAAGGTCCCAAAGGGTGTATATACACATTCCTCAATTAGTCCTAAATTGAAAGCCAAACACAAACAAAATTTTTAACATCGACTTATGGTTCTCTTAAAGGAAATAATTCCTGTTGCCTGCACAGTACCTTAGGTACTCAATACATTTTGCTGAATTAGATACTAAATTCAGAGGAGCAAAGGACTCTTTAAAATAGTCAACAAAATAAACAAATAGACCGTATCAAGCAAAAGGTAAATACAAAGCCTATTAATCCCTTGGTGATACAGTTCCCTGATAACTTGCTGAGAAGAACTAAGGTCACTATTTTTACCCTTTGTGTAAGAAGGATCGTAATAGAAACAATGATGGTATTTAGGTGACTATCATAGGGGGTTCTTACCAAGAGACCGAGGAAAGTCTACCTTCAATCAACTTTATTGTTCTTACTGGCTCCTCTACTTATATTTAGCAACACATAAAATAAATAAATCAACAAAACAAAAATACATAGCCAGTAATTTTGATGAAAGACATAATTTTAGGAGTCCTGGTCAATCAATAAAATTCAATTGTGAGATATATGCTTCAATGCCAAATATGATTTATTTTACAAAAATGAGACAGTCTTTTGGTTACATCTGGCCATGGGAGAAAAAACCTGTCCTAGACTATATAAATTCTTAGTGAATTACCTGTATGATTGAGATACTATTTACAAAAACTGAATTAAATTTAATATAAACAGACATTGCCAAAATTAGCATAGGCTACAAAAAATTTACATATTTAACAAAATATATCCAAAGGAAAATGCAATTTCAATAATAATAAACTATACAATTAACTTTTAACTTCAAATTTAATAAATTAGCAGAACGACTTCTAAAAAGTCAAAGTCCAAATTTTTTATAAGCATGTTCAAGTCTAAGAATGTTTCTGTTTAGATTTGAATAATACCTTTCTCCAAACAGCTTAATTAAAAAAAAAAAAATCGATATCCACAAGATTCAATGAGTAAACTGTGAAATAAAAACTATTTCTAAAAATACCTCTAAGCCATGTTCTTATCCTGACAGAGTAAAGAACACGAATAAACAATGAAGAGGTATGTGATTTCAAAAACCTGAATAAACACCACAGGACAGTTCTTTTATGATTAGAGGTTTCTGTTTTGTTTCGTTTTCTTAGAGTTCTGGTAAAAACAAACCTGAAAGACTTACACAAAGAGTAAAAAACAAATTATCCTTTTAAAACAATTTGGTTTAATCAGGGAGACTCCAATGTTACTGTATGCTACTGGTAAATAGCTTTCCTCCATTTATAAGTTTTCAAAATGACAGTAGTTTAAATAAGATGAAGAAAATTTTAATGCCCTGCCCCACAACAAAGCCCAGTAAGCTGAAAAATATTCAAACAATATTTAATGCCAGGAGGTTTTAAGTTTGCCTACAATTGAGGGATCTACCACATAGTAATCTTCCCTAATAAAAAAGAAAAGGACTTCTCTCTACAGAATCTGGAGTTAATACAGTACAGGTGAGATGAATCTTTGCAAATATATAGTTATATTAAAAGTATTCAGAGGGGCACCTGGGTGGCTCAGTCGGTTAAGCATCTGACTTTGGCTCAGGTCATGATCTCTCGGTCCGTGAGTTCGAGCCCCGCGTCGGGCTCTGTGCTGACAGCTCGGAGCCTGGAGCCTGTTTTGGATTCTGTGTCTCCCTCTCTCTCTCTCTCTCTCTCTCTCTCTCTCTCTCTCTGACCCTCCCCCATTCATGCTCTCTCTGTCCCAAAAATAAATAAACGTTAAAAAAAAAAATTTTAAGTATTCAGAAAAAACAAAACCAAAAACAGTTCCCAGGAGCCCACCAAAATTCAGTATATTTAGCCATGGGAGAAGAAGTACTAGAAAAAAATAAATGAAATTTTGCTACTTATAAAAGAAGCCTAGCATGATATCTTTCAATATCTTAAAGGGCAGAATTTGAACATAAAAAGTAATTCTGAATTAATCCAGGTTTTCCTTATTTAGGATTGCATGATAAAACAGATTTATAGTCAAACTCAAGCCTTAAGCATTTTAAAGTTGCCAAAAAACAAACAAAGAAACAAACAAAACTTCAGATGGTTTAACTCCAGAAATGCCTTTGTATTACAAAATTTAGCAGGTACCTGAGATGGCATTGGCTTTTCACCGTTCTCTGAGTTCTCTCTTACTGAACGATCTGACAGTGTTTGCACGTATTCATTTACTGCTTGAGTATCAGGGTAAGATGGTGTATTTCTGGCAGAAGAAATTTCAGTTGTTCCCATGGTGTCTTGTTGGGAGGAAATGGCATCACCTCTCGTGGCGTCGGTAGCAACAGGCACATCATTTTCTACAAGCGTATTCTCAAATACTTCTCCCTGGTTGTCCAGGGTTTCAGTGGAGGGGCTGATGGCAGTGCTGGCCTGGTTTTCTACCTGGGATTCTGACAGTGTCACACCTAATGGGCAACAATGACTATCTGATATAATCACATGGTCTTCTTTGTCAGTCATGGTAATTAAGAGTTGGCTGCACTGGTTGCATCTTTCTGGGACTGGCTTTAGATCCTGGGAAGGGAGGCACTGTACAAGCGCTAAGCTGTGGAACGCACCACAGGCAACTTGTAGCACCACTCGCCCGGCAAGATGTTCCACCTTTTGTGGCTTTGTCACCGGGAAGGTGGTGGTAATGAGACCCAACTGACAACCGGTACCCCATGCCCAAATCTCTCTGCTTATTGACAATGCCAGAGTGTGCTCCTCACCACATGCCAGCTGCAAAATCCTGACTGCTAGCAAAGAACTGGTCTCAGAATCAGAAATGCTGACAGGATTTGGTTCTGGAACATACTGCTGGTTAGCCACTGCACACTGGCCTGCAGAGTTCTCCCCCCACATGTACACTACGCCACTTTCTGTCACTGCTCCATTGTGGAAACTCCCTGATGCCACAGTAACAACATATTGTCCAACCAGGGCATTTTCTAGAATGGGGCTACTCGGACAAATCTCTGCTGGTTCACTTCTCCAGGGAAGAGTCCCAAAGCTGTAGACCTCACCATCTGAAGGTTACAAAAAGAAAAAAAAAGGAAGGAGTTAGTGAATTAACTAGAAATTTTATCAGCAAACTTCTGGCCCCTCTAGGTTTAACAAAATAGGGTTGTTGCTGATTTTTTTTTTTAATTTTCAAAAGCACAGTTGTAGAGAATTTGGTTCAAGCATAGAATATTCCACAGGTATTCATCTTCTAACAAATATCACCTTGTAACATTCTGAAAAATAATGAGAATTCTACCAACTGGAGGAGGCTACTTTCAAATGAAAATGAAGGGTTATTATTCCTTTCCTTCAGCCTCATCCTACAAAGTCCTAGAATGGATCCACTACAAATGGCTACCATTGTAGGCTATTACAGGAGCAGTTTCCAAGTGTTCAAAGACAAAATAATGACCATGATAAGATAAAATGAGCAGGGAATAAAATAGATACATTCACTAACATCTAAAACATTCACTACTATTTGAATAGGTCAGAGCAGCAGAAAATTATGCACTAGAATAAAAATACTAGAGGTTTATTTTGGCCAAAATTAAGAAATCAGCTTTATACTTCCAGGTCATAAGAAAGCACCAGTTGAACCATGAAGACATGGTTGTCTTCATGTCGTGTAGAATACCATGTATAATTTTAAATATTACACAGAATATACATTGTGTATGATATAGCATTTCTGAGGTGCCATTTGTTTAAAAAGCAAATCGTCACAACAAAACAAAACAAGCAAAAAATCCCCAATAAAACTATGATTAGCTAGCTTTAGAACAAAGGGCAACTGGCTGGCTTTAAAAGTCAAGTAAAGGGGCCCGTGAGTTGGGCACATGAATGATGAGGACTTGTTTCTGTCCAGGTGTGCTATCAAGTCGTAATCTCTCTGAAGTATTGTGGTAGTTTAGGGGCATGTGCACATGACCTGTATTACCTAAAAAACTCAAATGGAAATAAAGACTTGGCCGTGGGTTTTGAAAAATACTAAGCCACGCCGACTATCCCTCCTTTTCCATATAACCATAGACTCATCCATTTTTTTTTAATTAATAAGGAAATAATGAAATAAATTTATACGAGTTTGTTCCCCCACAAAACAGCAATTGAGCTGATGATGAATAAAATGCATTCTTTATCTTGGGCCTATTATACATGGCAAAAATAGCAAATATATTTATACACTCAAGTTAACTCACCAGAACATCTATGTAAGAAAGAACACAAAAGTGGCTAGAGGGAACACATGAGCTTTTATTAGGGAATTTCCAGTTTGGATAAAAAATACTGAGAAAATAAGCTCATTAATTAAGTTCTTTTAAACTTTTCTTCCCAAAAGATACAGCAATACACACTTGCAACAGTTCACCAACTCTTTCAATGATTATCATTCCACTAGAACGAGAAATAGTGCACAGAAATATTTAGACAAACTCCTCCCTTTTTTCTACCTGGAGTACCTCAAAAATAGTGATTTAATGAAGTGTCCTCACTGAATTATGAGCTAATAGTCAAACTGAATAGAGACAAAGCAGCTTGAACATTTCCAGCATTCCATAAGTACCATTTTCTCATCTGGAAAAGATACCACTAGAGATCTTTTTCCCATTTCAAACTACACACTTATGTGAGATGAGATCTTTTTTGTAACTTTGACACTTAAGACTAGGACACTGCTTAAACATGAACAATGATAGGCAATTTATATTTTTTAGATGTTTTCCCTCTGTTGTCCCACTTTTAGGTATGATTCTAGAGGTTTAAAGATCACATTCATAAAGGATTCCTGAATCTCTTACTGAAGAGTTAATTAAACAACAAGAGAATTCTACTTGCACATGCTTGAGAACTGTGTATTTTGAAGCCCCTACAGTAGGTATTGAAAACAGTTCACTTTTTTTACAATAAGGCCTTTTCCAAATTCTGGCCTAATAATAATATTCTTATTGTATATCATTACAATGAAAGTGATATAATAAAAAAGAGGCTGGGGTGCCAGTGTGGCTCAGTCGGTTAAGTGTCCGACTTTGGCTCAGGTCATGATCTCATGGCTTGTGGGTTTGAGCCCCACATCGGACTCCGTGCTGACAGCTCGGAGCCTGGAGCCTGCTTGGGATTCTGTGTCTCCCTCTCTCTCTGCTCCTCCCCCATTCAAGCTCTGTCTCTGTCTCTCAAAAATAAATTAAAAAGTTAAAAAAAAGAAAAAGAAAAGAAGAGGCTAGAAAGAATTCCATGTGTATCCCATAAAATTACCAAGGTCAGATTTAAGCTTTATTTCTTAGAATTTGTTTTCCTTTAGTTCCTACAATGAAAATATCAAAACATTATCAACTACTTAATAAATGCTTATGGAACAGAAATTTATAAATTAGTTGATGGCAGTCCCAGCTCAAACCAAATTTGCCATGACTGAGTTGGTAAACTGCTATCAAAATTAAAGGCAACTCTATAAACTATAACCTATGCTTCTATCTCTTATAGATTTATTTTATTACATGTTTTTATGAGCTGCTGTTTATGTCTAAGAAAAACTGTACTGAGACAAGACAGCCAAGCAGCTTAAAAAAAGGCTTTGGAATCAGACTCTCTGAATTCCAATCCTGACTCTGACACTCCAATAGCTGTGTGGGCTTGTGGAAATTATTTAACCTCCCTAACCTTCAACTTCCTCATCTGCGAAGTGAGGACAACAACACTAGCTACCTCATAAGGTGGTTGTGTGAAGACTCAATCAGGTAAGACACATAAAGTGCTCAGTACAGTGCCTGGCACGCATCACTGTTTAATAAACGTTAGTTATCATTAGCATTATCATTCTGACACATTTAATGAACAAAGGTCCAACAAAAGAGTTTCTGAATGTTTCAAAAGTTAATTTTTCATGTACTTATTGCTATAAAATTTACAAACTATAATTCTCCCTTTTATTCTAGTTATAATGTATCTCAAATTTAAGAACTACTCTGATTTCTGATAAAGGAAGTAAGGACATATTTTGAAAACAAAAAACGTCTAAGCTCCGACGAACTTCATTAAGAATTCCTGGTATCCAGTAACTCCCTTACCTAACCCAGGTATTGTCCAGTAACTCCCTTACACACCCAGGTATTGTTAGCATTTCAGTTCGTATTTGTTAAGCCACACTTTTCAATACCTTCAGTCAGAAGAACTCCATGTTTCACTCCCAGGGCTGCTTGAAGAACAGTCTTTCCTCCCCAGCCTGGCAATCTCTCTGGTGCTAAAGAACAGGATCCTGCCTGCCAGACATGGACCAGGCCTCTTTCTTTGGATCCTTCTGCCTCTACTGAGCTACAAACATTAAGAAAAACCACTTAATTGTTCCTGTAATTAAAACTGTATTTTGGGGGGATATTTCATTAGATCTGTACCTTTTACTGGCACAGGTGACTGGGTCAGATGGTTTAGCACCTATTTAATGCTTTGCTTAGGACACAGGGGCAGAAATAAAACAACTGTTTACATAAAACGCTTGAGGACAATCTAAACCCACAAATTACTTAACTCTATCTAAGGAGCAAACAAAATCTGGGCTATTTTTTGAAGTTTTAGATTTAATAGCACAAAATTTTAAGATTCTAACTTCTCAATATATTAAGTCCTTGTTTAGATAGTAAAGTTACAGCATGTCCCAAGTTGAAGTCTTACTTTAAAATTTTAGTTTTTAATGTACTAAAAAGTATCTGGTAAAAAGGAACAGTGATCCATATTTTACGTTACACTGAGTAAGCTCTATAATTGCTATTCAAATTTTTAAGAATCAAATTTATACCAGCAACAGTAAAACTCTGCGTGCTTTACTCATGTTTTAGCCAAAGAATTCTATCCATGTGATGACTCTAGTGCAAAGAACATAAAACATACAACTTCATAATAATAACCATACTATAATTGCCTCCCCTTCTAAGAAAGAGGCATAATAAAATACCCTAGATTTCCTTTACACCAAGTTTCCCTGTCTTGCCACTGATGATACTTTTTCATTTTCTTTTTTTCTAGAACACTAGTGCTAATTTTTTAATGAGGCGCAGAAACTTTTATGGCTTTATTTATTTTATAATACCTAGGGATTTCTCTATTTTTGCTAGGTAATATTCCTCTAAATTATGATTAGGCATAACCATGGTTTTATGAAAGGAAAGCCACAAACTTAATCCTCCTTTTTAAATATCATCCATGACTAGTTTTCTAGGGATAGAAGATGATTAAAATTAATAAGGCTTTGTCTGAAGATCTAAAATTGTGGGAAAAAATGGCTTCAAAAGCTTTAAGATGATGAAGACACCTCGTGCCTTTTTATAAGCATAAGAAAGAAACTAGCAACAAAGCTGATCATTAATCAGCTTTATTTTAGTATCTTTCTCTCTTTACCAATCAACACAAATGTCACTATTCCTACTTATTAACCACGAACAAGAAATTAAACTGAAGAGAAGCTACACATATGTAGAATCGTTTGCGTTTTCCTAGAAGGATAAGGGAGAAGGAAAAAATGGTTTTACCTTCTCTTCTTTGAGTCCATCGGTCAGGGGCAGCAGCACTCCATCACCAAATCATTTCTTTTTTGCAAAAGGCATATAAAGACCTAAATGGCAAAACACAGGTAAGCACAAAGAGCAATGAAAGAATATTTTGCTACTTCATTTCTCAGATTAAAAAAAAAAAAAAAAAAAAAAAGGACAACCCTCTAACAAGTGCACATTCACTGGGCAATAAATATGCAGTGAAACTATTTCAACTATTTCATATCCCGCCTGCCAAAGTTGAATATCTAGACTGAGCCTGCCCACTGAGCTTATAAAAATGCCTATTGACCACCAAATATAATGTCAAAGGAAGAAAAGACTACCTACGATTAAGATGTACTTTGTCAGGCAACAGGTTTTGGCTTTTAGTATAAAGAAGGAAGTTCAATCTGAAAACTCAGTGTTAAATATTCATTTCATATACATTAAGGTTACTTTTAAAATGCTTCTGGAACATATGAACATGTAAATACCAATTGGGAAAGAATTTCTAAAATCTCTTCAGTAATGTTTCAGACTCAGGTAGCTTTAATTTACATTTTTCAGCAATGCACACACACGCAAAAAAAAAAAAATCACACCATTAAAATTAGAATCTTTTCTATTTATTGGAACTAGCAGTATTTTCCACATATCAACCTCCATTCAAAACCACAGTCCAAAGGGCTGGAAGAAAGAAATTTGGATTTTAAAATATGTTTCAGGGGCACCTGGTGGCTTAGTCACTTAAGCATCTCACTCCTAATTTCAGGTCAGGTCATGATCTCAAGGTTCATGAGTTCGAGCCCCACATGGGGCTCTGCACTGGTGGTGCAGAGCCTGCTTGAGATTCTCTCACTCTCCCTCTCTCTCTACCCCACCTTTGTTTGCTCTCTCACTATCAAAATAAATTAAAAAAATAAAATAGCGTCTCAAAATCCGCCATTTAATAGTAAAGAGCTATATGAAAATTATGGCACGAATATCATGACCCATCAGTTTAGAAACTCATTGTTTAAATTTTTTTTTTTTCTTCAACGTTTTTATTTATTTTTGGGACAGAGAGAGACAGAGCATGAACGGGCGAGGGGCAGAGAGAGAGGGAGACACAGAATCGGAAACAGGCTCCAGGCTCTGAGCCATCAGCCCAGAGCCCGACGCGGGGCTCGAACTCACAGACCGTGAGATCGTGACCTGGTTGAAGTCGGACGCTTAACCGACTGCACCACCCAGGCGCCCCTAGAAACTCATTGTTTAATGAAGAGACAGAAAATAAACAAGCAGACAAAAATGCTCAAAGCATTCAACTAAAAATTCACATTGTTAAGGGTACCAAAAAAATCATGAAAATATAGGCAATGATGTTTTATTTGTGAGAACCATAAAAATACTCGGGCCAAATGTATGGTTTTTCTGCAAAGGATATGGCATGGTCACTGTAGTCTGAAAACAGCCCACACCAGCAGGAGTGATGTAAGAGCCATCTGTTTACTCCAGGTTGCCTGTGAATTCTTACCGTTTACCATCTGTATATCTGGAGGAAATTACTCTCTACCTAATGCTTATTTTAGAAAGATGGTGAATCATTCAAAGTTGGGAAGGGTACCATGTAAACAGAACATATACCTGAATAGATTTAATAAATGTATTAATTTAATAAATATGATGATTAAGTGGTACTATGCCTTGTGTGTGATGATGATTAGCTTTTACTAAAATGTACAGTTCATGGTTTACAGAGAAATTCTGAAGACAGATCTAACCTGTGCTTATCTGTCAGAGATCAAGGAGTAACTAACTGCTCCCTTGATTAAAGTTAAACAGTACCAGGTAAAAAGCAGAGAACTCCTCTGGGAGGGTGTGGAAGTGCACAAGCACACTTTGCCTCCCATCACTGATTCACTGGATGTAAAGTGGATTTTATCCTACTACCTGACAATCAAAAATGTTGAGAACCTTTTAGCGAAGTGAATAAAACAGTCAACCTTTTTCTTCTTTTAGTGCCACATTTTTTGAATACAAAGATTTCTTAACGTGGTTTTCATCTTATGCCATATTTTTTTTTTACCACCACATTTTTTTCAAATCCAAATGGAATTAAAACCATAGAAACTGTTCTGAAACTTTCATTATAGTAAATAACTATAAATACTAGGCAATATAAATACTATATATGCTACAGAATAATGGCTCCCAAAGATGTCCACATCCTAATGCCCAGACCTGTGAATAAGTTAGGTTAAGGGCAAAGGGGAATTAAGGTTGCTAATCAGCTGACCTTAAGAGAGGGAGATTACCCTGGTTATCTGCGTTGTTATCACAAACATCCTTAAAAGTGGAAGAGGGAGACAAAAGGAGAAAGAGAGAGAGAAAGAGAGTTGATGAAGGAAACATGTCAGAGAGTCTTCACTGCTGGCTTTGAAGAAGGGAAGGTGGGGAGCATAAGCCAAAGAATGGGGGTGGCCTCTAGAAGCTGGAAAAGGCAAGGAAACAGATTCTCTCCATGAGCCCCCAGAAAAGAAAGCAGCCCTGCTGACACCTTGATTTTAGCCCAGCAAGACTGGTGTTACACTTTTAACCTAAGGAGTTGCAAAATAATAAGTCTGTGTTATTAATTTAAGCCACTAAATTAGTAGCAATTTGTTAAATAGCAACAGAAAGCTAGCCAATATACTATTTTGTACACATCTTCCTAGATTAGTATTTATAAATCTATCTCACTTTGTTTTAATGGTATTTATTATGTTTGACTTATAAGAAGACAGGTCTGCCTAAGTCTCAAAGACAGCAAAGGGAAAAAGAAATGACTGCTAAGGAAACATAACTAAAAAAAATATTGCAGATAAATGTGGGAAGCTTATGTTATAGTTTTACCTTACATACTTAAATTTATATTTAATGGCATTTAGTGGCATTTACCAACTCTATTTAATCTAACATTCTTTCTCAACTGTGTATCCACATAGAGAAAGTAAACCCAAAATTTTTGTTTTTCTAATATTTTTATGATCCCCAATCCAGGAAATCTTTAAGATTTGCCTCAAGCATTCAAATCGCATTTAGATTTTTGTATCCTCTTTCATTGCTTCACATTTTTAATTGTTACAAAATTGTCTAATCATGGGGCTTCTTCTGGGGATATATCTTACCAGGTGAATTTTAAGGTTCTCCTTCTACATTCCTTTGAGGAACAGAATCCCTAAACTCTGCTACTTTTCTTCTATTATAGTAACTTTCCTTCATAGGTCTTTATTATATTAAACCAGCTCTGCGTTTGGGCGCCTGGGTGGTTCAGTCAGTTAAGTGTCTGACTTCAGCTCAGGTCATGATCTGATGGGTCGTGGGTTCAAGCCCTGCATTAGGCTCTGTGCTGATAGTGCAGAGCCTGGAGCCTGTTTCAGATTCTGTCTCCCTCCCTCTCTCTCTCTGCCCCTCCCCTGCTCACACTCTGTTTCTCTCTCTCTCTCACTCTCAAAAAGTAAATAAACATTAAAACAAAGAAACTGTGGGTTGTACAGTCAAAAATCCGGGGTCCTCTTTTGCCTTGCACGGCCTTTCCAGGGATCAAAGTCACCTGTAAAATGAGCAAAAGAAACTCTAGCATCCCCTCCAGCTATTAAGTTCTATGAATTACACTACAAAACCAGATTCATTTAAATTTTTTTTTAATGTTTATTTATTCTTGAGAGAGAGACAGAGTATGAACAGGGGAAGAGTAGAGAGAGAGGGAGACACGGAATCCTGAAGCAGGCTCCAGGCTCTGAGCTGTCAGCACAGAGCCCCACGTGGGGCTCAAACTCACGAACCGCGAGATCATGACCTGAGCTGAAATCCAGAGCCAGACACTTAACCGACTGAGGTCACCCAGGTGCCACTAGGAACCTGTAATCTAAAACAACTATCATTTTTGGTGGGAGTCCGCAACTTTTAACTATTTTATACTTCCTTTACTTTCTTTTATGTACTTTTAACATCAACTTCATCTTGAAGAGTATACTGGAAAGCTGCGTTGCTTATAAGACCTTCTATAAGTGCTTTAACTATGTATTCTAATGGTGATGATTTACATTTGTCTCAAAAGTTTTAAGTCTATTTTATGGTAAACATACTTGCAGATAGTGCCCAGATTAATTTTGCAGGGAGTAGCCTGCCTGCAAACACTCACCTGGCTCATCTTCTCACTGGAAGAAGGAAGCCTGAGCGCTTTTAATTTCATAAAAGGCTGCCAACTTGGTAAAAGAGAAACCAGTAAACAAATGAGAGGTCCTTTGTCCTAGAACAACTACGACTTGGTAATATATTAGACGTAAGTGGAGGATAAAGGAGAAGGAGGTATCAAAAATAATTTCTAGGTTCTGCCTTGAACAACTGTGTGTTGGTGGTACCGTTTGCCAGAATGGGAAAAGTAAAAAAGATAGGAATCTGAAGAAGTTTTTTTTTTTATGTTCAAGATGGCAGTGAGAAATACTAGAGTACCTATGAAGAGCAGCTGAATATGTGAGTATGGAGTTCAGAAAAAAGGTCTCAGCTATTGATATAAACTTGGGAAGGCATATAGATAATATGTGAAATCAAAGCAATGGATAACAATATCACTGGGTGTGTAATAGGAGAAAGGAAAGGGACAGGACCAACCTGTAAGGAGCTTCTGCATCTACAGATTGGATAGGATGAGGAACTAGCAATGACAACTGAGTGAGAAGTGATGGAAGAAGCATGAGCCTGTGGGCACATAAAAGCAAAGCAGAGTGTTTCCAGGAGGAAGGCCTGGTCGATTAGGTCAATGCAGCTGGGGTCTCAGGTTAAGAACAAAAATCTGTCCAGTGGATATGCCAACACAGATATCACTGTTGAGCATGGTCAAAGTTTCAGTGGTGGCAGGGTGGCACCCTGGACAAAATGAAAGAGGATGACATCCAGAACACGTTTTGGGACTGATCTTTCACAAGAGGAAGGGCTGACATTTTAATAAGAAAGGAAACGGATATAGATTATAGATACACACATATATTTAACAGATACAGACAGGATTACAGATTTAGTGTTGAGAGAAAAAGTCCCATACGATGGCATGTGTAAGTGAGTAGGACTTCCCAGTATATGTGTGCTATCTATTCTAATCTCATTCCCGGCTCCAGTCATTCCATTTCTTTATTTTATCTTGCCATACTATACATTTTCATATACTACATTAAATCCTTTTAGAAACAAGGCAGAATACAAATTTTAAAAAAATTAATGTGGAACAGAAATGTGCTAGTGGACTATTCTCTCAAATGCAAAGAGAAAATTAAAATCATGTAGGATTCTATTTATTCATCTCTAATAAACTTTATTCTCTGGATAAAGTCCTCTTCCCTTAATGATTTAGTGAAAGATAAATTTATGAGTCATAAGTATATTAACTCTCAAATGCTAAAATTTCAACAACACCACATGTATTTTTTTCATCTATTATGTTCCAGGTATGCCAGTCTATAATTTCTATGAAAGCCAAAAATATCTTATTCTCTAGGATAGCCCAGCTACTTAACATAGTCCTGATGTATAATACTGTTGGTACTCAATAAATATTTGTAGATAGATTAGGCCCACATAAATAAAGGAGTTCCTGTCCTTAAGGAGTTTACATGCTATCATGTTGTCTTTCTGACAAGAATGATGGCTCTCTATATGGACAGCACCCTGAAAGCATAAAAGAGCAGCAAAGTTGAGCACTTTCAGTCTTATTCTCATATCTCACTTACTGGTTTAAAATAGGTATGTTGATTAAAACTATTGCAATAACTGTAACTACAAGAGTAATGATACTTGGAGATTAGAATAATAAGACATTAAGACAGAACGACAATAAATAATAGAGTGGTAAACTGTATCATAATGCCCTGAAAGAAACTTGGACATACACTGAATGCAAAATAAAATTACTACAGATTTCATGCATTTACACTTTCTTTTTAAAGTTTGAATTGGCTGCATTTTATTAAAATGTAGTAAGCCACAGTTTACATTTGTGGATGCAGTAAACAATACTTTTAAGACACTATGGCATTGCACACATGGTTATTGTTGAATAAATATTTTCTTTTAGAGACTCAGTCAATATATTTACACATGGATCAAGGCAACTTTTGACTCAAACACCTGACTTACAACTAATCTATACACCAACAACTGCTACTTCCTGGATATACCACCACCAAAGCCTTTACCATCCACTAATGAAGGTTGAGGAACACTCATCTTGCACTGCAGCCTTGACAAACCAATCACCAAAGGATGAGGCCACTTCAAAACCCAGCTCTCCCAGCCCTAACTGGAAAGCAATGCCTGATACCACTATGGCAGCTGACTAGCCCCTGAAATACTGACCCAGAGTTCAAGAATCCAGTAAGTTAATGCAGTGAATAAAGTCAGTCAGTAGGCTAGGCTAGAAAGTACTTATTATCTATAATGTTGTTACTAATGGAATAATCCCCCCCCCAAAAAAAAAATCATTGATTTAAAGTATATTATAAACTCCTGAGAGGTCAGAAACTATGACTTATTCATTGGTACATTCTCGTATCCATAGTAATCACTAGGTACAAACAGGCTACATTTAAGTGAGTACTCAGTGAAAGATAGCGCTTTGTCTTAAATTCCAATCCAGGGGTTTCCAAATGATGTAGAAGATTTCTAGTACCTGTAATAAAAGTCAGTATCATACATAAAAGTAAAGTGTCTAATTACACAGTAGAAACTCATAATTTGCTAATGGTATTCCCTAACAATTAAGATCCTTTTATTTCATGTCAGTTCACAAATGTTATATAACCCAGGAATGAACAGCCTCTTTCTCCTTAGTACATGGAGACACTTTTTGGTGCCATCAGGGACACTTAAGATTCATAGTCTTTTTTATGGCCTGCTTATTTTCACCCTATAAAGTACTAACACTGCACTCTACTGATTGTGAAAATCCTCTAAAATGGATATTACCCATGGGGGCAGGGGGAGGTTGTGTTTAAACTTGGTAAAATAAAAAAAAAAAAAAAAAAAAAAAACTTGGTAAAATAAATGCCTAGTGATGCCCACTTAGCTCCATTTTGTATCCAATGCAAATTTTTTTTAAGGTAAATTTTTCCAGATAAATAAAATAAAACATTTTGATGGGTAGTACAATACTAGGAATTGAATCAGGGATATACAAATCAAAGCCACATTGAGATACCACCTCACACCAGTCATAGTGGCTAAAATGAACAACTCAGGAAACAACAGATGTTGGCAAGGATGTGGAGAAACGGGAACCCTTGTGCACTGTTGGTGGGAATGCAAACTGGGGCAGCCACTCTGGAAAACAGTGTGGAGGTTCCTCAAAAAATGAAAAATAGAACTACCCTATGACCCAGTAATAGCAGTACTAGGAATTTATCCAAAGGATACAGGAGTGCTGACTCATAGGGGCACATGTACCCCAATGTTTATCACAGTGCTTTCAACAATAGCCAAATTATGGAAAGAAGCTAAGTGTCCATCAACTGATGAATGGATGAAGAAGATGTGGTTTGTATGTACAATGGAATACTACTTGGCAATGAGAAAGAATGAAACCTTGCCATTTGCAACAACATGGATGGAACTGAAGGGTATTATGCTAAATGAAATAAGTCAGAGATATCATATGCTTTCACTCATATGGGGAATTTGAGAAACTTAACAGAAGACCATGGAAGAAGGGAAGGGGTTAAAAATAGTTTCAAACAGAGAGGGAGGCAAACATGAGGCTCTTAAATACAGAGAACAAACTGAGGGTTGAAGGGGGGCAGGGATGAGGGGAAATGGGTGATGATGACCATTGCGGAGGGCACCTGTTGGGAGGAGCACTGGGTGTTGTATGTAATCCATGTATCATGGGAATCTACTCCCGAAACCAAGAGCAAACTGTATACACTGTATGTTAGCTAACTTGACAATAAATTATATTTAGAAAAAAAAAAAATACCAGGAATTGAATTTCAAATTCTCAGGTACTGCAACAATTCGTGTCTGTTATTATATGATAGAATATAATTTCTGATACAAACTGTTTATTCCTTTAATATTTTGCCACTGTTCTTTCATTTAAATGGCCACAATTTTTTCTAAAAAAGGCAATATTACAGAAACACGGTTCAAAGCATGTTGGCTTATTTTATCAATCAATAACATCTAGAGTTTAAGGTAATCACAGGGCCACATAACTCGACAGGGAGTATACATGCCAAAAAACAGTGCTCTGGAGATATAGGTTTCACTTATTTTTAAAGAGCTAGCAACAGGTATTCTTGATCAGGAATGAAATATTTTTAACTCACAAGTTTAAATACTGAGGTTATACTAGGAACTGGCTATTAAATTTATTATCACTACTCAAACCATTTAATGCATTCTCACCATGTTTACTTATTGATACCTATAAAGAGAGAATTAATTTTCTTTGAGCAATAACTAGACACCGCATTCACAGTATAAAATCAGTTTTACCACACTGTAATAAAAATATAACCAACCCAAACTTTAAAAAGTGTTAATGACCACATGATATCTGTGGTAATTTTGCATCTGAGTCACTCTGATCAAATTCCTTTTAGGGTTTTATGATATAATCTGCTTCCCTATCCTTTGAGAGGTCATGATCAGTATATGCCTGCATTCCCCAAGAGTCTCTAGAATTTAAATTCCTCTGCAGCCTTATAAGAAGCAGTATTCCTCATCTTAAGAAAAGCATTTTCCCAGGGGCACAAGTCAAACAGGAAAATAAAATTGACTAAATAATTGGTCTGTCTTCTCTCCTTAGAAAAGCTTTACACGGTGGAACTACACTGACACATTCTTTCCCTATTGCAGAAAGAAAAGAATTATTTTTTCCAGAGTCAACTACTTTGAGACTAAAAAGTAAAATAAAACATACTGGAAGAAAGCCCTAATTATACATAAAAACTGTATTTTTAAAAAATGTTTTATTTATTTGAGGGGGGAAGGGGCAGAGAGAGAAGGAGAATCCCAAGCAGGCTCTGTGCTATCAGCGCAGAGCTGGACACAGGGATTGATCTCACGAACCATGAGATCATGACTTGAGCCGAAACCAAGAGCTGGACTCTTAACCAACTGAGCCATACAGGTACCCCAATAAAAATTGTATTTTTACAAAATTTCTCTTTAATTATATAGAATTTAAATTAAAATTTTTCAAGTGCTAGTTTCACAAACTGTGTGTGTGTGTGTGTGTGTGTGTGTGTGTGTGTGTGTGTTCTCCAATAAAACTTTATTTACAAAAACTGGCCACCAGTCCAGGGATGGTACAAACTGTTAATCATACACAAATCTGTAAAAAAAATGAACAAATCCATGTACCTACCCATCACTCAGTTTTAACATATATTAATTAACGTATTTTTATATTCAAAATGCTTCGGGTCTTTTTAAAATAGAAGGAAAAGTTACACAGATTTCTGAAAGAGCACCACCCAAACCTATCTCCCAGAGTTAGCCACTATTCCTAAACTTAACGTGTCTCATTTCCGTATATGGTCTTATACTTTCATGTACTTTCATTAGATACATATGTATCGATATATACCAATGTAAGCTATACTGTTTTAAAACTACATAAATGCCAGGTGCCTGAGTGGCTCAGTTGTTGAGCATCTGACTCTTGATTTCAGCTGGGGTCATGATCTCATGGTTGGTTCCTGAGAACAGGACCGGAGTTGGGCTCTGTGCTGACAGTGTGGAGTCTGCTTAGGATTCTTTCTTTCTCTCTCTCTCTCTCTCCCTCTCTCTTCCCCTCTCTCTCCCGCCCCCACTTCCAGCACATGCGAGCATGCACATGTTCTCTCACAAAAATAAACTTAAAAAAAAAAAAAGAAAAAAAACTACATAAATGCATATCATATACATCCTTTAGCAACTTGCTTCTTCACTATTATACACTTGAGATATATCCACATTAATAAGTATACATCATTTTTACTAAGGGATAGTATTTCATTGTATTAATAAACCACAGTTTATCCCTTTCCCACTAAAGTGCAGCTGGATTATTTTACTTTATTGCTATTTTAAGAGCTGCTATTATCATCTTTGTTACATATTTGCTTGGGCAATTGTCCTAAGTTTAGTTAAGAATTCAGCTCAAAAAAAATTTAAGTTGTGGAAGAACCGTGGAATGAAAGTTACCCAGCCAGATGCCATTATTGGGTCTAACCCCCACCTTCCTAATAGGGAGTTCATGTGAAACAAAGAAATGCATGATGACTCAGAAGAAAAAAATCTTTGTATTTAATAATTTTTATTTAATAAATAATTTTTATAGTTTAAATATGTAATAAGGGAAGCATGAGTTGAATAATTTGTAGAATTAATGAGACTAAAGTTGATCTCTTTGAACATAATTCACTGGCAGCCAAGTGAAATTCTATGAAACAGACCTAGTCTTTTTCTCATGAGTTGAGAGAACTATACGTTTCCTTCAAAAAAAGTCTTTAATACATTAAAGAATAACTTTACAAGAGCCCAAACAAGGAGTAATTACCTGACTAATTTAAATATTTTTGTTCTACCCACTTGGATCAATTAGTTCAGCTACTTTACCAACTGTTCAGCTTATCTACCAATTGTGTGATGCAAGAAACATCAAGACATTAGGTAAAGACAGCACTATGACATACACAGAGGAATGAGTAAGAGATTGGTATAGGAAAATAAATGCAACACTAAAAAGAACCATGTCAGAATTTGTTACTATTTTATTTGTGGTTACCCTGGCGTATTTTCTTAAGGACTGATATCCTACAAAATCTACTACTTTCTTATTACTGATGACTGAATTATCTGGTGATCAATGGAGAAGAGTGACAAGAAAAAAAAAATTGTTTAAAAAAAAAAACCTAAAAGCTCTACCAGAAAAATCTCTCATACAGTTGGACTATGTGCAAGGTTTAATTCCACAAAGTTATAAAAAGGGCTAAATGATCTAAAAGTCATTAAAATCCTCACAGCACTCCTCTGAGTGTCTGAGAAAGGGGTTCAACCTCATACGACACAAAAACAGGCCTTCTTTTACACCATCTCAATAATCACCAGTCTTTACCTTCCTTTGTGGTTGTTTTTTTTTTTTTTTTAAACTCATACCTTACCTAGTGTCATGTTAATACAGGATTATAGAAGGTTTTTACAAGTCAGAAATATTCTTTGGAAACTCCTTTAGAATGGATGCAGCAATACTGCATCAAACCCATGTTTTTTAATAAAAAAAGTAGATTAATAGTACTCTTTCCACCTACCCACACGAAACTGAAATCATGTCTTGGTGAAGTTTTTAACACACTCTTGTGTCTTTAACAGTCAAAATGCCCAAAGATGTCTCAAATGATAACCGAAATTTTGAAAGGCTGCAATCTGGGCAGAAGGGATTCCAGTTCACATTGCTTGTATCTACTTAAAAAACAAGAGGCTTGCATGATGCAACTGAACCCAACCCCCACCCCCACCACCAAAATGACCCATTTGGTACTTTATTTTCTTGATCATTATCTTTTCAAATGTTAATACTGTCAAACACCTTTGAATTATTCTTGCTACAACTATGAACCTTGAATATGCCAATACTAGTTATAGTTTGCAAACTAATAAGTTTACTTTTTTTAAATGTTTATTTATTTTTGAGAGACTGAGTGTGAGCAGGGGAGGGGCAGACAGAGAGGGAGACACAGAATCCAAAGCAGGATCCAAGCTCTGAGCTGCCAGCACAGAGCCCGACGCGGGGCTCGAACCCACAAACCGAGAAATCACGACCTGAGCCAAAGTCAGACTCTTAACCGACTGAGCCACCCAGGCGCCCCCTAAGTAATAAATTTAAACTAGGTATAGATTTCAAAAGCATCTCCTCCACATTAAAATACCCTTACTGAATACCAAAGTTATACAGACCAACCAGAAATCATATTTTCTGTAACTATAAGTCAATGTGTCATAAAATTATCTGGAAACTATCCCTTGAATTAAAAACTGAATTATAGGGGCGCCTGGGTGGCTCAGTCAGTTAAGTGTCCAACTTCAGCTCAGGTCATGATCTCAGGGTTAATGAGTTTGAGCCCCACATAGGGCTTGCTGCTGTCAGCACAGAGCCTGCTTCTGATCCTTTGTCTCCCTGTCTCTCTGCCCCTCCCTTTCTCTCTCCCTCTCTCTCTCCCTCTCTCAAAAATAAACAAACATTTAAAAACAAACAATAAATAAATTATAAAATAAATTAAAAAATAAAAAGTGAATTATAGTTTTTCTCTAAAAATATTCAGTGCTCTTTCCCACTTAGAAGAAAGTGAGTCAGTGTGGGTCATGAAATAGTGGAAGAAGAAATTATTATAAAAATGGGTAATATGTACTGAATATTTACCATTGCCAGACACTCTAACAGATATACACGAACCATTAAACGTAGAGATGCTATTATGAAGAAGGTACCTTAATTCTCAATTTAGAATTAAAGAAAATGATACAGAGAAGTAACTTTCCCTAAATCAAAGATGTAAGTGGATATGATGTCAGGTATGCCCATATCCAAAGCCTAGGATCTTAACCACTATGCTTATATTATTGAGATTAAAATAATGCAATTTACTGTAAAAGCCAATTTTTTACTGCTTTAAATTGGTTAGTTAACTCATTAACTCAAAGGTCAAGTGGTCACTCCAAATCATTCATATTATGATAAACTGGGGGAAAAACTGGGCCAATAACCTTACTGAATTTTGATACCTGTTCAGAATAAACACACATCACAGAATTTTATTCTTTAAATCCTTAAAGAGCATTTACGGCCACGAACAAATCTAAAAGGCAACAGACTAAGGATCTGCGTTTGTGTTTAACAGTTATTTCCTTTTCCCTCCTAAACTAGAGAGGATGCTGTTCTTGAATATGCCGCTTCAGCCAGTGTGTTTTTCTTCTTCCCTCATTATCAAAGCCCTAAGCAGGAGTACAACACTTCTGCCAACCTATAGCTGCTTGTCTCTAAAGTAGCCCTATTACCCAAAAGACCAACACCAGCGTCAGTACAATTTCCTAATGAGACCCTATGTTACTTTCCTGCCTTCGTTTCTTCAAAGAACTTCTCACCCTCTGATGGTTCACTTGACACGCCAAAGGACTTGCTTAAACTACTAATTCTTAATATCAGAGTCATTTTCATTTTCTGCAACCACCCTCTCGAGCCACGGAAACACTAGGTCCACCCCTCACCAAGATCTGCATCCTGGGGCAAACCCGTCTGGGACACTCACCGAGGTTCGAGGCCAGGGATTCCGGTGTACCTGTTAGGCGTCTGGAGTGGGTAGTCAATAAATCCTCATGAATGAGTAAAGGAGGCAGCGTGGGTGGAAGCGGGAAGGGGGGGGGGGGGGTCGTGAAACACTTTCGCGCGGCTGAGACCAATGCAGTGGCGCCCGTCTGAGGAGGGAGGCAGGGGGCGAGTGAGAGAACCTGGGGCCGGGACAAGGGGCCGCCACGGGTGCTCCTTGGCGGGCAGGCGCCGTCGGTCGGACGCAGGCTTTTTGGAAGACGCGGGCGCCGTCTCTGTGAGTCACCAAGGGCGCTCCCGGGCCTCGGCCTGCGCCTTCGCCTCTCTCTGGGACACCCGGCCTCCCGCACACAGGACAGCCCGGCCTATCAGCCCTGCGAAGCCAAGGGCCGAGCGGGGACTCACGCTCGCTCACCTGAAGCTCCACCCGCAGCACCCCAGTCTGCATCCGGCGCGAGCTTCACAACCCAGCGGGTCCCTGAGATCAGCTGATTCACGAGGGGCGGGGCCTCCGTGAAGGGGCGGGGTTGCAGGGCGGCTAGCTTGCGTGAAGGTGCTCGGGGATTGCCCCCGAAAAATAGGTAGGGTTAGACGCCGACGGCGTCTGATAGCGATCAAAATTAGCCAAGAGGCCTTAGGCACTGTGGGTAAAGCCCTCAGGAGTACTGCCCCTCCCTTAGGACAGGGCGGAGCCACCAGTCCTTAAAAGCGCTTGGGCGATGATGTAACACGCAGTCGTCGGGTCCTAACTACCCGACCGCTTCCATGGTAACAGGTGGTGATGAGCGTGATTGGGAGCTGCAGACATTTTGCTGCCACTTCAAACGGCAAAAGTCAGATGATAAGTTTGCTACTCTTTACAGGGAAAATGTGAAAATATTTTCAAACTGCTTCCATGGACTATACACTAACAGTAGTTGTTTCCGCCACTACAGATGACGTCATCGCCACGCGGCGTCAGTTGGCTCTAGTGTCCACACTTATTTACTTGGTTGCAGCCCCGAAGGGTGAAGTGGGCTAGGAGGCAATGAATTGGTATCTTTTATGATTCCCCACAGGGTTCCCAGTGTACAGTCTGAGTAAAACTTGTTTGCGTGCTCAGCACACAGTTTCACGACAGTTTGCTTGTCGTAGCCACAGCCCCACCCCGACTCAGCTCGCAGCTGGCAAGTCCCCTCGGGAAGATTTTCCGGAGCTTGCCACCTTTGGTATGCAGTGGGTACGAACTCTGCTGTTAGGCAGAGTGCCATCGCTGGGCCTGCAAACCTGTATTCAGACCATCAGCGACGGATAATGCAGTCACGTTCTGAAGTTCCTATGCATAAATGGGTCGATCACGTTCACCCTCAACTCAGTTGCTTCCTTGATCCTCCACCCACCCGCAAAATCGTTAGTCTGCAACAATTTAGACAACCTTGTCCACTCTTGTACCAGGGCTGAAAACAACATAACCCTGAGAATTGGCAGCACTGCAAACCAAAGGTGTCCAACTTCAGTAGGGATTTCCCTGTGGCCCAGCAATCTTGCTAAACCTAAACAAATCCTTAACACATCGCTACTAGGAATTTCTTCTTTTCCCTTCGCCTTCCATTCCCGACCCCCCACAATGCTGTCTGAGCTCTACCCACCCACCCCCTTTGGCAAAGAGTTTTAAAAATAATTTAAAAACCGTCTCCTACGTTTCTGAGGAAATTGAGACTACTAGGGATGAACTTCCCTAAGCCCCACCAACCACTGTTACAAAACCAACCTACAGCCCTTACCTTCCTTTCCTTCTCCCTCTTTCTCTTTAGAAGAGACATTCTGTCCTGTCAAGATGTATCCCTCCACCTGAATTCAGGATCCCTTCCAATCCCCTTAGAGATCTTGCCCCATTACTTATCCCTTCCTTTTTGTATATTTTCTTTTCTGTTCTGTTCTGTTTTTTCTTTTTTTATATTTTCAATCTCTGGTTTTCTTACCACTCTTTTTTTTTTTTTTTTTTTTTTTTTTTAATTTTAGAGAGAGCATGCCATGCTCTATCCCACCACCCTGGGATAATGACCTGAGCTGAAATCAAGGTAGCTCAGCTGACTGAGCCACCCAGGCACCCCTCTCTTATTACTCTTATTCCTCACTATATAAGCCTGTTCCTACCTATCACATTTTTAATGTCTTTTTCTTCTGTCCTTCTTTTGTTTGCAACCTACTTTTCTCCCTTTAGTAGAAGGTTAGATTGGATTCTAACCTTCCAATCTTCCTCATCTCAGTCTGCAATCTCTACTTTTTCAGACCTACTGAAACCAGTAGTCACCTCCTAATTTTGGAATCTAGTGATACAGTCTCAGAATGGAGCCACTCTGTGCAGCTATTTAAAAGAAAGAATAATCTATATGTATTGATATGGAATGGTCTGGAAGTTAGGTTGTTAAGATTAAAAAAAGGTAAATGCTGAGTCATGTTTATTGTAGTCCACCAATTGTGTGTTAGGTTTGTGTATTTGAGAGAGACAAAGGTATATATCCTTTTCTTTCTATAAGCGTTTATGAGCTCTGAAGGGATACATTAAAAGGTTACTGACACTGGAAAGGAGAATTAGGAACAAAGGTGGGAGGAAAACTCACTTTTCACTCTATGGCATATTTCACTTTTTTAGTTTGTAACTTTACAAATGCGGTTTGATATACTTTTTACTTATTTATAAAACTTCTAAATGTGAAAAGAGGTATATAATTTTCAGTCTTCCTTTCCCTCATTTCCTCCTTGATTTCTGGGACACACTCCTTCTGGGTTTTACCCCTACCCCTTCAGACCTTTCCTTTACCTTTTCAGACTTTCTTTCACCTGTCCCTTAATTCTTAGACTAAATATTTATTGCACACTTACTATGTGTCAGGCATTATTCTAGGCACTAAAGAGGCATGATAATGAACAAAACAAACAAGGATATACGCTCTAGTGGAACTTGCACTCCGGTAGTGTGGAAGATAGTCTCTAGAGATAGCAACTATTAATTTTCCTCCCTCCATGTAGACAAATGCCACTGTTGATGTCAAGAGATGAAGTCTATTTCCTCTTCACCTGAATATGGGCTAGTTTTGTGTTTTTTTTTTAACTAACAGAATATGGCAGAAATGAAGTTCTGAGACTCCTGAATCAAGGCCTAACACAACTGGCAGCTTCCACATCCCCCTCTGAGAAGCCAGCTGCCATGCTCTAAAAAAGCTTCAACTATATTACATGTTGATAAGAGACAATGTGGAGAGATAGGCCACGAGGAAGAGCATTATAGTGCCAAAATATGAGCGGAGCCTTCTGGGACCTTCCAGGCCAGCCCAGTTACTGGCTGAATGCAGATGAGTGACACCAGCCAGCGGCAAGTGGAGCAGAACAGCCTATTCAAGCCCTGCCCGAATTCCTGGCCCAAATTCACAAAAAAATAAGAAATTGTTTCTTTTAACCGCTAAGTTTTGGGATGGTTGGTTATGCAGCAACACCTGAAACAAGTGGTTAGAGTGAGAACTAATAAACGAATATGGTGGTGACTGGGCTATAAAGAAGCAAGATAGTGTAATACTAAAAGCACATGCTTTTAGCCAGACAGCCTAGGTTCAAATCTCAGCTCCAGCACTTACTAGCTTTGGGACCTTAGCACAAGTTATTTAGCTTCTGTGTACCTCTGTTTCTTCATCTACAAAACAGGGGTAGTTATCTACTTTACAGGGTGATGGGAGGTTTACATGTAAATTTTTTAGAATGGTATGTGGCACATAAGCACATATTAATGTTGTGAACAATAAAGGTAAGACAGTAGATAGAAAAGAGTGCAATTTTATATAAGGTTAGCAGGAAAAATCTCTCTTCTGAAAGGACTGTAACATATCTGAACAGATCTGTAAAGAAGCCAGGGCAAACCTTGTGGATATCTGACAGTCTGTAACTAGCAAAGGCTAGGAGGGTGGTGTGGCTGGAGCTGAATGAGAAAAGTTTGAAAGAAGCTGAGTGAGACTAGAGCCGATTTTAAAAAGGTGGAAAGGTAAGAGATAAGAGAATATCAGGTAGATAATGATGTGGTCTGGGGACAGATCCTTTGGGCCAAGGAAAGGACTTTGGGCTTATCTGAATGATATGGGCAACGCTGCAGGGCCATCCTTGGGGTTGTTGTAATCTGGATGCTGTTTTAAAGAGATGACTCTTCTGCTCTGTGCAGAGTGATCAGAGTGTAAGAGTTTGAGTGGAAGCAGAGAGATCAGAAAGAGGCTATTGCAATAGTTGAGGCAGTCATATTGGCTTGGCCTGGAGTGGCAATGGAGGAAAAGGCAAAAAGGAGTTATATTCCTGATGTATTTTGAAAGTAGGGCCTAAATATTTGCTCATGGATTAGGCATGAGCTTTGAGAGAAAGAGAAATTAAAGCCTAAGTTATTGGTGGAAATGTGTTGTCACTCACTGAGATGGGCAAGACTGGTGGGGGGGGGGGAACGTATGGGGAAATGGAGAGGAGGTACCATGTGTTCATATTTGAGCATGTTATAGTTTATATGGTTATTAGGCATCTGAATGGAGTTGTCAAGTAGGCAGTTGTATATAGGAGCCTTGTGTTAAAGGAGAAAGCAGGGCTTTGGAACTTGTTGATGGAAAAGTGAGGTAGTCTGAGGCCTGAGCCCTGGGACACTCCTCTATTTAATTTTTTTTTAATGTTTATTTATTTTTGAGAGAGACAGAGACAGAGTGTGAGTGGGGGAAGGGCAGAGAGAAAGGGAGACAGAATCCAGAACAGGCTCCAGGCTCTGCGCTGTCAGCACAGAGCCCAACGCAGGGCTCGAACTCACAAACCATGAGATCATGACCTGAGCCAAAATCAGACGCTTAACCGACTGAGCCACCCAGGCGCCCAGACACTCCTCTATTTAGAAATTGAAAAGATTGGGAAACTCTAGTTCAGAATCCTGCTGGGTTCTGAGTGGGGGAAATACCTGTGTTTGAGAAACAGAAAGAAGGCAAAAATATCTAGCAGCATGTATGAGAGAGAAGAGTGGTAGCAAATGAGGTTGTAGTGATTATGTAGGGGTTGGTAGGCCAGGATATGATTTTGTTTTTATTCCAAATGTAAGGGAAATCATCGGAAGAAAGTTTTAAGTGGGGAAATCATCTGATCTGATTTATACTTTTGAAAAAGTTCATTCTGTATAGTGCTTTACGTGTACTTCCTACTTCATTACACAGAATATTAAAAAGAAGCTTACGTAACGATTGAGATTTAGTAATATTAATATTTTTACGTTCATTCTGAATGAATATATTATAGGAGAGTAAGAATAGAAACAGCGAGACTAAGTAGGAAGTATTGCATTAAGTCAGAGGAGAGATGATGATGCCTTGGACTAGGGCGATCACAGTACGAATTGAGAATTAGATAGATTTTTTTAAATTATGTATTTGCCTTTATCGGAACTAACACATTGCTACCAGATTACATCACTTTTTAGAGCTGAGAATTAGATAGATTTGAGATATCCTCTGGAAGCAGAATTGGCATAATTTAATGATGGATCAGACATGATATTCAATTCATATACTGCCTGAGTTTTTTTCTTGAACAACTGATTCATAGGAAATCCATTTTCTGAACTAGAGAAGACTAATAAGAAGCATCTCAGCTTGGTTCAAGGGGTCTGTTTTTGGCATATGACTTTGGGATACCTTTTTGGCATCCAAGGGGAAATGTCAAATTGGCAGTTGGTCTTCTAGGGAGAAATCGGGGCTGGAGACAGAGATTTGAGAGTCATTTGCACGTAGGTGCCATTCAAAGCTGAAGGGATTAGATGAAATTATCTGGGAGGAAAGTGGAGATAAGGACTGTGCATGGGGTTGCCCAAACTTGGAAGTTGATCAGAGGAGGAGGCAGGAAAGATAATTGCAGAGAAGTCCCCACAAAAGTAGGAAGAAAACTAGGAAAGTGCCCACTTCACAGAAATCAAAGAGGCTTTCAAGAAGAGTGACATAAATGGTGTTGAATGTTGCTAAACAGTAGAGATAAGGTCTAATAAGCCTTTGGATTTGATAAGATGGACTGCCTGGTGACTTGGCAAGAGCAAGTTCAGTGGAGCAGTAAATGCAGAGGTTTTATTGAGGGCGACTTAAAGAGAGAATAGGAGGTAAGAAAGTAAAGACATCACTTTCAAGAAGTTTTGCTGTGAACTCAGATATAAACTTGGGGCAGTAGCTGGAGGGGGTGTGGAGTCAAGATGTAGACTAGGTACCCAAATCCCAAGCATTAAAAACAACAACAATAAAGCACAAATAGTTGATATGAAGGCAAACCTAGATTTCCTATTGGAAAGAATGTGACCTTGCAAAGGAAAAAAAGTAGTTAATGTGAAGGTAAACCTAGATTTCCTATTGGAAAGAATGTGACCTTGCAAAGGAAAAAAAAAAAAACACAAATAGTTGATGTGAAGGCAAACCTAGATTTCCTATTGGAAAGAATATGACCTTGCAAAGAAGAAAAATATTCAAACATGTCTTTCTATAGATTGTCATAGACTCAATACTGACAGCACATAATCTAAGTTGAATCTGTTTATAAATATAGGGGTTTTTTTAGCATGACATATACTAATTTGCAAACCTGTATGTCTCTATTGTTAGATTCTAAGCTCCCAGATAGTGTTTTCCTCATTTTTAAATTCCCTAGGGAATAGCACAGCACCTTGCACTTTAGTAATTGTTCAATAAAATTGTTTATTGAGATCTAGCAATTTACCAATTTGTTGAAATGCAGTTCATTGTTATAGACATAAACCACCCTGACTGACATTGGTTCTAATTCATATCCTCTGATTGGCCGCTGAGAGGAACTGAGGAGTGATTCTCCCACAATCCTATCCTTGGAAGTCACAGAAGACAAGGACCCTCCTGCACTCAAAGGGCAAAAGGATTGAAGGCAATGGTTTACCTGCCCTGGGGCAGTGAGTTCTTGTATGAATGTGGGTGGGGGTGAGGCAGGGGTGATGAAGCCTCTGGGAAGTAATGCTATTTGGGCTAATTTTAATAATATTGCAATACAGTATATTTTATGCTATTTGCAAAATGCTTCATGCGTATTTTATTCTCAACCTGATTGGTATAATCATTCCTAAAATACAGATGAAGTAATTGGGGCCCTCTGACTTTCCAAGTTAATTGAACTACTCTAAGTGGGAGAGGGTCTCAAACTGAGGTCTAGATCTTCAAACTCCAAATCCTATCTTCCCCCTACTTCAGCTCCTACTGGATCAGTTGTAGAATAGAGAGTTCAGGACTAAGATAAAAAGTAGAGTTCAAAAAAAGAGATGATAGATGTTGACAGAAAAGAAGTAACAGGGTTAGTAAAGGACAGGATCAGAAACTGAGAATGACATTCATGGGAGGGCAGTATACAAGGACATGCCTCAGAGTAGGGTCAAAATGAACAAGTAAACACTGGTTCTAGGCTCCCACCCTGTACATGTATGTGTATATGTGTGGGGGTGGGGCTGCATTCACACACATACATAAATGCTATTATTTAATTAACAGCCAATCTGAATGGAGTATAAGATATAGTTCATGCCCTCAAAGAAGATACTTAACTTGTTAGGAAAACAATCAAAACAATGATTAGAATGCACACCTGAGACTATCAGTGATCCAGGAGTTCAGCCTTGAGAGAGACTGGGGGTAGTGGTGGGAGAGGGATCACAGAAGCAAGGAAAGGTTCAGAGCAGAGCTGTAACCTCAGGTAGGACTTGAAGGAGTAACAGCTCCAGGGGAGGGAGGAACATATCAGATGAGAACACGGGAAAGTTCAGTCACAACAGCAGGGAAGGTTTGTTGGACATTGAGGTGTGAATGCAGTGAAGAGTAAGTGGATGACTGGGGAACAGAGGTAAACAGGGCAGGATAGTCAGATTGTGCGAAGCCAGGCTGAAGAATGTAGCCTTCATTCCATAGGTATGTAGGGGAACTTTGAGAAGTGATCAAAGAGGAATTTTTTTTTTAATTTTTTTTTCAACGTTTATTTATCTTTGGGACAGAGAGAGACAGAGCATGAACGGGGGAGGAGCAGAGAGAGAGGGAGACACAGAATTGGAAACAGGCTCCAGGCTCTGAGCCATCAGCCCAGAGCCTGACGCGGGGCTCGAACTCACGGACCGCGAGATCGTGACCTGGCTGAAGTCGGACGCTTAACCGACTGCGCCACCCAGGCGCCCCAAAGAGGAATTTTTAAAATATAACACAGAAAAACCTTTTGGGCCTTCAAAGTAGAGTTTTAGTCTGTGTATCTTGTTTTACTTAACCATTAAAATAGAAGCTGAGTGTTTTACACTTTTTATTCTTACTGAATTAGATTAGGTTTCTCTCCTGATAAGAAGGGTAGTTAAAAATAACTTAGACCTTTGTTTTAAAAACAGATGCTGAGATTCTAAATGGCTGAAGGACAAGATAGGGGTACCCAACTCTCACTGACATCAGGGAGCACATTACCCTGTGGCTGAACTTCATGAAAGAGTGTAATGTCTCAAATGAGGAGCAAAGATCTGCTGATGACATTGTAATTTAGGGGAATTATTTAAATAGAAATGCTTCTACTCATCTCATATTAGGAATAATTAGTGGATTGAATGACTAATCACCAGATGTAGGCAAGTAGATGGCTAACATGTTATTTTTAGAATGGAAGCATATGGCTATATGAGAGTTGCTGAGACATATATTCATAAAGTCTATATTAGAGATGTAAATAACCATTAAAGCATATTTAAATATCTGTATCTATATCTGAGTTGTGTAATATGTCCCTAATAATGTTACACTTCTCTTATTCTTTCCTTGTCTCTGTTTTGTCGACAAAACCTGTTCTACTGACTTATCTTAGCATTCTGGATCTCAAGCTGGTCATGACACGTCACTTTTTTTTTTTTTTTTTTTTTGCTAAAAATCAAAAGCAGTGGTTTGGGCTAAAGGCCCTCATTTTTTTGTGTGTGTTACAATGTATAACTTGTAAATTGTTATAAACATTTAAAGAAAACATTTAGGTCCCAACCTACAAAAAAGCAAATATATATTTGCAAGTGAGTCGTTTGAAACTTAGAACACGTTTTCCCATAGAAACAGCGAGGTAAATCATAGTTTTGTTCCTGGACTAATCCACAAATGTTTTTTGATTTATGATATTGTTCAAATAATGTGCATTTGCAATGAAAAAATACAGCTGAAAGCAATAATTTTGTAATACTTTATAATTTTAAAAACAAGAAGGAAAACCCCTTGGTATTGAGCGGGTAATTTTTCATGACTGCTGGTACTTAGAAGCGGGTTTTAGGGATGGAGAGTTGGATGGAAGCTGTGGAGCTCTGGATCGCACAGGGGAACTGGAGGGCGAGCAGGAAGCAGCGTCCGTCCAGCCATACTGGACCTGGCGCGACAGCGGAAAACGTGCCTCCTTATATCTACACAGATCAATATATCCTGCCCTATTTTGAATCAATCGGGATAAAGTAATAAAATCCCTACAACTCGGCAAACATCTATATATAAAACCCGGCATTGCCAATCTGCACACTCCTGTCAACCTTCACCAACCGGCCCTGCTGGGGCAGTGGGACTGACAGCCACGCGACGGCGGGATTCTCGGGCTGATTGGGAAACTACTGTTCCCTTCGCACAGCGATGAGGGGTTGTAAAACACACAAGCAGCTTGTCTTTATTAAAAGGTCGATACTGTATTTTGTTGACCATGGGTTGGTTTTTTTTTTGCATTCATCTTTAATTTTTTTATTAAAAAAATATTGCAATAAGATTCTTTATTATTTTGATTTGTCTTGATTACTGGGTTTTGTGGGTTTTTTTTTTTTTAAATTTTTTCAACGTTTTTTATTTATTTTTGGGACAGAGAGAGACAGAGCATGAACGGGGGAGGGGCAGAGAGAGAGGGAGACACAGAATCGGAAACAGGCTCCAGGCTCTGAGCCAGCAGCCCAGAGCCCGACGCGGGGCTCGAACTCATGGACCGCGAGATCGTGACCTGGCTGAAGTCGGACGCTTAACCGACTGCGCCACCCAGGCGCCCCTTGTGGGGTTTTTTAATGCTCCTTGCTGCCTCATCCCAATCCAGGCACTGGTGGGAAGCAGTGAGGAAGGAAGACCTATAAACAGTGCCCCCATACATTATACTTTTCTGCCTTCCTTTCTCCTTCTCGTTCTTGTCCCTCCCTCCCTTCCGTTTCTTTTTTATTTTTTAAATCTGCTTTTCTTACTTTGGGCCTCCAGCTCCAGCAACTTTCCCTGGCTGTTACTGAAGGCTCTCCCATGGCCAGGAGCCAACTGGCTCTTGGGGACTGAGAGCTGGGGAGGGCATACGTAGTATTTCTGAGGGGCAGAGGCCTAGTCTATTTTGACAGGTTTTAAAATACTTGTTTTTTTTTGTTTTTTAATGTGGTTAAACCCTCTAAATTTCAGAGCCTTGAGGCCAAGTCTGGTTTGCCCATGCCTACTAACTGCTAGTCTTATGTATATGATAAATGCAGTTGAAGGGGAAAAAACTGATTAAGTAACTGGACAAGGAGAAGAAAAAAGATGTTTTAAATACGATTATGTAAATGTGAGGCAGAGATTGCCTGAGGTGGGATCACTTTGGCTGTGAGTGGCAGAGTCCAAAGAAAATTGGCAAGAGTCACGTGTGGTGGGAGAAGAGATTTGGGATTTGGGATGGTCATTCCTTTGAAAAAGACGTTGAGAGGGAGGAAAAGTTGAGTTGGCCAGTTCTGCATCCTGGCCACTGAGTGGTGCTGTGGGTGCAGGCTGGCTGCTTTCAGGAATGAGGGACAGAGGGGTTCAGGCATCCTGGGAAAGAGATAGGGGAGGGTCAGCCACAGAATTTGCCGGGATCAGAAAGGACCTATAAAGGTCAAGTTTTTGTAAGTTGTGCTTATTTGTATTTAAGTACCTACAATATATGCATATTTTAAAGCAATAGTAACTTGCAGGAGACATTTCAAACAGTTCTAAAACTCTACTGCTTTTAGTACTGTGGAGTGTACTACATGTCAGCATGGACGGGTTCCCAGGCTAGACCACTGTACTCTGACAGAGCAAGAAACTTTAGGGCAATGTTAAGGAAGGTTATGGGAGCATCTTATAATGCATTCCACACAAATTAACAATGTCAAGTTGTACAAGGTACCATTATTCTTTAGTCACTACTTCTGTAGTGGACTAATTATTCTGACTCTACATTGACTGTGAGGAGCTGCTAGAAAGAAATTGGGTGGAGTTGAAGACAGCAGATGGAGTGTGCTCATCTCACCTCTACTTTCAGACATGTATGTTTCCTATCAGAGAAGAAGTTCTTTCATGTGGGTTAGGACATCATCCTGAATACCAAGAAGCAAACTTTCCTTTCACACACAAGGGAACAGTATGCTAAGTTGATGGATCCACTGTGTGGGAGGAAAAGAGTGTTCACAGCACTTTTGAGTGTTCATGGTGTGGAGACATGGTTAAGAGCATAGACCCTAGAGTTAATACTGGTGGGTTTAAAAAAATTTTTTTTACATTTATTTATGTTTGAGAGAGAAAGAGGGCAGGGGCAGACAGAAAGTAGGGAAGGGCAGAGAGAGAAGGAGACAGAATCCGAAGCAGTCTCCAGGCTCTGAGCTGTCAACACAGAGCCCGATGTGGTGTCCGAACTCACAAGCCATGAGATCATGACCCAAGCCGAAGCCAGACACTTAACCGACTGAACCACCCAGGCACCCCAATACTGGTGGGTTTAAATTCCAATTCTAACACCTATACTCTGAGAAACTTTGGACAATCCCCAGTTTTCTCCACTAAACTTTGGGAAATAATTATCTACATCACAGAATTCATGAGATACATTATCTCATGATAATGTTTGGTGAGAAAGGATAAAAAAAAATGGTGCCTAAAGAAAGAAGGGAGGACCAGCACAGGCCTGGAGATTCTTTGGTATGATTTATTATCTCCCTATTTTCAAATTGTATCAAGGAGGAAAATGGTCAAACAGGTTAAAAGTATGGAGCTGCTCTGCCTTGGTTCAAATCCTGGTTCCACCACTTCTTGCTTGTGTGGCCATGGGCAAATTATTTAATAGTTCTGACCACAGAATTGTTATGAGTAAATACAAGTCAACTACCCATGTGTTTGCATTATTATTATTGTCACTTTTTCCCTACCTATAGCTGGAGGACTTGGACTAAACATGTGATAAGATGCCTTGCTATAGACCTGATTATGCTATATTTACAAATCTATTTTTTATAAAAACATTAAATTGCTCTTTTTAAAAAATCATACTGCTATATTGAAGGTGGAAAGTTAAATACAGAATCAGTGTCCCCATTTCAGTGGGCACCATACATCAGTTTAAGTCATTTCTGGGATTTTTTTTAATGCATTCAAACTCGAGAAATTAAAACAAATAAACAATCATACAGATGCAAAGAACAACAGAGAGAAAACATCTGGTCTGTAGAAGCAGATTTCCCAAGGATTCCTACAATTTTAAATAATTGGTCCTTTTTAGGTATGGTGTTCAGTATAATTGCATTGTTTCACAAGCTAAGTCATTCTGTCACAAGAACACCTCACAATTAGATTTCTTTACCTGTCAGTGAAATGTCTTTTTTAACTGTCATTGCTTTCCAGTAGTTTTAGAATGTGGTTCTACACATATGGAATCACTCAGCATTCTTGAGTGTTCCATCTGTAGTTAACAGTTTTGATTCACAACAGATAAACTGCTCTTTCAGAAGCCAATGCC
The DNA here is from genome assembly GCF_028749965.1 of Puma concolor. Taxonomy (NCBI): domain Eukaryota; kingdom Metazoa; phylum Chordata; class Mammalia; order Carnivora; family Felidae; genus Puma; species Puma concolor. The sequence goes on from NC_141674.1 coordinate 189,178,176, forward strand.
ACAATTTGGAGAGAGCCTCAATGAGAGGCAGGAATCTAATATCAGAGCCAGTAGCACAGAATTTAAGCTAGAAAACTGGTAATTGGGGCGTTTGGCAATTCGAGCAGAAATTTCCAGGGCTCCAGAAATTGTCTTCTAAATCAATAAGAACTTGTGCGATTTGGAAATGTGGTCATTGTGCTCTACATACTTTCTCAATTACTCATCAGTTTTGAACGTTATTCTTTCTTGAAGGCAGTGAAAAAAGATGACACTGGAATTTATGCCATCAACTTCATTGTAGAAACTAAGTACAAGTAAACAAATAGCACACCGAATATGCAATAGTAATATGCTGTAAATAAAGACCATAGCTACATTTAAAGGAACAAAGGAGACTCAGATCCCATATGCTTGCAGTTCTGCTTATTGTCAGAAGACAGCACTCTCAGCATGTAAAAGTTTCAAGTTAAACTACTCCAGGAAGAAGGAAGACTTGTGATTTAAGAATCCTACATTATAGCTTTTATTTGGACCAAAGATGATGTCATGTTCCTCCTGATTCATGAACTAGAGTCACTTACCTATTATTGGTTCATCCTGAGTATAATAACTAATTTAAATTTAGGCCAAAAAATTAATGAGAAATGCAACCAAACTGAGATTTTTGTGCTCTTTGTACAAATACGGTTATCAGAGGGAAGTGGATGGGAGATAGGATAGATGGGTGATAGGTATTAGGAGGCACTTGTGATGAGCACTGGGCGTTGTATGTAAGTGATGAGTCACTGAATGCTACTTCTTTTGTTTGTTTTTTTTGTTTTTGTTTTTTTTAATGCTACTTCTGAGACCAATATTGCACTGTATGTTAATTAACTAAAATTTAAACAAGAACAAAACAAAAATACTATTATCAGTGTGCCATCATGAAATAAAATTTGGGAAATTTGGTAGTTTGGGGAGCTTAAAATTTTTTTACTACTGCTAGTTGAGTAACCTTGAGAAACTCCTTAAACTCTTTAAGACTGTTCTTTCATGATCAAGTGGGGATAATAGTGGTATCTACTCATTGTCATGGAGTTGGAAGGATCAGCTTGGAGTCTGGCACAGAACAAGCACTGATGTGGTTGCTGTTGGTATTATTATTATTATTATTATTATTTCTGTATTTTTATCTAAAGCCTCTTCTGCTTTGTTGACAGTAGGAAGGAATATAAGCAAATAAGTAACCAAAATGTATAGATTTCATGTGAATATGCTTTTTAAAATAGTCTTCTTTTTCTACTTTCTTTTTAGAAAATTCTTAAGCACACACACAAAAATGAAGTTCCATATAGCCATCACTTAGCTTAAACAACTATCAATATTTTACCAAATTTTTTTATCTCCATCATTATTTTTCTGGAATATTTTAGAGCAAGGAAATTATGTCATTCTACCCATAAAGTAGAATCCCTTAATGAGTAGGCATCCCTTAATGTAAGATTGTTTTAAAACATATTCACCATGCAAAATTAAAAATAAGTTCTTAAGATTATCTGATACCATATTTAAATTTCCATATTTATTTCAGAAATGCTGTTCTATAGTGGTTACCAGGAGCTGGGGGTGGAGGCGATGGGGAAATGTCTGTCAAAGGCTGCAAAGTTTTAGGGTTGCCTGGGTGGCTCAGGCAGTTAAGTGTCCGACTCTCTGTTTCAGCTCAGGTCATGATCTCATGGTTCGTGGGATGGAGCCCCATGTAGGGCTCTGGGCTGGCAGCATGGAGCCTGATTGGGATTCTCTCTCTCCCTCTCTTTGTGCCCTCTCCCCCCACTTGTGCTCTCTCTCTCAAAAATAAATAAATAAACATTAAAAAAACACAAAGGCTGCAAAGTTTCAGATATGCAGGATAAGTTCAGGAGATCTAATGTATAGCAGGGTGATTACAGTTAACAATGCTGTACTGTGTACTTGAAATTTGCTAGGAGAATAGCTTTGTTTGTTTTTTTCAGAGAGATTTTAATTGTTCTTACCAAAAAAAGAAAAAAAAGTTAACTATGTGAGGTGAGAGAGATGTTAATTAGCTCATTGTGGTAAATATTTCACAATGTATACATATATCAAAATGTCATCTTGTACACCTTAAATATATGCAATTTTTACCTGTCAAGTATACCTCAATAAAGCTGGGGAAAAAAGAAATGTCATTTTACAATTTGTTCAAATCAGGATCCAAACAAGGTCTACATATTATCTGTTTGTTGTGTCTTTCAAAACTTTATAATTCACTTTTTTTATGCCATTAATTGCTAGAGAATCAGATTATTTGTCCTTTCTGATTTGGCTGTTTGCTTCATTGTGGTGTTAACTTCTCTGTCCTCTATTTCTTGTAACTTGTTTTTAGATCTTAGACAATTGATTAGATTCCAAATCTTTTCTTTTTTTTTTTTTTTTTTCAAGTTTATTTATTTTGAGAGACAGAGCTCAAGAAGGGGAGGAGCAGAGAGACAGGGAGAGAGAGAATCACAAGCAAGCTTTACATTGTCAGCACACAGCCTGATTCAGGGCTCAAACTCATGAACCGTGAGATCATGACCTGAACCGAAGTTGGATGCTTAACTGACTGAGCTACCCAGGTGCCTCTAAATTTTTTTTCTTTAGCCAAAAATATATCACAGGTGATGCTGTATACTTCCTGGCTCATAGTGGCTGGGTATCCCAAATCTACTAAGATGGGTCAGTAGACTCAGATGTTGTAAGACTGACCCTTCATTGCAAAGTTCCTTATCAATCTTTTACCTAATGATTTTAGCCTTCATTGTTGCTTAGCTCTATGATTGTATAATAGGGAATTTTCTACTTCTAACATTTCTTCTTCATTAGCTGGAATTCATATATAAGGAAGAATTCCCCCCTCATTAATTACCTGATAACACTGGGAAAACAATTTCTATATAAAAGACAAAAAAACTTGATTCCCCCCCCTTATTTATCAATATTCAGTCATGAATTGGTACACTAGAAACCTCTAAGTGACAATTTTGTTTAGATAAATGTATGGACTTTACGTATTTCATGTGTTTCAATCCATTGCATTCATTTTTCTTTTTGATACTCACGTTGTCCCATCTTAAGCCAAATGGGAGTCCCTTCAAGTTGGCTACTACATCCTTTTAAGATGACTTCCATTGACAAAAGATGAGCCTGGGACATCTTTCTTTTTTAAAAAGTTTTTATTTAGGGGCGCCTGGGTGGCACAGTGGTTAAGCGTCCAACTTCAGCCAGGTCACGATCTCGCGGTCCGTGAGTTCGAGCCCCGCGTCGGGCTCTGGGCTGATGGCTCAGAGCCTGGAGCCTGTTTCCGATTCTGTGTCTCCCTCTCTCTCTGCCCCTCCCCCGTTCATGCTCTGTCTCTCTCTGTCCCAAAAATAAATAAACGTCGGAAAAAAAAAATTTTAAAAGTTTTAATTTAAATTCCAGTTAGTTAACATGCAGTGTAATGTTAGTTTCAGGTGTACAATATAGTGGTTCAACACTTCCATACATCACCCAGTGCTCATCACAAGTGCACTTCTTAATCCCCATCACCCATTTAACTCAAGCCCCCATCCACCTCCCTTCTGCTAACAATCAGTTCTGGGACATCTTTCTTGATAACTTCTTAGCTTTCATGTTCTTGGTAGTCAGCCACCATTTCTCCATGGATGTTTGATTCTTTTTAATGGAAAATGGTATTTAGAGACCACAAACGGAGTACTAGGGTTGTTCATTACTATTGAGTCAACATTGTTTCTAGGTCTTTTGGCTGACAGAATTTTGTTTTCAAAGAAAAAAAATATAAGTTCATATGGATATTTCCAAATAAAATTTAAGATAACATGATTCGGGGGCACCTGGCTGGCTCATTCAGTAGAGCATGTGACTCTTGATCTCAGGGTTATGAGTTTGAGCCCCATATTGCGTGTAGAGATTGCTTAAAAAGATAAAGATAACATGATTTTTATTTGGTTTGTTTGATTTGATATTTATGTCTATTTTTTCTTATGCTGAAAAGTTTAGTTCTGATGACATTGTCATAATTATGTATTTGTTTAATCCTAAAATACACCAATAACAGTTTCAAATAATAGCAATATTGCTAATGTTAGTAAAATTACTGACTACAATGTATTTCTCCTCATGTCTTTGCCACACAAAAACACAAAAGCATTTTGTTTTTTACACCTAACAATGTATTTTGATGATCATAGCCTATCATTACATAGAGGTCTCTCCTTTTTATTGCTGCATATTGCTCCATTGTATGAATGTTTATTTTTAATGTTTCTGACAAACTTCACATTATTCCTCCTCTTACTGTCTGTTGAATACTTGTGATAATCTACATATTCTAGAAAGGTTATAATTAAACCATAATTCCTAATAATTGGGCTAAATTTAGACAGAATGCAAATATTGGAAAAAGTGTAAATTTTCAGCTAAACATAGTAGAGTAGTTTGAATACCCAATGACTGAGAAAGGAAAAAGGACTCCAAAAACATAGGGAGGGAGAATCTAGCCTGAAATTGTCTATAACCTGTGATTTTACTGCTTGTTAAAAAATGGCTACTATTTGTCTTAATACAGATTCCCTGAAAACAGCCTGAAGCAAAAGCTTACATGCTAACACTTAATAATTTTGAGGAGGAGAAGTCATGTGCAATCCCGGGAAAATAGAAGGGAGGAGAAAGGGAATCAAAGCAGAGAAGGAGGGAAAGCAAGCAGGTGCAGGGAGTGTGTTTCTGAGCTGGCCTCACCTCCTTAACAGACATCGTGGGTATCATAATGGCAGTGCACTCCGCGGGACTTCCTCATGTCTCGATTGTGTCACCTGACCCTGACAGGCTATGGCCAGGCATGGGAGTCTCTCTTGTCAGTCAGCTTCATGTGTGGGGGCTCTTTGGTCTGTAACAGGGGGAGGTAGAAGGAACAGTGGCCATGCTTTGAGACAACATAGTGGGCTTCTCAAGCCATGAAACTGACCAGGCTGCTGAGGTAGGTCCGGCCAACCTGGAGTGGTGTGAGCACTGGGTCCAATTCACAGTTCAAAATGAAGTCATCTAAATCTTCTGTCCTTACTCAGAAATATTTGATAATAAAAATTGTTTTGGACATAGATCTAGCAAACATCTTTTTTTTTTTTAATTTTTTAATGTTTATTTATTTTTGACAGAGAGAGAGAGAGAGAGAAAGAAAGACAGCATGAATGGGGGATGGGCAGAGAAGGAGGGAGACACAGAATGTGAAGCAGGCTCCAGGCTCTGAGCTGTCAGCACAGAGCCCGACACGGGGCTCGAACCCACAGACGGTGAGATCATGACCTGAGCCGAAGTCGGACACTCAACCGACTGAGCCACCCAGGTGCCCCAAACATCTTTTTTTTTTTTAATGTTTATTTATTTTTGGGGGGGGGGAGGGGCACGGAGAAAGAGAGGATCTAAAGCAGGCTCTGCACTGACAGCAAGCCTGATGTGGGGCTCGAACCCACAAACCTTGAGATAAAGACCTGGGCCAAAGTCGGATGCTTAACCAACTGAGCCACTCAGATGCCCCTAGAGCTAGAATTAAGAAGTCATTTAATATTTTTCCTTGATTTTATTTATTTATTTATTTATATTTTCAATATGGAACGTTTCAGGAATTTGTGTGTCATCCTTGCACAGGGGCCGTGCTGATCTTCTCAGTATTGTTCTGATTTTAGTATATGTGCTTCCAAACTGAGCACTTCCTTGACTTTAAAGAAGACTGTAAATAATTTTTGAAAATTCTGAAGGGTATTTCACAGTTTCCCTGAGTAGCCCATCTAGTATTTAAACATAGCATTTTAAACCTTAAAAATATCAGGCTATTCTATTTAAGCAATTTGTGACTTAGGTGAATAACCCCCTACCTAATAAAAATGCTAGCCATTCAAAAAAATCTAAAACTTATGATAATTAGAGGGTGATAAGGAAAAACTATCTCATGCATGGTCTGGGTTTTGTATGATAAAATTCACAATCTCCTTTTAGGCAGAAATCAGCATTTCTCATAAAAGGTATTATAATCAAATTATGATAAATTCTTTTTTTTTAAATAAATTTATTTTCATTCTTTTTTTTTTCTTTTTTTTTAACGTTTATTTATTTTTGAGACAGAGAGAGACACAGCATGAACGGGGGAGGGGCAGAGAGAGAGGGAGACACAGAATCGGAAGCAGGCTCCAGGCTCTGAGCCATCAGCCCAGAGCCCGACGCGGGGCTCGAACTCAGGGACCGTGAGATTGTGACCTGAGCTGAAGTCGGACGCTTAACCGACTGAGCCACCCAGGCGCCCCCAAATTATGATAAATTCTAACAGAATTAAGTATTCTGAGAAATTAACTTCTTTCACTTTCTGTTGATTGTTGGTCAAAGGTTTATTTGGTCTTTAACCAAATAAAAATTTTTGAGGTATTAGTTTAACTGGTCATTTTTTTTTTTTTTTTTTTTTTTTTACTAAATGTCTCTAATTTGAGTGAATCTTTAAACTGGCCTATTTTACATCTCTTCTCTTATGGAAATTTTGAAATAAAACTTCAAATTTCATAATTCATAATGAAATGTTCATATTCAATTAAATATGTTCGTAATGTTCATAATTAAATTCTCTGAAACTTTCTTTTAACTGTTGAGGTTCAGGTATCAAATATTTATAAATATTGCTGTGGTAATAGACATGACTCATTTTTCACCCCTTAATGATACTGATTGTACGTGTGTGTGCGTGTGTGTGTGTGTGTGTGTGTATCCTACATTCTGTCTCATTCTGATTAGTACATTATAGTGGCAATAACATTAGGAGTCTATGAGAGAAAAAGTTCTGTTCAAACACTACAAAGTTAACTCAAGCTATTTCCTTGACATGTCATGCTATTAATATGGTAAACATTAATTACATTTATGTGGCAGGAAGGGGTAGGGGAAGGAGTGGGAAGAAGAGAGAAAGAGAAGGAGATATTTTATGCAAACTCCTCTCTCCCCACCATTGGATAATATCACTATCTGTATAGTAAAAACAACACAGGTGCTTACTAGATCATTTTTGAATCAGTGAATGGATGACTACCGCTCTGGAGCTATTAAATATTATATACTATTGCTTGGAGGCAAAGAGACAGGGAACTATTTTCTTGTTCTATGATTCTGTGGTTTCTTTCACTACTAAAAGCTGGCTAGGTTGCAAATTTATTTTAAAGTCTGAGAAGCAAAACGCTTTCAGATGAAAGGCAGGGAGAAAATACTCCTCAACATGTCCACTTTAGCACCAGGGAAGCCTAATCAATATCATTATCATTTACATGGATAAGCAATGTAAATTCATAAAAGCTATATATACTAACAGCACTTTTATGCCTGGAATAAGAACTCTGTGCCAAGATTGATTCTATGCAATATTAGATGTCCTGTTTTCGGTTGTGCACGTAAGAATGCAGGCGGCCACCTTTTCGATGTAGTTTCTTGCGCTGATAAGGAAAACTGCTGAAGTCATGAGGCTGCTCCGCTCAGAGCCCTCATGTGAGTCATATGAAAGCTCCAGCATTGCTGACCTCTGGCAAAAAGGGAGCGAACGAGGACAGGAGAAGCAGAGGGGAAGAGGTTCAAGTGCGGGTTTTCTCCTTGAACCTAGAAGATTATGGGTCAAGAGCTGTGTACAAAGACTCTCCAGCCTGGATGCAGCTGCCATCGCTGTTGGGAGGGAGGCGATGCACACAGCTGTCAGAGGAGTGCGCCTGTGCCGGCGGAGGCTGTGATCGAGGTATTTGTAACCCGGACGGAGAATCTTCCTCTGTTGATAAACTAGGGAGCTCAGAGACTCCCTTTCTGGAGCAGGGTCTGATTTCTCTGCGGTGGGTCAAAAACAATAAAAAGAAAATTATATTAAAGTCACTGAGAATTTATGGCTGTTGCTATCAAGTTTGGGGATGTTCTTGTAAAGCGAAAGGGAAAAATAATCCTATGCTTTGGGCTACACGAAATTCAGTGACTTGAAGTTGAGAAAGTAGTTATTCTCTTGGAATATCTGAAGTACTAAGTTACACAGCTGAGCCCCAGAAAGCAAGCTGCAGTATTGGTATGCTATGGATTCAAAATCACAATGATTAGCTTATGATTATTAGCAATGACATACTAGAAAATTATTCCCCAAAAGAGATAAATTAAAAGAACATGAAAAGACTGAACCAAACAGAGAAAAATTGGAAACCATCCATCAGAGAGATTTAGGTTAACCTAAGTGCTAAAGAAATATTTTTAAGTGAAGAAACAATGTAGAGTTTTAGCAGGTGATATCATTATGGTCTTTTTTAAGGATCTGACTTTCGGGAAAGGATTTGCTTTTTGGGATGTAGGAGGCTTAGAAAACATCTGAAGAGTAACAATCAGATAAGTGGAGAAAAAATGCTTTATGCCAGCCACTGAGTCTTGACTTTGCGTACATTTTATTCCTGTACTGTCTTTTTTCTCTAGCTAACAGACCTAAAAGAAGCGTCATGTTCCATGACTTCATTTCACCCCAGGGGACTTCAGGCGGTCCGTGCCCGGAAGTACAAGAGTAAAAGGCCACGGAGTAACAGTGATTCTTTTCAGAAAGAGGATCTGAGGCAGGGTTTTCAGTGGGTGAGTGAACAGCTGATGTTGAAGTAGAATGATTTAATACATACTTGTCTAGGAGGCTGGCCTTTACTTGTAGGGCAGGTACTGAGAGGGCCCCAAGTATACTTGGGCAATGCTAATTTCTCTGGGAAAAATGTCAACCCTAAAATATGTGTTCTTTCTTTCCTTCCCACCTCTCTCCCCTCCCCATTCCCCTTAAGCAGAGGAAGAACCTCCCTTTTGGGGCAGCCTCATCTTACTTGAACTTGGAGAAACTGGGTGAAGGTTCTTATGCCACAGTTTACAAGGGGATTAGCAGGTGAGTAACTCATAGCTGGGAGAGACTCTAGAGATGAGGATCCCACCCCTTTGATTTGAAATTATAGAGCCAGGTAACACATGACAGAAGTTCAGGACCACTGTAAGACACCATAGTCAACAGGGAGAGACATGATGATTTAAATAGTCTGGCAAGGAAAACAAACTTCTCTTGCCCTAATCAAAATCAGTTCACTAAGACGTTTATCAACTTTTCTCTCTTTTATTCAATTTAAAGTAGAATTTTTCTACTGCTGACCCAAAGAACAATTACTGCTCTTCGCAAGTGCAGCTGGTAAGGTGTCTCTAAAGGGTTTTTCACGTCTCTCCCTAAAATACGAAGACAGAGTTTGCAACGTTGAATTTGTTCCTTCATTCTTCCTCTTACCTTCATAGAAGAAGCTGCACTTGGTTTCTACAAAGCATGATACATGCAAAAAATTATTAGTATTTGGGTTTGTATACTTGTAAAATATATAAAATGGTTGGAGAAAAAAAAATAATGCTAATCCAGAAGCCAAGTGCCCATTTTGGCTAATGAAGTTTATTGAACATATGTGAAAGATCCATGAACTTCATTGGTTTTTAGCAAAGACGAGAAAGTCAGAAGGTCTGCTTTCTTTAATTTATGTTCCAATGGAGAAAATAATAGCTCAATAGTGGTTAAATGTTAATTTTAAAAATGTAATATAAATATTGTAAGACTAGTTATTATTTATCCTAGTAATCACATTATTAGTTTTTAATGTTAAAACAGGATTTTAGGCAAAAATCATTTTATATACATTATTTAATACAATTCCATAGACTATCTTAGGAACTAAGAATATAAAATGTTTCCTTCAAGGGAGTCAACTGAGTAATAGTTTCAAAAATACATCAGAGGGGCACCTAATTGGCTCAGTTGGTTAAACGTCCAACTCTTGATTTCAGCTCAGGTCATGATCTTGCAGTTTGTGAGATCGAGCCCTGCATTGGGCTCTGAGCTGACAGCATGGAGCCTGCTTGGGATTCTCTCTCTCCCTCTCTCTACCTCTCCCTGGCTCACTCTCTCTCTGTCTCAAAATAAATAAACTTAAAAAAATACATTAGAAATACTCGTTTAAGTGCATAGAGATATACATACAAGTACATTCATTGCAGCAAGATTTACAATAGAAAAAGTAAAAAAAATCAGAGTAAAAACCTGGTCACAAATGCCCATTCATGGAGTACTAGCTAAATAATCACCATGCAGTGAAGTGGTGTGCAGTCATCTAAAGTATGAAGGAGATGTACCAATACAAGGAGATGTCCGATATTTTAAAAAACAAAAGCAAGTTACAGAACAATATGTATCCTATATGCTCATTTAGAAAAAAAGTACTCAGGTGTACTATGCGTGTATAAATTTATGTGTGCATCGAGGAGTCTGGAAAAATGCATAAGAGATTGTGAAATGTAGTTACTTCTAGTGGCTAAAACTGTGGTGGGCAAAGAAAGATTACTCAGACTTTTCACTTTATTCCTTACCGCAAAGACATTACATTTATGATTTTAAAATAAGTAAAAAAATATCACAGAGATGGATGCCAAATAAATTCAACACCAATTACTACTTTTTAAAACTCTGAACAAGATAGGAATAGCATGATAATTCCTCATTATGATGTAGAGTATTTCAAATCAACAATCCACATACCTTCTTTCTTAAATACTAGAGACACCTCCATTGATTTAGAGATAGGACAAGAATTCTCATTATCCTTCACTGTTAAAGATTATAGCAAATATTCTAGCCAATGCAATGACCAAAGAAAACCCCTGACTATCATTTTTGTGGACTACAGAATTGTCTACCTAAAAAACCCAAGGCAATAATCTAAGGAACCAGTAGCAGCAGTATGACAGAATAAGGTGATCAGTTACAAAATCAAAATACACTTATCAAAAGTTGTCTTGTGTATTAACAATAACCAGTTACTAGAAAGTTCAGTAAGGGAAGTTACTCTCACAACATCAACAACAAAAATCATTACTGTCAAAAAATGGGCGAGGGTAACTGAGGGACATAAAGACTTGAGAAAGAGTCAGACAGGCACTCATTCATTCTACTAGTATTTATTAAGCACCTACTCTGTGCCACACACTCTTTTAGACAATAAAGATTCATTGGAGAACAAAGGTGACAAAATTCTGTGCTCGTATGGAGTGTACATACTAGTCACGGTAAGATAGGCAATAAACAAATTAATGAAAGACTGAGTTTATCGAAGAGTGAAAAGTGCTTTGGAAAAGAATAAAGCAGTGGAGAGGGATGGGGAGCCCCAGAGTAGGGTGGTGGATGACTATTCTAAATAGAGAGATGAGAAGGGAACACTTGAACACAGACTCTGACAAAGGTGAGGCAGGAGCCATGTGCGTGTATAGTGGAAGACAGCCTCATGCAGAGGGAACAGCAAGCAACAAATCCCTGAGGCAGGAGTAGGCCAAGCATTGGAGGGGAGAGTGGAAAGACATGTGGACAGGGAAGAGCTGCAGTTGCAGTAGACCGGGTGTATAAGGTATTATGGATTATTCCAGAGATTATTGACGTACAGAATATTTGAATTAGAAAATCTAATAGTGCAAAGATGTCAGTGATTCTTTCAAGTTTTAATATATGTTATTTTTTTAAGTTTATTTATTTATTTTGAGGAACAGAGAGAGAGAGTGCACACAAGCATGGGAAGCAGGGGAGGGGCAGTGGAAGGGAGGGAGAGAAAATTCCAAGCAGGCTCCATACTGTCAGCATAGAGCCCAAGGCAGGGGCTCCCCCCATGAACCTGAGCCAGCTAGAACCTGGCTCTATCTCATGACCTGAGCCAAAATCAAGAGACAGATACTCAACCGACTGATCCACCCAGGCACCCATCAAGTTTTAATATATTCTAAATATGTTCAAAACCCACAATAATTAAAATAGTATAGTATAAGAAAAGGCAGATCAAAGAAATATGATTTTTTTAAGTCCAGAACAGTCACAAACCTAAGTATTAGTAAGATCTAATATATAATCATGGTATATACATCAAATCACTATCAAATCAGTGGGGAATAGAAGACAGTCCAATAAACGAAGCTGGGATGATAGTTAGCAACTTGGAATAAGTAAATATATAATATGAATTCCTAGTAGATTAAAGAGCTAAATGAAAAAGAAGAGATAAGAGCTGGAAGAATAGGCAGAGGAATTCTGTGTCACCTTTGGGCTAGAAAGGTCTGTCTCTTCAAAACACTGAAGTCGGAACCCTTAAGTGTCCATGGTGCCCCATCTACCCATGTATGTTCTAGGGAGCCCTCGTTCTGAGAGACCTTAGGATATTTCATTGAAAGTTACTATTGCCAAATTGTTGCAGGGAACCCTAAAACAAAGTAAAAAATGTGATTCCTTATTATAGATGCTCTCAGCATCTTTAAAATGTTAATGTATACCATGACTATCTAAGAAAGATTAAGAAAATTGAAAAAAAAAACTTTTGTAATGTTTATTCATCTTTGAGAGAGAGAGTAGTGGAGGGGCAGAAAGAGAGAGAGAAACACAGAATCTGAAACAGGCTCCAGGCTCTGAGCGGTCAGCAGAGAGCCTAATGCAGGGCTCTAACTCACAAAACGTGAGATCATGACCTGATGCTTAACTGACAGAGCCACCCAAGTGCCCCAAGAAAAATTTTAAAGTGTAAAGCATTTTCTAAACATATGTGACCAAAATACTGTTTTGGGGGGTGGAGAGAATTTCACAGAGGTATGCTCTGAGTAAAAAAAACATTTTGGAAAATATTGAACTTCATAAAAATTTTAAAGTTCCAAATTTCAAAAACATGTTCAAATAGACAAAAGAAATTGGTGAAAAGTATATGCAAAATATTTCAATTAAAAAGATATGCAAAATATTTCAATATCCAATGCAAATTAGCAAATCACAAAAGAACAGAAAAGACCAATAAACTTAAGAAAATTCAGGTCCACAAGTAGTTAAAGAAATAGAAATCAAAATATGATAATCCTTTTTAGGCAAATTAAATAGGCAAAAAACAAATGAAGATAAAAGTATGACACCAAAAAACAAACCCCACATTTATGAAGGTATGTCAAAGGGACACAGGAACCAACTGAAAGAGCTCCCAAAGGACAAATCTGGAATATTTGAGCAACAAAATAAACTAATATTGGATTATGACCCAAAGTGTAAAATAAATATCTATGAGTCTACACTGATATAAATAAATGGCTCAATAAATTAATAAATGGGAGAGAAGAGACAATTTTCCTGTGCAGAAGAATTCCAAATAATTTATGTAAATAACCCACCCTCAAGGAGTTGAAGCATAAATCCCCACTCCTTAAGTGTGACCTACTCATAGTGACATTCTTCCAAAAGTACACTGTGGAAAGGGAGTTGGGGGGGAAAGAACTACAGTGAAGAAACCTGACAGATACTATCTCAGCCTGGTGATTAAGGCCAATATAAAGTTATAAATTCTGACAATAGTATGTATCCTTAATATGATGGGATGAAAATGGCACTTTACCTTCTCAAAATCCATATCCCCCGTCTAATCATCAAAAAAAAAAAAAAAAAAAAATCAGAAATACTGCAATAGAGAGGTATGCTACAAAATTTTTCACCAGTACTCCTCAAAACTGTCATGGTCATCAAGTCTAGGAATCTATCACAGCCAAGAGGAGCCTAAGGAGACATGACGACTATACATAATGCGGTATGCTAACAGAGAAAGGACATTAGGTAAAAACTAAGGAAATCCTGGGGGCGCCTGTGTAGCTCAGTCGACTGAGCGTCCAACTCAGCTCAGGTGATTGTCACACGGTTTGGGAGGTCGAGCCCCGTGTAGGCTGTGCACTGACAGCCCAGAGCCTGCTTGGGATTCTCTCTCCCCCTCTCTCTGCCCTTCCCCTCACCCAAAATAAATAAATAAACTAAAAAAAAAAAAACAAAAAACAACTAAAGAAATCCTGATAATCATACTGCAATATGTAAATGTATCAGACATTGTACAGATTTAACCTACAAATTCTGTACGTTGATTATGTCTCAAGTTCAAAAAGACTAAGATAGATAAATTTATTGATTTCATAAATTTTTACATATCTACCATATCTACTTTAAAAAAGATAAAAAGAATGCATTTTGAAATCAAGTTGGAAAACCATAATAAACTTGTAAATGTTATTTTTTAAAAAGGCAATATGTAACAGCAAGTAAATTTTTAAAACTTAAAAATCATCAGGGTGCCTGGGTGACTCAATCGGTTAAGCGTCTCACTCTTGATTCCAGCTCAGGTCATGATCCAAGGGTCCTGGGATTAAGCCCTCATGGGGTTCTGCATTGAGCATGGAGCCTGCTTAAGGTTCTCTTTCTCTCCCTCTGTGCCTCTCCCCTGCTCACGTTGTATCTCCTCTCTCACTCTCTCTCTGAAAAATTAAAATAAAATAAACTTAAAAATCATCTATGAGGCACCTGGGTGGCTCAGTCAATTAAGCAGCAGACTCTTGATTTTGGCTCAGGTCATGATCTCACAGTGTCAGGCTCCATGCTGTCAGCTTGGGATTCTACTTCTCTCTCTGCCCCTTTCCTGCTTGCTCTGTCTCTCTCAAAATAAATAAATAACTTTGAAAAATGATCTATAATCCATCACTCTAGCATAACAATTGCACATGCACAATTTGTCTTCTACTTGCACATGGTTTATTTAAAGTTACAAACATGGTGTGCTTGCTATTTTGTATTCTATTTATTTTATCATGAATATTTTCCACTTTCTACATGTCTCTGGACTTGAGTTTTTGTCATGAATTCAAAATATTCCGTTGTGTTGATGTACCACACATTTTTAAATTGTTCTTCTAATGTTGGACATTTCAGCTATTTCTATTTTGTTCTATTATGAGGCACCTGGGTGGCTCAGTCAATAAAGCAGCTGACTCTTGATTTCGGCTCAGGTCATGATCTCACAGTAACCATAAGCGTTAGTTAATAAACTATAAGCGTTAGTTAATAATAGTGTATCAATATTGGTTCATTAATTACACAGTGGAAGAAACTGGATGTGGAGTATGTGAGAACTCTCTGTACTATCTTCTCAATTTTTCTGTAAATCTAAATCTGTTCTAAAAAATGAAAAAACAAAACAAAATAAAAACTCTGCCCAGTGTTGGCAAGAAAGTGCTGGGATGGCCATTCTCATGACCAGTGAGTGGTGTAATCACTCTGTGGCATAATTTGGGAACATGCATTCAAAACAATAAAAACTTGTGCACAGCATACTCTGACTTAGCAATTCCAACTCAACCCTAAGAAAAGAATAGGGGCTGTGTGAAAAGACTGATACAGACATGATCATGACTGTATTTTTATAATAGTCAAAAGAAACATTTTAAAAGCATTTGGAGCCGGCCAAGCATAAACACACTGTAGTGTATTTATATGATAAAATATTATACCATTATTAAATATTTAATTAAATATCATCCTATACTGTAAAGAATGAATAAAAGAAAAATGGCAGAAAAGCAAGTTACTGATAACATGACATGAATCCCGCTGTATTGAAAATCGCGTATTTATACATGTATTAAAATCTCAGTTCTCTGTCACCTCACTTACATCCGTGAACAAAACACTGAATAAGGGGAGAGCAAGAGGAGGTTAGAGAAAGAGGTAATGGTGGGCCTGGGCAGGTCAGGTGGCACCTAGAAGGTAGTTGTAAGAATTTGGCTTTTATTCAGATTGAAATGTGACCAGGGCACCTGGGTGGCTCAGTCAGTTAAGCATCCAACTTTTGATCTTGGCTCAGGTCATGATCTCACAGTTTGTGGGTTCCAGCAACCCCCCTCCCCCTCCCCCCATCGGGCTCTGTGCTGATGGTGCAGAGCCTGCTTGGGATTCTGTCTCTCCTTCCCTCTGCCCCTCCCCTGCTTGCGTGCACACACAGACACACACACACACACACACACACACACACTCTCTCTCTCTCTCTCTCTCTCTCTCTATCAAAATAAATAAATACATAAGAAAAAATTTTAACAGAGTGAAATGTGACAATAATGGTAGGTTTTGAGCAGAAAAGTGATTTATTCTGAAATTCCCTTAAAAAGGATCCCCTGGGCTGCTCTATTGAGACAGTAGGGGTACAAATGTACAAGTAGGGAAACTGTTAGGTGGCCACTACAATAATTCAGATGAAAAATAAGGATGGTCCAAGTAAGTGCAGAAAAGGAAATGAAAGGAACGATATACATCAAAGTATTATGAGGATGGGTTTAGTGCCTTTCTGTGTTCTCCAAAGTTTCTACAATGAGTAAAGAGGAAAAAAAACTATTTTGGTATACATACATATGACTTTTAAAACTGCCTATTTTTAGAAAATTGTGGATTCATATGCTGGAATATATTTGGAAGGAAAAGCTACTTTCATTAAACTATCCTTAGTATAAACTGCTGCTATGAACCATCTCAATAAATGTGTGTCCTCCCCATCCCTCTCCCCACCCCCAACTCTTCCAGGATAAATGGACAACTAGTGGCTCTAAAAGTCATTAGCATGAATGAAGAGGAAGGAGTCCCATTTACAGCTATTCGGGAAGGTAAGATCCAAGAGATCTATCTTACAGGTCCTTGATTTGGTAAGAAAAAAAAAAAAAAATCCATTGAATCTATCCATTCAGCATCTAGCTTTTGATATTTCTAGAAGTAATATTATAATCACAACTGGAGAATAGTATGGAAGTTCCTCAAAAAATTAAAAATAGAACTATCCTATGACCCAGCAATTACACTACTAGGTACTTATCCAAAGGATACAAAAATGTTGATTTGAAGGGGCACATGCACCCCAAAGTTTATAGCAGTGCCATCCACAATAACCAAATTATGGAAAGAGTCCAAATGTCCATCAACGGATGAGTGGATAAAGAGTGGATAAAGTGGTAGGTATGTGTGTAGATATATACATACACAATGGAATGTGTGTAGATATAGATACAGATACAGATATATATCTACACACAATGGAATATTACTCAACATTCAAAAAGAATGCAATCTTGCCATTTGCAACAACATGGTTGGAGCTAGAGTGTATTAATGCTAGGTGAAGTAAGTCAGTCAGAGAAAGATAAATATCATGATTTCACTCAAATGTGAAATTTAAGAAACACAACAGATGAACATAGGGGAAGAGAAGGAAAAATAAGTTAAAAAGAGAGGGAGGCAAACCATGAGAGACTCTTAAATACAGAAAAAAAAACTGAGGATTATTGGAGGGGCACTGGGGGGGGATGGGCTAAGTGGGTGATGGGCATTAAGGAGGGCACTTGTTGGGATGAGCACTTATATAAGTGATGAATCACTGGATTCTACTCCTGAAACCAGTACTACGCTGTATGTTAACTAGCTTGAATTTAAATTAAAAAATAATAATAATTGCAACCGTATTCTTCATTATAGTTTTTGGAGCATATTTATACTATCATTTTATGATTTATTCTTTTTTAATGTTTTTATTTATTTTTGAGACAGAGAGAGACAGAGCATGAGCAGGGGAGGGGCAGAGAGAGAGAGAGACACAGACTCCGAAGCAGGCTTCAGGCTCTGAGCTGTCAGCACTGATCCTGACGTGGGGCTCAAAGCCATAAAGCAGGAGATCATGACATGAGCTCAGGTTGGACTCAACTGATTGAGCTACCCAGGCGCCCCTACATGAGCCCTTTGAAATCTAATGATGATAGGATTGCTATCAATTTCAGAAAAAAAAAAAAAAAAAAGATGACGATGAAGAAGAAGAAGAAGAAGAAGAAGAAGAAGAAGAAGAAGAAGAAGAAAAGAAATGTCTCTTCTCTTTTACTTTCTCCCCTGTTAACTATTTTCCCTTCTTTATGGAACACATACTTATATGCCCACCATATTGCTGGGCATTATGAAGGATGAGAAGAAAAAGCCCTGATTTTTGCTCTCTGTCATTTTCAGTCTTAACAGAGCAGATGATTCAGGTTACAAGTGTTATAATGGAGGTTAAAAAGAGACATAAACTAATATGAGAACCAGTTAGTCTCAGTGTGGCTAATGGAGTCAGTAGATTTTGAACTGAGCTTGGAAGGATGGGTTATGCAAACAGGCATGGAAAAAGCAATTTACAAAATGAGTTTATAACTGAATTTGATGCCATTTTCAAAAGTCTTTTAGAGCCCCTGGGAAATATGTCGTTTTGAATTTGAGTATAGGGGCCAAATGGCCGTCAGGTTAGCCGGGAATTCATCCTGGTAGGATCAGGTGCATTCTGGAGGAAAGTGTGGTTTTAAGTGTTTAATATAATGGAAGCTGTATTTACTAATGTACTTATTAGTGGTCCCCATGAAAGTATGATCAGATTTAGAAGGAGTTGTGTGGATAGGTTGAATAGTATTTCTGAACATAATAGAAATCCCCAGGTCACCAATATAATGGGAGAGCCTCTGGCCCAGCTTCACCGCATTTTCATGGTGTTGTCTTTGTGCGTTTGAGCTTGCCTATTACTTCAGGACTGCCTTGCTCAGATTTTGCCCACAGCCAAGTTTTTCAGGTTGACATTTGACTTAACAATGAAAAATTTTGCCAGTTTTGCTAACAGATGGTTCTCAGCATGGTTCAGAAAAGCTGGATCTGTATTGTTCTGTATGGTAGATGTTTCTTTTATTGCATATTTACTAAGAAATTGCCTCCCCTTCACAGGTGTTTGCAATTACATTTAGTATTCAGCTGTGGACTTTCTTGGTTTGTTTTATGGACTTACCTTACTGAACGCTTTGCTTGTATAATATTAAAAACCACAAGAGGATTTTTGACACATTGGAGGTTGTTAGGCATCCATTTTCCAACAATGAATGTTTCTTTTTCCATCATTGAGAAAGCTAGAAGCCCTTATTAAAGAGGCCCTCTCCCCTCAAGAAGGGATGAGGCCTCATTTGGAAACTTTGGCACTGTCCCATTTTTCCTGTAAGAACTTTAAGGATGTGAGACCAGGGAGACAGGAGGTTAAATGAGAAGGGATGGAAGGCAAAATAAGAACAGCTGGAGTTCATTAGTTAAAACCCTGGGTCACTAGCTAAAAAGGCAACCGAAAGCCACATGCAGAAAAACTGAACAAGTAATGCAGATTTTTTTTTTAAAGCCTTGAAGCAGGAATTACTTTTCCTGAACAGTTTGGCTGCTCTGATGGGATATCAGCCAAAGATTTACTGAATAGAATTTTACTACATGCATGGTCTCTTTATATATAAGTAGAATACATGTGGTGGTTCATTAGTCTGGCCATTTGGAATACTATTTGATCTTAACATGTAATATTATGAAATCAGCAAAAGTATGAACAACACGAAGGAAAACATATGTTAATACACATGCCAGACACTTTTCATATGTTACCTCTTCCAATCTTTTTAACAATCTCTGGAGATAGATATTACTATTATTCTACCATATAGCCATGCTTCAAACCAAATTTCTCTGATTCAAAAATCTGTACACTCTCTATGAATATTCTACAAATATTTATTGACCACCTACTATGGCCAGGCACTCTGTTGGCTTCTAGACACATAGTAGTGCACAAAATAGACATGTTCCCTACCCTCATTCCTTTGCTAATTAAAAAGATTAGCTGCCTTTATAACAACTTGAAAAAATCTTCCATAATTGGCTCTGGAATTATATTTTAAATGTTTATTTTTACAACTAGGAGAAGATACTTTCATTTGAATAGGTGAATATTTTAAGCTTTTATATAAGAACACATTCCCTAATTTTATGAAACTGTGTATCAATGTCTTAATAATGTGCATTATTTTAAGTGGAAAATAAAAAATGGAAATTTTCGGTTCAAACCCAGGACTTTCACTCTCTTAGCAGCATTTGTTTAGGAAGCAGTCATATAACTAATCTTTTTTGAAGACTAGATATATGACATAATCTTTTCTCCTCCTTTCCCCCATTACCTTTTTTTTTAAAAAAACACTTACATCAACTCTAGTAGGTAAAGCATGTTATTTTTGTTGTTCAGATGAAGGAGTCTGAAGTAACTTGGCCGAGCCTCAGAACTAGTAATCAGAATTGTTAGATATTAGAATCTATTCTATTCTTTTTTTTTTTTTTTTAGAATAGAATTAGAATAGAATCTATTCTATTCTAATGCTACTTTATTATGATAAATTTAGAAATCTGTAACTCAAGCACTTCTCCTTTAGCGAAAGTAAAAATAAAAATAGAAATCTGTTTTTATGATACATTTTGTATAAACCTTAAGCAAAATGCAGAAGAAATATTTTAAAGAAAATAATATTATAAATTTGTCAATTCTGATTCTATCATGTACTCTACAGCATCAGCAATTGCAATGTTTAAGTTAGAAACAGTTTTAGCTGAGAATCTTTCAATATCATTTTCTAACAGAAAACATTACAGGGGCACCTGGGTGGCTCAGTTAGTTGAGCATCCAACTTCGGCTCAGGTCATGATCTCACAGTTCGTGGGTTCGAGCTCACACGTCGGGCTCTGTGCTGACAGCTGAGAGCTTGGAGCCTGCTTGGGATTCTGTGTCGCCCTCTCTCTGCCCCTCCCCCACCCATGCTCTGTGTCTCTCTTTCTTAAAAATAAACAAACATTTAAAAAAATTTTTTTGAAGAAAACATAAAGTAATTATTCCCAGTCCATATATAAGAAAACTGAACCAAAAATAGACTAAGGAACCTCCCCAAGGTCATGCAATGTGGTAGAGGATACCAGTAAGAACTCCTGAGTTGCCTGTTACTACAAATAGATTGTGGGAGGCCTGGTTGACAAGAAGTCCTCCATTGAATGCAATCAAATCATAGCACAGACATAGCACATTTACATGTGTATAGTTATATTTTTACAAAACATTGTCAGGATGATGATATGTGATTGGATTACAATTCCAAAGAAATTAGATAAGTATTTATCTAACATTTGTCTTAACATTTATTTAAATTTATCTAGATTTCTTTTCTTGAAATGAATAACTCAACTCATTGACTGGATTTGTGACACCCAGGCCAGAAAAAATGTAACATCAGGAACCACAAACTCTTTTTAATTCAATACTCAGTGGAGGTTGAGGATGGAAATTGTCTCCATTATTGACTCCTACATAAACTCAATTACAACAGTTTGGTCTTCATTAATTTGCAAGCACGTATTGAGCGCCACATGCCAGGCCTATGCTAGGTGCAGGAGATAGAAAAACAGGGACAGGGACAATCCATGCCTTCAAAAGCTCACAGCCAGCTATTCACTACATATATATGTGCCCTAGGACTTTGAGGGCCAGCCTTGTTTTTCCTTGTCATCATCGTCTTTTACACAAACTAAAACAGAACACAGCAGAGTAAAATCAAAACATCATGACCCATTGCACTTGGAAAGCATCAATTTTCCTACACCTTCACTAAGCCACAACCCCCAATAAAATTAACAAAACCAAGAAAATAAATATTTTCGTATCATTGCAAGATGAAAACATTTTTTTAAATTATTAAATATCTTACATATATGAGAATCAAATTAAATGCCATTTAATGTTCAACCAGTTGGTCATCTACTTTTGGACATTTAAAATAAAGAAAGAAATACTTTGCATTTTGTAAATGAGCTGAATAATGTTCAGTTGTGGCTCATTTGTTCCTGATCTTTGGGATTCTGTTGTTTTCTTTAGGTTTTCTCTTTGGCTTTCTGAGTGTTCTCATACCAAGTTAATATATGCAGAATTCTTACAACAATGCCTGGCATGTAGTAAATGCTCAATGAGGTATCATCATCATCATCATCATCACCATGGAAGTATTTTGAAAGGACTCAAAGAAATTCCATTGTGATTCCACTTTTCTGGAGCTTTAAAGCCTCCCCAATTTATCTGTGTGTCTTTTCTTTGAAGAAACACAGAGATAGGTATACTTAGAATGTGTGAATTATTTAACAGGAACCAGGATGCTCTGATTTAAGGATCTTTCCCCTTCTCATGTGGCTTTTGTATCCCTCAGCTTGTGAGTCTGCACAACACACCATATCCTGCTCTGAAGTTTATGAGGCAGGCTTGGAGTTAGAAGAAAGACCTTTTCTTCTTGGGTTTGAGACCCACACATCTGAAGCTGTAAACATTTTAGATCCCTTTGGTAGATGGGCCAAACAACACCATGAGATAAATTCTTTAAACATCATCTACTGTGTCACGTAAATTGCCTATTATTACTCACCAAAAGCCACAGTTTCCAAAGAAGTATTTCAGTAGTTCGGGGGTGTTAAAAAAGCTGTAGTAGACATGGCAATAACACTCAAACATTTATAATCTAATGAGGAAGACAATGAAGAGAAACAAGGAATGAAAGCATTTCACAGAAACACCCTATGCCAACCAATTATAGATATAGAAATGACATTAGGTAATTAGTGACACTAATTCAATAGTAAATATTTATTTGATGTTTGTAATAGACCAAAGACTGTTCTAGACACTAGAGATATAGCAATAAGCATAAAAGACAGAAGTCCCTACTTTCAATGGGGACATTCTTACAGGGTGAATAGAAAATAAAAATACATTCTTAAGGGTGAATAGAAAATAAAAATAGAGGGGCACCTGGGTGACTCAGTCAACTGAGCATCCCACTCTTGATTTTAGCTAAGGTCATGATACCAGGATCATGGGATGGAGCCCCAAGTTGGGCTTCTTGCTAAGCATGGAGCCTGCTTGGGCTTCTCTCTCTCTCTCTCTCTCTCTCTCTCTCTCTCTCTCTCTCTGCCCCTCTCCCCCACAGAAAGAAAGAAAGAAAGAAAGAAAGAAAGAAAGAAAGAAAGAAGAAAGAAAGAAAGAAAGAAAGAAAGAAAGAAAGAAAGAAAGAAAATAGTAGTATGTTTGGTGTAATAAGCAGCAGGTGCTGTGGAGAAGAAAAAAGCAGGGCAAAGGGACAGAGGATCACTAGGGTAGGTCTGGGGTGGCGAGGCTGCTATTTCATTGAGAAGGGTCATGGAAGCCTAGACTTCGTGTGTATGGTTTGAGTGGAGACCTGAAGGAAGCAAGGGAAGAAATGCACAGACAATGGGATAAGAGGATTATACGCAGAGACAAGGAAAATTGTAAGACCCAGGGAGGAAATGTGTTTGGAAGTGTCCAAGGAACAGTTAGGAGGCGAATGTGTTAGAGCCAAGTGAGCAAGAATAGGAATATGAGGGCAAGGAGGTAATGGCTGGACAGGCCATTGTAAGTCTTTTGTATCTTATTCTGAGTGAGATGAGAGACCACTGGAGCAGAGACATGCCTTGACTTCAATCTTAGAAGGATCACAGTAGCTGGCTGTTCTGTGCATGACAGACTACAGGAAGGGAGAGAGGATGCAGCGAGAGACTAGCTAGAAGGTGTTTGCACTAATTCAGCCAAGATATGATGATAACTTGGTCTGGGATGATAGCAGAGGCGATGGCAAGAAGGGAGGGATTCTGGACGTGTTATGAAGGTATAACCAACAGATTTGCTGAATTGGATCAGGGTATGAGAAAAAGAGTTGAGAGGAGTTTAAAAGTATTTCTGCAAAGAAATTGTGAATTGAAGATAAGACTAATAATATAAATATAAGTGAACAATAGAGAAGTGGTCAAACTGACACTTTTCCTACTCTTATAAAGCAGAAATTATCAAGAAAACTATATAAAATAAAGATTTTATAACCACACTATTGTTAGCAGTGAGCCTCATCCTAAGTAGATACTGTTCCTTGATAGTATGAAGCCATCATGATTAAGAAAACACACCACCATGATTTTATTTTTTTTATTTAAAAAAATTTTTTTAATGTTTATTTACTTTTTGAAAGAGAGAGAGAGAGAGAGACAGACAGAGTGTGAGTGGGGGAGGGGCAGAGAGAGAGAGGGAGACAGAATCTGAAGCGGGTTCCAGGCTCTGAGCTGTCAGCACAGAGCCTCACTTGAGACTCGAACCCACAAGCTGTGAGATCATGACCTGAGCCGAAGTCAGATGCTTAACTGACTGAGCCACCCAGCCACCCCATCACCACCATGATTTTAAAAATAAGCATCACAAGTTTTAGCAAGATCAAATTTAAGTAAGAATAAAATTGTATTAAAAATAAAATTAAAATATCTTAACAATTTCAGCTTTACCCATTTCCCTTAAAATCTAGTTTTGGTGCATGCTTTGTAATGCATGTGTGTGTATATACGTGTGTGCAGGAAGAGAAAATTAACATAATTCATAAATAAAAATTACACAAAATACAGCATTCTCAATTGATGGTAAGAAGTCACTGTTATAAATATGGAGGGTGCTGAAAACTCTAGCAGAAATATAACACAAACAAAAGTTAAAGATACTAATCTTGGAGTGGGAGTTTAGTGGAATTCAAGGTAAAAGGGAGGGCAGAAGAAACTGATGGCTGGGATAGTAATTCTAATTTGCAACCATGTGATGGTTTATATTTTCCAAGGGTTCCACACATAACATCTGATTCCATCCTCATGTCAACCCTGTGAAGTCAAGTCAGAAAAGGCATTATCCTTTTTTCATAAAGAGTGTGATACTCTCCTGAGCTCACTCAGATAGAAAGTGATGAGGCCAGGATTCACATTAAGGCCTCTGGCTCCACAGTCAGTTCCCTGTTAAGACATTCAATAAATATATCTGACAAATTAAGTGCTTACTCTTGGCTGAGTGTTGTACTAGGTGGTGCAGCTGCATCCAAAAGAGAGGAAAAGTCACTCCCTCCATTCCCATGTAGCCTTCAGGCTGGGTGGGGGTAGGGACATCAAACAAATGCCTGTGAAACTGTTTACTACATTTACAAAGCAATGTGTTTGTAAAAATGAAATAATAAATTTAGCTCATAAAGACTCGGGGGGCAAAAAGTAGAGTATTAGTCATTAGAGCAAAGTAAGATTAGCAGGTATAACCTATTATACCTGCTCCTTTGGTGATTAAAGGTTCCCAGCTCAAACTGATGTTAAGAAGGAAAGTCACCAGCTAATAGTTCTGATAACTATGCGCTAGCAGGGCGTAGATGACGTCACCAGGAATCCATGCCTTTCCATCCCCAACACTGTTTTTCTCTGCCTTAGTTTTATTCCCAGACATGCTCTCACCAGGTGTTGGTAATCTGGCCAGAGCAGCTCCTGGTGAAATCCTACAAGCTCAGCCTTCTTCTCACAGTGGAAAAGAAAGCACTTCTTTCTGGACGGCACCAGCAAAGTAGGGTTCTGTGCCTGTCTCTGAAGCAATCACTGTGGCTAGAGGGTACTGTCCTCTGATTGGTCAGGCCTGGGGGATACGCCCAGTCGTGGGTAGCCATGGGGTCAGCCCCACCGGAAAAGCATGGACTGAGTGGGCAGAGGGATTTTTCCCCAGAGGAAAGTGGAGGTATTCCCACTAGAAAGGAAAATGGCTATCAGAAGGGCAAAATAGCAGAGGATCATTACAACAGGAAAGATTCCTGAGAGGAGTAATTTGTTCCAAAATTTGAAGGTAGTGTTTGGGTTTGGTTTTAATCTTATGGAATTCTGGGGAAGAGTTGGTGAAGGAGATTCATGACATACAAGCATACCCTGCAGAACATTGATTTGAATTTTTATACTTCACTTTTCCTTTCCTGTAAGTCTTAAGGACACTATTTATTCATCCAGGGATGTCCTGAACTGAGACTCATCATCTCCTTATCATGCCTTTTCTGGTCTCCACCCTTGTGAAGCTCGGGGGGTTCATATCCCTGAAGCTCCCAAAGAGAGCTTTTCAGACTCCTTCCCAGCCACTCACTGGCCTTTTGTGCTGACTTCTCCCTTTTAAGATTGACTTTAGTGGGGCGCCTGGGTGGCTCAGTCGGTTAAGCAGCCGACTTCGGCTCGGGTCATGATCTCGCGGTCCGTGCTGACAGCTCAGAGCCTGGAGCCTGTTTCAGATTCTGTGTCTCCCTCTCTCTGACCCTCCCCCGTTCATGCTTTGTCTCTCTCTGTCTCAAAAATAAATAAAAATTAAAAAAAATAAAGTGATTGCCTTTAGTGACCTAATAATAATTTGTTATTAAAGATGCAAGAGACAGTCCTCAAACTTCACCACTCCCACTCCCCTGGGCTCCCCAAGATTGGCTCTGTCCTCTTTTCAAGTTTGCATTTTCTCCTTTCCACAGAGGTTGGCAATTCTGCCTTTAAGAAATCCTCTCCACTCTATTATGTTCATCCCATACCCTTATCCCTGCCTTCCACTAATCACATCCACGGGCCCTGCTGACCCTCTGTGACACTTTGAATTTTGGAGAATGGTCACATGTTGCAAAGTCCTACTCTAGAAGGCAGAATACTCCATTTTCTGCTCCTCCAATGGCCTTTATCTCTCCAGGCCTCCTCTCCTGTAACTCTGAAGCAGAGATAAGATTCCCAGAGGGAAGCATTTGCAAAGTGCTCTGAGTGCTTTGATGAAATTGATTAGATAAATGGAAACATAGTTTTTTGCAACTGCTCTAGCCTGTAAGAAAAATAAGTTATGTAAATGCAGTGGCTTGCCATTTGACAAATGATGAAGGTCCTTTGTAATTTTTAATATTATTTCATGAGAATTTTTTCCCAGCAATAAAAAAATCAGAATGATTGATTTGAAATGTTTAAAAAATAAATACTGCTTGATATCTTTAAAGCAGTACTTTCATTATCAATGATTGAATTAATATTTTGTTTAATTTTTTCTAGCTTCTCTCCTGAAGGGTTTGAAACATGCCAATATTGTGCTCCTGCACGACATAATCCATACCAAAGAGACACTGACATTTGTTTTTGAATACATGGTGAGTTGCCCCAGCATTTTATAAAGCATGAGGGAAAAGCCTGGTGCTTGTACAATGAATCTGTTAATATTTTATGGCATGATAAAACTTTCATTACAATGTGGAAAGTGTCATGGAAATTTTCATTATTATGATTGCCAGAGCTTATTGTTCTTACACTCCTTCTTTAGTCCTGCTTCTTTACCCACTGTATTTGTTGTCTTTCCCCCCCTTACCAACAATAATAAATAAGCACTTTGAGCTTGCATCCTCAATAAAACTTTTGTACTTATTTTTTATCTATTTTTAATTGCCATCTGAGCAGAATCCAACATTTTTTCATTGACAATAAAGACATGAATCACAAGGTCTTTAAAAATTGTATACAAGTTTACTAAAAATAACTCATTTTCATATTTTTGAAAGGAAAAACATTCAGATATTAGCAGAAATAAATCATAGGGCATGTATACTTGACTTGCCTCCAAGGAGAGTGAGACATGCCCGCTCCACTGCCTTCAGTGGCAGTCATTTAAAATGAGCATCTTTTTGTGACGAGAAACAAGCTTCCTTGTAAGAAGCCATTTAGAAAGACACCCTGTGTTTGACCTTAATAGTGAGGTCTCAGGAAACCTGGTTGTGCATCTTTTGTACTTCAGTCTCAAAAATTCTCAACTTTATAATACCTCCGACAGCCAATCTATGGTCTACTTTAGGACACTGTTCAAGCTCCACTAATGTTACTCTCTCCACCATTTTGTGTAGCACACAGACCTGGCCCAGTACATGTCTCAGCACCCAGGAGGGCTTCATCCTCACAATGTCAGGGTGAGTACTTTGAGGGTCAGGATTCAGGAGAAGAATTTTGAAACACACTGTCATCACAAAGCAAAGTCTCATGATACTAAGTAAGAAGATGCCTATCATTGATATTCTAGAGAAAAGTTTTTTTCAAGAGTTGCCCCTCAAGATATAGAGCAATGTCTATTTTCCAGGCAGCTTAACCTTGTTAGTCATGGCCATCATGCAAATGTGTCTTTAAAAATAGACACCAGGGGCGCCTGGGTGGCGCAGTCGGTTAAGCGTCCAACTTCAGCCAGGTCACGATCTCGCGGTCCGTGAGTTCGAGCCCCGCGTCGGGCTCTGGGCTGCTGGCTCAGAGCCTGGAGCCTGTTTCCGATTCTGTGTCTCCCTCTCTCTCTGCCCCTCCCCCGTTCATGCTCTGTCTCTCTCTGTCCCAAAAATAAATAAACGTTGAAAAAAAAAAATTAAAAAAAAAAAATAAAAATAGACACCAATGAAAAAGAATTGCATTAAAAGGAAAGAAGTAAAGCTAAGACATTATAAAATAAATACCTTATTCATGGCAGACTACTGTGGTCTGTGATAGTGTTGTACTTATATTTTCCCAATAGAATCAGCAAACAAACTACCTTTGTTAGGTCTAATTTAGTTATCTGTTTGCCTCTTATATCAGATCCTATTATAAATGGGACCAAATTCCATTTTCTAGTCATTGGAATAGAAATAATAATAAACTCTCAACTAGCTGTAATTCTATGTCTGTTATGAACTTTAGAAACCATTTTTATTTCATACTTTTCATGCCCTAAGGTTTTTATTGGCATTAATTAATTAATTGGTCCTTGATATAACATATATGAAATTTGTATATGATGTATTCATATTCATTCATTTAACTAATATTTATATTCCTTCTTTCCTTCATTCATTCAAGAATGATTGAGTACTTCATATTATATTAAGTTTTGAGGTTTCAATAATGAGTAAGTTGTGTTTCTTACTTTCAATAAGCTTAAAGCCCGGTAAGATATATGGACTTAAATAGGCAATAAAAAGCAAAGTGATAAGGGCGATGGCCATGTTAACTAGAAACGCTATGAGAATTCATAGTAAGGGGACCCATCCAGTCCTACAAGCAAAGGGGAAAAGAAGATTTGAGGACAAGGGGTTGAGGAGAGTGAAAACATTTTGAGATAGCTGGTGGAGAATGGATAGAGACCTAATTAGGCAAAAAGAAGGAATGTCTAGTAGTGTGTTGAGGACTCCAGTGAGAATGAAAACCATTAAATTATCTTCATGATCATGGGATTTCCTTTTTAATGGCAGCGCTTAGCAATTCAAATAGAGGAATATGAAAAGTAGACTGTTAGAGTGATTCAGAGTTGGGGTTTTGCCAGACATATGAAAGAAAAAGACAGTTGGGCAAGAGAGTTGAGGAGACTGTCAAGAGAGAGGTTACAGTGATGGTCAGAGACTTCTAAAAGGAGCCTAATCTGAGGGAAGGAAGTGAAGATAGGCAGGTTGCTGATAGCTAGGGACAGAATAGAAGAGCCAAGGAACTAGAGATGTTGATTAGATAGAGGAAGGCTTAGAGAAAGAATAACTGTGAGAAAGATAGAATATTTTCAGGCTTGAGTGACTCTCATACCAGGCACTGTGCTAAATGGTTAGAAGGATAAAAAGCCATGAAGAAGACATGAGTCCTGCCCTCAGGGGCCTTACAACCAAAAACAAGAGATAAGAAATATGCACCAATTCTATTACAGGACATTTGTGAATAATACCGGGTGAGAAATAAGGCCTCATGTAGATGTACAAAAAAAATAAAAGATATCTTCTCATTTTAAGAGCTTTTATTAAGGCAGACATTAAAAGATACATTGCATTTCAAGAGTCTGTAATAGGGGAAGATGTCACAGAAGGAAGGAATGTTTTCAGCAAAGATACAGAACAGAGAAGTAGAGGATGTGTTCGGGAAAGAGGATCCCAGAGTCATGGACTGTTAGGGTTAAATGAACTACATTACTTTTCAGTCTTTGTGTTTTGACCCATTAGCGGGTTATGAAATCAATTTGGCAATCAGCAACGAGCATTTTAAAAAATGAAATAGAATAGGTGAGAAAAGAATAGAAAATATTAGGGTATGTTACACCTAGCAAGAATAAGTATTATTTTGTGCAACTTTTGTGCCACTTGAAACAGCGCTTATATCTATGTATGAATGCAAGTACTGGATACACATGTATATCTTATGGTAAGTTGCAGCAGGAAAAAAAAGCCTTAAAAACTCTGGGCTGCTCTAACTTTCTTAATTTGCAGAATTGGAATCCAAGGTTTGATAAGACAAATATTTTGCCTGAAGTTATAGAACCAGTTTTTGCCATTGCTAAAAATGATTCTTGGTTAAGATTCTTTTCCAGAGTACTGCATCTCTGGTCCTATTGGCCCGAAATAGAGAATATATTAGTAAAATGAGGATATGTAAGTCTGGAAAAATAGATTCGGTAGGTGGTTGAGAACCTTATTTTCTAAGATGTGGACTATATCTCTTAGACAGTAGAGTCATTCAAGGGGTTTGCATTGAGAGAGAATAACATGATCAGAAGGAAATTTATGTAACTGTGGTCTGTGGGATGGATTAAAGAGTAGGGGATTTCATTAGGAGTTCATTGATGTGGGCTGGCCCAGTGCTTCTCAAACTTCAATGAGCAGATGAATGACCTGGGCATCTGATTCAGGAAGTCTAGGGTAAAGGCCTTAGCCTCTGGGTTTCTAACATAATCTCCTTGATTGACCAGAAGAATTATAGCTCTATTAACAGAAATAGAAGAAGTTGATTGAAGAGGAGGAGGAGGAGAATTCCTGTTTTAGACATAGTGAGCTTCTAGTTGAGGTGGAAATCCAAAGGAAAATGAGCAGCAAACAATTGGAGAGGAGATTGGTGCCCAAGAGGAAGATAGACGCTGGAGATGTAGACTTGAGGGCAATTGGAACATGTAGTTTGTAGTTAAAGACAAGAGAGTAGATAGCCCAAAGAGCAAATACACAAAGATAAAAGAACTGATTATAGAACTTTTGCCTGTAGGGGTTGAAAGAGGAACAGGACAGCAAGAGACAAAAGAAAGAAGCTTTTAGGAATGTAGAGGATCCAGAAAAATACACTCTCATGGAAATCAAAGGAAAAGACAATTTCAGGGAAGGCATGGTTGAGAGTGTCACTAATACCAGGAATACAATTGAAAACCATACTTGACTATTTTGTGGATTTGTGAGGGATACACTAATAAATAGAGGGGTTTATTAGGGGTATGTGGAAGCACAAAGGAAAAAGTTTTCCCATCAAAACAAGTGGGAATAGGGATGAGTTCTCCATAGCCAGGGCAGCAGTGAAAATGCTCACTCTGGCCCAGGTGGCACTAGCCCAATGAAATTATCTTGTCCCCAAGAGCCTCACTGTGTTGGAAACAGGACGAACCCCTGGGGTATGGGAAGTCTCTCTGGAAAGAATCACCCGAGATCTGGCTTGGTGTTGACTGAGAAAACACCATGGGATTGAGTTCTGTTAATGGTGCTTTGGTGGTGTGAAGGAAGAATCCAGGTTGCAAAGGATTCAAGAGTGAGTGAGTGGTGAGGTTAGTCAGGGCAGACTGCAGTTTTGAGAAGTGTGGCTCTAAAATACCGTATGTGTGGGGTGCCTGAGTGGCTCGGTCAGTTGGGCGCCTGACTTCGGCTCAGGTCATGATCTCACAGTTCGTTAAGTTGGAGCCCCATGTCAGGCTCTGTGCTGGCAGCTTGGAGCCTGGAGCCTGCTTCAGATTCTGTGTCTCCCTCTCTCTCTGCCCCTTCTCGGCTCACACACACTATCTCTCTCTCTCTCTCAAAAATAAATAAAATGTTAAAAAAATAAAAATAAATAAAATAAAATACCATACATAAATACTGCAGCGCTTTACCATTTACAAATGCTTGTGGACATTCATGTGGAGCCCGGGAGGAAAGGGATTGAAGAGCAAGAAGGTGAGGGCGGGTGTGACTAATTAGTGAGAGCAGTCTGTACTCCAACATGAAAGGCGTTTCAGGCTGGCCCACTAAGAAATTCTGTCTCTGACTCAGCCAGCTCCCTCTTCCTTTCCCTGTCAAGTTTTAATTTTCTTTTCGCCAGTTTCTCAGAATGGTGTAGTGGAGTTAGGCTGGTCTGAGTTTGAGTTTTGGCCCTGACAGTTTCTAGACATGTTTTTAAAGTATCTTTGAGCCCTATTTTTCTTATCTGTAAATCAAGGACAAGCGTTATCTCCCTCACGGATTACTTTGAGGATTATGAAAGGTGCTAGGCATACAATAAATGTTGTTTTCCCCTTCCTCCCTTCTGTCTCTCTCCCTCAATTGTCTGTTGCTCCCACTTTCCTCAGTATTTTCACATTGAAAAGCACTAGGAAAACTCATAGAACCAGTGAACATAGGAGTGTCAGGAAATTTTTAACATTCTTAAATGGCTCCTGAGCCTGATGTAGGACCTGCATGAAACTACACAGACACAGCTGTGCCATGGTGGACAAACCCCCCAGGCCTCTTTGGTCAGATCGAGCTGCCCCTCTGCTTGCCTCCAATGTCTCCTAGTCATTGCTAGGCCAGTAAACATGCCAGCGTCTCTGAAGTTCCCAGTTTCCAGGATGTGATGCAAAAAGTGTGATGGATTTACCTGCACAGCTCTGCATCTGCTATTGTGCCTCTGTCTCCAGGAATGCTGGGGCTGGGCTTTTCTTTTCTAAACTGCCAGAACATGTCCTCGGTTGGCATAGGTCTTTGTAAACACTAATGTTGGTGTTTCAATTCTCAATTGCCGGTGGCACTGGAAAAGAGCAAAAGACATTGGAATCCTAAGCATTCTGTTTTTCCTTAAGCGTCTACATTGGTGGGAACCTAATAATGTCTTTGGTTTCTATGCCTTATAACCACATGCAACATTTAAAAATTTGGGCCCAGAATGTATTTTTCCCTCTTATTTCTTCAACTATTTATTCCTTAATCTCTTTCTTTTCTTTTCTTTTTTGGTCTATTGTTTTTTTGTTTTTGTTTTTCCCTGTTTTTGGTCTTTCTTCCTTTTAGTCAAATGGCTGCAATATAGCTTGTTTTCAGCTTTGAACTTCAGACTTAAAAATAGGTTTAAAAGGTAATGGTTCCTTTATTTCCTAATTCCATCTAAAGATATATTTCCTAGTCTGGTCTCCTTGTGTTATGTTTTTAAAAGGGCTTCATATCAGAGAGCCTGGAAAACTTAAGCAGTTGTAAACCTTAGAATATCATTTCCAGGTCAACTTTGATCTTATATGCCAAGTTCATCGGTGGGAAAAAAAATTAAATCTTTCACATCTAAATCAATAACTAGTTCCGAAGGAAACTTCAAAGTTTCCCTTTAGATTTTTAAGGAAGGGTAATTCCTCCAGTATCAAAGAAATGAGATGTCAGGAAAAGGCAGAATCCCTTTGTTTAGGACATGGTCTACTTATTTGACTTTCCTTGTCTTTTTTTTCCCCTCTCTGAATGTAATTTTTTTTTTTCCTCTCAAGAAACACTTTTACTATATTCTTTCAGATGACTGTTTTTGATTTAGAGGAGAAATCAACACATAGTGGCTCAAATCTCCTTAGATAAGGTGTTCATTCCTTCCAGCTTTTCATGTTTCAACTTTTGCGGGGCCTGGCATACATCCACCACCAACACGTTCTTCACAGGGACCTGAAACCTCAGAACTTACTCATCAGTCACCTGGGAGAGCTCAAACTGGCTGATTTTGGTAAGTCTCCCCTCAAGTGTCTTTCTGAGCTATGAACAATGATGCTTTTGTGTGCATGTGTTTAAAGCATTGACTAGGCCTGGCCTTTGAAAATCGGAGGCCCATGGAACGTGGTGCTTTGTGAGGATGTCAAACTACCATATAGGAAGTGTGAGGCAAGAAACAGGGCAAGTTTGGTAGCTTCTTAGGAGTCCATCAAGTCCCAGTCTAATCAGATCCTAAAACTTGGGTACCTCTACTGCCCCATTGCCATTTTTTATAGAGAGACATTTGTAGAGAGAACTGTACCTAGTAGGTTTTCCTACATCTGAATGGATATAAAAATTCAGAATAGATCAAGGTTATCCCATGATGACAGGATAAAGAGGTAAACCCCAGATTATAGGATGGACTCCTGTCGCAGTAGAGGCTTCAGGGCACTTGTTCTGGTCACCTATCTATAGAGCTGTGTTGCATGAGTACCTGAGGTTTTTATTCCTATCAAAGTGACAACAGATTTCCCTGGGGTATCACCGTATCTTTCCATTTTAGTACTTATCACAGTGTATAACAATATATACACATATATTTGTGTAATGATTTTGTCTACTCTGCTAGACTGTAAGCATTATGAAGACAACCTGAGTCCATTTTGCTTATCATCATATCCCTAAGGCCTGACACCACAGTAGGTGCTTAATAAATATTTGTTAAAAAAAACTAGAGCTGAGGAACCACTCTTCTCTGTTTGGCGGATATCAGATGGTTGCACTATAGCTACAGTACTTTATTCTGACATATTAGTTTTCATCTGAGCATATAAGCATTTGGCAGATACTCATTTATGAATTCCCACAACAGAGAACTCATCTACTGAGGTTTTTTTCCCAGCTGCACATCATGTGATTCTGTGAGATAAGTAGCTGACCAACAAAAGTACTCTTATATTCCAGAGAACTTGAGAGTGATGTGTTCAAGGCCTTACCAAACTAATTAGTTTGGATTAGCAGTCCCCACCTTGTATGTACTAAACTGGGGAGTCCTGGACTGCAAAAATGGAGGGGAACCTTATTAGTTGCGAATTGAGTTCTGTTGCTGTTACAGAGACCCCAAATTACAGAGGTGTAAACATGCTAGAAGCTTAACTTTCTCTCACATAACAGTCTGACCTAAGTAGTCAGAGCTTGTTTGGTGGCTCCATGGTGTCTTAACCCATGTTCCTTCTGTCATGTGGCCCCACCATCCTTAAGGTATTGCCCCAACTACATATTTAAAGATGGCTGCCACCTCATTCTCATTATAGCCTAGAGGAAGAAGAAAAGGGAAGAAGGTTTGTTTAATTCCTCCAAAAGGGCATGGTCTGGAAGTTCACACATCACTTCTGTTTATATCATATAGGCACGAATTTAGTCACCTCCCTATACTTAGCTGCCAGGAAGGCCACATCTAGCTGCAAGTAGGCCAAAATTTCAGAAATTCACTTGATGAAGATGTATGCAAGGGTCAAGATAACTGAGTAACTATTAAAAGCACCCAGATTTTGTGTATTATTTTTTTTAATGTTGCTTACTCTGCCAGTTATTAACTCCTGGTAGCATGCATCTCTTGCTGGCTCTCCAGGAAGTCCTAGGACAGTGAGGTCTGTGCTTTTCCTCTTTGGCCAGGTCTTGCTCGGGCAAAGTCTATTCCCAGCCAGACATACTCTTCAGAAGTTGTGACCCTCTGGTACCGCCCTCCTGATGCCTTGCTGGGAGCCACTGAATATTCCTCTGAACTGGACATATGGTAAGAAATAGTGTCAATAAAATGAAGAAAATGTGAGTTATTTTACCCATTAGAACTGCTTTATAATCTGAATTGCATTTTAAGTAATAATGTTAATAATGACAATCATGTTTATATACAGAAACATAAAGTGCTTTCAAATATGTATCTCATTTGACTTTTGCAATTATTCTGTGAATTTTTATAGTTAAAGAAATTGAGACTCAGAGAGATCTTGCCCAAGGCATATTCTGAATTGGATAACTCTCCTCCTAGCTCTTCTCTTAAGTCTTTTGTCTTTCCCCCTTGTCCTCAGAGAAACACACACTCATGCTCCCCAACCACAGATACACAAACACATACACACATCTGCACACTAATGCTCACACATGTCCAAGTACAGTTCAGAGCTTAGAGAAAAAGGCACACGGACCATGATTGAGCAGACCCAATTTTCATGCCAGTTCTATTAATTATTCTGGATTATGTTATCTTGAAAACTCACGTATCTTCTCTGTGTCTGTTTCTCCATCAAAAAAATTTTTTTAATGTTTATTCATTTTTGAGAGAGAGAGAGAGAGTGAGCAGGGAGGGGCAGAGAGAGAGGGAGAGAGAGAGAATCTGAAGCAGGCTCAGTGCTATCAGTGTAAAGCCCAACATGGGGCTCGAACCCACTAACCGTGAGATCATGACCTGAGCTGAAATTAAGAGTCAGACGCTTAACTGACTGAGCCACCCAGGTGCCCCTGTGTTTCCCCATTTTTAAAATGAAGGTAATAAACTCTTTCCATGAGGGGTTAAATGGGGCTATAGTATAAGTATAAGAATCAGATAAGCATTTCCAAGTAGAACCACATCACTGGGGAGGCTCTTAGATTAATGGAGTGCAATAGTGACTGTGGGATCACTCATCATCCTACAACAGCAGTGGTATGTTATCAGATCTTATTTCTGCTAATATCTCGGTCATCTGGGGGCCACAGTTAAATGTGTGGTGACTTTGCAATCATAGCCATCCCCTCAAAGTTAACAAAATGTATGGACATCCTTCAGTTCCTTAGGAGGTCTTCTATAAACAAAAAGCCTTGTTTTAAAAAAAATCAATAATAGATTTTTTAAAAATTAAACAGTATTGGGGCAGCTGGGTGGCTCAGTCGGTTAGGCATCCAACTTCGGCTTGGGTCATGATCTCACGGTTTTTGGGTTCAAGCCCCATGTCGGGCTCTGTGCTGACAGCTCAGAGCCTGGAGCCTGCTTCAGATTCTGTCTCATTCTCTCTCTGCCCCTCCCTCACTTGTGCTCTGTCTCTCAAAAATAAATAAATGTAAAAAAAAATTTTTTTTAATTAAACAGTATTCTAAAAAGGCTAAACTAAGCTTTTGGATTTCCAAAAGAATTGAGAAAGGTTGCAGAAATATTCCTCCAGTGTCTCTGGAGTCATTGATTTCCCAATACCTGGTACCATTTCTAGAAATATCACCAGCTAGTCAAAATCCTCCTGAAACTGTCAGCTCTCACTGCTCTGCACTGTCACTTCAAAGGCCTGTGCAGGCTCTGGCTTTCTCAGCGCGTAATGATTACTTCCTAGTTGTGCTTCACAGACAAACTGAAACTTCTATTCATCACTTCTAAACTTTGTTTTATTATGGAACATTTAAAACATTCAAAAAATGTATCATATATATACATCAGTGATTCTTGACCAGGGCCAATTTTACTCCCCAGGGACATTTGACAATGTCTGGAGACAGTTTTTATTGTCACAGCTGGGAGGCGGGTGCTATAGGCATCTAGCGGGAAGGGCCTGGGATGCTACTAAATATCACAACAAAGGTTTATCCAGCCCCAAATATCAACAGTGTCAAGACTGAGGAACCCAATGTAGATTAAGAAGCATAATAAAGTGAGCTTTGTGCATCCACTCCCAATGTAACAACTAGAACATACTGCCACATTTACCTGTGCCCCTCTCCCATCAACCTGTCCCTCCACCAGATGGGCTCCTAACTTGAATTTTTTTCTTGTCACCATTCCCTTACCCCTTTCAAAAATAATATTTGCATTTTTGATAATGTCCTAAAGATATTGTTTTACTTTACCTGCGTTTGAGTTTTTGTAAAAATTGTATTATATTGGGTTTTTTAAAATGTTTATTTATTTTTGAGAGAGAGCATGCGTGTGCGAGAGAGGGGCGGGGGGTGGGGGGTGGGGGTGGAGACAGAGAATCCCAAGCAGGCTTCACACTGTCAGTGCAAAGCCCCCCAGTATTATATTGTTTTTAGCCTTCTGTGCTTGCTTTTTTCCACTCAAGATGTTTGTAAGATTCATACATGTTGATCTATGTAGCTATGCCTTATTCCCTACCGATGAACATTTCAATTATTTAGTTTGTTTTTCTGTGTTTTGTTTGCTTTTGCTGTTATGAATATACTTAGTACTTATATTTAAGGATTTCTCTAAAGTACTTACTTAGTAGATTTCCTGTGTCATAGGATATATGAATGTTCAACTCCTGGAAATAGTGCTGAATTATTTTCCAAAGTAGTTCTAACAATTTACATTTGAGCAGTGTATTATAGCCCCTTATCCACATCTGTACCAACTTTATAATCAAGCAGGTAGTATGGTATGTTGTGATCTAAATTTGCATTTTCCTAATTACTAATGAGGTTGGACACCTTTTCATGGATTATTTGCCATTTGTATTTCTTGTTTATGAAATACTTACTTGTGACTTTTGCTTATTTTCTTTTGGTCTCTCTGTCTCTGTCCCACTCTGTTCCTCCCTCCCTTTCTTCCTTCCTTTCTCCTTTTCTTTTCTTTCCTTATTTCTTCCTCTGTTTCTTTCTTTCTTTCTTTCTTTCTTTCTTTCTTTATAGGTGTTCTTCTATTCTGAATATTAATCTTTTATCAGGGATGTTGCAAGAAGTCTCCCCAGTTGTGGCTTATGTTTTCATACCCTTAGGTTGTCTTTTTGAATAAAAGTTCTTAATTTTAATATTGTTGACCTTATCAGTCTTCTATTTTTGGTTAGCCCTTTTGTTTCTTGTTTAAAAAAAATCCTTCTCTCCTTGAGGTCAGAATGATATTTTCTAATACATTCTTTAAAAAGTTGCTGGGGCACCTGGGTGGCTCAGTCGGTTAAGCATGCAACTCTTGGTTTCAGCTCAGGTCATTATCTTACGGTTCGTGAGTTTAAGCCCCATGTCAGGCTCCGTGCTGACACTGCAGAGCCTGCTTGCAATTCTCTCTCTCTCCCTGTCTCTCTGCACCGTGTGCACTCTCTCTTTCTCTCTCTCAAAATAAATAAACTTAAAAAAATAAATTTATAAGTTGTAAAGTTTGTCCTTTCATTTTAAATCTTTAATATATTGGAAATTGACTTTTGTCTGTGCTAACCAGTTGTCTCACCCATTTTCTTCTGTGATCTGCCATAGCCAATCTCTCATATACCATGAACGCAGAGGTCTATGTCTGGGCTCTCTTTTCTGTTCCACTGGGGTCAGGGGTTGGTGTCTCTGTCTCAGGACCAATGTGCCACTGTATTAATTTCTATAGCTTTATAATATTTGATATCTGGTAAGACAAGTGTCCCCACCTATTTCGTCTTCCTCAGGAGAGTCTTAGCTATTTTCCCCTTTGATTTTTCATATATATTTTAGATTAGTGTTTCAAGTTTCATGAAAAATCCTAGTGGGATTTTCACTGGAATTGCATTGAAATTATAGAACTCTCTGAGAATAATTAACACCCTTGTAATATTGTTTTCCAATTTTTAAACATGGGGTATTTCTTCACCTGTTTGGTTTGTCTTTAGTGCCTTTTAGTAGTTTTATTATTTTCTCTCTAAGCTTTTACATATCCAGAGCAAAGATCCTTAAGTCTATTTCTATTGTTTATTGTTTCTTTTGGTTCTTGCATATGGTATCTTTTTCCCCTGCATATTTAGTTATTTTTGACAGTGATATGCTAATTTACCTTGGAATTTCATTTGTGGGATTTTTTTTTTTGAGGCCTTGAATGAGGTAGGTTTCCTCAGAGAAGATTTGCATTTGATTCTTCTAGGTGCATTATTTAAGAAATTAATTTTTGGGGCGCCTGGGTGGCGCAGTCGGATAAGCGTCCGACTTTAGCCAGGTCACGATCTCGCGGTCCGTGAGTTCGAGCCCCGCGTCAGGCTCTGGGCTGATGGCTCAGAGCCTGGAGCCTGTTTCCGATTCTGTGTCTCCCTCTCTCTCTGCCCCTCCCCCGTTCATGCTCTGTCTCTCTCTGTCCCAAAAAAATAAATAAACGTTGAAAAAAAAATTAAAAAAAAAAAGAAATTAATTTTTGTATTTTATAGAAGTGTTGGTCTGCCACTCAGATCTTGATTTCCTGATACCATTCCCTACTAAAAAGAACTAAGACTTTTTGGAGAACTGGTCAATTCTAAGGCTGGGGCAAGGAAAGTATAAGATGAGCCAGAAACATGTTATTGGGCCAGAACATTTTTTTACAAAGTGGTCAAAAAATGGGGGGAATATGTCAAAATGACAGGGGAAGCAACTTGAAGAAATGCCTACTGGCCAAAGATGTACAATTTGAGTAGAATTTGATTTATAATCAAAGTAAATGATGTAGGTAATGGATTATAAGCCACTGAATAAAATAAGAATGTGTAAGTCCATACTAAAGATAGCTAGCTAACTGGATAAGAAAGGAAGCATCTCCTTATAGTAGAATGCCAACTAATAACTGGAGAAGAAATGATGGACTTAGAAAATCACTATTTTGCAATACGGTAGTGATTGGTTCAAACGAGAATTAACAATGCTAAACTAGAACAGAAAGTTTGATTAGGAATAAAAACTTTTCATAGTCTCAGAGTACATCTCCACAAATTACTTATCAGTTACAAAGGAAAGAAAATAGTAACTTTATAGAAAAGAAAAAAACTTGGCAGATACCACTTTCACCAAGTGATTAGAGTTAATATCATCAATCATGGCACTGACTGACACTGTGGGCCTCTTGATATGAGGCACTGAGAAGGATACAATATCACTTATGAGGTTTTCCTGCAAAAAATCACAACCTGAATCAAATGATGAGGAAACAACTGATAAACTCCATTTGAGGGACATTCAGCAACATAACTGGCCTGTACTTTTTTAAAGGGTTGTAGGGGAGGGAAAATTTCCCTGTGTCCTTTTAGAGTCTGTGGATGAACCCGCAAATTGACAACAGGTTAATGGTTGATTAATGGGAGAAAAGCATATAAATTTTATTTGATGTTAAAAGTTTTATGTGGCATAGAGGAGGGGGCTTTATAGAAAGAAGAGAAAATGCCCAAAGAGGCAGCTAGGCTCAGAGGCTTTTATCCCATTCTGACAAAGAATGATAAATTTGTAGGGAAGTGATAAGACAAAAGAAAGGGGTTTCTGGACTCTTTAAGGGCTGTAAATTGTGGGATAAAATCCTCACAAGGGGAATTTATGCCCCATTTTCAGGCAGATAGGGGGAGGTGGAAAGCTCATCCTATGTTTGCTTTTACTCAATTGCCTTCAGCTCAACATAATCTTTATACCAGAGTGACATATTTTGGGGTGGCATATTTTGATCCCCCTACTAGGTCAAGGATTTAAAAGGCAAAGAAAGACTGAGGAATTGTTTCAGATTAAAGAAACTAAGGGGATATGCCAACAATGCAATGCATGGTTCTACATTGGATCCTGGAGGAAATGGAGCTAAAGAACAGGACTCAGACAAAAAGTGAAATTTAAATATGGACTGTGGATTAGATAGTAGTATTGGGCCACTGTTAAATTTTCTGATTTTGATAATTGCACTGCTGTTATGTAAGAGAATGCTTTTGTTCTTAGAAAATGTGAAGTATTTAGGGGTGAAGAATTTGATCTGTAACTTACTCTACTGCTTCAGAAAAAATAGAGAAAAAAAATGAAAGGCAAAACTTTGGCAATTGGTGAATCTGTTTGAAGAGAGTTCCTTCTACTACGCTTGCCACTTTTTTAGTTTAAAATTATTTCAAAATTAAAAATCACCCCCCAAATTGAGAAAAACCTGGTGTTTCACCAGAGATAGTGTAAGTAGCACTAATCTAGTATGTGATCGGTGTTTGCAAATATTTCACACGTTTGAGAAGAATGCAGATTTCTGAATTGTTGGGTACAGGTTTTTACATATGTTCAAAAATCCAGGGTTAATTGCATTATCCAAATCTTCTTTATATCATTTTTGTCTGTTTCACTTATCAATCAAAGGTGTGTTGAAATTGTTGACTGTATTGTTGATTTATCATAATTCTGTTCATTTCTGCTTTATGTACTTTAAAGCTATTTTCACTAAGTGCAAATAAATTTAAAACTGTTCATTATTCCTTTATGCATTTTAGATCTTACTTTTGGGAGATTCCTAGCTGGCTCAGTTGGAAAAGCATGCAACCCTTGATCTCAGGGTTGTGGGTTCAAGCCCCACACTGGGTATAGAGATTACTTAAAAATAAAATCTTTTTTAAAAAATCTTACTTTAGGAATAATTTCCTTTCCTTTTTTTTAATTTCATTTTTAAATTCACTTTGTTTTTTAATTTTTATTATTTTTTTTAAATTTACATCTAAGTTAGTTAACATATAGTGTAATTATGATTTCAGGAATAGAATTTAGTGATTTATCACTTACAAATAACACCCAGTGCTCATCCCAACAAGTGTCCTCCTTAACTCCCCTTGCCCATTTAGCCCCTCCCCCCACCCAAAACCCCTCCAGCAACCCTCAGCTTGTTCTGTATTTAAGAGTCTGTTATGGCTTGTCTCCTTCCCTGTTTTTACATTATTTTTGCTTCCCTTCATTTATGTTCATCTGTTTTGTATCTTAAATTCCACATATGAGTGAAGTCATATGATATTTGTCTTTCTCTGACTGATTTATTTTGCTTAGCAATTACATTCTAGTTCCAACCACATTGTTGCAAATGGCAAGATATCATTCTTTTTGATTGCTAATATTCCATTGTGTGTGTGTGTGTATCACATCTTCTTTATCCATTCATCAGTCATTGGACATTTAGGCTTTCTCCATACTTTGGCTATTGTTGATAGCACTGCTGTAAACATTGGGATGCATGTTCCCCTATGAAACAGCACTCTTGTAACCTTTGGATAAATACCTAGTAGTGCAATTGCTGGGTCATAGGGTAGTTCTATTATTTAAAAAAAAATTTTTTTTTAGCATTTATTTCTGAGAGACACAGCAAGACAGAGCACAAGTAGGGGAGGGGCAGAGAGAGGGAGAATCCGAAGCAGGCTCCAGGCTCTGAGCTGTCAGCGCAGAGCCCAAGGGGGGACTCAAACTCACAGACTATGAGATCAAGACCTGAGCTGAAGTTGACCACCTAACCAACTGAGCCACCCAGGCGCCCCAGGGTAGTTCTATTTTTAATTTTTTGAGGAACCCCCATGCAGTTTTCCAGAGTGGCTGCAGCAGTTTGCATTCCCATTATTTTCCTTTCTTTTAAAGTAAATCTTCTAGAATTTTCTTTATCGTAGGCTAATCAGTGGCAAATCTGTTTCTGTGTCTTAAGATAAACTCTAATTGTTGAAAAGTAGACTTGCTAGGGATGCAATTCTAGACTGATGCTTATTTTTTCTCAGAACTTTGAGGATACCATCCCCCTGCTTTGTCTTCCATTGTTGCTGTTGTGAAGTTTGCTTTTAGCCTAATTGTGAAGTTTGCTTTCAGACCTCTTGTCATTCTTTTATAAGTGATCTCTCATTTTATCTAGACATTTTAAATATATATATTTTTGCCTTTATTATTATAGAGTTTTCACTTTAAGGTGTGTGGTGTGGGTTTCTTTTTACTTACACTGCTTGGTATATATTGTGCTTCCTCTGGTTATGAATCGTGTCTTTAGTTGGTCATTTCCTCTTTGAATGTTCCCTCTCTTCCCTTCTCTCTTTCTAGAACTCCAATGAAAGATTACCAGAACATGTCTTTCTATTATCCATAGCTCTTATCCTCTCTTTCATATTTCCTGTCTCTGTAAATTTCTGTGCTGCATCCTGGATAGTTGCCTCGGCTCACCCACCGGTTCTTTAAGTCTGTCTTTTTTTTTAAACGTTTATTTATTTATTTTGAAAGAGACAGAGAGAAAGCAGGGGAGTGGCAGAGAGAGAGAGGTAGAGAGAGAATCCCAAGCAGGCTCTGTATCATCAGCGCAGAGCCTGACACAGGGTTCAAACTCACAAACCTGAAGATCATGACCTGAGCTGAAATTAAGAGTCAGACACTTAACTGACTGAGCCACCCAGGTGCCCCTAAGTCTGTCTTCAGCTACATATCCCTTACCTTTTTACTGCATATACAAAAATGCATGTTTTTAACATTTCATTGATAAATGTTTCATGAATTTAACCATGAATAATAATAACACAAAGTTGAAATTCAATTATAGTTAAAATTATTGTCATTACTCTTATTCATTACATTATTATCATTGTTTGCCCAGTAAAACTCAAAAAGTAATATAAAAATAGAACAACAGACATCTTCCATTGAGTTTACTATTATTTGTTCACTCTCTGCATAATTGTTAGATATTGAGTGTTTACACTGAGATTCCTTTTCACCCATTTTTTGGTTCTTTTCAGAGTGGTAAAAGGGGAAGTGAGTAGGGAGGAGATTTCCAATTGACAAAGGAAGAAAAGGAGGAAAAATCCTATTGTGCTAGGTCATGAAACCCCATAGGGTATAAACTGAGTGCATTTTTGGAGGCAGTGGGCAAGTATTAGAGCCTTTGTCTTAAAAAAACTAATTATAACACAGAGTGCCAGAGCCTCATTCACAGTGAGCCCTGGTGGCAGCAGAGTCAGCAGGGGGGGCCCAGGGAAAAAAGTTAGATTATGGAAAAAATAGGACATATTGGTTATTCTCAACCCTTACAACCAATGCTCTCTAGTCTCCCAACATTGTCTCTTTTTTCTTTCTGCCACTTTTTCAGACCTTAAAAGATTCTATTAGCAACTTTGATGAGAAAACTTAATGTTTTAGGGTAATTACACTATTTTGTTTTTGTTTACTTTTTTGTCTTATGTTAAAATACATACAATGTAAAATTTACCATTTTAACCATTTTAAAATGTGCAATTCATTTGCATTGAGTACACTCACATTGCTGTGTAACCATCACCATTATCCACCTTGAAAATTTTTTTCATCATCCCAAACTAAAACTCTGTGCCCATTAAACAAAGACTACCTATTACTCCCTTCCCCCAGCCACTGGGAACCACTATTCTACTTTCTGTCTCCATGAATCTGACTCTTCTAGGTACCTCATATAAGTGCAATCATACAATATTTTCCTTCTGGGTCTGGTTTATTTCACTTAGCATAATTTTTCAAGGTTCATCCATGTTATGGTAAACTGATTTTAAAGAAAGATTGATTTTGGCACACAAAGTGTTCTATTCAAAACTGACTTCAGGCAGCTGCTGGTTTTAGGACTATGAAAAGTTGTTCCTGTCTGAGGGATTGCAGATTTCCTGCTGCAAACTTCCAAATAT
This sequence comes from Puma concolor, assembly GCF_028749965.1. NCBI lineage: Eukaryota > Metazoa > Chordata > Mammalia > Carnivora > Felidae > Puma > Puma concolor. The sequence goes on from NC_141674.1 coordinate 189,222,854, forward strand.
AAAGAGTGGCCCAGGGAAAAGCAAATGGAAATGTCATGTCACTGTCACACATTCTGTTATTCTGAACTAATTTCAACAGCGAAAAATGAAATACTGATTCATTTCTCCCAACAACATTTTTGTATGCTCCTTACACCTCTGAAAAACCTAAAACTCCTGAGATGGTTGATTTCCCCAGAGATTGCCTAAGGAATTTGAAGAATCTTTTCCTCTCTTATGGAAGAATTTGTTCATGCTCAGAATAGAGAAAAAGTTAGGAAGACAGCCAGAAAAAGCAGAAAACCTGGAAGCTGTTTCCTCTCATTTGACTGAAGAACCACAGTTGGAGCAATAAAATGACTCAGTGCATCTCTCCTTTCTGGAAGGATTCACTGGTTGATGTCATCAGGTTTTTCCAAGCATAGGAAGTTCCCCTTCATCTACATGGGCTGCCCCGAGTGTATCTCCACAGAGCAGAAATCCTCTGAGAAGCCTGAAGATAGGAAGGGTAAGAAGAAGAGGTAAGAAGAGGCACAGGAATGAAGATTTAAGAACAAAACAGAGAAGAAAAAGGAAATAGGAGCTGGTTTCTTATCTGGACCTAAATGTTCAGAATATTTTAAATGTTTGCCTAAGGCTAGACTAGGGGTGGACAAAATAGATGATAGTCACACAACTTGTTTACAAAGCAAATTAAAAAATACAATAGCTCTGAAAAACAACTGAAAATAAATAGGATGATGAATTGTATAGTTTTTAAAGAACAATGCTTACACCTAGAAAGCATCTTCCGTTTTTCAAACTTAAGGTGCACAGATTCATTTTCTTACCAATGCATTGATATTTATGGTACTTGTGGATATTCCAGGTACTGAAATATAATTGATTTAGGAATTTTGTTTGTCTTACAAGTGTCCTAAGTAGGCACATGGGCACCTGCACGTGAGCACTGTCTCTATATATATGTATAAATATTAAAAATATGAATAAGTAGCCTTAGACTCTATATATTTGTTAGGTTAGAAAGGTTTTAATCTACTGCTAGGTGAAGCTTAAAAAGAAGGACTCAAGAAAATGCCAGTAAGGCACCAACCATACAAATGCAAATGGAGAATTTCAACCAAATATTAGCATATTATTCTATAACACAAACACCTTGTGTTACTTTGTACTACTTGCATAATGGCCTTAATGTCCAGCTTTGTCCAATATTTTACACAATTTTGTACACTGTCCTAGTGGAGTAGAAGACAGAGGACACTAAAGACAAAGGACACAAAGGACAGAAGTAACAAAAGAACTTCCTTCTTGGTTCCCTACAGCCACCAGTATGAAAAAACAAGGTTTTTTTCCAAGCAATGAAAACCTTTGGAAAGGAGGGAAAAAGTGGACTACAGGTTTAAACCTGGTAATGACTATGGTTTTGAACCTTGTTTAAAATGCCATCAGGTCTTCTAGTGGCTTGTGAGCCCCTGGTGTTTCTAGAAGGTATTAGAAGGGGCACCTGGGTGGCTCAGGTTAAGCATCCGAATTCGGCTCAGGTCATGATCTCACCATTCCGGAGTTCGAACCCCACATTGGACCCTGTGCTGACAGCTTGGAGCCTGGAGTCTGCTTTGGATTCTGTGTCTCCCTCCATCTCTGCTCCTCCCCGGCTCACACTCTGTCTCTCTGACTGTCTGTCTCTCTCTCAAAACTAAATAAGGGCGCCTGGGTAGCTCAGTTGGTTGAGCGTCCAACTTTGGCTTAGGTCATGATCTCACGGGTTGTGGGTTTGTGGGTTTGTGGGTTTGTGGGTTTGTGGGTTTGTGGGTTTGTGGGTTTGAGTCCCGTGTCAGGTTCTGTGCTGACAGCTCAGAGCCTGGAGCCTGCTTTGGATTCTATGTCTCCCCCTTTCTCTGCCCCTCCCCTGCTTGTGTTCTATCTCTCAAAAATAAATAAATGTTAAAAAAAAAAACCTAAATAAACATTAAAAAAAAATTTTGTAGAAGGTATTAGGGTACTGGATGGACAGTTAGCACAAGTCTTCAAAAACCAGTGTATTTCCATTTCTATTTTATATCAATTAATATACAATTACATATATTTTACACACACACACACACACACACACACACACACACACACACACATTTTTTCATTTCAAAATGAAATGGTTTGAGACCTTTCAAGCACATATAGAGAACCGTCATGGGCGGTGGCTGGAGACCATTTGATGGCATTCACCAACTCAGTTTCCTAGTTGGCTTATCTTATAATTGACGATTGCTAGCAATCAGGATGGTTTTTGACCATTTGATAGTTTTCTACTACTTTTATTTTCCTCCACCTTTCCTAAAAGCAAAAAAAAAAAAAAAAAAAAGAACAAAAACAAAAACACCCATAGATTCTAAAATGCAACCTGATGAGGAGCTTTAAAATGGCAATAATTCTAAAAATTCACCTCAAGATACTATTCCTAGATTCTTTTTTTCTAAGTTTATTTTATTTATTTATTTTCAGAGAGAGAGAGGGAGCATGCACACATGGGGGGAGGAGCAGAGAGAGAGGGGGAGAGAGAATCCCAAGCAGGCTCTATCCTGTCAACATGGAGCCCCATGTGGGGCTCAAACTCATGAACTGTATTCACCAAATTCTTAAGTTACATTTGTCTGATCAAAATTCTTGTATCACATATCAAGATGTCTCTTGCACATGAAAAATCATTAAAAAGTAAATATAGTAGTTGGTATACCCAATTGGCTTTTTAAAATTGCCAATAAAGTGATATCTTTTATGTATATATGTACAAAATTCTAAAATTTACCCAGTTGATTATTTTAAATGCAAACCAAATATTAGGTCATGGAAACTGTTTTTGTCTTTTTTGACATGATAAAATACAATAACATTTCAATTTTCTTTTTAATATAAATTCTTCCCTCAAACTAGACACAAGATAAAAATTATTCTTAAACTTGTTTACCAAGAAATCTGCTTTCTCCAACACAATCAATTTAAACTGAATAAATTGCATGTGTCTGCAGTCAGATGGAAAAAATAAAAATTTATCATATGTAATAAATACATATGAATAATATTAAAGACCATATTTAAAATGAACTTGATAATAAATTTTTAATAATATGATGATCTATAACAAAATGTTTTACTTAACTGTCCTTCTTTATCATGCCACATAAGAAAATGTCAAGGTGATTAAGGGAGTGTGCAAGATTATGTGTTACAGTGAAAGGAAATTTGGAGTCGAAGGCTAGGACCATGAGGATAATCACTATAATCAGTCACCTGAACCATTTTTATCTCTCAAAAGACTTATATGAATAAAAATGTGTATTATTAGCAAAATAAATCTTACCCCTTACTGTCCCTCAGCAATTACCCTCCAATTTGACTACATGGGAAATAAATTTTATATTTCACCCTATTTCATCTATTTTGAGATGCACAATTTCTGCTAAATCAGGATGTACCTTATAATCAGTAGCGTCTTACCAAAGACATCAGCCAGGCTGCAGTTATGGCCACAGCTACCATTGCACATGTGTGAACATCAAATGTCAGCATCAAAAGTTGCAGAATGAGTGTCAGTGACTTGGAAGAAAGTCTTGCAGACAGGAGAGCTTTTTTTCCCCCTTATTTTTAACTAGGAACCAAATGGTGGTGGAAAGGGAGTGAATCAGACATGGTTAGCAACATTTTTTCAGAAGGAGCCAAAAGTAGGTTAACTCTATGTAATCGCAAGGTCAGCTTAGGAGCCCAGCACCAATGACTCTTAGTTTTCTTATGGATTATTTTAAGAAATGCTGCATCATCAAACTCCTGATATAGAGGATGATCCCATGGATAAAAACAGACATCAAAGAGTCTGAGTCAAATGCTGAATGTAACAAAGTTTTAGGAGTACCCAAACCAATTTATTTTTCTTACTGTTCCATTTTTTGCATGTACGAGTATAATACATGGTAAAATAATCTCTCGAAGTTTATAATAGCCCTTGCAATAGCTATGAAAGAAACATTCTGATTGTGTCGTGGTTCAACTTGCAGCGTTTTTTGTTTTTGTTCTTTTTTTCTTAATCATTACCTATATTAATGGTGCCTCTTACAAAAATAGCATTTTAGATTCTGTGAAAAAAAGCAGTCAATTTGGAGATTCTGTACTTTCCCCTCGTCTCATAAGATGGATAATGAACTTGAATGAGTTGAAATGTTTGTTATCCATACTGTGTTCCTAAATGCTGGTTGCATACCATTTTAATGAAAAGCTGCAGGCTGTTCTTTTTCTTTTTCTTTTCTCTTTACCAAGACTTTTAATAGCATATGTCCCCTGTTTAACTCTCCAAAATATTTACTGGGTGGAGAAATACTAGTAGTTCAGTTTCACATGTATGGTTTCCTTAAAAGTGTCAGACTGACTCTTGTTTCCTTTGCTAGGGGTGCAGGCTGCATCTTTATTGAAATGTTCCAGGGCCAACCTTTGTTTCCTGGGGTTTCCAACATCCTTGAACAACTGGAGAAGATCTGGGAGGTAAGAGAAGAATTCCTCTTAGGAAGAAGAAATATCTGCAATTCAAACTTTGAACCAAATTTGTTTTAGAGACAGTGAAGTAGTCCATCTGCTTTGAGATATTATGCCGCATATTAAGGCTGTGGAAACTGTAGAATTTACTACAGGTGTAAGCACCTGGGGAACGAAGACATGGTCAGGAAACTCCCTGTTGTCTTGTAGCAGCCCCTGAATCCACCTGCTCGCTCTCATTATTTTCTCAACTTCCCGGGACAATTGCTGCTGTGGCTATTTAGGCACATCCCTGCCTTGCCACCGTCAGCTCTAATTCTACCATATATTTGGCCCTGGGTCGTTGTCAACAGAAGATGAGACACTAAATATCCACAGAACCCTGATAAAACAAAGACTTACCGTGTTAGGGTGAGAGAAGTATACTATTTATTGTGCTCTTCCAAAACCTAATTCCTAAGGTGTGAAGTGCTTGGCTGTGTGTGGTTCCATTTCTTTCCTTATTATTTATCCAACTTCATTTGCACCACAATGCACTTCACTCTTTTGTCTCTTGTAGTTTGTATGCCACATAGTATAGTCATCCATATATGTTTCTCTCTTTTTTTGGTGATTTTTTTTCACTGTGGTAAAATATACATACCATTTACCATCTAACCATTTTTAGGTATATGATTCATTAAGTACATTCATGCTGTGCATCCATCACCACCATTCAGTTCCAAAAGTTTTTCATCACCTGAAATAGAAGTTCTGTACCCATTAAACATTAATTCCCCATCTTCCTGCCTTCTGGCCCCTGGTAAGCTCTCTTCAACTTGCTGTCTTTAGGAATTTGCCTATCCTGGGTATCTCCTATTAGTGGAATCATACAGTATTTGTCTGGCTTATTCCACTTTTATTTATTTATTTGTTTACTTATTTTAAATTTGTTTTTGAGACAAAGAGAAAGCACGAGCTGGGGAGGGGCAGACAGAGAGGGAGACAGGACCCGAAGCAGTAGACAGGTTCTACAGTGATAGCATAGAGCCCAATGCAGGGCTTGAACTCACAAGCTCATGAGATCATGACCCGAGATAAAGTTGGACACCTAGCCAACTGAGCCACCCAGGTGCCCCATATTTCACTTATATTCTAAAGGTTCATCCATGTTGTAGTGTGTGTCAAAGTGCTTTAAACTACACTGTTGTTATCCCGGATCCTGCTCCCTTTCAAGTTTGCTTGCTTCAAGCAGGCATCTGGAGCATTCTTGCTAACGGCCTCTGATAATGAGTTTCTTGAGAGATATTGCCAGAGTGGGGTTTTTGTGTGTAAGTGAGGAAATTTGTCTCCTCTTGAACTGCTTTACAATTTTGAGGTAGAGACACAGTTTTGTTATCACAGTCACCGTTCCACACTCTGAGGACAAAATGAGAACAAGTCCCCACATTCGGCAGTGTGCTGTCTTATATACTACTACAGTTCAAGGAGGTTAGAAACTTAAACATTACAAACAGCCCCTGAATTAGTGTTTCACTAAACGTGGTCTACATGGATGAAAATAGGAAAGCTCTTTCAGGTTCCGTGATATTGGATGTAGGAGTTGGCTCTTTGAAAGTAATAGGTCTGGGGTGCCTGGGTGGCTCAGTCATTTGGGCATCTGACTCTTGATTTTGGCTTAGGTTATGATCTCAAGGTCATGGGATTGAGCCCTGCACTGGGCTCTGTACTGAGTGTGGAGCCTGATTAAGTTCTCTCTCTCTCTCTCTCTGCTCCTCTCCCCTGTTCATGCTCTCTCCAAAATAAAATAAACAAACAAATAAAAAATGAAAGCAATGGGTCCATTCTACTCTCCTAATCTTTAACCACAATATCTCTTACATTTTCCTGAGATCTCACTCTCATTCTTAGGAATGAAAACAAAATGAGAAATTCTGAATCTTTATTTTGCCGTCTTTCTAAAATGCCTGTGTGTGTGTGTGTGTGTGTGTGTGTGTGTGTGTGTGTTCATCTGAATAGCTGTCACCTCTTTCTGATCAACTTTTTAGAAATCTAATTCTTGTAATAAGTGTTTTTAGCAAATGATCCCAGATACAGTTCTAAAATCAGAATAAAATAAACTATGCAGACTTTAAGTCCACTAATCAAAATGTGTTCAGTTTCCATTCGAACAAAGGCAGAAAACCGCCCTGTGCAGCCCACTATGATTTCAAACATAGCACTCACTGGCTGCCTTTTAAGAGCCTTCAGGGAGGGAATAAATCAACAATTTTTGGGTTTCAGTTTCCCAGACAGCGAAGCGGAGATTTAGTAATTTTCTCAAGTGAAAACGAATTCAGTAACTTTCAAATAGAACCCGAGCATCAAATTTCTAAATGTAGGAGATTGAATTTTTAAACTTCAAAAATCTCAAGCTTAAAGTTTTTAGTATAATATTAAAAATTGTTTGGTATCCACTTTGTTGGCTTTAATTAAACATAATACAAAGTAACCAATAATTCTAGTAACTGTCACCTTAGAGAAAATATGGATGTGGTCACTATTGATTGCCTTTGTTGCTTTTTCTTCATTGTCTTTGCGTTCTTTTCATTGTGCTTTGCCAGCCACCGGTATGGGTGCCTGCGAATCACTTGTTTACATGCACATCTGTGCAAATATATAAGATGGTAGGTTAGAAAAGAAGAATCAGCTTCCCATCCTCTGGCCGTCTCCCACAAAAGAAGAATTAGTCCAGTTGATTTTTCAAAATGGATTCCAGGATTCTTAGTGTTCCCTCAGGCTCAGAGTGGTTGATAGGAAAAGCCTATAATCCTCTCAGTAGCTTTTCAGTTTGTTTAGGGAATGGATCAAAGAAAGATTTTCCTGGGTGGCATGATTTTTTTATTGTATGAGGGAAAATAGCACTTCAGTGTCTTTTGTTTGAGGACAGTCTTAGCCGGCAGCACAAAATGCACCTCTCAGCCAGAGTCCTAATCAGCAAGCTGGTAGACATTAAGATTCTGGATTCTTCATTGATCATTATTAGTCACTGTTGGGCAGTTGACTTCCTGCCATCAATTGGGCTGGTATCTATATCTAGCATTTTGCAAATGGATTTATTAGATTCTTTCTATGAGAGATGCTTCTAAAAAGAGTTATGCTGAGATATGCTTCTAAGAAGAGTTATATTGGGTAGTGGTGTAGCGAGAGCTACTGATACTTCACTAATATTTTGCAGAAACAATGTTATTTTAGCTCCCAGATATAACCGACATAGGGCTTTTAAGGTGAAGGTAAAATAATGGTAAAATGATGCCCACAAAACAACTCACAGTAAAAGCACTACCCAAAATCTGAAGTGTTTGACTTTGTATGCCAAAACACTTTTATTTTCATATTAAGTAAAACTGGGGCTTCGATTTGGTAATCCAAGGCATAAGTGAGCTCTTTTTCAAGTGATGTTGTTACTTTTACAACCCACCGGTTAAAAGTCAAATACCACATTCCAAGGTGCCAGGCCACCAAGAAAACAAGGTGAGATGAATTTGGTAGAAAGGACTAGAGTTAGGTTTGGGATCATTTTTAGCCAACATTCCACTGCCTAAAGGTCAGTAATCCGAATCCTTTTTAATTTGAGCACATGGGAAACAGCTGAATGCTCATGCTGAGGCATAATTCAGGCTAAGTGTCTTTTGTTGTGGGGGGTGTATTTTTTTCATCTAATGGAAGGCAAAAGGACAGTCATTCCTGCCTCTTTATATTCCCAACTCCCAAAATAGCATCCTGCTATATAGTGACCATGCAATAGATAGTGATGAGAATATGACTTTAAGCAAGGCTGTATGATCTGCCTCAGAATAAGAACAAGTGAGTTAGTGAGGACACAGGCTCAGGACCTGTATTCATGTTCTCCCAAGAAACAGAACCAATGGGATGTACAGAGATACATAAGAATCCTTTATTATGGGAATCAGCTCGTATGATTATGGCTGAGATATGCCATCTGCAAGTTGGAGAACCAGGAAAGCTGGCAGTATAATTCAGTCTGACGCCAAAGGACTGAGAACTGAGGGGATGCTGGTGTAAGTTCCAGAGTCTGAAGGTCAGAGAACCAGTAGCTCAGATGTCTGAGGGCAGGAGAAGATGGATGCCCCAGCTCAAGAAAAGAGAGAGAGAATTTGCCCTTCCTCTGCCATTTTATATGGGCCCTCAACCAATTGGGTGATGTCTGCTCACATTGGAGAGGGCATATTTCTTTACTCTGCTGATTCAAATATTAATTTCTTGGAGCACCGGGGTGGCTCAGTCGTTTAAGCATCTGACTTCGGCTCAGGTCATGATCTTACAGTAGGTGAGTTCAAGCCCTGCATTGGGCTCTGTGCTGACAGCTAGAGCCTGTTTCATATTCTGTGTCTCCCTCTCTCTCTGCCCCTCCCCTGCTCTCTCTCTCTCTCTTTCAAAAATAAATAAACATTTAAAAAAAAACAAATACTAATTTCTTCCACAAACACCTTCTTAGATACACCCCAAAATAATATTTTACTAGCTACTGGGCCTCCCTTTGCCCAGCCAAGTTGGCACATAAAATTGACCATCACAAGACCTTAAGAAGACACTACAGTTTTGCCCACAAAACTGCAAATGGTGGGCACTCAAGTTTCTTTCCTGTACATCAGCTGGCATAATGTGACATATGTAACAAATTCTTCCCTATTCCCCCTTGATCTTTCACATCTCCTGCCTCACCTTTCTTTGTCTTTCTTTGGCTTTATATAGGTGTTAGGAGTCCCTACAGAGGATACCTGGCCTGGAGTTTCCAAGCTACCTAACTACAATCCAGGTAATATTGATTTGAGTTTCTCGAATGCTCTGAGAATTAGCAATGTGAAAACATTTGCCACACAGATAGGGTAGCCTTCTTTTATTGTTAACTCAACAGTAAAGATGGGTCTAGATGAATTTTTAGATTCCTATATTCCCTGCTAATCCCTTTATGAGAAGGACACTGAAATAGTAGTTGAGGTTAGATCAGTTCTCCAACTCTATACAACACAAGTAGCAAGCTGCATAAGAATTTGGAATGACTGTTGCTGTGGATTCCACATCCATTTCCAAATATCCAATGACTCAAAAGAACTCAAAAGATGGTCTCATTTTTGAGCCCCATGACTATTATTGACTTTATTCGTTAGGTTCTTGTACCTCATAGAGTATTAAAAGAAAGCTAATATAACAGAGGGGAGGTAGAGTCTCATTAGGCCAAGGACTGGCCAGGTAAGATGTTTCTAGTTTACACAAGAGTTTCTCCATTGTCTCTGGGCCTAACACTTAGTCATTCTCATCATTCATTTGGTCCTCCAAGACTGGCTCCTGGGAATGGATTTGGAAGTGTTGGAAGTGTTGCCTTTGGGGGAAGTCTTTGAGAAATGGTCCCAAGGCCATGCCAGAGAGATCAGATTACCCAGTAGTCATTCAAGGATGTTGACACTGAAGGAAGGAGACAAGCAATGAGCTATAGGATAAAGGATTATATCAGAGGCTGGGAAAGCAAGTAATGGCTACAACAAAGTTGAACTCTTGCTGGCAGGATTAAAGGGGAGGTAGATATGTACAGATAAAGACAAGATTGGCATGATTATGGCTCAAGTCAGATTCTCTAGTCTTTATGTTCTTATAGTGACCCATCACTAAATATGGACTTTCTCCAAATTGTTGTCATTACTAACTTTGGTATGGGATTATCCTAAAAGGGTGTCATGAAATCAATAAATTGTAGGAAGTTTAAAAAAGCAATTAAGGGGTGGGGGAAAGGGGAAAATGGGTGAAGGGCATTGAGGAGGACACTTGAGGAGGGGACTGGGATGAGCACTGGGTGTTGTATGTAAGCGATGAGCCACGGGAATCTACCCCAAAAACCAAGAGCACACTTTACACACTTATGTTAGCCAATTTGATAATAAATTATAATTTTTAAAAAAAAGAAGTAAAAAGAAAAAAAATTAAAAAGCAATTAAGGAGCATAACAGGGGCACCTGGGTAGCTCAGTTGGTTAAGAGTCCGACTTCAGCTCAGGTCATGATCTCACCACTTGTGGGTTCAAGGCCCATGTTGGGCTCTGTGCTGACAACTCAGAGCCTGGAGCCTGCTTCAGTGTCTCCCTCGCTCTCTGCCCCTCCCCCCTTCAAAAATAATAATAAACGTTTAAAAATTTTTGTAAAAAAAAATGGAGGCTAACAAAAGACATACGAGGCAGGGGATTTTTTTTTCTTCTTTTCTCCATCATATAATACTTACACTCAAACTATTCCTAGGGAATCAGGCATCTTGAACTGACCAGGGTTATAAAAGCCCTACAGCAAGTGAAAGACTAACTGTAAAGTCATTTCAGCTGCCTTATGAATAATCATATGCATTGCTAAATGGCCTTAGGGTCATTTACAAATAGTTTACCATTTCTAACTATTTTGCTTGAGTTTAGCACCTGAGAAAAATGCCACTCTGGCCATAAGGTTTAGAATAATGCCTGGTCCTTTTGGTCTGAAATAGAAAAAGAACAGGCTGCTTGTAGAGACCATGGTCCAGTCTGCAATGGTTCTATCTCCAGTTGCCATGGTTTCTAGGAGAACCTGGTTCTATTTTCCCACCCTGCCTATACCTCTCCCTACCCAGTCTCCTCTGCAGGTAAAAATGGAAACCCTCAGCTTCCTTCCTACCATGGATGCAATAAGAAGTTTAGGGTCACAAATGGGTTATAGAAAACCATTTAGATGATGTCAGTACTAAGCTGCCATGGTGAGCATATGCTATTCCTCCAAACTTCAAACGTTTGGGTTTCAGGTTGGTTCAGGCAAATAAGCAGTGATCCTTAACACAGAATGCCTTGGTGAGAACAATAATGATAGAAACTTGTTCAAAATGCTTCCCTGCCAGATTCTGTACTAAATAAGATAACTGGCTCCCAATAAAACAGCAAGAAATATGTTGCATTTTTCATTTTGCTGTCATTTCAAAGTAATGTGCAATTTTTTATTTATGAAGAGAATTCTCCAGGCCCAACATCAATAGTGTTCATACTTTGCATTGTTTTTCTACTAGGGATTCAATTTAATTCAAATAAGCCAAAAAATTTTGAACACCCACTATCTGCCAGGTGCTATATTATGTGTTGGGTCCGCACAGACAGATATGGTACCTTCTTGGATCTCTGAGAACTTGGGTTTGTATTCATTCATCTACACTCTCTCAACAGCTCTCCTTATTAGGAAGGGTGATCACTTGTGAGCCCGGCTTTCATGGGTTTGGGCAATGTGTAGCTTTGGGCCAGGCCGAGCTTATGAAAGTAAGAGAGTTGTAAACTTAGCTACGATGAGGATTTCTAACTCTGTATTTGTGAATCTTAAAAGTCCAGCATATCTTGAACATGGGGTCAGGACTATTGATAATCATAAAGACTGTGTTTTAAAAGGGTCATCATTTTTTTTCCAGGACTATTCCCTTATATCGATTGAGAAGACCCTTTGAACCATCCCGCACCCACCCCCATCACTGAACTGCCAATGCTGTTTCCACACATTTGAACTCCAGTGATTAAGAGAACAGAACAGGGTATGGGAGCCAGAAAAATATCACAGAGAGAACAGTAATAGTATTCTGGATGAGATTTCCATTCCTTTCCTTTTCATTCTAAGTAGTGGTAAGAGACCCCAAACTTGGAATGCAGCCGGAACCGAGAGCTCAGAACTTGGGAGGACGATCCAGTGTCTATCTATGCCTACTCTACCCTTGCCCAGACCTTGTCTGGACTAGGTCTAGGACAACACAGTTTCTGTTTGCATAGGTTTAAAAAAACATTTGGTGCTGATCCACCTGGACAAGTTTCTCTGGCCGCTTGTTTTCTTGGGACACTAATGAGCATGACTGTAGGTTTTTAGCCATCATCAATTCAGACTCGTGTGCCTGATTAAATCTGGGCAAGGGAAGAGAAGTATATAATTTTAGACACTAGGCTTCCTCTTTCTTTCTTTCTTTTTTTCCTTCCTTCCTTCCTTCCTTCCTTCCTTCCTTCCTTCCTTCCTTCCCTCCTACCCCCCATTTTAAGCAAGCTGGCTGAGAACTCTGTGTCCTCTACTTCAAAGGGCCAGTTGTCTTATTTTGATGTGGGCAGATTGAGAAGTAGGCTTTGAAAAGTAGGCTTTTTTTTGTTTAATCTTTTCTCCTGGGATAGCTTTCAGAGCAATATATCCAAGTGTCAGTAAGGGGGTTCTGACGAGCACAGATTCCCAGACTCTCAGCAGGATCATTCTCTAACAGAAATATAAAAGTGAAATATTAAAAACCCTGGAACGTGAACTCCATCTGCAGAGTAGCCAGTGGCTTGCCTGCTTGCACCATGGGAAAAAAAAGATCTTGAAAAAAGAGGGAGGAGAAAAAAGTGCTTTGAGTAAGAGGTTTACAGGTTTAGTAGAGCATAGTAACATCCCCTCAAAGAAGTGGGTGTTGCTCTGTGACCCCCCAAAATGCTCTGCCTTTGACTCAGCCGCCAGAACACTCACCCTCCCCCCCGCAAAACACCCCCTTTTCACATGCTAACTGAGGCGCCTGTGATTGGCTGAACAATAAACTGGTCACACTTGCTAAAGGCCTGCCATCTTTCACACAATTAGCCAAGACACATTAATCAAACTGGCGGTGAACTGGGGCTGTGCTGGCCTCCAGCGCGGGGGAGGGGAGAAGTTTTGATGATCCCTTAATAAGAGTCCATAGGAAGCAATAATAAAGAACGACATGCTGGAGGGGATTCTACTATCAGAAAGTCTGAAAAGGTTAAAGCCCCAGTTGATGCCCCATCTGGGATGTACTGGGTTTATGGCAGAGAGAATCTCAGAAGCTTAGAGCAAACTGGATATTGGTCTTGGCTAAAATCTGCTCATATAAGACAGTAGTGTAAATTTTAAAGGTAGACCCCTATAGACAATTTTACACAGTTCCCTGGTGCTCTTAGCATCACCTCCAACCCCGCCCCCCCCCCCCAAATGTACTCAGGAGTCCCTCCCCTTTTGAGCCTAAAGCACTTTGAATCCAACTAACCCAATAGGAATAAAGCATATATAAGAAATAGAGAACCATTTAGAATCAATTAAGGCTGGCAGGGTGTTGTTCCTAAACTAAGTATTTGGAGGACATAAAAATAGTTAATTTTGAAAGAGGAAAAAAAATAACATTTATACTTTGAGTGGTAATATCTTCCTTCTTTTCTTTTCCAAATTCCCTTTAAATAGATTTTCCAATGGCAATATAGAGCTAATAAGATCATACCTTAGAGACCAGTTTGCTACAGAATCATGTAAGGCTTTTAGGAGAACCAACTAAATATTTAGACGTTTCTCAGTGAAAGTAAACGGAGGCCTTACTCCTCTGGAGGTTGTCCAGTCACCATCTCATTAGATGCAAAGATCCTGTGATAAAGAAAAACTTTTGTTTTGTGCCCACATGATTGCAGCCCAGTTGTGGTTTTTAATGTGTCATTGATTGTTTCATCCAACTCCTTTTGCTCCACTGAAAGGGTCTGCCGTGGCTCTGTTTGCTTCCTTAAACATGGGTTTTGAAAGCGCTCATGCTGTGTGAGCTCAAATCCTAGCATTAATGTACTGCTGGGTTCATTTCACTACACTCAAAAGCGCTGAGTTTAAATCCCTCTCAATTCCATTTGAAGCACCAGAAGACTTTATCCTCCTCCACTAATGGTTCCAAGTTTACATCTAGATACTGGGGGTCAAGGACAGGAGAGGATTTAGAAATAACAGTGCATGACATTAGTCAATGCATTTGCCAAATTGGCAATTAGTTCCTGATGTGCGTGCAAAGCATTTTATTCCTGTCTCTTTGATGCTTGTTCCCATTGAGAAGGGAATAGAGTCTGCAGAGGCCTTCAAACTTTTAAAGAAATATCTGCTGAAAATCATGCCTGATTTGTGACATGAGCTCAGCTGCAGGGAAGCATCCGGGATTATCCTGGTTCTTTCAGCCCCAGGAAAGAACACTGCACATGGAAAGATTTTCCACTGGAGGAACTCAGTGGAAATCAAAAGGCAGGAAAGCAGTACTAAAAGCCCTGCAGGGACCCAGAATCAGATGTACTATAAACCATAGGCAAAGGGATCCTGCTGACGCCCAGTTATTTTCAGGACGCCTGCTTTTTCAACTTTTGACCACCAGGTGGAAGCAGGAAACAACGGGCATGGAATACGGACAGCAGATAGCATTACATTAGAGCAATCTAACCTCACTCTTGGAATGTTTTAGTTTGAGCTGAAATCCAGTGTGAGAGCTTCATCTGACTTCATCTGACACCACTATGGGACAGATGATGATTGCAATCTAAAATGACCCTTGTCCCTTTTGGGATGACAAAGAGCTACCATGCTTTGCGCTCAGAGGGTTCTGAGCATGTCTTTGTGTGTTTGCTGTGAACACAATGTAAGATCTGCATCAGCATCCGCTTTGTCACATGAGCTGTTAGCCAAGGGAGTTATGCAGTGGGCTGAACGAGGGAAAATTACTGATAGAAGAGGTTTTAATTATGGACACCAATTCCTCATGAAACAGCAAGTCCAAGCTCCACCTTTTACTACCTGGGGCACTTGAGGAAGTTCCCTAATCTGCAAAATGGGAGCAATCCTGTCATTTTAAAAGTGTTCCTATGTACCAGGCACAGAACACACATAACTTCTCCTCCTTCCCACTGCCTGCCAGGGTCTATGCTGCTAAGAGTAGCACAGTTTTATGCATGAGGAGGCAGGTTTTCTCCCAGGTTCACCCAGAGGCATTTCCTAGATTGGAGATGAGTCAATCCATGACCAAACTTTGTTCTCTTTCCATTGGGCATGTTGCATCCCTCTGTCTCATTTTGCAGGGTGGTTCTGAGACATAAGTGAAATTATTGAGCCTCATCTGCCACGATTCCTAACTTCTAGTAGGTGCACAAAACAAGTTAGTTCCCATTCTGTTTTACCCAGTATGGAGGTTCATTCAGTGGTTCAGTGACTTGACAGGGTTCAAGGTATGTGAGAACTGAAGCTATACCTGTTTTTATGTTTAGCTTCCTTAGATTTCTTAGCTTCCCTCTAGATGTTAGGCACACCTCCCAGTGCCAGAACTGACTTCTATGTTAGCTTGCTTAGGCCTAAACCTTGCCTGAATTCGTACTCTCTAAAAGCCAACCCTCAGTTTTCAAATTTTTACCTAAGTCAGTGTGAGTACCTGTTAAGGCCATCTCTTGTGAAGGCTCCATTCTGCACCCCTGACTTAAACTATTGTGAGATGCCTGCCTGCTATGACATGGGCTCTTCCCTGGCAGAATCCTTAGTGTCTATGTGCTACATAATGGGTGTCTAGTAAAAGCTACTAAATCACAGAAGGCATCAGTATCATCTTTATTGATTTCACCGAAATCCTAGTATGGTAGAAAGAATACTTAAGTTTTCTACAGAGCAAACTTGACCACTTCTAGTGCTTCTAGTATCTAACACATGTCCCCTAACTGGTACATAGTAGTGAGTTAATACATATTTGTTAAATGAAATCAGTGATCAGGAGCCAGAAAACGTGCAATTCTAGTTCCAATCACATCCTCTATGACTCTAATAATCCTTGTTCTACACACTTTGACCAAGGACATACATGTAAGTTATTATTCACCTTATTTCTGGGTAATAATAACTACTGTTTATTGAGCACTAACTATGAGTTAGGCACTTTACTCACACTGTTTTACTTTGATTCACAACAACCCTATCAGATAGGGGCAATGTTATCATTCCTACTTTACCCTAGGGTCACCTAGCCAGGAAGGGGGTGCTTCAGAATATCCAGACCTTTTGGATTTCAAGGTGGTGCTCACAGCTGTATTCCATCTTACCTTCCAGCTATTAAAGGGCAAATATGATGATATGGTAATTAATGTCCTAGACTGGGGATCAGCTAATAACACTTTCCAAGTTCATCTCCAAATGATTATGTCCTTCTAACTAGACTTGGTCTTAGAATCTGTGAGCTTGATGACATGTTTTTGGAATGTAATGTGAATGGGATCCCAGGATGGGGACTGTAGCAGCCCCTGCTTGCTACAGCTAATCTGTGAACCCTGATTGGGCTCATTACCATTGCACTTCTGCAGGGCTGCCGAAAGCTCCTGGGGAGTTACTATTAACATCTTTATTAACCCGTCCCCCTAATCAGTCAGTGAAGTTCATTTAGATACACAGCCTACTTTGATCTTCATTAATAGTTTCTACATTTATTTTTAGTTTTCTCATCTTTAATTTATTTGGTGGCAATTATTAGTTTTTATTGAGGAGGACTAGATGATCTTAAAGTAGTTAAGATTAGGAAAAATTGCAAATGAGTGAAAGCAGGTAAAAAAAAATTTTTTTTTAATGAAACCCTGCTATATTCCTTCTCATTTCAAGAAAAAGGGCCTTAAGATCCCAAATATTGTGAAACTGGCTCAACCTAGAGTCTCCTCCCTACCTTCAAGGCCAGCGCCTTGTTCCACCCATCTCTGTAAGGCACAAAGCAAGACATGCACGTAGGCCCTCTTGAGGTACTTTTACATTTTAAGGATAATGTTTAGTAAATTTATTTCATTTTTATTTTTTATCCAGGCATCAATTTTTCATTCATTTAACAAATATTTATGAATGCTAGGTACTAGGGACTAGGAGATTAAAAAATAAATAAGACATTGATACCTGCCTTCAAAGAATACAGTCTACAAGGGAAAGATATAAATAATACAACCTGGAAAGTATTATTCTAGCAGCATCCCCTGGGGACCTCTGGGAACACTGGGAAAAAGGCCCCCTTAGTTTGCCTGGGAAATTTAGGATTTTTTTTTTTTTTTTTTTTTTTTTTTTTTTTTTTTTTTTGAGAGAAAGAGACAGAGCTGGGTCTCAAAGATGACGAAGTGGGCATTCTCCAGGTGAGCAATAGGGAAAGGACATTCCAGACAATGGAACTGGACACAAAGGAATAAGAAGGCAGGTTTATTTGATATTGTACCAAGCAGGTAAATTGCTCAAGGAAGCTAGAATGTTACCTTTGTAGTGGTACATTGCTGGAGATTAACTTGGAAGGGTAGACAGGAACTAGATTGAGAAGTTCTTTGTAATCATCCTAAGGATTTAGACTTTGACCAATAAGCAAAGAGAAGGTATTGAATAATTTTTAACAGGGAAGTGATATGGAAGGATTTAAATTAAAAAATTGCTTGCTAAGGAGGGCACTTCTGATGAGCACTGGGTGTTGTATGTAAGTGATGAATCACTGAATTCTACTCCTAAAACCAATATTGCACTGTATGTTAACTAACTAAAGTTTAAATAAAAAAATAAATAAACAAAAAGCTATCATGATCAACAACAGCAACTAAATTGCTTGGAATACCATATGTAAAATTAAATTTGTGGTGTAGCTGAACCCAAGTCTGTCTGCCCGACACACAACAAAGTCAATCACTAAGACATCAGATATGCAGCAAGGAGATCAGAAGCAATGTGGCAATGCCTTAGATTCCAGAAGACAGGAGTGCTTGGCTGGCTCAGTTGGTAAAGCATGCATCTCTTGATCTCAGGGTTGTGAGTTTGGGCCCCATGTTGGGTGGAGAGATTACTTAAAAATAAAATCTTAAATAAAATAAAAATTAATAAAAAATTATAGATTCTAGAAGACAAATAATGAGTGTCAATTAGAGCAGTGGCAATGGATAAGGAATGGAAGGGACAAATCTAAAAAGCATCTAGGTAGTTAGAGTCCAGGGGAGGTTGTAACTGATGGGATTCTAGTGGGTAAATGAGAGCCCCATTCACTGGCACAGAAAAGAAAGGGGGAAGGAACAGATTTGTGGAGAAAGTAATGAGTATAAGATTGGAACATTTTGAGATTTAGATATCTGTGGGACCACCAAATGAAGATATCTAAAAACCAATCAGAAATACAGGCTTGTGATTATAAGTGTCCAATGTAGAAATACAAAATTGGAAGGAATCTGATTAAAGTGGTATTTGAAGCCCCCATGTAAATTCAGTTACCCCAGGGAAAGTGTGAAGAGAAAGAAGACTATGATAGAACCCTGGGGCACCAGCCCTGAAGGGTCAGGCAGAGAGAAAGGGGTCTTTGGAAGCTGAGAGGGAACAGCCAGAGGGGCTGGAGAAGACCAGGAGATGATAATAATCATAATACCATGAAAATCGTATGGTCATAAGCTCATTGGGGGACAGGCAATATGTGTCTGTTCATTCCCAGGGCTGAGCACATGTGGTGGCCCTTAAACATTTGTAGAGACTATGGGGCAGTGGTAAATGTCAAATGATGCATCACCAAACACCATATGCACCAAAAGCCATGACCAAGTTATAGCTCAAACATCATTTGTGGAGGTGGACAGATGTTAAACATGGTACTCCCCTCCACCCCCTGCCTGGGGAGATGAGAGACTTGGATTATGCCCATTCCCTTCACCTTCTCCACCTACCAGGAGCAAGGCCTGGCCTCCCCTTCCTCTGCAGAGACCATTACCTTAGGAAGAGGCTTCAGAGGATGGAATATTTTCTTAGAATCCACAGAAAATTTTGATGCAGGGTTAGAAAAGTGATAAGCTATAAATGTGAGTTGGAGTGCCAGGTTCAAATGCCACGGAGCACCCCTCATGAGAGCATCATGGACTTTCAGCATCCTGCTGACAAAGCCCAAACAGAATCTAAAGCCTGGTAATGTAAAGCGCCAGAAGAGCCAAGTTTAGTCTCCTTGAGCCAAAGACCAAGGAAGTAAGCAGCGGTGAGGGTGTGAGTGTGGTTAAGGCAGAGGGAGGTCTGAGAAGAGCTACAGATTTTTGCAATGCAGTTTTAAGGTTACTGCTTGAGATAGTGAAATAAGGCTAACAACATTATCAACTATTTAAATATATGGTATCTTAAGAATGCATTGTATTTGGGAAATTCCAGAGGTGTAGTTCAGTAGGCTGCATTATAAGATAACCTTAGGGTGATTGTGGTAAGACTATAGAAACCAGAAAATGTTTTACCTTGAGCTAAGACTCAAGATGGTTCTTGTGATGTTTTATCAATCAACCAGCAAATCTCTATTGACTTGAATCTGTTGTGAAAAGAGCTTTCTCATTTCACTTATGAAATAAGATTCACGGAAAAAAATGTATTATTGTATTATGGTAGCAACACTTCTGCCCTCATTTTAATTTTATTCCATTTAGTTTGGAAATTAATATGTTCAGCTTTTTAAGTTTCCCTTTGCAACTTTCTTCACTTTTCCTACCTCAAATTCTAATTGAACTCAGATGAGAACTCTTATTAAAATAATTATGAAGAAAAAGAAAATTGTAGAAGGAGGAGATGGAGAAAAATTTAGTCTATTGATTTACCATCATTTTTGGAAAGAGAAGGAAAATAAGCTACCTATAGACCTATTATCTTAAAGGCTACTGAAGCCAGAGAAACAAGCTTGAAATGGTGCTGTGTAGGATGCCTATCTGTTTGTGGATCATTCTCTCATTGATCACTTGCAGCTTAACTACTGGGAAAAATCAATGGGAGAGAGGCAAGGTCATCCAGCATCAGGTTATCTCCAGGAGAGTGGAGGCAGGGGAGGGGGAGCAAGCATTGGGCTTTAGCTGTGCCTCAAAACAGCAATCTAACTGTACTCTACACACATAAATCCCTCCATTTCAGCTAATGTAGCTACAAAATAGATGGGGGAAGAGAATCAAGCACAGTCTTGGAAGACATGGAGCCTCAAATTCAATGTTACTACATTGTCTCCTGGGACAACTCTCAGGCAGAATTTATGAGGACTGATTTTTCCCTTGCCATGCTTCCTCTTTCACATCTTTGAAAAATATATTAAGTATGCACCAGACACTATGTTGTGCAATTTTTACATATACTGATTAACTGAATTTTCACAACTAGCTTGTTTGAGGAAATGAGCCTCAGAGAAGTGTGTGGAAGTCACTGATGAGTGGTCGACCTACCCTCCTTGCTAGACCAGCACCTTCTGCCTCAGAGGCACACTAGAAACATCTGGAGATCATTAAGGACAATAATAACAACACAATAAGAGACCAATGCTGGGCTGTCCCCAGGCTCATTGAATCAGACTCTGCAGGATGGAGCCAGGGTTTCCTTTTGGTTCAAAACTCTCCCAGTTGATGCTAACATGCAGCTTAGTCTGAGAACCACTGTGTAGACCATGCTGTCTCTCCAAAACGAGAGATGAAAACAAGAAGAAAAAAAAGAAAAAGGAATATGCCTAACATTTATTGAGCCCTTACCATATTCCAAGTGCTTCATCTTATCTAATCCTTCCAAGCAACTGGAAAAGTATTCCCATTTTACAGATTTGGAAACTTCTGAGTTACTTAACCATAGAGGTTAATTTCCCTCAAATCCCAGAGCTCACAAGTGGCAGGAGGGAGATTTGAACCTGTGTTTGGGCCTTTGTTCATGTTACTACGGCACACAGCTAAGAAACACACCTCTGGTCCACATTGAAGATTCAAAAGAAATCAAGTGAGGTTTGTAAGAACTAGAGCTTATAGCACGTTAGAATTTCACTATGATGCAATGGCAAATTATTGAAGGAGAACAATAAGGCAGAAATAGCTGAGACGCAAGAGTAGAGAGGAAAACCATGGCACATCAGACCAGAGAAGAGGCAGAAAGAAAAGAGGCAAAAGAGTGAGGAAATACATTACACTTATTACCATCCTTATTCTCACAACAACCCGATAGAGCAGAAATAATAGTTATCCTCCTTCTGCAGATGGGCCTGTGGGGTCCTAAGCAATACCCTTAGGTTACACAGCTGGTAAGTGGCATACTATGAACTCAAAACCCGGGTCCTGGGTCCAAAGCACACGGGATTTACATTGCTCATCACTTCTCAAAGGAAAAGAGGAACAGGATTTATTTTGTTTAATGCTGAGAGGCAGGCACTTTACATTCATTACCTCAGAAATCTCAATGAATTCAATGAATCACTTTGTCCTTGTGAGATGAATATGACCTCCAACTTGAGTTTAGGTAACAGTCTGGCTATGGTTAAACAATCTTGTGTAAGGTCTCAGTGAAGCTGACACAGTAGTTTCAAACCCCAGGTTCAGTGTTCAAGCCCTAATTCAGCTAATTCCAAGCCCATGTTTCTAAAGAATAACATTTAAGTAAGAAATAGCTTTAAAATACTGAAGACCCAAAAACACAGTACACAAGGACTGTATGTAGGACCAGAAAAACAAAACATGGGAGAGCACTGAAATGGATTTCCTTATGTTGATTGGAAATTTATTTTAAAAAACTGGTTTAACATTTTTTTTTTTTTTTGAGAGACAGAGAGAGAGAGAGCACACACACACAAGTAGGAGAAGGGCAGAGAGAGGGAGACAGAGGATCCAAAGCAGTCTCGGTGGCATTGTGAGCACAGAGCCCAATGTCAGGCTCGAACCCATGAACCATGAGTTCATGACCTAAGGCAAAATCAAGAGTCGGCTGCCTAACCAACTGAGCCACCCAGGCGCCCCTGGAAATTGATTTATGACTGAATGAGGAAATATTTTAATTTTGTTTGGCCAGGGAAGAACTGTAAATAGGCAGCCAAAAGTAGTTTGGAAATAAACATTCTAAACAAATACCAGATATTCTTATTTTTACTGGTTATTTGTATTTAGGCACGATCATCTGAATAGAGAGTGACGAAGCGGTATATACAAGCACTTCCCTTTGTGCCCATCTGGGACTATAAACCTCCAGCAAAGTGGTTCTCATTTGATTACATCTGACCTTGAAAACTCCATGGAAATCACTTTCTTTGAACACTCCTTTCACTCTACAAAGTCTATACATTCTATTTTTTAAATTTTTTTTAACGTTTATTTATTTTTGAGACAGAGAGAGACAGAGCATGAATGGGGGGAGGGTCAGAGAGAGAGGGAGACACAGAATCGGAAGCAGGCTCCAGGCTCCAAGCTGTCAGCACAGAGCCCGATGTGGGGCTTGAACTCGTGAACCACGAGATCATGACGTGAGCCGAAGTCAGACACTTAACCAACTGAGCCACCCAGGCGCCCCTATAAATTCTATTTTTAATTGAACTTACTTTTGAAGTTACAAAATCATGTGTTTTTAAGAAAAATACATTGAAGACAATAAGCATAGAAGTACAGGGGTAAACCCAGAACCATTATCCCTATCAGATGCATAGTCCTCCAGGTCTGTCTTTAATGCATATACAGACATGAATATGCCAGTATTATCAAAATCATTTTTTGCCCAACTATGAATACATTCTTTGTTGGGTTAACAGTCTTGGTGTACTCCATTCCTCTAAGAGTGGGAAGAAGAGCTCTTTTAAAAACACTTACATTTCAGGCCCAAGAAAAGCACAAGGAAGAAACATCATTTTAAATGAGAGCTGAAATACCCTTTTCTCAATCTGGAGTGGGAAATAGAGGGATTTGATAAGGAGCTTCAGTTTATAGCCCCTGCAGCAACTCTTATCTCCTGAACATAGAGTAAGCATTCAGTTAGTACTTCTTGAATGGATGAGAAATTGTCCCCTTCTTTGCTGGTTTTATTTGGGATTAAATAGGGTCGATACCAAGAATCATAGAAACACGTGTGTTCACATGTGAACATTGTAAAGAGTGCTCCAAAGAAAATGACAAACTTTATCATCATCCATTTGGGGTTATTCAAGCCAGAATTCACTTTCATTTTTACTGTAAGTGACATATAAAATTAGACCCATCACTTTTTACCACTTCTGAGCCTTTGAGACTTTGCCCCATTGTTCATCATGTGACTTTTCGTGTGTGTGCGCGCGCGCACGTGCACACTTTGTTCTCTCAAATGAATTGTGGGCTCTGTAAGGTTGGGGAGGTTTCTTCTGATTTCTTTTGTATTCTCCCAGAACTTGGTACTGTTCTGCACACAGTAGTTGTTAAAAGTTTGACTTTAGTGAATACTGTGACCATATTAGTTTGCTAAGGCTGCAGTAACAAAGTACCACAAACTCGGTGGCTTAAATCACAGAAATCTGTGGTCTCACAGTGCTGGAGGCTAGATCTAGAATTGAAGTGCTGGGGGGCACCTGGGTGGCTCAGTCGGTCAAGTGTCTGACTTCGACTCAGGACATGATCTCAACGGTTCGTGGGTTCAAGCTCCGGATTGGGCTCTGTGCTGACAGCTCAGAGCCTGGAGCCTGCTTCAGATTCTGTGTCTCTTCCTCTCTCTGCCCCTCCCCTGTGCAGGCTCTGTCTCTCTCAGTGTCTCAAAAATAAATAAATATTTTTTTAAAAATTAAAATTGAGGTGTTGGGAGGATTGTTTCCTTCTGAGGGCAACATCTGTTCCAGGTCTCTCTCCTTGGCTTGTGGCTGGCTGTCTTCTCCTTGGGTCTTTTTACAACATCTTCTCTTACACACGTCTGTCCCTGTATCCAAATTTTCCCTTTTTTTATGAGGACACCAGTCATATTGGGTTAGGGCCCATCCCAATGACCTCATCTTAACTAATTATAACTGCAATGACCTATTTCCATATAAGGTCAGATTCTGAGGCACTTGGGGTTAGGACCTTGACGTATCAATTTTAGGGGGACACAATTCAACCTGTAATAGTGACCTACAACAGAATCATAAAAATCCACAGTGAGAAGATGCCTTAAACATTGTTCACTTTGCCTATCTGGTGCCTGAACTCTCTTTGCCTGAACCAAGAAGAATGTGTAGAATTTTTCTCGTAATTTTTTTTAATGTTTATTTATTTTTGAGAGAGAGAGACAGAGTGTGAGCAGGGGAGGGGCAGAGAGAGAGGGAGACACAGAATCTGAAGCAGACTCCAGGCTCTGAGCTGTCGGCACAGAGCCCAACACGGGGCTTGAACCCACAAACTTCAAGATCATGGCCCGAGCTGAAGTCACAGCTTAACCAACTGAGCCACCCAGGCGCACCAAGAACAGTAGAATTTTAATAATATTTTGGCAATGGGATTTTAGGGTTATATTTGGTTTTTAATGTGTCTGTGTGTGCTTTCCAGAATGGTTCTCACTTCCGAAGCCTCAAAGTCTTCAGAACATCTGGAACAGGTAAGCACCACCTTGGAAAGCTGATCTTTCAAGCGGGGTTAGAGGAACATTTCCCTGGGCCTCAGTCCACTGAACACATAGCCCTCAGCACCTGGATCTCTGGGGCCACAAGCCCCAGGAAGATGCCTCTGGGAGAGCCAGCCACTTGTGAGTCTGTTAGTTTTTCTCTATGAACCATTTTACTTTCAGAGAGTTTGGTCATTAAAATTGTTTTGCGCCCCTCGACCATGCCAGAGGCCCTGAGAATGAGGGAGTGTTGGCCTGCAAGAAAACCTAGTGGGTTTATTATTCTCTAACACAGAGAAACCAAATAACATCATTGAGTGGCTATTGGGGGGGGGGGGGCAACTTGATTCATGGAGGTCATGCTTTCCCAGGCCCTCTCCACGCAGTCTCAGCTCAGACCAGGGCAGACTTTTATTACCAGCTTTCAACAAATCCCTAGTTTCTTTTACAAAGTAAAACAGATAATAGAGACATTCCCGGAATAGTTAGCTAACTAAGCCGTGCCAGGCAACCTCAGGGCTAAGAAGAACTCAGTGTTTTCGGACAATGACCAATTACAATAACCAGTATTATTTGATCTGAGAGTAATTAGCTGAGGCTCTTTTCTTTTTGCTTCAGTGAGGAGGCAAAAAGGGCAGTGAGGAAAACATCAGAGACAGGGGGAACGAGCTCAAATGTCAAAGAAAACACACTCTCGCAGGTGGGGAGAAGGAGAAGAGATCCTAACTGAACATTTGAACATTGTTCTTCCCTGAAAGTGTGGTAGGGTTAACCCACCCAAATTTTGTTTGATTTTTTCATACTTGGACTGTTCTTGTGCTTTAAAAACCCTCCATGGAGAATGAATATCAGAGCACAAAGAGGTCAGAACGTAGAGCTGTGGGCTACCAAAGATGTCTTGTTGGAAGGGACAGGTCTCCTTGGGAGGGCTGCACTCTCTACT
Organism: Puma concolor; assembly: GCF_028749965.1. Lineage (NCBI taxonomy): Eukaryota > Metazoa > Chordata > Mammalia > Carnivora > Felidae > Puma > Puma concolor. Next base: position 189,248,411 of record NC_141674.1, read on the forward strand.
CTTATTTTCAAGCTCACTGTGTCACCTGAAACCTCCCCCACCCCCCCCACCCCCCCCCCCCCCCCGCCACACTGTTTTGGAGACAGGTTCCAGGGAACCACTGTTTACCATTTCGTTCAAGATGTGCAAACTTTCTCTTGCCAGTATGGTCAGGATCCCTAGCCCCAGCTAGAGATATGTGGGTTTTAGCACTGCCCTAAGGCTTTCTTCCATTCCACTATTGGCTTCCAAAATAAATGGTAACTCCAAACTTAAAAATCACCTTAATACCCTATGCTGCTGCTGTTGGCACTGTTGCAGGGCAAAAGAAAGTGCCACAAGCCTCCTGCTATCACCCCACCAGGCATTCCTTCTAGACCTAACAGGACCTGGATCCACTGAATGTCCCTCTGGTTTTTCTGATCACACAAAAGACCAACCACCTCTGCCCATTGGCTTGTCCCAACAATAACTTTGCCTTAGCTCAGACTTCTGGCTTCTCTTTGCTCAGGTCTTCAAATCAAAGAGTAATGTCTAGAGATGTGCTGCTGAATACAGTAGCCACTAGCCACATGTGGCTATTTAAATTTAACTTTAGTTGTTCAATTGCATTAGTCACATTTCAAGGGCCCAATAGCCACATGTGAGTAGTGGCTAACATACCGGATGGGGCAGAAATAGAATGTTTTCATCATGATGGAAAGTTCTATTGGACAACACTGGTCTAGATTATCATATGAGAAAATTCTTAGTTCTGAGAACAACTTTGTCATTGAACTAACATTAGGCAGAATGATTGCAATGGGCCTAGCAAGGTGCTGAATATATTATTTCATTTATTCCTCACAAACCAAAGTCCCATTTCAAAGAGGTGGAAACTGAACTCAAAGAAATGAAGTAACTTGGCCAAAGTCACCAAGACAAGTAAAGTGGAGCCCAGATTCATCTGGCACACAGGTCTCTGTGACTTTGTCAATTGAGTCAGGTTGCAAGTGTGATAGATAGAGAGGGGCTGAAAACTGGCTTTTCTACAAGATTTCTGCAAGGTACAGAACTGTGTGTGGGCCATAAATACACCTCAGGGCATTGCCTGGGATTTGATGGTGACCCGATCAACATGGGCCTAGTAAGTACACACTCACTTGTTACAATGATTGGAAAATTATGGACAGCTTCTTTGAAGTTGTTTCTTCCTAGTATTGGATATATTTCTTATTGTGGGTTTCTGCTTTACCACGTCCTAAACTAGCAACATTAAAAAAGTACCCACTCTCCTATAACAACGATAAAGAGGTCATTATTGAAAAAAACAATGATATTTGAATAAAGCCTGCAGCTTAGTAGCATTGTGCCAATAGTAATTGCTCAGCTTTGATAATTTGACTATGCTTATACATAATGCTAACATTAGGGAAAGCAGGTGAAACATATAACTCTATGGGTACTATTCCTGCAATTCTCCTGTACCTAAAATTACTTCAAAATAAGAACAAATTGAAAAAAGAAATTGAAAAAAAAAATCCCTGCCTTTTTTTCTGTTTCTGTGGATCTAGGGGAAAACAACAAAGAACCCAGGCAAACTAACAATGACCAGCCTTGCGCTGCAAACAGATAAAACTCTCCACTGCAAAGGTCAGTGTCAGTAATAGCAGTGGAGATTTTTATGCTCAGAGCCAGCCTGTGCTGAGAAGTCAAGGTTATTGCCTCAGGCCCCTGAGAACCACCAGATTTTACATGTGTGGAGTAATGGCCAGTGGATGGAGCTTCACACAACCACAAAGCCTGATTTTTCATTTTTTCTTACTGTTTGTATTTCTGTTCTGGACTTCTAAAATTAAATGTGGATGTCCTCACACCCAGCACTTCCTTTAGGATTCATTTACAATTTTAATTCTTTTTACAACTTTTGTAAGCGACGAGGTCTATGGCAGCTCAGGTCTGCTGAATGAATGTGTTTTCCGTGCACACAGAGACAGGAACTCTCCCAGACTGCTGGTGGAAATGGAAATTAGTACAACTAGCTTGTAGTCTTAATAAAAAACTTGAACATGTTGTATGTCCTTCAACCTAGGGATTTCAATTCTCAAAATTTATACTAAGGAAACCACTGCACAGGTACACAAAGATTTCTTGTTGAGGGGTCACAGCATGATTTTAATGGTAGCCTCTCACACCCCAACAAAAAGGAAACAACTTTGATAAGGGTCTGGCTATGAAAATTATGGTATGCCCACATAACAGAATGCTATGCAGCTATTAAAATTATGTCCTAGAAGATGATCAAGATAGTCAGCTACAAAAAGTAGGTTATAACGGCATACAGAGTATGATCTCATTTTTTTTTTGTAAAGCAAGAAATATATCCACTTAAAAATAAAGGACTAAAGAAGGAAAACTGAACATCAAAGCAATAATGATTGTCTTTGAGTGAAGGGTGTTATCTCAGAAGGATGGGGTAGTTTCAATTTTCTCTCTCTGCATTTTCTAAGTGTTTCTAATAAATATGTATTATGTTGGCAATGGAACACTTCTTGCTTCTGGAAATGTTACTAGAAGGAAGGGTTATCAGAGGATTTTTGTCTTCATCCCATTAATTGGGTGGGTAGGTTCACCTAACTCTGCAAGATGCTCCTGGCATGTTAGGGATTTAACATCACAAGCCTAACACATAATATTTATTGACATTTAGCCTATGTGGAAAGATGCTGGTAGGCAAATTAACATTTGTTAATGTCACTTCCCATCCCAACTTTCATTTCCAAAGCAGTGGTCGTAACCATTGAAGAATCGTTCTAGCAAGAGTTAGAGGAGGTGGCAAGTTGTAGAAATGTAATGATAAAGGCAGTGGATAGTAAGCAAGATTATAGATGGCAGAAAGAAGTAGAATGATACAAATATGGAAGTAAATTAACATGTGTGCCCAAAGAAGCAACATTTTTATTCCTAGGGCTCTTTTCTCAGCTCCCAAATAAGAGTGCAACATGCTAATCACAAGGTAGAGATTATCAGGACACTTCTCCAGACTGGGTGGTCCCACTACAAGTGCTGCTAGGAAAGTCTCATATTCAGGAGGGCATGGACGTGGTTTATACAGGGAAGACCAACATGAACTTGGCTCATGGGAGGAAGGAGCAGAAGTGTGCTATAGCAGTCATAGACCAGAGGCCATGAGACTGGAATAAATGGAGGCTCCAGGAAAAGCCTTGATACAACCTTGTGGGACGGGTTGGGGGAGGGCTGGTTAGTTGAAAAGGAAAGTCCTAAAAAGAAGTTTTCATACTGCTGATCAGTACCTACTCTCCTTTCTTTCACTGGCCTGGTGAAAATGGCCAGTTCTTCTTATATGAGACTCTACCGCCCCAAGAGAAGTTCTGTCAGCCTTTCCCTGCTTCCCCAGCTACCTAGTCTAAATGCAAAGAGTATGCATGCCATGCTAACACAAGTTCAAAATAGGTTCCCTAGCCTTCCTTCTCCAATGAGATTGCAGCTCGTATGCCCTGTCTATAGAACAATTCTGTAATAATTCAATTATTGTGGGCCAATGGGTAGGAGTGGGGTGGGAGTGTGGAGGTGGAAGCTGATGGATGCATCGTGCCCCCCTCACCATCAATACCTACCCACCCACCCCCAGAGTTTCATAGAGTGGGTTCAGGCCCCAATTTTGGCACACATCCCATCCTACCACCTATAGTGAGAGCGGACTAGGTGAAAAGAAAAATTTCACGAGATTTTCCTTGAATGTCCCTCTAGACTGATATTAGGCCCTAGTGATCTATACCACTCCAAACCCCCATTTCATTGTCCCTGAAAACCTGTGCCTGGGCAGGGCACCCTCGATGGAAAAAATACCCTCCAGCCTTTTCTCAGGCCACAAGCTAAAGATCAGGCCTCCACCCCATGTTCCCTTCTCTTTTAACTGAGCTGGAAATTGGCAAGGACTGGGGATTTGCAAATTGTCTTCTATCTTAAGTCTACAAAGCAATTATTCCTAAGTTTGAGGGTAAAATTATCTATTTGTAGAAACAGTTTTATGTCATGGGAATCAGATACCTGAAAGTTTCTTATGTAAATCTTATGCAAAACGTGGCCAACTTACAGCTCTGGGACAGAACTTCCAGCAATCATGGCACTGGGAAGGGGAAGGGTATCAGTTCTTTGTCACTTTAGGTTGGTATGTATATTTGACGTTAAATAAGCCCATCTATTTTTGCTTAATTGGGGATTTGCGTGGCCAGGGAACTTCATTCTGAATGTCAGGCATCAGACCTGCAGTTAATTGCTTCCTGGGATCTGCACAGTTTTATGTCTGGTGGCTTTCCACTTGTAAACCTGACTGTGGGCTCTAGAGATGGGTGTACTTAAATGATTGGCACTAGATTAGCAAAGACTTTCAAACGTTCTAAGTAAATAAGAAAATTAAGACTCACAAGTCCTGCAGAATCAGCCCCTGCCACCCTCCCAGCTTCATATCTGTCCCGTCTCTCCCTCTGTCCCAGGCCAGCCAACTGGCCTTTCTTTCCTTCCTTAAAATCAGTCTTCTCCCTCTCATCCCGGGGTCTGTATGAGCACCACGGATCTCACTCAGCCTGTACTGCCCTCGCCTCCCCTGCCCTAATTCCTCAGCTCTCAGCTCAAATGCTTCCTTCTCAGGGAAGCCTTCCCTGACCAGCTCTGACTCTAAGTCAGATATCTGGGCCTTTTTTTCACAGGTAATCATGCATCTCTATGATAATTTGGTTAGTGTCTGACTCCTCCACTAGTCCAAGCTGCCAGAAGGCAGAGCCTTCCCTGTATCTTCCAGAGCCAACCATCTAGTAGCATATAGTACTTGCTCAACTAATAGATTTGCTCATCTCCAAATGTACAATTCAACACAGATCAACTTGAGGATTTGTCCTTACTGTAATTTGGGCACTTAGTTATCTCTCTTTATATGATCCATCTCAGCGGGCAACCAAGAGAGCTTCTTAGGTAATCCCCGGGAGGCTGAGCTTCAGAAACACTGTAAATAAGGGTATTTTCCATCCAAGCTTCACCCTCCAAAATTGCCTCCTTTCCTCCCTCCCCTCCAGGAGTCTATGCTTGCAGCCCTTGGAACATACGTCCAATTGGGCTTTTCTGCTTGGTGGGCACTGTCCCGCATAGAAGCATCCTTAATTACATATTTCTGCTTCTATAATGATATTTCTGGGCCCTTTATGTATCTACATGTGGTACCTGGAGCCAGTGGAGAGGTGGAGGCTGAATGAGAGCACACTGAGGATAGATAAGAGTACCCATGTGGACGTTATTTTTCCCCTTGCCATCAACTTCACTAATCCCAGGACATTCTACTTGAAACACTCTTCTAGCCTTCTCCTTTTCTCTCCTTTTCTTCTTTCCCCCTTTATTTTTCAGAAGGAAGACCTCTGGAGAAATTATTTTTCTTTCCCACTTTTCCAGGTTGGGCAGGGTTCCTGAAGCTGAAGATCTGGCTTCCCAAATGCTGAAAGGCTTTCCTAGAGACCGAGTTTCTGCCCAGGAAGCACTGGTTCATGACTATTTCAGTGCCCTGCCTTCTCAGCTGCACCAGCTTCCTGATGGTGAGTGAGAGAGCATGTGTGTGTGTGTGTGTGTGTGTGTGTGTGTACATGCACACATGTAAATCTCAGTGTTTAAGTGTTTTCTCCAAGCACTGGAAAATCATAGAATTTGCAACCAGAAATGAGCTTAGAGATCAATTTGCCTAGGAGAAGCAAGAGGGGACCCATTCTTGCCTGAGTTTTCTATGAGATTCTCTATAACTCAAAAGCACTGGTGGGTTGAGGTGACACAGACCTTCTTGTAATGATCCAAACATTTCACGTATACACTCTTAGAAATTGGATGAGATGAAAGTTGCCTCTGAGTTGTTTGTTTTCCCCAGCATCTGCCAGGAAAAGCAAAACCAAAGTTTGTAACAACCCCCTTCTCTCTCCATGGAGAGTAAGATGATAGGTGACATGGAGATGTCACAAGAGGAGAGCTGGCCTGTCTCGATTGGTAATTTGATGCTGCTGAAGGAAGTACTGGGGTGGGGCGCTGTGGGGAGGGGAGCGTCCTCCTAGGCCAGATGCCCACGGGGAAACACAAGTTACCCTGAAATCAGCCTTGCTGCCTGGGCCTGAAGTCATCCTCCAAATCTGAAATCTGCTGAGGGATCATGTGTCTGGAGCTCTCCTCATGTTTCTCAGAATGTGGCCAGGAAGGGCTAGGCAGAGGATGTGGGCAGTGTGGTCATGGCCTGGCTATTTGGGGGGGACCATGCTTAGGTAGGGTTTCTTTAGAAACATCCACCATTCAACTGAAAAAAAAGTTTCAGAATCCCTAAGCAGGAGAAAAGAAAGCTAATAAGGAAGGTCTAGGGGCTCAGACTGGGAAAAGGGCAGTGGGAAGGCATTCAGGAGTGACAATGAGGAGAGAGGAGAGAGCTGCTGCCCAAGGGGCTTAGACATATAGGCTAGCCAAAGGCTCCAGGGTCTGCAAATGCAGCTCTGCCATATCTAGGACATTGTCCTGCTATAGCCCAGAGCTCTTACTTTGGGACTTCTTGGGGCATTTCATTATTAAAATGAGTTATTTAGGATCTCCAAAAATAATCATAATCATACAAATGGGGTTAATGTCTTACTTAACCCTGTAGGAAGAGTTAGTCATCAGTATTTATTAAGTCACCATTAAGTGCCAAGAACATATTAAGTGCTATAAAAATTGAAGGAAGAAAGAGCCTTGTCCTTGACCTCAAGGATCCTACAGCGTGGGAGAAAAAAAGGGTGAGGAAGAGGAAACAGGGCACCCTTGTACACATATTAGCACAAATCATATCTAAACAGCTAAAGTCTGTACGTAATCAGCCACAGATGTTCTGAGGATGTGTGTGTGCTAACGGCAATTCTTTGGAGGAACTAGAATAACTCGCATGAGATGGATTGGACTAGAGGTGAATCTGGATTGGAATTTGGAAGGAGGGGAGGGACACTGGCATATGGGTGGAACAAAAGACATTCCAGGCAACCTACAATTCTTCCTCCCTTTCCAGTACCCTCACTCCCGCTGTACCCCTATCTGATCCTCTACTTCCATCCTGATACACTGTCCCCCGTCTGAGCCCCTAGATCCCTCTTTAGTTTTCTTCTCTTGGTGCCGGGCTTTCTAACTACCACTTCAGGCAAATATCAACCTTCAGGGGTGTGCATGCACACATATACTTACACTCTCACACACTCACACTCCCTTTTCTCCACTTAAAGAAACTCACTCATTGGCCCTCCTCCAGGACCTATTATTCTACATACTGAGAACCACTGGGGACTTTCAAAATTGCCTGGGCACAAGCTTTTACCTGATGAAGAGTAATTAGGAAGAAACAGTCATTGTCCAAACTGATGTGTTGTTAGCAACTCGGGTTTTGATTCTTCCTGGCCATCTGAAGCAAAGCCACCAACAGAGGCACTCTGCTGTGTGTGTGTGTGTGTGTGTGTGTGTGTGTGTGTGTGTGTGTGTTAGCATGCACACCCATGTGCGGGTGTAAGAGAGAGACCCATCTGTATTCCTTCTCTGTTCACCCAGCCACAGAGCCCAAATCTACTTTGACACTTTTAGAAAAATGAAAAGATGGAATCTTGCAGGAGCCTGCCTGTGCTGGGGGGGAGCCGAGGAGTGCTCACAGCAGGAGGGAAGTTGACTTTTCTTTATACATATAGGGGTTTTTCCATGCAGAGTTTAAATTATGCCTGATAAAAGGAGTTTCGTGGATGTTTCAGTTCTTTCAAATTCTCCTGGCTTCCTCCCAATTAAATGAGGTTTGTCAAAGCCACAGGGCTCTGCTGCTGCTGCCTCGGCCGACAAGCACTTCCTGCAGCGACATCTCGAATCCCCGAGGGAGAAGATGAAAGGGCCAGCGCCAAGAGACAGAGAAGGGGGGCAGGATTGGGTGTGTGTGTGTGTGTGTGTGTGTGTGTGTGTGCATGTGGGAGGGGGTGCAGAAATAGGTTTAGAGACAGACCGACAGATAGATAGGATGTAGGACAAGTAGACAGAGAAAGCAAGGCTATCAGGAAAATAGAAAAGAAAAACAGGAGGAGAGAGAGCAGCTGGGGCCCATCTGTGCACCTTGACAGCAGTGGCCCTTACTCAGGACACATCTACCAAGGGATGCACTCCCTTGGCCTGGCAGTGCCAGCCTACTTTTACATTGCCCACAGCAATTAGCCTTTATTAAGAGCCTCCTTTTCAGACAGAGAGCACCAGACAGTTATCACAGTTCCCAACCTTCAGGGACACAGAATCTCTCTCCATCTCTGTGGTGGGCTGCCCCAGGCATAAGAATTGTGCAAAAATAAGACATGCTCTTGTGAATGGTTTGTAAAGAGAGTTTCCCTGCCCTAATTATGCAAGAAATTTTGCTCTCTGGTGGCATTTCAGTATGGAATCATTTAGGAGCTTATATTTATATCATTTTATTATTCTGGTTTTATTCTGGTTGCAGGATAACAAAGTTGTCACTTTAAAATATATTCTGTTTCCCCTTTGATCTGGGAGATGCCAGCTCTTATTGTCTGCCCTCTGAAGAAGACAATTTGAGCATGAAACCTGTGGCTGAGAAATATGTGAAGCGTGGAGGGACAGCCTAAATCCCCATGGAAGAGTGGCAGAGAAACTCCCCACGATGTGCAAGAATTGTTCCCGTCTATCCATGTCTATTTCCCCAAAGCTGAGACGTCCCATACAACACTTTCTCTGGGTCGTGGCACTAAGCGTATAGCAAGAGGAAAGCAGGGGGTTACTTGCCATGAAATCCAGAGTTTCCAAGATTAGTTCCCTTTTGGAACACATTCTTAGTGGAGAAGCATGAATATTAGAATGGCAAGCATGTGGGAACTTCTGGCAAGCACTGACATTTTCCCTTATTGACTCTTGAACACCTGAAGAAACATTTGTTGATGGGGAAATTATTGGTAGTCTCTCTCAAAACACACCCAACAGCAAGCTAATTGCTTTTGCAGATGGCTGGGGAGATGCTCGCCCTTCTCAGTCGCCGGCTCACGGCCACACTTGCGGTCCTCACTGCCGAGCCAGCAGCGCAGAATGTCAGCTGGGGCAGCGAGGACCTAAAATTAGGTCCTTGGCAACTCTCTAATCTTAGCTGCAGGTTCAGCTTCTTCGTTTAATTCCCTTTGCCCTCAGCATGAACTTGGGCTCTGGGAAAGGAACACTGTTTAATGATTTGGAGGTGGGGGGAGTAGAAAATCATTAAGCTGCCCTTTCTAGAAACTGGCTCCACTCTGTTCTTGCAGGGAGCCTTCCAAATGTTACCCTTGGAAAGTTAAGACTGATTTTGGAAGCTAGCCATTTTGAACCACAGACACTGATCCACAAAAGTTTTTTTTTTTTTTTTTTTAATCTGGGGCAGTAAATGCCACGTGATTTAAGAGTCTGGTCCTTAAGCCTGGGTCCTTGATCGTCAGGACATCAAAGGCTGTCTCTCTCTGTGGGTTGGTCCCATTTTGCTTTCCAAATCCCAGACTTGAGTCTCTCTCATTCCTTCCTGGACTAAATCCCCCTTCTCCTTTAAAACAGGTTTCAGCATCTTAGAAAAAAAAAAATCCTGAAACTTGAAAGCTTACAATTGTTTCACAAGTAATTTTTGCAAAAACAGCTTACGAGGGTCTTTTTCCTCATCAAATGCTTTCTTACTTTGCAGGCATACGGAAGGCAAGGCATTTACCTCTCCAATACGTCACCACACCCTGGTGTCAATACTCCAGAAGTTCTTCAGCAGGCTCTATCCATACTGCCCCATTAAAATCTGAATAATTTTTTGTTTTGCTCCAACAAAAAAATTTCAGGCCTTCTTTTAATATTATATCTTTAATATATTTGAAGATCTCTTGATATCACTTTCCAAAGCTCACTTTTCTAGGCTGAGTGGCTTTGACTTCCCTTCTCCCCAATATAGATTCAGCCTCTCTCACTCTTTAATCATTCTGTTTCATTATTCTGTTCTGAACCTGTTCCAATTATTTTGCTGATCTCTGAGACTATGGACCCACTGTAGACTCAGATTTCTAACATAGTGGGAGAATTATGCTCCAGTTCATTCATTAAAGATTTACTGAGGGTCATTTGTATGATACTGAGTGATACAAAAATGAATTAGTCATGGAGTCTGTCCTCAAAGAGCTTATAGTCCTTAAGGAAATGAGACAAGTATATAAACAGCCACAGATCTAGTGTGAGGTGCTCTGGGTGTTCAAAGGAGGTGAGATTAACTCTAGCTGTGGTGATCCAGGATGGCTTTGTAGGTGGGCCCTCAAAGATGTTGGAGTCTGGATGGTTGGAGGAAGGACATCCAGGGAGAAGAATGTCATTCTCCTCTCAATACCATCTAACATCATAGTGAAGTTGTCCTCTTTTTAATAATAGTGGCACAATCCTGACTCATAATCCATCATGGTTTTTCTCCTTACTGTATGGCTTGTTGCAATAACTTAAACATTCTCTGTCTTTTTTTTTTTTTTTAAGGTAAAAAAAAAAAACCCCAGTGTGGGGCTCAAACTCATGATCCAAAATCAAGAGTCACATGCTCCACCAACCGAGCCAGCCAGGTGCCCCAATTTAAACATTCTTTAACATGTACTAGTAAAATTTAGTTTCATTCTTTATATGCTAATGGTTTCAAATCTATTTTATTCTTGCTTTTATTGTGTAGACTATTCAAAATTTAACCAGAATACGTTGTCATTCTAGAGGCCAGTTCTCAGGGGATGGGAGGGAGCAGATTCTGAGCCAGGTCTCTCTTTTCTGCCTGCGGGAGTTTGTAACCTAACTCAGACCACCCTCTCAAACCTTTTAAATCCTCCGTTATTTGATATGTAGGCAGTACATTAGGAGGCAAGAAATTAAGACATATCCTCCATAACACACTTCCTCACCTTCTGTGCTCGGAGCTGTCCTCAAGAGATTCCAGTATATTAGAAGAGATGCTGGAAAGAGAGGAAAGAGTTAGAGACTCTTGGAGTGGGAGAGGATCTCAGACACTTGCTATTCCATATCTTCATTATACAGACTGAGTCCCTGACTCCCTGGGAAGAATAGCGGCTGCCGTTTCTTGGGCATCTATGTGCTTTACACAAATTCTCATTCAATTTGTAGACTAACTGGTGAGGCTGGAGCTATTATCCTCACATTACATATAGAAAATTGGGAATGAACGGGGCTAAGGAAATTGCTCAAAGCCACGCATCTAGTAAGTGGGAGAGCCCAGGCCTGACTTCAGGTCAGACTCTTAAGCCGCTCTTCCCACTACTCATTGCTGCTTGCTACAGATCAATGGGAATTGAGTAGCAAAATGAGGGTTACAACCAAGGTCTTCACTCCCAGCCCTGTGACCTTTTCCACTGTCCTATGCTCTGTGTTTATTTTAGAGCCTTCCCAGGAAGATTCCACTTGTCCCCAGATAACATATTTAATATCTCACAATTAAGAAGGTTCAATTTTGTGTTTAATAGAGACATCCTTCACCTCTTCCTTAATCCTCAATGTCCTTTTGTCTTAGTCTCTGTTCCTGTTTTCTTTTTTGTTTTTGTTTGTTTTGTAATACACAGTCATCCTTGGGTTTTAAGATTTTTTTTTTTTTTTTGAGAACAAGCACACACGTGCATGAGGAGGAGGGGCACAAGAAGAGGGAGGGAGAGAATGTTAAGCAGGCTCCACACCCAGTGCAGAGCGCGACTTGGGGCTCCATTTCACAACTGTGAGATCATGACCTCAGCCGAAATCAAGAGTCTGACACTTAACCGACTGAGCCACCCAGACACCCTGGGTTTTAAAAGTTCTTAATCAATGGTGGTTCTTTTTGTTTGTTTGTTTTACTATAACTCATTCAATTTTATAAAGTAATTTCAGGAATCCAACAAAAAATGGGCAAAAGCATAAAATAGCAATTCACATAAGGAAAACAAAAAAAGCATACCAACATATGGAATAAAAAGACAGCCTTACTAATGATTAAATAAATACAAATAACTGTTAAAGTAGTTATTTTTTTCCCCTTAACCTAATGACTCCCCAGTGTCAGTGAGATTGTGGTAAAATGATATTCTGCTGGTGGTGTTGTAAGTTGGAGCAACCTTTGCAAAACATTATGGCACACATATCAGGAGCCATAAAAAATGGTCACAACCTTTAACTCTACACTTTGGTTTCTGGAAATTATGCAAAGAAACAATTAAACAGAAAAGAAAGAAAGAAAAAGAACCTTAGATGCATAAAAATATTCATCGTAGTGTTGTCTATAATTTTATCTTAAAAAGTATAAAATAAAAAGAAACGGTCTAAGTATTCAACACTAGAGAACAGATTGGATAATGTTGTTATATTGACTCAGCATATAGTACTAAGTAACCATTTAAAATAATTCACAGGAGGGGCACCTGGCCGGCTCAGTCAGTAGAGCATGTGACTCTTGATCTCAGGGTCCTGAGTCTAAGCCACCCCCCCCCCCCCCCCCGACCACCACCCCCCCGTTGGGCATGGAGCCAACTTAAAAAAAAGAAAAGAAACTTGCAGGAGTGTTAGCGAATATGGAAATGTTTATGCTATTATGACGTGAGCTAAAAGAAAGTAGGATACAAAATTGCATATTTTAATGTACCTGTGAACATGTATTATGCATATAAACAAAACTGAAAGGTAGAGTACAAAAATAAAAATGCTCTTCCTAGTTTAGGAGGATTGTGGGTAACTTTTTTTCTTTTTCGAAGTTTTGTTTAATGTTGATGTTGTATTGCCTTTATTGTTTAAAAGAATGAGGTAAGGCAAATGGTATTGGGAGTCCAGGCTCCAGACTGAGAGTTAAAGGACCTAAGTTATCTTCTTTTTTTCCAACGTAGCATCTGTTATTGGCCTTCATAAACCTCAATTTCTCAGTCTGCACAATGGGTTAACATTAGTTTCCTTTGTCCCAGATTGACAGAATGTTTATTTTATAAAGCTTTTAACTCACTGAATGCAAGGGTTCACATAAATGTGGTCCTAGGAGAATGAGAGGTGGGAGGGAGAGGAAAAGATAAATAGGCACTAATTAATTTTAAAAGGAAAGATCATCTGCTTTAATCGGAAATGCATATGTGCTGTGCCCCCAGTCAGAGTTTTAAGTGCACTCCATGTTAGTTAGCAACTTCAACTTAAAGTAGTGCTGTGTGATCCTTTGGGCTTTGAAGATACGAAGCCTATATACATACACATGAGCTAAAATTACCACGTAGTCACGAGGCTGTGTGCACTCTGAATAATTAAATGCACTAAGCAACTCCAGCTGATGGATTGACAATGTGTAAGAGCAGTGCGAAAAACCACGTGACAGGGAAATTACAAGACATTTTGAAATGATGGTTTAATTTCCAAGCTTTCTTTTCAGCTCGTGCTTTCTCTTTTAGCCATTACAGGCAAGTAAAAGAGATTTGATTATCTTGTTTCCTGTGAAAGGTTATTTAGCTCCTCAATCCCATTAAGTCACTTTCTGCACTCCAGTGCACCCAGCCTTCACCAGGTTATCAGCCCAGGAAGAGTAAATGGAGACACCAGGATCAGATTTCTAAAGGAAGGAAAGTTAAAGCAAAGTTTGAAAGGGGTGACAGCCAACAGCCAGGAGCTTAGGAACTCAATTAGACTGAAAGACAACTATCTCATTATCTCGTTCCGAAATGATCTAAATACATAAGAATCTAAAAGTTTTAAATAAACTTGTCCTACTGACTGTCTAGATGACTGAATTTCCCTTCTCAAAAAATTTTAAACACCCACTTTCGTATTTATTTATTCTAAGTGCGAAGCAGCTGTGATAATTATGCTGTCAGATTCAGTAAGCTAATGAGGAGTCAGTAGAATGGAAGGTTTTGCATCTGTGAGATTGCTGCAGAACTGCTCTGCTGCCTTTTTTCCTTCTCTCTTTTTCTTTCTTCCTTTTTTTTTTCTCTTGCTTTTGTTTTCTTTTTCTGAGTCAGGAAGGAGAGTCAGGCAGTCCATGGCCAAATTGGAATCCCTTTGATTAACTGAGTGTTTTCCCAACACTGTTCTACCAGAGAATTTCTCTCTTCCTTCCTCTCTCCCTCTTATCCTTTCCCTCTCTCCCTTCTGTCTCCCAATTCCCTTCTTTCTCTCTGCTCTGCTTTCCTCCCCCCTTTTTTTTCATATAAATACCTGTTTCTTTTTTCTTAATGTTTTATTTTTTTGAGAGGGGGGAGGGGCAGAGAGAGAGGGAGACAGGATCCTAAGCAGGCTCTGTGCTGACAGCAGAGAACCCTATGCAGGGCTTGAACTCATGAACCCATTTGATCGTGACCTGAGCCGAATTCAGATGCTCAACTGACTTAGCCACCCAGGCGCCCCTCTTTCTTCCCCTTCTGTCTTCCTTTTTTTCTCTGCCTCTGATTCCTCCTCCTTCTTCCTCTTCTTCTCCCTTTCTATGGCTTCCCCCGTCCCTTTCTCCCTTTTTCCCCTCTCTTCTCCTCCTCCTTTTTTCCCCCTTTTCCTCTCTCCCTCTCTCCCTCCTGCCTCCTTCCTGGCTTTTGAGGTGCTGCTGCTTTTGAAGGACAAGGAAGCCTGAGAGAAATCTTCATGCCTCTGTCCCCAAGGCAAGAGGACACCTCTCTGAGGGAAATTTCCAAAGTGGTTTGGGTTTGCATTGATTTGAGAATAACCTGTGAAGTGTGCACACTGTTTATTTTAGTTGTTTGTTTATGCTATGACATGAGCTAGAAAAAAAGTAGAATACAAAGTTATGTATTATAAAGTACCTGTGAAAATGTATTCTGTGTACCACCAAACTTGATGCCTCCCCCTTATAGCCTAGCAAATGTGTAATTCCAGACCCAAGGACTCAAGGCCACAGACTACTCATGACATCGAAGGCAGATGTCTAGGCCAAGCAAAGTAGATATGGCCCTGCAAATTCATTTCTTGTTAAATTGTGCAATATTTACTTTTTCTTAAAGTTTATGTATTTATTTGGAGAGAGAGAGAGAGAGAGGATGAGTAGAGGAGGGACAGAGAGAGAGAGGGACAGAGGCCCCGAAGTGGGGTCTGTGCTGACAGCAGAGAGCCCAATGAGGGGCTCGAACTCACAAATGGTAAGATCATGACCTGAGCAGAAGTCAGACGCTTAACTGGCTGAGCCACCCAGGTACCCCAAAGTGTGCAATATTTAGAGCAACCCAGGTTTGTACAGATTGTGAGCCTTGGAAAAGCAATGCCCAATGAAAGATGCCCTGAGTAGGTTTGTAGATGTGCTTTGGTGACAATGTGGCTATTGCCTCTTGCTGTTTCTCCCAGATGGCATCTATGCTAATGGCTTGTAACAAAGGCTACTAGTTATTAAAAATATATTGTGCATCAAGAACAACCCAAGATGTTTTTCATATATCATCTCCTTTAAACTTACAGCAACTGCCAGGAAGTTTTATCATCCCCATTTTGCAGATGAGTCGCTTAAAATGTTTACTTTGGGAGGACTTGACCTATAACTTTAGTGTAATAAGCACTCAGGAACAACACACAACTAACAAACACAGGCATTTATAAAAATGCAAACTTCCAGCATACTAAACTAACCCAATACATAAATCAGAGGGCAAAGGTAGTGTGTGTGTGTGTGTGTGTGTATAAATTATTATATATTATAACACATTATATATATGTGTGTATAGAAATTACTATATAATATAATATATAAACATTATATATTATAATATATAATATTATATTGTAATATAATATTATATATTATATAATAATATTATATAATTTATCATTATATAATATATGGTACAAGACTTGTACCATAGAGTCTATTAAATAGATTGCCTGATGTAACAAATGCACTAGGATTTAAACTTTCCAAAACACATCTAGCCCCGGCATGATGTTCATTGCCTACCATCACTGGGACTCTTAACCAGACTCCTTGGCTTGATATTACTCCCTTCACCATCTGGTTTCAACTCATTTTTCCAACTTTATCTACTAGTCTGTCTTGCTATAACCATGCAAGATTACTTTGCAGTTCTGTCAAAGACTTTCCTTCCTCCCTGCCTTTGCTCATGCTGATTCCCCAGCCAGCAATATCCTCCCTAGAATTCCTTAACTGTTGAAAGTACAGACCTCCTTCACAGGCCCCAAGGGCACTTGTCTATGCTTTCCCTGTGCTCCCTGGGAGATGTAGGAGAGCAGCTGTCATAATTCTTTGTTTGCACCTCACTTTCAGCCCTTGTTTGTCAGTGTGTGTGTGTCCCCAGTTCTATTCCTGTTTTTGGATCTTCAACACCTAGCATAACACCTTACCCAAGTGCTCATTTGGTAAATATATGTTGAATTGAATCAAATAAGAGGCATTTGACAACTATTAGTAGATTCAGTAAAGCAAGCTATCCGTGAGTCGGTATAAATTATTGGTGGGTAAGCCTGCCTCATGTTTTGATGTCTCTTCAGGTGACAAATATTACAACAGACATAAAAATAGACCATGAAAGATTCCAGGAAATAATATGTTGGTGCTTTTTTCTTTTCCTCCCTACAGAGGAGTCTTTGTTTACAGTTTCAGGAGTGAGGCTAAAGCCAGAAATGTGTGACCTGTTGGTCTCCTACCGGAAAGGTCACCTCCCAACCCAGTTTAGCAAATGCTGGTGAAAGAGAGGGCGACATCACCAATATCCTTTCAGGTAAGTGGTCCCAATAGTGAGCCTCCTTATGCGTGGGAGTGAACATTCATCACTTCCAGGTGGAGAGGAGGACACTGTTCACAGATTCAGAGCCTGTTCTGTGTCTGGCTCTTTATTCCCACTCTAGGGACAGGTGGCCTAGCCCCCTCTGGGTACAGTCAGTCACAGGGAGGATGATAATGTGCATCTCCTGTCTCTCTCTCTCCCAGAGGAATAGTAAGACTCCCAAGACAAAACTGACAAGTCATTGGAAGGCCTTTAACTGACACATGTGGAATAAATTATTGCACTGTAATGTCACATTCTCTCAACCATGAAGTTTTCTTCATCAGCTGATAGAACAAAATCAGAGGTTGAAAACCATCCCCATTGGCTCAAGACTGAGGAGTGTCCTGGGATGTGGGACATTCAGTGCTAAAATTGGCATAGACCTGGGTAAACCAGGATAGTTGGTCACCCCCAAATGCCAAAGAAGACCTGGTTCAGGGCCTGGCCCTCCCCAGGAGATGGTTTTAGATGCCTATGAGAGTCTAGTCATCACTGCCCCAGGCCTTTTAGGCCACCCCTTCTGCACAGTTGGTCACAGGGAGTTCTCCATTCAGGGTGAGTTCTAGGAACAAGGTCCTGATTGGGAGCTATCCACAATGTCTCAGACACAGCTACTCTCCTTAGTCAACCCAGGTAGCCCAGCCTTCCAAGCAATCTTGAGGAAGAAGGGTACTATAGAGAATTTTTCTGAAATTACCACACCCTAAAAGGAGTTCTGCTGGTAGGCATAGGAAGCCAGGTGGGACAACTGCAAAAGCCATCATAGTAGAGACACCCCTAGATGTGACAAGAGCACATCCCATATGGGGCCTTCCACAGTGGGGGGGGGGGGGGGGAAACAATAATCCAGATAGAGGGATCAAGGTGGGGCCCATGCACAAAGCCAGCCAGTCACCTGGCCCTTTAGGTGACCCTGGCTATATCCCAAGCCACAAGCATTAGACTATGGTTTGACCACCCATTTGGAAACCACAGCTTGGCCATGCTTCCTGATAGAACTTTCAGGGCCTAGATAGTAATCACTGGTGTGCTCCCCACACCTGCCAGCTCATAAGATAATTCACAGGGCAGGATTCAGCTCTTTGCCACTTTCTCTTGGATCTCTCTTTGGCTGTTGGTATTTAAAGGCATGTAAAGATGCTTGCCTCCTGGATTTTCTAAGATCACTGTATTTAGAAATTTGGAAAGATCAGGGTGCCTGGGTGGCTCAGTCAGTTTAGCGTTCGACTTCAGCTCAGGTCATGATCTCATGGTTCATGAGTTCAACCCCTCATCTGGTTCTGTGCTGACAGCTCAGAGGCTACAGCCTGCTTCAGATTCTGTCTCGCTCTCTCTGCCCGTCTCTCTCTCTCTCAAAAATAAATAAACATTTAAAAAAATGTTTAAGAAATTTGGAAAGATCAAGGAAGTTTAGAATTATAGCTGTTCCTCATAACATTTTATAAAATACCCAAGTTTGTATTTTGACAGTATACAATTGGAATTACAATAGGCAACACGATAATATGGTATTTCCCAAGCACAATACTTTCTAAAGCAGAGATTTTACTGTATAATTATGTCATTTTAAACCCACTAGTTATGAAAATAGGATGTACTTTAGCTACATTCTCTAAAGATTTGCCCTTCATAAAATTATCAAAGACATTGATAGAAATGGTCTCAGGTGGTGGTGTTCCATAAGCATTACTATTACTTCTGTTATTGTTGTTATTTTATTTTACAAGCAGCCAGAGGGTAGGGAGATAACCCTGCCTCTCTGGTCTTCAATGACTTTCCACAAAGGATTATTACCTGTAGGTATAAAATGGTCACAATAGAAAGTCAATTAAATGCAGCACGTCGAACTTAGTGCCTTTGCCAGCAATTGAGAGAGGGAGGAAGCAGATTTAGCCTCAATTGGAGTAATCTCGTGATATCCCTAGGCCCTTGGTATTAATGTAAGGAGATAAAACCGTAGGAGACGAACCACAATAGGGAAAATCTAGAGCAATTAAACTGTTTAATAAATGGCTTGGGATCAGCAAAATCTGGGTGTGCTGGAGTTAAACCAACTAAAGGTAATCACATGGACACGTGGGGCCTGTAAATTTTTTCCACTAAATTGAATTTATGTTAAAATATTCACTTTTCAGAAGATCCAAAATGTAAATTGGGATATTAGGACTTGTAACTGGCAGCAATGCCTCAAAATTAAAACTCTTATCCTCAAAATGTCAGTTTCAGGAATGGAAAAAAAATGCATACTGATGTCTACAATAGAGAAATAGAGGGGAACTAAAATTTACTGGGTATATTATTGTGTCAGGCACTTTACACATTTTATTTCCAACCTTGGCATGTTTTGAACAGTGGGATATGGTATATCCAGAGATCAATTATTTTTAAAGCTTTTTTAGTTCTTATTACCAGGGGCAAGATGCTGTCTCTGTTATAATTTATTATTATCTTTTCTATCAATGTATGGAATTCTATCAATAACTTTGCATCAATGTTTAACACATTTTCCTTACTCAATCTGACTCATGTCTTTTGATTTTGTTTATTCTTCATTCACTTCCAGGGCCACATTACTACTGTTTCAGTTTTAATTTGCTTTGCCTTACTAAGAAGCTTCAAACCTAACTCCACCATGGACCTGGGTTTTCATACCATCACCTGTGATCTGGAATATTGTAAATATGATGTCCAAGGCAACAGACATGATACTTGAAGAAAAAGCAATGAATGGTTATTGCTCTTGTCATATACCCAGAATTTAGCAGTGATTAGCTCAAAAATTAGACACAGACTTAAAGAGTCTAAGAAGAGGATTTATGAATAATTTCATCTGTTTTGTTATTTGATAAAGAGATCCCTAGGCCAGAAGGACTACAGGACAGATGAAAGGCTAACAATTAAAAGAATCTGGAGACTGAGCGGGTGCTTACAGAGGCCTGTCCCTCCTGCGTTCACTTACAATTTCCCCCCAACAAAAAGACTTCTGTGGCAAGGAGAGGATTAGTCTAAAGTTTAGAAAAGTCTCATAGAAGATGGTTTCTCGGATAAAGTTGTCAACAAAAGGACTGGCTTAAGACTCTTTGTTAAGATTTCTTAGGGGGTGCTTCTCTCTTCATTATCTGGATTATCAAAACACACTACTACCCCACTCCAGCTAGATTTTAGAAGTTTGGATTGAGCTCCCAGTTAGATTAAAATTTTTGGCTATCTCCTTCTACTCAATCTCAGTTATCAGTGATGATAGCAAAAGCAATGAGGAACCTAAGCTCTGATTTGATGATGGAGATACTGAATAGTAGGAACAAAGAGTTCCAAAGATGTAATTCAAGCCCTGTTACACCATCAGACACACACACATGTGCTCACACACACAACCCCCAAATAAAATGAGAGATCTGTCTCAGCTAACACATGTATCATTTTCTGTAATGACTCCTTCTAAAAGAAGCCAGGGAAACTCAAATTACTTCATCTAGGGATCATCTACTCAGGAAACATAGTAGCCTAGAAATCAGAGACTTCTATGTATCCTTTAGAAGAACAAGGAAGAACTAATGAAGAAAGAATTAAAAAATAGTACCTATAGACCCAAAGTCTTCCCAAAGATGGGAAAAGGAAAAATGCATACAAATAACCCAAAGAAATCTACCTTAGTAAGTATTGGATTTTCATGAGGTGTTTGACAAAACCTCTCCAAACATACCTGAGATGAAACTGTGTGGGCTGGATTATGGGACAGATATATGTGCTCAATGAGTGGTGGTTTTTCAACCTAGAGAAAAGCTAATAGTGGTATGGTACAAGGTACAGTCTTAAGTCCCATCCTGGCCAAATATTTGTATTAATCACCTGAATAAAATCAGAGAAGGTCCACAATTTATTCATATAATCATTGAAGTAAGTAGTTATAATTAATGTATTACTTCCATTTTACCAAAGAGGAAATTAAAACTCAAAGAAGTTAAATAACCCATCCATGGAGTATACCAGAGCTAAGCTACAAACCTCAGGTCTGGGTGTCTCCAGTGTGTATGATCTTTCCAGTAATCACATACCTATCAGATCTGGAGAATACACAGTTCTTGAAGAAGCACCTGGTATTTACCACTGGATCATAATTCAAAAGACTAAGCCCTTGCTAAAAGCTAATGTGTATGTACCACTATATACCTATTAGAATGGCCAAGTTCCAGAACACTGACAACACCAAATGCTAGCAGGGATGTGGAACAACAGAGGAACTCTTGCTCGTTGCTGGTAAAAATGCAAAATAGTACTTTGGAAGACAGTTGGGCAGTTTTTTACAAGCCTAAGCATACTCTCTTACCTATGATCCAGCCACCGTGCTCCTAGGCATTTACACAATGGAGCTGAAAACTTATGTCCACACAAAAATCTACACATAGGTGTTTATTCATAATCATCAAAACTTGGGCACAACCAAGATGTCCTCCAGTGAGTGAGTGGATAAATAAACTGTGGTATATCCAGACAACAGACAATTATTCAGAACTTAAAAAAAATGAACTAGCAAGCCATGAAAAGACATGAAGGAGCCTTAAGTGAATATTACTAAGACAAAGAAACCAATTGAAAAGACTGCATACTGTATGATTACAACTATATGACATTCTGGAAAAGGCAAAACTATAAAGACAGTAAAAACATCACTGGTTGCCAGGAGTTAGGAGGGAGGGATGAATAGACAGGGTACAGAGGACTTTTAAGGCTGTATAAATAAGTATGATGCTATAATGGTGGAGATGTGCCATTATAAATCTGTCCAAACCTATAGAATGTACAAGACCAAGAATGAATCCTAATGTAAACTTATGGGCTTTGGATGATAATGATGTGTTGGTATATGTTCATCAATTATAACAAATGTACCATTCTGATAGGGGGAGGCTATGCATGTGGGTGGGGAGGGGGCAAGAGTTATTTGGAAAGTCTCTGTAACTTCTGCTGAACATTGCTATGAATGCTAATATTGCTCTAAAAAGTTACGTCTATTAAAATCAAACAGATTGCCTGAGTGGTTCAGTCAGTTAAGCATCTGACTCTTGGTATCAACTCAACTTCTGATCTCATGGTCATGGGATCAAGCCCCACATCAGGCTCTGCGCTGACAGCATGAAGCCTCCTTGGGATTCTCTCTCTCTCTCCCTCCCGCCCCCCTCTATGCCCCTCCCCCACTCTGTCTCTATGCCTCTCCCCCACTCATGCACACAGGCATGCACTCTGTCTCAAAATAAATAAACATTTAAAAACAAACTAACAGGGGCGCCTGGGTGGCGCAGTCGGTTAAGCGTCCGACTTCAGCCAGGTCACGATCTCACGGTCCGGGAGTTCGAGCCCCGCGTCAGGCTCTGGGCTGATGGCTCAGAGCCTGGAGCCTGTTTCCGATTCTGTGTCCCCCTCTCTCTGCCCCTCCCCCGTTCATGCTCTGTCTCTCTGTCGCAAAAATAAATAAATGTTGAAAAAAAAATAAAAACAAACTAACAAAAACCCCTAAAGAGCTATTGGGCAACAAAGCAATATAACATTTATTCCTATAAAATTTTATCTGATTTCATTTCTTGCACTTTAGACTTAAAATGTCAGCAAGTTGGGGCGCCTGGGTGGCGCAGTCGGTTAAGCGTCCGACTTCAGCCAGGTCACGATCTCGCGGTCCGTGAGTTCGAGCCCCGCGTCAGGCTCTGGGCTGATGGCTCAGAGCCTGGAGCCTGCTTCCGATTCTGTGTCTCCCTCTCTCTCTGCCCCTCCCCCGTTCATGCTGTCTCTCTGTCCCAAAAAAATAAATAAACGTTGAAAAAAAAATGTTTAAAAAATAAAATGTCAGCAAGTTAAGTAAAACCGTGACTTAGTGGAAGTTGGCATTTTTAAGTACAATGTGTCTGGCTGTCCAGGAAAGATAATGCCAACACTTTTAGGTGATATAAATGAAAGAATAATAAGATGGTGTCCCAGAGAAGGGAAATAGTTTTCTCTCCACTGATCAGGTCACATCTAAATTATCGTTTATCTGTATCCATCACACTTTAAAAGAAACATCATATTGAAGTAAATATTTATTGTGTATCTATTAGCTTACAAATCTAATTCTGTTCTGTCCTCTCCACAAGACTAAGAGGTAAGTGTAGTTATTTTACAGAGAAGAACACAGAACCAAATTTAAGTAGATTTGATGCTCAGACTCTCTGTCCCCAAAGTCTGTACTTTCCCTACCCCAAAATGCAACTCTGTACAGCAAGCTCCAAGGATGGCTACTAGGGGACTAGAGGGTGTGGAGGCCAAGGCACAAAGAGGAATAGTCCAAAAAGAGAAAACCCAGGGGGCAGAGAAACTCCCTCCAGAGGATTGAGAGTTCTCATAAAGAGGCTAGCCCTCTACTGGGTGGCTGTGGAGCCAAGACAAATACATTGAAAACTCAGAGATCCTACTTTTGATACAGCAGGAAGAGTCCTTGAACAATTTCACTTGCCTACTACCAATGGAATGAGTTCCCACAACAGTAAGGGGCTTCCTCTGCACCCCCAGAAGACATAGAAAGCTATAGGACAGATCCCCATATTGTGGTTTAGAATAACTGACCTCTAAGGTCCCATCCAATCCCAAGATTATTAAGGACTTTTGAACAGCTGTGGAATACTATACGTCGAATTATAGTGAGATCTTATTGTTGCAAGAACAGGTAGACTTTTGATCTTTTTTAAAGATTTTTTTAAAGAAGTAATTGATAAAATTATGCCCTTTAATTATAATGGAAAATAAATCATGCTTGTGCTTTATTCTTTTTCTCCTTTAATTAGTGGATCTGAGGCACCTGGGTGGCTCAGTTGGTTGAGCACCCAACTCTTGATTTCAGCTCAGGTCATGATTTTACAGTTTGTGGGATCAAGCCCCACATCAGGCTTACATTTCACTGACAGTGCAGACCCTGCTTGGAATCTCTCCCTCTCTCTCTGCCCCTCTCTTGCTCTCTCTCTCTCGAAATAAATAAACTTAAAACATTGGTGGATCTGCCTATTCAAAAGCTTAATAAAAATTATATATAAAACACAAAAACATCATTGTAGTCTTCCTCCCTTATTTTGTAAAAGGAGCATTCCTGGTGCTTATACATATTTTTTCCCATGTTTTTGTTGATTCTTTTGTATAGACATACACTTGACCTTTGAAACATAATTTATAATGCAATTTGATATATCATTCTAATGATGCTTACTTTCTCAGTCACTAATACTACTCACCTAATATTTCTGTCTCCCAGGCTCCATAATTGGATGGCACTCCCTGGTCCTCTGGTAAGTAGATAAGTCTGTATGATTAGTGCTGGCCAGTGAATTGTGAGTGGAAGTAATATATGTCACTTCTGAGCCAAGCGTTCATTTGATTGCCAGTGCAATACTCTCTAGATCTCTTTTTATTTTTGCCTTCTGTTACAGTGACTAGCAGCATTCAGGGTGGTCCTAAAATGAGGACATGTAGAACAGAGTCCCCAGATGACATGTGATGAATATATAATGAGAAAGACAAATAAAGCTTTGTTTCAAGCCACTAATATTTGGGAATTATTTGTTATTGTGGTATTACCTAACCTATCCTGGCTAGTACTGAGTCACTGTCCAACATGGTAGTTACTAGCTATACGTGACTATTTATGTATAAATTTAAATTTAATTAAGTCAATTCAGTCCCTCAGTGACACTAATCACATTTCAAGAGGTCAAGAGCCACATGTGGCTAGTGACTACCACAATGCACACTGAAGGTATAGAACATATCCATCCCTACAGAAAGCTGGTGACATAACAGTGGTAGGAGTTTTAATAACATCTTACTTTCCTTGATACTTTAAGTGTGCATCTAATACCACCTTGGAGTTATTCTCAAAAAGTGTCACTTTTATAAAACAAAATCTCTGGCAGTGTACAATGGAGATTGCCTTCTGGAGGAAAATAAATCACTTTGGACAGTTACATTTCTTAGAACTAGAGGGCTCAGAGGTCTTTTCCTGTAGGATATATAGCAGAAGATTGACACATTTTAGTTACTCTTGACAACTTTCATAAATGAAAGTCTCACATATCCCCACTCCTATTTTAGTCCATCTTCTCTGCCTATTCACATTTTCTACTTCTAACTCCTCTGTATCCTTAAGTAGGTTAATAGGCACGTGTTATAAGATCTGAGGTGCTCAGTAATGATTCATCCAAGTTTATTAGCATCCTTGTAAACAATTGTTCCTACTGTAAAAACTACCATTGGATATTATAAGAAAGTCTTGTAGGAGACCCAAACTGAACCAAGATATAAAATAACTCCTCCCATATATTTATTAATTCATTCAACAACCATCTAAACACTAGAAATACAAAAAGTAAATTTCTCCCAAGGATTTTATAGTCTAATGGAGAATTAGATAGAAATAAATACAAGATCCAATGACAACATAACCATCTGTCCTATCAAAGAGGAGATGACAGTTAATCTTTATCTTAAAATGAGAGTTTGCCAGGCAGGCAGTCAAGGGGGTGAAAACAAGATAGCCACTTCTATAACACTCCATGTTAGTTATACTTTAAATAAGTAAGTAAGTAAATAAATAAATAAGCCTGAATGAGGGAAATACAGAAGGGATAAGATATTTTTAGCTGTAAGGAATTGAAAATCCCAAATAAATAGTTTAATTCATGAGGATATTATTTCACATAAGTCTGGACATAGGTGGTTCCAAGATTGATTAATTTGATGGGTCAATGACATCAACAACCCAGGTTCTTTCCATTTTTCTTCACTATATTTTCAATGTCCTTCATTGCCTTATTCTCAAGCTGTTCTAATCATTGTCACTAGAGGCTACCACAGTTTCAGGCATCACATAGGGGCACAACAATGTCCAGTTGAAGAATAGGGCATCTTTTACTGTGTGCTTCTTTTTCAAAGAAAGCACCATTCTCTTCATATCTTAGTGATCAGACTGTCACATCTCCACTCCTAAATTGCTAGCAAGAGTAATACGATAACTGCTTTAGAATGATCATCAACTACTCCTTCTATGAAGCTAGGATCACCTTTCCTGGGGAGGGGGGGCAAACTTCTGAATACTCACAGCTTTCTCATAACTGAGGAATAAATGGGAACCACTGTTGAATAGACAAGCAACAGTTGATTCTGGAGTCTAAGGGTGCAAGCAGCAGTGTGGGTGGTGGTGAAGAATGGCTATAAGCTTTCCAGTCTGGGGTCTGGATAACTTGTTACATAATTTATAGTCAGGTAATTAGTTTGGGAGAGAAGGTCATGAGCTCATTTCTGGACATACGGAGTTTGAGGCATGCATCAGTTATAACTGCTGACCTGGGACCAGGAAGTGAGGACTGGCTATGTGTGGGCATCACCTACATAATAATGTCTTTGAAGTCTCAAAGATATGATTGCCAAAAAGAACATATATAAATAGAAGAAGCACAAGTCTGAAAGATGAATCAGCAAAAGAGACAAAGCATCAGCGGCTAGATTTTGATGGGTTGGAGGGGGCGGAGCAAAAAACAAGAATCATTCTGGGTGACAAAAGATAAGAAGAATGTTCTAAGAATGAATGACCTACAGAGAAAAACGTCAGGGGGCTGTACACTAAGGCTGGCCATGGATTTTGGTGGGTACTGGTCATCAGTGACCTATAAGGGAGTAGTTTTTTTTTTTTTTTTTTTAATTTTTTTTTTTTCAACGTTTATTTATTTTTGGGACAGAGAGAGACAGAGCATGAACGGGCGAGGGGCAGAGAGAGATGGAGACACAGAATCGGAAACAGGCTCCAGGCTCCGAGCCATCAGCCCAGAGCCCGACGCGGGGCTCGAACCCACGGACCATGAGATCGTGACCTGGTTGAAGTCGGACGCTTAACCGACTGCGCCACCCAGGCGCCCCGGGAGTAGTTTCTATAGAATGGTGGTCATAGAAAAATATGGTGGGTTAAAGAGAGAGTAGTAAGAAAGTAGAAGCAAGGACTATCTTTCAGAAACTTCCGTGAAATGATGCAAAAGATGGAGTACCAGCTAAAGTGTGGAAGGGCTGAAGGAAGAAAAATGAAAGAAGTTGGAAGCATCCATGCATAATCTAAACACACAAGGCATGCTCCTCCTGAAACTTAGACTTCTCCCCAATATCCACACAGTCAGCTCCCTTGCCTACTTCAAGCCTTTGTGCCAATGCTGCCCATCTCTTTCAAACATGGGGATAATGATAGTTTCTATCTCAGAGCTGCCTGTGAGGATTGAGTTAATACATTTAAAAAAAAATTTTTTTTAACGTTTATTTATTTTTGAGACAGAGAGAGACAGAGCATGAATGGGGGAGGGTCAGAGAGAGGGAGACACAGAATCCGAAACAGGCTCCAGGCTCTGAGCAGTCAGCACAGAGCCCGACACGGGGCTCGAACTCACGGACCGCGAGATCACAACCTAAGCCGAAGTCGGACGCTTAACCGACTGAGCCACCCAGGCGCCCCTAAAGTATTTTAAATAGTGCCCGGCAGATAGCAAGCTAGTAGCAGCACTGGTGGTGGTGGTGATGGTCCTAGTGGTAGCGGTGGTGTGTCTATGAAAGTGATGGTCCTGGTGGTGGTGGTGGTGATGGTGGTAGTTGTAGTCACATGGTGGTAGTAGTCACGGTAAGATGGAAGAGAAAGGGACCAAGGAAATGAAAGGTGCCAAAGCCATGGTATTGCAGCTAACAAGGTAAGGCAGGAGTCCAGGAGGACAATAAGAAATCGAACTGAAGAATAAAAGACTTACATTAGGGTTTAAAAATGAAGTTGAGGAAGGAAAGGGGACCACACCTCATTCTGGCTGTCTGTGACTGTGGCTCCCTATGGTAAGCCTGGCTAAGTTAAAGTTGCGCGCACTTTTACAATGAAGTACACTTGGGTTTTATTAGTGTCTTGCTCTAATAAACACTCAAAAATGAAGATGGGTGTGTTAGGGGCACCTCGCTGGCTCTGTCAGTAGAGCACACAACTCTTGACCTCTAGGTTGTGGGTCAAGCCCCATGTTGGGTGTAAAGATTACTAAAAAATAAAATCTTTAAAAAGGGCGGGGGGGGGGGTGGGAGATAGCTGTTTTAAAATATAAATATTTTTCTTTCCAGGGGCGCCTGGGTGGCTCAGTCGGTTAAGCGCCTGACTTCGGCTCAGGTCACGATCTCACAGCTTGTGGGTTTGAGCCCCGCGTCAGGCCCTGTGCTGACAGCTTGGCGCCTGGAGCCTGCTTTGGATTCTGTGTCTCCCTCTCTCTCTGCCCCTCCCTCCACTCGCACACTCTCTCTCTCTCTCAAAAATGAATAAACGTTAAAAAAATTTTTTTTAAATATTTTTCTTTCCAGACAAATTTCAATTCCTGCAGATTTGTATGAAATGTAATAGTAGCACTGATTTGTGTTTGGTGCTCTAAGATTTTTTTTTTTGCCTTTTTTTAGTTTTGTAGGTATTCTGTAATTTATTATGTGTAAACAATATTTGAGGAAAGATCTAGGAGATTCAAGGTAGGAAATGCAAAAGGTCAGGCTAATAGTACTAACAGAGCCCACTAATATGGCCACAAAGGGCCACACATCTCTAGAAAAGACAATTCCCCAAAAGGGTAGCTGGGGAAGGCAGATAAAAGACCAAAGTTGGGTCATGTGACAGGTGTCACTTGAGTAACGGTACTGGGGCCAGAGATAAAAGCCCACTCCTTCTGGTCACATGACACAGCTTCATTACGCTCCCAGCGGGGGGTTAGAGAGTCTGGATGCCATTTTTACTTATTTATTTATTTGTGTGTTTTTTTCCCTTATTCTGTGATAATGAGAAAATGTTTAAACTCCCATCTCTGTGTTTAAACATTTCTCCCTGCTGACAGCAGCGGGATACCCCTTGATCAACTGTCAGATTGGAAAGTGCAATTTTTCTGGAAAGTAAACAGCATGTTAGCTGGTTGGAAATAATTTTCTGTTTATTGGTAGCTGTTAGTCCGGGAGTGATGGAGCCCTGTGACAGCACTTGTCAAGTGAAGAATACAAAACAAGTTTGGAAATACCTTTAAGACATAGTTTTGACAATAGGGCCTTACTATTTTTTGATAGAAATGTACTCTAAAAAAGTTAAGTTAAAATGGGCAAAAAAAAACTTTCCCAGTGTCACCAGCTCCTGGAGATCCTTCCGGCAAAACTGACACAGAATCTAAGGAAAACTCATGGAATGCTGGAGTTGGAAAGGTCCTTAACAGGACTAAATCCAACCCCCTTTGTTACCACTGGGGAAACTGAGACCCAGCCAAATGCCTTGGACTCATCTCACAAATAAGAAGAAAACATATTAACTACCAATATAATAAAGAATAAGGGTTATATTTGCTTTTCAAATTCATGTGTGAAAATAAATGGAAAAGACTGGTGGAAGCTTTTTAAACATTTGGACCTACATTTACTTAACATCCAAGTTTAAGAGCTTATGTATAATGTGGATTGTTTTTGTGGAGTGGCTAAAAGGACATCCTCATAGTCCTTCACAGATTAAACACACTGTCATTAGGGGAAAAAATGGCTCCAAGAGAAGTAATATATATTCTCAAACTATATATTGTGATCAGTCAATATCTATCTTGAATTAGGCTAAATTTGAGGTCCCAATTTGTCCCAGAATTTGCTTCCCTTCTTCCTGATAGAAAAGTATTGCCAGTTGTCAATTAGGAGTCTTCACCTAGATGTTTCCAACAAATATGTGAAGCCTTATATGTCCAAATGTCTTCTCCCCCATATCACAAACAGAGCGTTCTGTTTCTCCAATCCCATTTCAGTTAACAGCAACACCGTCCACCCAATTGTCTGCTCCTTCTACCTACTTCCAAAATACCTTCCAATCTGTTTTCTCCTCTCCATCTCCACTGCGAGGCCACAGACCTGTGGTTCTCAAAATAAGGTCCCTTCATCAGCAGGAGCAGCATCACCTGGAAAATTGTTAGAAATGCACATTTTCAGGCCCCACCCTGGATCTTCATAATTGGAAGGTAGGGCCCGTAAGTCTGCATGTTAACAAGCCTCAAAGGTGATTCTAATACACTGAAGCTTGAGAACCACAGCCCTGGTGGTATTCTCCAGGTCCTGCCCGGTAGTCCTCTAACTGGCCTCCCATCCACCAGTTCTTTTGTCTCCATACCAATGATTCTCAACTTTGCCTGAATTGGAGTCACATTGGGGAGGTTTGTTTTTTTAAAGACCAATTTCTGGGTCCCACTGCCGGGAATTCTTAATCTGGTGTGTAGCCTTAGGCATCAGGATTGTTTACAGCTCCCCATGTGATTCTGATGTGCAGCCAGGGCACAGCTCCACATTGAAGCCAGGGCTCTCTTGTTATGATGTCACTATCTCCCTGGAAAAACTTCATTCAGTCATAGGATAATTCTGAACGGGATGTTTCAACATGGCCCCAATGGACTGCTCTAGCTGGTTCCATCATCCTCTAGTGTCTATACTCAGCCACACGGAATTTTTCATCATTCACAAAGGCAATATTCTGTTTATAGCCCTAGACTTTTGCAAGTTCTGTTCCCTCTGCTTGGAACTTTCTTCTACCTTCTGCCTAGTGGATTGCCATTCATCTTCAAGACTTAACTCAAAAGTCACCTTCCCTGATTCCTCCAGCCCACAGTTAGTTGCTCTCCCCCTGGGATCCCAGAGCACTTCTTTGCTATTACAAATCCTATGTTCCCATAGGATTGTAATTATTAGTTGATACTTCTTCCTCCTTTACTAAAACTGACTGCATAAGGAACAGGTCAAAAGAATGCTTTGTTTTTTAATTTTATCCCCAGTGTGTAGCATAGACATTGAGAAGATGTTCAGTAAATATTGGTTAAGTGCATGAATTGAAAACATAATCAACAACACTTGCTATATCTTTGAGATCAAATCATAGTGCCATTCTGCTTTTCATTCCAGAAACAGTAAAGCTCATATGGCTTCATTTATATATACAACAGGGAGTCAACTAGACGTACACTCTGTCATTTGCTGGCCTTCATTTTCTAATCTTTAAAATAGCATCAGGGCATCTGGTTAGCTCAGTTAAGCATCCAACTTGATTTCAGCTCAGGTCACGATCTCACAGTTCATGAGTTCAAGCCCCGCCTTGGGCTCTGCAATGAACTGAGCAGCGGGCCTGCTTCAGATTCTCACTCTCTGCCCCTCCCCCACTTTCACACATGCACACAAGCACTCTCTCTCAAAATAAATAAATAAACATTTAAAATAGCGTCAATAATACCTGCTTGGTAGAATGAGTATGAGGATTCATTATGTAACACTCAGCAGCATGCTTGACACAGAATAGGCACTAAATAAGTTTCAATTTTTATTATCATAGTAAGTAAAACTAACTGAAAACAAAGTTCAACTAAGAAGCACGTCTGTTTATTCATCTGTCTCCACCTTCAGCGTGTGAGCTCCTGATAGGCAGGAAATGTCTTATTTATCTATGCGTCCTCTGGGGCTGGGAACACAGTAGGCATTCATTAATTAATTCAGTCACTCACTCAAGAGCATTTATTAAGCTAATGAATGAAATAAATAGTATCTGGGTTAGAAGGAAAGGGTCACTGTATGGAGGGCATAAGCTCACACATTTGCCCATCTTACAAAACAGAATCCACAATCTTAGTAGTTGGAAGATAGTTAGAGATTATCTTTAAAACTCCTTATTTATAGGTGAGAAAATGGAGATACCCACCCAGGAAAGCTATTTTAATTTCAATACTAAATACAGAATTTCTGGGTTATGAATCAATGCCGATCAAGTAGGAATTCAAGTCCATGTTTGTAAAAGTTGGCCCTAACGGTGGCTTGCTGAGTGAACAATAACTAGGACAGCACCTGAATTTTCACATGATGAGAAACTGGAAGGTTGAGAAGGAAAAATATCGCTGATGGCAACTTTGAGTATTGTCAATTCCAGACTATATATAAAACAAAGCAAAACAAAACAAAATAAAATAAAAGCACGTCTTACCTAATAGGTATGGGTTACCCCGTCCTTTCAAAAGGCAGGCAGGAAACACAATTTGGGTCACTTAACAAGTGTTTATTTAAGCAACAGCAAAACAGATAAAAGTTTTGAGCAGATATAATTGCAGAAATAAGCCTCTTTTAAAAAAATCACCTCAATAGATAGGTCTCCAAAATCTGAGTCATTCCCAGGAGGTCTGAAGGCTACTTTTAGCTTTCAGGGCAGTGTAGTGTGGAGTTTCCCAGGTGAGCCAGAGTGACTGAACTTGGAAGTCAAGAAGTCTGCTCTGGTGGTTAAGATTGTGACAGCCAGGAGTGTTGATCACAGATGTGCGGCAGAAAAATACAGGGGGCTCTTTGTGACAAACATCCCACGCCACCCGGCCTCGGTGCCCTGATCTACAGGAAGCACCTCCATGTAACACCCTTCCTAGGAGGCATCCACACCCTCCCCTCACCCTTGCGTGCAAGCCCAAAAATAAAATTTAGGCCTTGCATTAGTTTGCTATGGCCACCACAAAATACCACAGACTGGGTGGCTTTATTTATTTTCTCACAGTTCTAGAGGCAGGTAGTCCAAGATCAAGCTGTGTGCAGGGTTAATTTCTTCTGAGATCTCTCCTTGGCTTGCAGACACCTTTTTCCCATGTCCTCACATGATACCCCTTGGTATATGTTATCTGTGCCCTAATGTCCTCTTCTTAAAAGGACACTAGCACCCACCCTCATTTAACTTAATCACCTATTTAAAAACCTTATCTCCAAATACAGTCACATTCTGAAGTATTGGGGATTAGGACTTCAATATATGAATTTTGTAGGCGACACAATTCAGCCCATAACAGTCCTCTTAGCTGCAAGAGGACTTCTTGCACAGAAAAATGAATGAATGAATGCAAGAACGAATGAATGAATGCACGAACGAATGAATGAATGATGATGAATGAATGCTCTAGACCAGCCAGACACGAAGCTGCAAACAATGCTATGTTTTTCTCTGGCTACTCTGGGTTTTTTTTGTCGCTATGTAAAAAGGCACTATGGGGGGGGTGGGGGGAGGCAGGAGTGGGGGTTAGCAGGCAGCCCCCAGCCCCAGATAACAGGCTGCTCTCCAGGAACACGTGTTAGAAAAAGTGCTTGATCAGAGTGTCAACTTGTGGGCCACGTAGGAACACTAAGTGGTTCTGTCTGTCACCTCCTCCACCCCCACTGGAATTTGGCCGTAATCTGATGGAAACACTTTGCCTACTTTCAGGAGAATTTTCCACTATCAGTAAGGCTGTTTTTCATACTTAGGCTATCACCAAAGGCTTTCAGAACAGCGGTACTGCTCTCCCCCTGGGAGGCGTGTGTATCTGAAGGGTAGCAGGATGTGGAACCAAAAGCCACTCTGTGCAGAATGTTCTATTAATTGAACTTCTCATTCACATTTAATTACAGCCTGTTTCCCTACCAGTGACTCTGGGCTAAACACTACTCCTGCAGCATCTCTTCATTAGTCCTGTGTTACAGCGGACAAAACTTGTGGGGGGCAACATGACAGATAAGCAAGAAGCAGGCAAGCTGTTTTCAAACTCAAACCCAGCCCATGTGGTTCCAAAGTCCGTTCCTGAACCTCTATGCATGCTGTCCTCATGTCCCTGTGAAGCAGCCCAAGTGACCTTCAGCAGCAGCTACGTGAGAAATGGTTACAGGTGCCAGTATAAGAGTCAGAGTGCCTGACCTCGCAGCTTCATTGCTAAATATTTTTGGGCAAGTTATTTAACCTCATTAGGCTTCAATTTCCTCATCTGTAAAAATAGGTCCAATAATAGTACTTGCCTATAAAGGGGTTATAGTGAGACTTGAAAGGGTCTGACCCACTAAGGGTATTCAATAAATGAGAGTTACTAGTATTATTACCTCACCACAAATACAATCAATATTACAGGTTTGTTCCCACTTAGGGGTGAATAAGCATGTGTGTTATTTCATGTTTCATGTTTCCATGAAAAAAAATAAGAGCCACTATTTAGTGAGCACTACTATGTGTCATGCAGTAGACTAGGTGCTTTATATACATGATCTGATGCGTCATATATATGACCTTATTTATTCCCTGTGGCCATCCTCCTATTCAGATGAAGAAAATGAAGCTCAGAGAGGTTGAATGACTTGCTTGAGGTCACACAGCTAAAAAATGATGGAGCTAAACTTTGGTTCCAGGACTGACTCCAGAGCCCACGATTCTAGCCACTAAGATACACACTGTCTCTCTGAAGTAATAAACTAAAAAAAAAAAAAAAAAAAAAAAAAAAAAAAAATCCCAAGAGTTGCTACCCTCAACTGCGTATAATCTTTTAAAGAAATTGCTTTGAAAGGTGCCAATTTATCCCATCAATGCTGCCATTGTTCCTACTCTTTGGCCCTCAGAACCATCCACAACCCTCACGAGAAAACTAGTCTTATTCAATTATATCAGCCTCATCTTTTAATCTAACATGGTATTACTTAACTCGATTATTCACCTTATTCCCCAGACTTTGATCTAAATGAATTTTGGCTGTTGTTAAAAATCAAATCCACCTTTAAAGCATAAAGATTTGCCCCCATCAAGATACTCCAAAGAATGTACTTAAGTGCCTAAAAAAGAAAGGAACCAGAGTGTTTTTAACAGTATCTTTGGAATAAGTGATTCGTCTTCCAAGGAGACTGCTTTGAAGGGGAGACTCATGTGGGATGCATAAGCTCTGGTATGTTTATTTAAAACATACCTTAAATTTCCTCAGATACATTCACAAGTAACTTGCCTGGAAGCCCCAGACACTCAACTGTTAAGGCAGGGGAAATTGATCAGGTCTCTGAGTCCTTTTCAACTGTATCTTTCTTGGACTTCTAAACTTTTATTCAGCAGATTATAAACATGAGCAAAAGAGTTCATTGAGGAAAGGAATCCCCACCTAAACAGACATCCTCACACATACACCTTGGACCAGTTCTCTGTTCTGCAATGCTGAGCCGTAAGCCAGAAATGGCAGTTGGTAGCTAGAGAGAGTTTTGGGCTCTGAAGGGACAAGTGAAGGGACAGTATTTGTGCAGCCTTTGTTGTTGTTGTCGTTGTCGTCATCGATAGGAAGTCAGTGATTCTCTAATTCATGGAGCTACCCTGAACTTAAATGCCTGCCAGTTGCTAGAAACCACGAGTTGCGCCTGATTTGGGTGCTGGATAACTTTTGACAAAATTTCTCCATTTGATTTTTACATGGCCTCCCATTTGATAGTTAATTCAATGTCAGATGCATGGGACTGTCCTTTGACACCCTTTCTTAGGAACCAACATTTGGTGAGTCAGGGTGGCTACCCCAGCCCAGACATTCTAACTGGGTTTAGGCTCTACATCAGACCCTACTTAAATCCCTTCTTCAAATCAACTCCAAGCACAGACCTTCTACTTTCTGCAGTAGTCTAACGTTGGTTTCTTTAAGCTCTCGTCATCTTACTTTTGCCTACACTGCTGCCCCATTTCTCACAAAGCTTCCCTGGTAACCATACTGTGCTTCCCAGATGTTCGCAACCCTGAAATATCCCAGATGACAAAATGTATACACATTGTACTTGTCCAAGTGAGTCCATCTTCACTTACTTTGGTCTAATTCCCCTTTGTCTTGTCAGTTAAATAGTAAAACTTTGATTCGCATAATAGGGAAAATAATGCCTCCCCCAAGATGTCCAGATTCTAACCCAAGAATCTGTGAATATGTTACATTATATGGCAAAGGGGAATTAAAGCCCTAGATGGAACTAAGCCTGCTATTTGGCTGACCTTAAAACAGGGAGATTATCCTGGATTATCCAGGTAGGCCTAATGTTATCACAATGTCTTCAAAAGTATGCGATGGAGGAGGAGCTTAGAGCAACGTGATGCAGAACTGGAGGCAGAAGAGGAGGTCAGAGCAATGTGATAATAGAATCGAACACACTATTGCCGGCTTTGAAGATGGAGGAAGAGGACCATGAGCCAAGGAGAATGAGCAGCCTCTATGAAGCTGGAAAAATCAAGGAAACAGATTCTTCCCTAAAGCCTCACAAATGGAATGCAATCCTGCTGAAACCTTGCTTTTAGCCCAGTGAGATGCATTTTAGACTTATGAACTACAGAATTTAAGATAATAAATTTGTGTTGTCTTAAGCCACTAAATTTATGATTCTGTGATTTGCTACAGCAGCAATAGAAGATATAGTTACCTAGGACCTAAATAACGAGAAAATACAATTCACTGACATTTTTTCTGCTTATCACTTTCAAGAGAAGTATCCAAATCTCAAGAAAAGTTGAAATTAACAACTTACTAAAGGGCGCCAGGCTGGCTCATTCAGTTAAGTGTCCGACTTCGGCTCAGGTCATGATCTCCCGGTCTGTGAATTAGAGCCCCTGGTTGGGCTCTGTGCTGACAGCTCAGAGCCTGGATCCTGTTTCAGATTCTGAGTCTCCCTCTCTCTCTGCCCCTCCCCCTTTTATGCTCTCTCTTGGTCTCAAAAATAAATTTAAAAATATATATTAAAAAAAATTTTAATTAACAACTTACTTTTAAGCAAGATCTTAAATTGGGTTCTTTGGAAACAGACTCTGAGATGGAAAGTTGGGGGCCACTGGTTTCTTAGGGAGAGCTCTCAGGGGGTGCACATTTAAAGAGTGAGGACCCAACAGAGGGAGACGCTGGCCTGCAAAGCAACTGGATCTGAGGCCTTAGCAGACCCCATGGGCAACTCTGCAGCTGCTACAGCTCTTTAGAATTGTCCGAAATTGAGGCCATGGGGCTGAATTTATGTATCCACATTATCCAATCTAGGAGGGATAATGATCTTGGGCCAGGGCGTTCCTGGTTGCT
Source organism: Puma concolor (assembly GCF_028749965.1). Taxonomy (NCBI): domain Eukaryota; kingdom Metazoa; phylum Chordata; class Mammalia; order Carnivora; family Felidae; genus Puma; species Puma concolor. Next base: position 189,285,081 of record NC_141674.1, read on the forward strand.
GAAGGCAAGCTCCAGCTAGAACACAACTGTGAGTCATCAGCTGCTGATATTCCCAGCTGCTGGGGGACTGGTAGATCAGTCTTGAGGAAGGGATCTGTGTAGGCACTATAGTATTCCCTGCAAGCGAGCTGTATTTCCAGGATATGCAAGCTCTGAGATCCGTCTATGTTCCATCCTGTGATACAATGGTTAAGAAGAAGAGCTATTACTCGTTTGGTCCTTCTTATGCAGTGCTTAAGGACTTTGCTCTCATCCTCTCCAATCCTAACAAAGTAACTACTACTAGCTGCATTTTACAGATGAGAACACTAAGGCTCAAGAGCTCAGATGAGTGAAGTACTTGGTCTCAGGCCACCCAGCTCATTAAGGGGCAAAGCCGGGTTTTTACATCAAAGCCAACCCACTTCATCTCCAGCCCACCAGAAAGCACATGCAGCAAGTTCTTAGGAAGCAAATTAACGTTTACAAACATTAATCTGACACCGCAGGATTCCTGGCCCTCAAAGGAAGATAAGATTATGTTTGTTAAACTCTGCTTCCTAAATAGGAAAGGGGGCCTGATACCAAACGATAAGATATTAAACCAGGGTCGAAATGAAAAAGAACTTCTGGTGGCCCAGAGGGTTGAGCAGATCAAGGTTTGTACTACACACTGTAAATCAAAGTTAATTACATTTTTGCTCCACATTGTACACAGTGAATTGGGTCGTAATTTTTACATATGCCTTAGTGTTCTTTTCCCGAATGGAAGCTCCTAGGGGAAAAGCATCAAGTTGGTCTACCTTACCTTGTATGGCCCCTGGCACCGCATCAACGCAGGACAGCACATAATAAATACCATTTGATGATTTTCTTCCCTTGCAGTCATGACCCAGACCCTGTCTAACGGCCTATAATGCAATATCATTCACTGTAGCACTCTCCCTGAGGGTTGGATCTAGAAAATATGGTGCTCTGAAAAACGCTGTAAAAGCTCTCTTCTTTAATAAGAATCCTGGTGTCCTGTGATGGATGCTATAAAACCGCGGACTGGCTGGGGTGTTCATAGCCGCGTGGGCCCGTTAACAATGTCTGGTTCTGTGGTAACATACTTCATATCCTGGAAAGGAGGAGGTAGTCACCAGAGTGCAAAAGCGAAAGCATTTATTATAAATAACACTAGGTGACCCTGGAGTAAACACAGCTGTGCCCTCATGGTGTCTTGTCAGTGGTACTCCCTCAGTAGATTAAAGAAATCCATGTTTTATGGGGCCATTACTTATTCTGTATCTACACCACAGAAGGCTGCTTTTCCATCAGACCTTACTTACTGCCTATAAGGTTTCAGGCCCTGGAATTGCACGAAGTGGAGATGCTTCACTAGAACACTTAGACTAGAATGTTCTGATATTTTCAAAGGGGAATGAGGATCAGTTCTTATTTATTACTAAATGATTTACACAGCGTTTCTGGCTCTGCACAACTCGTAGCAGCCCTACTGCTTTCTTAGATCCGTCTCACCCACCGCTGCAGCTGGGATGGTGGAATGAGCATGAGACTTTATTTAGAAAGTTTAGGGGCCTGGCTCTGTCATCTACTAGCTTTTGGGACTCAGGGCCGTTCCTTTAACTGACTAAGACCTATTTTTCTCATCCTCAAGTGGAGACAATGAGCTCTGCTTCTTAGAATTGTGCTGAGTTATATCAGTGGTCCCCAAATTAGGGGGCTGAGTGGGAATGCAGTAGTAATACATGGTGAGACTCCTTAAGTTGCTGGGGAAAAATTAGAATATATATGGATATCATCCCATTTAAATAACATTATAATATTATTATATACATATTAGTAAATATAAATATTAAATACATAAAGTTAAAACCTTACAACAGTTAATAGATACCACATACGTATATGTGTAGTATGTATGTGTGTATATATAAGACATTTGTGGGGGCGCCTGGGTGGCGCAGTCGGTTGAGTGTCCGACTTCAGCCGGGTCACGATCTCGCGGTCCGTGAGTTCGAGCCCCGCGTCGGGCTCTGGGCTGATGGCTCAGAGCCTGGAGCCTGTTTCCGATTCTGTGTCTCCCTCTCTCTCTGCCCCTCCCCCGTTCATGCTCTGTCTCTCTCTGTCCCAAAAATAAATAAACGTTGAAAAAAAAAAAAAGACATTTGTGGGATTTTTTTTCTCCATTTTGGCTGTTAAAAACAATGCTACTGTGAACATTCATGTACGAGTTTATGCGGACATATGTTTTTATTTCCCTTGGGTATATACTTAGGAGTAGAATTCCTGGGTCATATGGTATCTCTATGTTTAACATTTTGAGGAACCGCCAGACTGTTTTCCAAAGCAGTGGCACCACTTCACATTCCCACCAGCAGTGTATGAGCGGAACCTATTCATTTTCATGCCAAATCCTCATTAACTCCTATAGGAATTCCCCTTTGGGTAGAAGGACTGGCTCCTGGCCCTTAATCCTGAGGGAAGAAGTAAGAAGTGTTTGCTGTGGCTGCCTCTGCTCTCAGCTCTGCTTGGAACTTGTCTTAGAGTAGCCGGGCTACCCCCTTTGTTTCAGGCAGCTTCAGTCTCTGGGATGGTTGGAAGAGAATGTTTATTTTCCTGTTTCTTAGGAGTGTTTTGAGGAGGGAAATTCTTTGTGATCCTTGGAATGAAATAGCACAATTTTATGGAGTCCGTTGGTGGTGGTTGCCACAACAAAATGAATAGCTGTGATACTTAAAATTATTGAATGTTAGCTTTGGAAGGGTCAGTAAAGAGAAGGTCTAGTCCAGGCCTGGTAAGAAAGCTGTGGCCCACATGGCAGTCTGATCAATAATAGGTGCGTAGGATCGGGGAGCTCTGTCCAGGCTCAGGAAAAGGGCTGTGATTGACTAGCAATGTCTGCCCAGGTGACAGGAGGGTATCAGCGGTGGCACTTATGCTACCTATTTGCTTTCCCTGATTAAAGCCAGCCACAGTACCCCTGAGGCTGCAGCCAGGGTCACACAGCTGGTTAATGATAGAGTTGGAACAAGAATCAGTTCAACGTTTTTTCCTCTGTATCATACTGTCCCCAGTACTAAAAAGTGTCTCATAAAGGGTCGGTTTAGGGACAGATTACCAAATCAGCAGGTCAGTTTCCATCCTGCTATGTTCAGACAATTCCCATCCATGCCTGTGGGAATTACTCCATCAGGGTTAACTAGTTAATGATTATAAAGTCTTGGTAAATGCTTACTAATAAAGAGGGGGCCATTCCCATGTCCTGAACCCCCATATCTCCAGCTATCATGTGGAACTCTCTTTGAAGTCCACAAACTTTATGCATTTGTACACAGGGAGTATAGAGGGGGATGGGTTTGGGCCAAAGAAAAGAAGTTAAGCCCTTTCTGATTTGAAAGGGAACGGCTGCGTGTGTGCCTCCACTTGAACAAAGAGAAAAGGAGCTCCATAGTCAGCTCTTAGATCAGTCAAACCCCAAAGTCATTGTGGGGGAGAAATAGAATTTATCCATGAGGGAGAAATGAATATTGACTGTAAAAGATAGCCATTTTTTAAATTCTCAAATCTAATGAAATTCTTAATTCTAATGAAATCTTGAATTTCATTAAAATGTAAAATATGCCCAAGTTTCTCCTTTTCTATTTTACTAATGAATTAAATTCTATACCAGCAAAAAATCACATTGAAGAAGTGAGACCTTGGGGCACCTGGGTGGCTCAGTCGGTTAAGCATCTGATTTCAGCTCAGGTCATGATCTCACAGTTAGTGAGTTTGAGCCCCGCATTGGGCTCCGTGCTGACAGCTCAGAGCCCGGAGCCTGCTTCAGATTCTGTGTCTCCCTCTCTCTCTGCCCCTCCCCCACTAGTGCTCTGTCTCTCTTTCTTTCTCAAGAATGAATAAACATCAAAAAAAAAATTTTTTTTAAACAAACTGAGACCTTTGGTAACTAATCCCTTTTCTTTCTCTTCTAAATGTTATTGTATAAAAAAAGAAATAGTATGAAAGTTATTTCCTCTTCCTTCTGTCCCCTATTTTTTTTTTCTTTTTTCTTCCCATCATCACTTGAATACCTCCTCAACATCCTGCATTATGTCAGGATTCAAGTGACTGAGCCACAGTCCCTGTGCCAGGATTCAAGTGACTGAGCCACAGTCCCTGTGTCAGTGGCTCCGTCCACTAGGCTCAAAGTCACAAGCTCCCTACAGACCAAGGTGGAGGCAGAGATCAACTGTCTCCAGGGAAAGGGAAGGTCAAGAAGATTCTGAAAGGCAAGTAGGTAGTCAGTGGGCAGAAAAACAGGAGAGAGGCAGTCTATGGTCAGGAGGCACAAAGGCACAGAAGGCTTCCAGAACTGCAAAGCTGAAGGTGCTGAAGCATAAGGTAGTGGTGGAGGAGGGTCATCAGAAGAGCAGCAGGAAGTGACACTGGAAGAAAGGACCTCTCTTCCCATTTTCCTGGGGTGAGCCCGGCTCCAGACCCATTCTGTGGAAACAACTCTTGGGTTTTTCATCAAATTGCTGAAACTAAACCATAAATGCAGGCAGAGGGGTGTGTGTGTGTGTGTGTGTGTGTGTGTGCGCACATGCACACACACACGTCATATGCACTTGTGCTTAAGTGTATATGAGAGAGAGAGAGAGACCACATTTTACTTATCCATGTATTCTTTGACAGACATTTGGGTTGTTTTCACTTTTGGCTATTATAAATAATGCTATGAACATTTATATACAAGTTTTCATGTGGCCCTACATTCTCATTTCTTTAGGATACGGACATAGAGGCAGAATTGCTGGGTCATGTGGTCACTCTGTTTAACATTTTGAGGAACTGCCAAACTGTTTTTCCAGATACCTTTTAAAATCTGAATTTAAAGGTAACTTTAAACCTTTAAAATATATGACATTCCTCTAACAGTTGTACACCACAATCTGTGCTCCCCAAGGATTATGTGTTTATCATTGTCAAATGACAAAACTAAAACAATTTAGTAATGAGTTTGATGTCTTTTATTCAAAGGAAAAGAATCCATGGGTTGGGGGAGTATAGTGACTAGCAAGCAGCAGGAGCACTCTTCCCAAGGGATTTTGAGTGAGAGAGAGAGAGAGAGAGAGAGAGAGAGAGAGAGGTTTACCATATGTTAGAGGCAAAGGAGGCATCTGGAAATGGGGCATGACTGAGGAGGAGGTTGGGCATCTCCTTATAAGGGTAGCAGGTCCTGTTGACTAGGGTAAGGTGAGCTAGCTAAAGCTGAGTTGGAGGATTGTGATTGGTGTTAGTTTTCCTTGACAGTGAGGCATTTTCTGTAAGAGCAGGCTGACTTAGGTTTAGATCTGTGACATGGGCTGAGCTCTGGCAGGCTTCCTTTTTGTGGGTTCTGATATAAAAATTAGCTTTATCATCATATTAGCAGGACATCTTTTATTCCTGCAGTTCGGGGTTGGAGCATCATGGAACTCAGTGGGGCTAAGCTTAAAGGCAGGGGTGGGGAGGGTGTGTTCTCTATCCTCCCAGGGGAAATCCCAGGTTACTGCCTCAGACTTATGGAGAAGTAGTTTCCTTCCTGCCTGGACTAAAATCCTTTCTTGGTTTTATATAGAGGTATTGGCTTTGATCAACACTCACATCCCTTAGAACCTCCCTCCCTCTTACATTAGACCAGTGTCTATGGGATCAGTTAGGTTGAAGGCAAAGGCCTACATAGTTTTGGGGCTTCCGAATTCCCAAAGCAATACAGGAAAGGAAACACCAAGTGAAGCCCTCATCATGACCAGAAGATCTGGGCAATAATTCCCTTGATGGTTGGGTCCCAGAAGCCCAGATTGGGGAGGATAATGGGTTAAAGAAAGGTGTCATTGAACTAGGTAGCAAGCCTGGGGTGGGGAAGGGTCTAGCCTCTAGAGCTGACTGCCTTCCTACTATGTGCCAGCTGCTTTAGATCCAGCTCTTTATTTATCCCCATTTTTACAGAGGAGGAAAGCTTGGTGATGGGAAACCAAGAGTCCGATGACCAACAGCAGAAGACAGAACTGAACTGGAGATAGAGTAGGTCTGAGTCCCCCAGACTGGCCTCAGAACTGGGCCAACATCCCTGCCATCTGGAGCACAGGGGCTGGAGCAGGCATCCATTCCACACCATTCAGTGGCCCTCCGGCACCAGCACCTGGCCCTGCTCAGCAGAGCGGCTGTCACTGCTATTTTGGAGGCAATCATATATTTTTAATGACCTGCAAAATCTCCCTGTGAGAGGAGGGAGAGTTGAAATTACGGCCAAGCAATTTGCATTGCGAATCAAGTTAGCCTCCCTCCTGCTCTCCAAGAATATGCAGAAATAAATGCCTCCTAATGAACCCTGGGGGGCTGAGGCTTTGATATGAATTCTGCTGGAGGGGTAAAGAGTTCTAGGCAGACTGAGACCCAGCATGAAGTTGAAGCAGGAGGGCCAGGGCCCTTCCCCTTCAGAGCAATGGGAAAAGGAAATTGGATTATCTAGCTAGCAGTTGGTGTTTTTCTATCTCTTAGAACCACAGATGAGAGCTCCCCGCCTTCAGATGCAGGGAATTAGATTTAGTCCTATTTAACCAGCCGGCTCCCGCAACCCACTCCAGCCTCCTCACCCTGGCCTCACTCACTCTTAAGCTCCTTCCATACTCACTGAGCTTGCTGAGACCAGGAGCTCCAAAGCTTTCGTGTATTCCAAAACTAAAGAAGATGTATGAAAGATGACAGAGCTATCCCTGGCTGGCTCAGTTGGAGAGCATGCGACTCTTGATCTCGGGGTTATGAGTTCAAGCCCCACACTGGGTTTAGAGATTACCAAAAAAATAATAATAAACTTAAAAAAAAATAAAGATGATAGGTAGGTAGGTAGACAGACAGATAGATAAACTTTCTCTCTCAAGTCAGGTAGCCTTCAGTTCTGGCTGCCTTTCAAAAAACAACAGCCCTCCTCCCCTCTCCCACCACCTCCAGGGTCTGTGTTTACTCAGCACAATGAGGTATGTGTTGGCAGGTACATGCCTGTAGGAATGAGCCATGTGGGGGTTGGCCTGGGAGCTGAGTGGTGTGGGTCTGAGGGCATGTGGATGTGGTATTTGTGTGGGCTTGAGAGTGTGTGGTAATGAGGGTTTGTGTGGACTTGTGAAGGAGAGGAGGTGGGGAGACCTGTTAACAGCCTCCCTCCGGGAGTTCGTGGAGATGAGCAAAAACCCAGCTTGGACAAAGGAAATCCACAGAAGATCCTGAGCTCGGTGTCAGCTCTACCTCTGCCGTGTCCTTGCCCCAACACCTCTCTCCAGAACTGCACACACATCTCCTGACCAAGATACTCCTCTTTCACAGCTGGCCCTGCCTCAGAGGAGCCTGAAAACCCAGGAAAGCCCCTGGTGGGAAATGGGACCTCGCACCACGCCGCAGGGGTTCTCCATGGTTAAGCAGGTGGATGTATCCTTCAGACAACCTGATCAAAGCCCAATTCACTGATCAGAAGGAATAGAACAGATTCTTCTATCCCTCTATTTCCTTATTTAGAAAACAGGGATAGTAAAGGACCAATCGTAGTGGGCTGTAGTAAACACTTATGTGCTAATAAACGTGAGTTATTATTGGGGCGAATAGGTTGGTAATCACTCAGCAGTTTGGGATCCCATTATTCCAAACAATAATGGAAGAAGATGAACCTTTTTAAGATATTCTGAGGCACAGTGAGCAGAGGCCTGTGGGTTAGGGCCATATGCAAGGGAATAAATAACTTAACCCATGGTATAAGGAAGGTCTCTGCTTTCAGGATTTCCTTGTTGGGGATGGAACAGTGTACATAGATTTGGGAAATTTGTTACATCAAGATGCCCTAGAAAAAAAAAAAAAAGAGAGAGGAGAAGAACTGTTACAGATTAAAAAGAAACACAAGAGTTGCATTAATCAAATGCAACTGGGAACATTGATTAGATCCTGACTTAAATGATCAAACATTTTTTAAATTATGGGATAGTCAAGAAAAATTGAAGGCTGCATGGATATTAGATAATATTAAGGAATTATTGTGAATATTTTTAGACATGATTATGATATTGTGGTTATGTTAAAAGACCAGATAGTCTTTACCCCTTAAAAAATATACTGAAATGGGTGAAATGATAAAATGTTTTGGATTTAACTTAAAATAATCTAGCTGGTGGGGGCAGTTTGGGAAACAGGGCGGAGATAAACAAGATTGGCAAGGCGAGTATTCAAGGGGTTCTATTATATTGTTTTCTCTAATTCTATGTTTGAAATTTGTAAAATCAAAATACTAAGAAATAAAAAAGGAGGCACCAGGGTGACTCAGTCAGTGAAGTGTCCAACTTCGGCCCAGGTCACAATCTTACAGTTCATGGGTTCTAGGTCCACATGGGGGTCTGTGATGACAACTCAGAGCTTGGAGCCTACTTCAGATTTTGTGTCTCCCTCTCTATGCCCCTCCCCTGCTTGTGTTCTCTCTGTCTCTCTTTTTCTCTCTCAAAAATAAATAAACATTTTTAAAAAAAGAAATAAAAAAGAAGCTCCCTCTGGAACTGCCACTTAAAGAGTGGCTTCTGCCTTCCCAGTGTCACCAGGACAAGGTGATTCAGTCGAGCCCTTGGACCAACAGGGAGGGGTACAGCTGAGCAGTGCTTTCTAAGCCCTATAAATCAACAAGCACAGCTGAAGCCATTTAGTAGGAAGCTTGTTAATAAGAAAAATCTGGTTTAAATGGGTCATTTTATTGGGGAGAGGGAGCGGGGCATGATGGAGAACAGGGCTGCCCTGGCAATGAGGGGGTTTATAACTGGTGCCAAGCTCTCCCCCACAGGCAAGGATTGGACTGTGTTAACTCTATCACCACCTCAAACCTTTCTCAGGAGGATGGTGAATCTGAGGTGCTAGCAACAGGATTAGGGGATGGGCCAGAGCATGTGCAGGGTAGAATGCTATTGGCTTATCTATTTCACCAGATAGGCAGGCCTTCAAAGGGGTGCTGGGAGTTTTTGTATTGCAGAGAAGCCACATTGGGGATGGAGATGCAGCACAGACTCTCATGCATGAGGACAGAAAAGTGAAGAGGGAACCAGTCAACTTGATAAGATGATTTCAAGTAAAGTAACCTGAGCCAAAGAGAGAAGGCCTTCTAGAGAAGTGAGACTTTGAAGGAGAATCTTAATGGAAAAGGACCCAAGAGAAACCCTGAGAAATAAATAATAGAGCCAAACCAAGGTTAATGGTTGTGGTTAAATTGCATTAGAAAATGGTTTTTGAGGATAGGTGCCATAGAGGGTCATATGACTTGGCTTGCTCAGCCAAGGGCTAAGAGGGCCCAGGCACCTGCGTTCAGGGCATGAGTAGTGACAGGCCAAGACAAGGGGCTATGGAAGAATTATGATCTCACCCTTCTCTCCTTTCTTGATTTGCCAGCGACCCAGGTCTGCTGCAAGGGTCAGTGGAAAAGCACTGGATTTCGAGTCAAGAAACCCAAATTCCAGTTCCAGCTTTGACATTTCCTAGCAGTAAAATTTTGGGCAATCAATCCTTTGGACACTCTCAACCTCAATTTCCTTATTGGCTAACGGAATGAACAATACCTGTTTCACAGAGTTGCAATAGAGGGGTATTTGCGCAGTAAAAAGTGCACAGGATTGGGAGAGTAGGTGCCACGGAGGCTCAAGCTCAGGCCTCACCAAACTATGAGCGATGTGCCTTCAAGCCAGTCGTTGCCTCTGAGTCTCTGTTTTCTCATCTAAAAAATGGGAGCAGAATACTAGCTTAATGTGAAAACATAAAGAGAAAATGTAAGTAATCGGTTTAGAATAGTACCTAGCACAGGTGAACACTTAATGTTAGCAATTAGCATTAATGCATTAATGTTATAAAATATAAGAACGTAAATGAGGCTAAGTGTGGGAAGTCACTAAGAATGTCACAGAGAAAACACTTGGGGGTCAGGGAAGGGAGCTTGGATCTTTCCAGACTTTGGGTCGTTACAGCATTTACTTTGTATACTTTTTTTTTTTTTTTTTTTTTGGTCTTGTTACCTGGAGCACAGGGGTCACCTGGTTTTAATGCAGGCACCATTCTGCTTTGACATGCAATAGACCTGGTAGTGTCTATTAGAGCAATAAACACCGTCTATTGATTGAGATCTTTTTCCACTTGGAGAAAATGGGCAGAAACTATACCATGGGCATGATCTGAGGTTTAGGAGAAGAAAAGGGAGCTTAGAAGTTGGGAGAATAAAGGCAGAATATTGTTGTTTTCAATCTTGAGTTAGAGTGGGTAGCTTCAGAAAAATCTTTAACATGAACGATGATTTTTTATGCCAAAAATCTTAACACCAACGCAAAAAAAAAAAAAAAAAAAGTCCCGTTTGCATTACTAATACTTTAATACTCATGGGTACACACAGATCTTTAAATAAGGGCCAGCAGACGGTCATCTTTCCCAGAGTTTGTACCTTGTGGTTACTGAAGAGACGGTTATGGCACTTCCCTTGCTAAATTAAACCTCGTCCACTTCACCCACATTTGTTCCTGGCTCCTGCCACACAGTAACAGCCCTCCCTGTCCTGGCTGGTCCCCAACCCTCCCACAGAGCAGGAGGCGACCCCAGCCGATCAGGGGATGTTTTCCTTCCCGTCTGCCCCCATTGGTCCCCTGACGGTAGACGCCTGGGGTGTGAAACTGCACACCTACAAAGTTGGCCTTCTGGTTCGGGGGGCCTCAAGAGGAAACCAACAGTCCCTCTGTTTCCTGTGAATGAAGGATTATGTGATTGAAACAAATCGTACCCTCTTTCCTCTTTCCAGATCACACCAGCCAGCCCAGCAGCTGAGAGTTAAGGAAGCAGCACAGCAAATCAAAGCTGGGCTGAGACCCCAGGATTTGAAAATAGATGTGTGGGCTTCCAGATGCTTGTTTATCACCATCTCCACACTCCCTCCCTGCTTACACCTTCTCAGTAGGGAAGGCCCCTCCACTGGTGTGCAGAAAGGGTTAATTTCCTCTGGGGCGGGGGTGGGGAGGGGATTCTACCACCCCCACTGGCTTGCTGTTTTGTTCCCATGGCTTTCTTTCCACTTTCTTCTCTAGTAGGCTGATTTGAGTTTGAAGGGGTTTGTGTCACACCACATCTGCCACTGCCAGCTGGGCTCCAGGCAGGGAATATACACCTTGTTGACATGGGACAGCACTGCCCAGGGTGCCCCAAGGGCCCCGGAGCGCTTTTTACACGGAGAAGAGCAGCCACTTGGCTCCTTCTGTAACTAATCACCACCGTTGTTGAAACATTACTACTTTTGTTACAACCACTAATGCCCCAAATGAGGAACAGGCGCTTTGGGGTAACATCAAACACAGGATGGTCACTTCTCATTTGCGATCCCCTGGTCCTCCCAGTGAATGTGGGGGGAAGCCCCGTTTGATTGCTCTGTTGGCAGGGCTGGAACAGTGCTGGGATCTGCCAGTCTCCTGTTTGTTTGTTTTTGAGGGTTTCAAATGTACTTTATTTCTTCAATCATACCATTTTTTAATGGGTACACAGTGCTTTTACTTGGCATCAGTTATGAGCTGGTTTTGAAGCAATTCAGTATTACACCAGCTAGGATGATTACCGATCTCTCCATTGCTATGGGGCGAATGCCAACAGGGGACAGTTTTCATTCGATTTTCATTTGCATTGCCCTCTGTGCCCATACAGCAACACAGCTAATACGACATTACCCTACGTGTCAAGGAAATCAAAAGTCCAGTTCTGTGGCTTTGCCTTGCCGTTGTTTGCTGATTGCTTTGAATTTGGAGTGACTTGGTGTGTTTTTGGCCAAAGGAAACATCATCAAACTGTAGCCAGCACTGCAGTAACCACAGCTGCGGGTTTGTTTCAACTTCATGTCAAGCACACTTGCAAAGAACCCTGAAAAAAACTGTCTCCTTTTTAAATCAGGGCGGCATCCCCGAGGAAGGTTTTGGGGTACAGAATCTGAAAAGCCTTATAGGGGAATGAGTGCAAAGAGCATGGGACTGGAAGTCACCCAGCCTAAGTTTGAGTCTTATCTTTACCTCTCACCACTAGCTATGTGAACTTGGATCATTGCTTGCCTTCTCTGAGCTTGTTTTCTCATCAAAAAACCAGAAATACTAATAGTATAGGGTTATTATGAGGGCTCAAAGAAATGTGGACAGGTGGTTAGCACAGTGCCTGGCACCCAGTAGGGGCTCCGTAATGAAAGCTATCACAGTCATGTTGATCTTGGCGTCTGGCACCCTTCACAGACCGCCCCCTGTACACACACGCATCAAGCCACACCCAACATCCCTTAGCAAAGTAACTAGCTTATGATTTACACTTCTCTCCTCACTGGCCCTGGATCTGGGGAAACCAGATGGAGGTCATAGTAATAACAACAACCCTTCCTGGCTTATAAAGCACAAACACCAACACCCTACTATCTAATCCTCAACCATCTTGTGGGGTGTATATGTATCTTCATTTTTTTTTTTTTTTTTTTCAGAAGAGAAAGCTAAGGTCCCAAGGGGTTAAGTGAGGTACCCAAGGTCACACAATTTATAAATGACAGACCTGGGCCTGAAGTTCAATGTTCTTTCTCCCACTCCAGACTTCCTGCTACCCAGTGCTCTGCCCACACAGGGAGGTAAACACCCTAACTCCCCCTAAACATTTACCATGCCCATGTCCCAGAGGTATCTGCTAGGGAGTTAGCTTACTTACCTATGACAATATACAACTGTCAGTGAGTTACCTCTCCCAGATAAAATATTTGTACTGGGGCGGGGGGGGGGGGGGTCTTCTGTTTACTAGGCCTTGACCCAAAGGATTTACTATAATGGGGACTTTTAGGTCTTGTGTGGTGAATTACATTAACCCCCTGAGTGACTGCCTTTCCCTCCTGTGTAGAAGGCTTGTCACACACATTGGGCTGTGGCTACATGAAATAAAGGGGAGACATCACACAATTGTAAAGTTGTCAATGACCTTTACCTGAGTAGGACATAGCCCAATGGTTGGGCCTCTGTGTTCTAGACCTAACTCCATCTTCTTTTCCAGCTGGCTCAGCCATTGAGATGTGGCCAAAGGGGGCCAGCTTAACCTTTCTGGGCTGAGCCAAAGGAACCATAAGCTTTTCAATAACATACACATCTCATTTGTTCTTGATAACACACTGTGAGGTTGTATGAGGTAGGTGCCATTTTCCCTTGTACAGATGAGGATGCTGAGAGATCCAGCAGGCTTAACTAAGTTGCCCAAGATCCCAGGCCAGCATGTGATGGTATCCAGACCAGTCTTATTCTTTTAGAATGGTGGCTCTTCTACTCTTTCCTACAGACCCTGAACTTCCTGGGTGTGTACAGAATGAAGCAACCACAAGTTTATCCTCCCATAAGGCCAACCCTTGACTCTGCAGATGGTACAGTAAATCATGGAGATTGGAGGAACCCACAGAGACCACCCCGTCCACCACCACACTGCATTTGGGTGTGGACCCTGGAACTCCACTATGATGTGTGTTTGGAGAGAACCCAAAGACAACTCCCTTCCAAATGGAAGCAAGGAGAAGCAAGCTCTAGCTGGCTTTGTAGGTCGAGGGGGAGGTCAGGGATTGACCTAGTTCTGCTCTCTAAGGATGTGAAGGGTTAACTGTGTCTGTCATTTCCCCTAGGACTAGCAAGAAATTGTGGGTTTAAATCATAGCAGTAAAAGTCAGGATTAACATTAGAAGGAACTTTCTGACCATGAAGGCCACAAGAAGCTGAAGCAGATTCATATGAAAGGGGAGAGGAAGCTACTTCTTTGGAGAGCTGGAGGAAATAGGTTAGCTGCCGGGTAGGGTAGCATACCCATCATGGAGATGAGGAAATTGAGGTCTAGGATTACTAGATTTCCCTTTGAGCCTTGTGGCTAAAAACTGCTAGAAGACACCATATAAACAGAAAGTGTAACTACACTTATTTTTAATTGAATAATCATTGCTTCCAATTTAGGATGATTTCAACAATGCTTCTTCTTGTACTTCTATTTTGGCTCTCTAGGGGAAATTTGAAGTTTCCTGGTAATTTATAATTTTAACCACAGTTTTCCTGAGGCAGTAAGTTTATATGGGAAAATAGTTCACTCGGAATCTTAAATTTTTCTTCTATGTTATAATTTGCCATCACACTAAACACACATGTCATTATCTCATAAGCTCATAATTGCTGACTCCTCTAACCCTGACATCTCCAGAACAGGTAGTTCTTCTTCAAAGAACATATCATTGCGATATCAGTACAAAATCCGGGTGCCTCTATGTGACAGGTAGAGAAATTAAAAAAAAGAGAAATGACACCCAAGAAGTAAAGAAATAAGGACATTCTGTGACCCTGAACTTTGAAGCTTTCTCCTCCTTGGATTGGAAGATCCTGTCCTTCATATATGATATGCAGCTGGGGGTGATGTCTTACACCCAGAGGGCATGTGTTCCACTGCCTTTCTGGGAGGTGATGGGTTTACACAGATCCAAACCCACTCTTGCTTGTCCTCTCTCCCTTGTGTTTATGAGATGGCTCCCAGGTGAGTGAGCGGAGGCTGGGGGTACTGAATCACCAGGCTGCACAACTAAACCTGTGACCTTATGTTATCCTGAGCTAGCCAGACAGCATGAACAATAAACGATTGAATCATCATCAAGCCTGTATTACAGAAGAGAGCAGTGCTTCCCAACCTTTCTCACATTGTGGCACAGTGATACGACAATACAATATTATGATAACACAATAATAATAATCTGGGATAAACAGATGAGGTTATTTGCAACCAGTCAGGTGGCTCCAGCCATTCTAGGCCTTGCCTAGACATCCAAAGGCTGAAGGGCCAACAGTTTGTACCTCATATTAGGAGGCTCTAGAGTAGAGTAAAATGGTTGAGGTAGAACAGTCTCCAGGTGGGAGAGGGCTCTGAAATTAGATGGCTTGGATTTGAGTCTGGGCTTAGTCACTTCTGACCTTGGGTGAGTTGCTTAATCCCTCATTGCCTCAGTTTGTTCACAGACATATAACAATATTAATAACAATACTGGAGCATCTGACTCCTGGTTTTGACTCAGGTCATGATCCCAGGGTCATGGGATTGGGCCCCATGTCAGGCTCCATGCTGATTCTCTCTCTCTCTCCCTCTGCTCCTCTCCCCCACTCACATGCTTGTTTGCTCTCTAAAAAAATTAAAATAAAATAATAATAATAATAGTACTTACTTTATGGGGCTGTTCTTTTTTTTTTTAAGACTTTATTTTTTTAAGAAATCCCTACACCAAACATGGGGCTCAAACTCACAACCCCAAGATCAAGAGTCACATACTCCACCAAATGAACCAGCCAGGCACCCTTACGTGGAGATGTTCTAAGGATTTAATGAGTTAATCCCTGTAAAGTGCTTAGAAAAGTGTCTGGCCCATAGCAAGCACTGGATAAATGGCAACTACCGCTGCTCTTGCTGTATTAGCTCCAGAGTCCCAGGACCTGCTTCCCAGCAGAGGGGAGCAAACATAAACAGCATTACGTTCCAAATCTAGTTAGAAACTGCAGTCAGATGATTCATTGTCGTATCAGAATCTCTGCCTCTTCCTTTCTCTCTCACCCCTTTCCTTCTCCCCTTCCCTAATGTGGCTGTGGATGCTTAAGAGGTAGCAAAGAGGAAAGAAATTGACCTGGGAGCAGGAAATTCACATCCCAGCTTGGGTTCTTCCACCCACTCCAGGTGGGCTGCCGCTGGATATGTCACCTCATTTCTCGGGCCTTCAAGCTCCTCATGGATTGAGAGACAATGATTGACCAAGTGACAGCAGAGGTCTCTTTCTGCTCTAACATGTCACGGCTGTTCCATGGTGCAGAATTACGTAGTATGGTATGTGTGCCTGGTGGCTAGGGCCTAAATGTGCAGCCCTAACATCTAGGATGATTAACACAAAACAAGTTAATGTTTACTGTGAATCAAAACACACCAACACATCCCCACCTGCAGTAAGAACTTCAGTTTGCCAATGTTGCCCTCCCACTCGCTGAATTCTAAATTAGACCCTTTTTTACTTCAAGAATAAATCTGTAAATATGTCTCCTAGGTAACATCTTGTTAGCTTCATTACTCAAAGCTCTTGAAAATAATAGAACTGCATTTCTGTTTAAAAATAGTTAGTAATTCAGTCCTCTCATTTAGGCCTCCCACCCAATTAATCTGAATTAGTAAAGCATGTTCATTTCTGCTCAGATGAGGACACTGGATAAAACACACAATCTTATGTTCATCCATGAGAAATACAATTTAAAAATGTCATTTCCCAGCATCTGGGATTATTCTTTCCTAGGTCTGTTTTATTTAGAGGTGGATATAACACGTACATCTTTCTTGCTATTAAAAATTAATATTTTAGCCCAAATAGTCACACAGAAATAACAGCCAGGGCAACATCTCAATTCAATCCTGAAGGGCCAATCCTGACAAGAACTATCCCACCTTCAGGGTTGAGGAGAATTTGCTCTCCCTTTCTCTTTACCCTGTCTTCTGGAGAGGATGGTCCTCTGGAGCCCTTTCCCACATCTCCTGGAAACCAGCTGTATTGCTCTTGCAAAACCATGCCAGAATGTCCTAGCAGAGGGGAGTCAGGGCAGACACGTGTGGCCTGAAGGACTTGGCAGAACAAAGTTCCTCCAAGCAGGGCCTGAGGCTTCACTTTGTTTTTACTGAAATAAATGCCCCTCCTCTGAGAAGCCCAGCCCAGACATGTGTGAGAAAGACTTTCCTGGAGTTTGGACACCTACCACAGGTTCAAAACACTGCCAGTCCCATCCAATGTTCTCAAAGCCTTGGAGAGAGCTTTGACCTCTTTCTCAGGAACAGATGGGCTGACAACCTGGAGGAGAGCCAGGCTGAAAAACTAGTCATCCTCAGAATCATATTATGGGGCTGTGGGGGGACCCCAGGGTCAGCAGCAGTGGCATTCAGGGATCTGCATCCTGGAGGGGGAGGGGAAAGGCAAGATGAATGTGGCCAGGACTTTTATTGCCTGTTACCTTTGACAAATGACAGTGGTTAGCAGAATGAGTTCACCAGCAAAGAAAACACAACTCTCAAGGCAGCCATGGAGCCCTTTGAGAAGTGCATTTTCCCTCTCCTACTGGCACAGTCAACACCAAGACAGAAAGAAGCAAGCCGCTGAGTGTGGCCTAGACCAACCAGGCTCTTCCATGGCTTGGTTCCTGTGGGAGGCTGAATAATGGCCCCCAGAGATATCCAGATCCTAATCCTTGGAGCCTGTCAATGTTACCTCATATGGCAAAAAGGACTTGGCAGGTGTGATTAAATTAATGATCTTGCGATGCGGAGATTATCCTGGATTATTGAGGTGGGGGGGCCCAAATGTAATCACAGGTGTCCTTATCAGAGAGAGGCAAAGGGAGATTTGATTACAGGAAACAAGGCAATATGAGGGCTGAAGAAGATTGAAGGAAGGGGCCACAGGCCAAAGAAGAGGTCAGCCATGAGAAACTGAAAAAAGGCAAAGAAACCAATTCTCCAGAGCCTCCTAAAGGAACCGGTCCTGCTAACCTTGACCTTAGCTCCATGGGACTGATCTCAGGCTTCTGGCCTCAAGTAAGTACTAGATGCATATAAATTTGTGTTGTTGTTTTAATTTTTATTATTTTTGAGAGACAGAGAGAGACAGAGATCAAGCAGGGGAGGGAGAGAGAGAGAGAGGGAGACACAGAATCGGAAGCAGGTTCCAGGCTCTGAACTGTCAGCACAGAGCCTGATGCAGTGCTCGAACTCACAGACACCAAGATCATGACCTGAGCTGAAGTCAGCGGCTTAACTGACTGAGCCACCCAGGTGCCCATAAATTTGTGTCGTTTTAAGCCACTAGGTGTGTAGTGATTTGGGTCAGTAGTAATAGGAAACTCAAAAAATTCCTGGGGAGGGGGTATGTCCCAGATGCAGGCCTCCCTTTATGGCAAAGGGACTCCTGAATAAAGAAGGAGCATCAGTGCACCTCCAGGCAGATATTCCCACAGCCTGAGCACTGCATCATTGGCCAGCACTGGCAGTATTCAGGGCAGGGATGGGAAAAGGAAATTGTCATCTATTGAGCACCTACTATGTGCTTCACTGTTCACGTATTATCTCATTTAACCCTCACAGCAAACTTGTAAGGTAGATGCTAGCACTTCCTTTTCTGATGGAGGCACTGAGCTCAGAGACTTCAGGACATTTACCCAAGGTCACACAATTGGTCAGCAGTTCCCCAGGTATGTTTAGATATGGCTTGCCCCTCCCCTGACCTGTGTACCCCTTCCTTAGGAATCCTCCAAAGTAAGAGATTAGATGAGGCAGTTGCTATGGCTGTAGTTCCAAGGAGTTCATTCATTCATTCATTCATTCACTAAACACTTAGTTATCATCTCCCAAATGCTCTGTCCTGCACTGTGGGAAAATGGTGACCTTCTGCCTCAGGTCACTTCCAAGCCAGGAACAGATATTTATGAGACAATTTATGTGGGCATTTCCCTCTAAAAAGTCCACCGCCCATCTCGGGCAAGGACAATTGGCACAGAGGATCATTCATGGTCCACAATAAGAATTACTCTATTTTACCAAGAAGGAGCTAAAGCTTGGCCTTGTTGGTGACTTGTCAGAACAGAGAGAAGAGGAAGTGGGCTTCTTCATGCCAAGAGGAATGACACTGGTTTGAAATCATAAAGTTTTCCTGGAGGTGTACATAAGTTTGCATTGGGCCCCAACACACCCTACACACTACAGGTGAGTGTTGGTTAATGGTTGGCCAGTTTAGGGATATAGGCTATGACCTGGAACAGTTCTGCTAAACTGACCCAAAGTTGGGGCGCCTGGGTGGCTTGGTTGGTTAAGCGTCCGACTTCGGCTCAGGTCATGATCTCAGGGTCTGTGAGTTCGAGCCCCACGTCGGGCTCTGTGCTGACAGCTCAGAGCCTGGAGCCTGTTTCAGATTCTGTGTCTCCCTCTCTCTCTGACCCTCCCTGTTCATGCTCTGTCTCTCTCTGTCTCAAAAATAAATAAACGTTAAAAAAAATTTTTTTTTAATAAAGAGGAGAGGCAGATTTAAATAAATAAATAAATAAATAATAAATAAATAAAATAAATAAACTGACCCAAAGTTTAGCATGGACTGACTTCTATCACATCAGGCTCTGTGAGAGGCAAGAACAGGACCTAAAACTTGCACCTACATTAGCTGCTCTGTACCTGGGGTATAAAAGACAGGCACTATTGAGTTCTTACTGGATATTCCACTCTTTATGTCGTTGCCCAGCAATAATGTTGACTTGTGTCCCATTTGGTCTGTAGTTGTTTCAGATAAGATGCTCTCAGTTGCAAATAATAGAAAATCTAATCCAAATCAGCTCAAATAAGCAAGGTATTTTATTGGCTCCATTTAACTTGAAAGTCTAGGAGTAGGGCTGGCTTCTAGGGAGGCTTGTTCTAGTACCCCAAACAATGCAATGAGGCTTTTTCTCCCCCCTTTCAATTCTCAGCTTCATGTCCCCATCAGATTCTTCCCACATAAGGCTTTTTTTTCATGACCCCCAAGACAGCTGCCAGTACCCCAGACTGAGTCTTTTTGGCCTTAATGGGTAGAGTAGGATGATGTTCCCAACTGGGAGCCAACCAAGAAAGCCAGGAGAAATGTAATGCACTGATGGTTGAAAGCAGATCACATGCTCCCTACCTAGCCCTGGGAGTGGAAGCACCTAGGTACACACAGCTGAGAAGGGGAGGAAGGGTGATTCCCCATAGGAAACTGGGGATGTTATTAAGAAGGGAAGGGGAGAATGAATGGATACTGGGGAGCCAACCAAAATGTCTATGAAATGCCTATAAAACTGATAGAGTTTTTTTGTTGTTGTTTTGATCTTAAATGAACAAATTTTCTACCTTCTTAATACTTCCTCAAAATGAATAATCTTGCAAGGGCTTCCTTAATTGGGTACTTATGATATCACATACTCTTTAACACTCCAATGAACAGATTTCTTCTTCATTAAGGGTACAGGGCTTTTAGATGTCAGCTCTTCCCTCTGTTCCCTCTCTGTGCTTCCCCTAAAAGAAGCAGTGCTGAAATATTGCCCTTGATTAATCACAGGCCAATTATCTAGTTTGTGGATTATCAGGACTCCTCCTTTTTCTTCCCACATCCTGCCTGCCTTTTAGCCATCCCCCTGCTCATTAACAAGTCTGCCTGAAAAGATAGGGTAAAAAAAAAAAGAAAGAAAGAAAGAAAAAGAAAAAAAAGAAAAGAAGAAAAGAAAAGAAAGGAAAGAAAAGAAAAAAAAAAGAAAAGAAAAAAGAAAAGAAGACTCCAAATCAGCCAGTTTAGCAACTTACCAACCCTGGAAAATTTTTTGAGGAGGAAATTGAAAAGAAATGATGACATGAGATTATCCTGAATTTCTATGATCTGTGATAATTTTATTGACTCCTTCCCCAAGCCCTTTCTACCTCTACTTCCATCCTTCTTAGACCCAGTGAAAACAGCTGAATTCTCCAGAAAAGGCACATTTCTTAGACACCCGGACATTTCAAATAGCTCTACTCCTATTCTCTCATTTCCCCAGTATCTCAATAATTCTTTAAATAACCATTTTTTTTGTTTGTTTTTGTTTTTGTTTTTGCATCAAGACAATTGCTTTTGAGATCTGTCGGGAGGGTAATACTCAACCCTACTGTCCAAATCAAGAATTCAGACTCCATGTCTCTGTTTCCTAATGAATAGGAGTCAGATAAGCATAGTAGATTTTGCTACCTCAGGCGAACAAAGTGACAAAGTGAAGTGGCCCCTTGGGTGAGGTAGGGCCACTGAGCACCCCTCCTATCAAGCCAGAGTGCCTCCATTACCTTCACCAAGCATCTGGTCACCATTACCACCCACCACCCGCATCTAACTGGCCCCTCCTAATTCTGGTAGGGTGGACTAGAATGGCAGCCTCCTAGGGCTTCGGTCTCCTCGGCAGAATTCGAACAAAAAGGAAAAGGATATCATTTCTGTTTTCCAAAGACCATTTTCCCAACATCTAAAAACACACCATTGCCCTTTGAGATTTGTCTTTCTCTTGATCATATCTGGTAGAACAGAGATGTCCCATTTGGCTATTGGATAGGAGTAGTTATTAGAAGGATCCAGCTCCTCATGCCGTAATGTGAGAGTAACCCAAAGTAGTTTCAGTAATGAAACCGGGGGAAGTGTTTTCAAATCCAGACTGCTAGTCCCACATTCTGTCTGTAAGTCTTGGTAGAAGGTAGGGGGTCAGAGACTTGCCTTAGTCAGTTTGGGCTCCTGTAACAAACTAGATTAGTGGCCAATAAACAATAGAAATTTATTCCTCATTGTTCTGGAGGTTGGGAAGTCCAAGATCGAGGCACCAGCAGATTTTGTGTCTGGTGAGGAACCATTTCCTGGTTTATACATGGTCATCTCTTTGGCTTTTCACTAGGTCCTCACATGGTAGAAAAGTAAGGGAGCTCTCTGGGGTCTCTTTTACAAAGCCACCAATCCCATCATGAGAACTCCACCCTCATGACCTAATCACCTCCCAAAGGCCCTGCCTCCAAATACCATCACATTGGAAATAGATTTCAACCTATGAATTTTGTTGCAACACACACACTCAATCTGTATTAGGGCTGCCACTTCCTTTTACTGGCAATGTGGCTTGGCCCAAATGAAAGGCACATTTATAGGCAGAGTTAAGTCACACATTGACAACCTCTCCCAGCAATGTTTGGAAGGGTCATAAGCAACCCATGCCCTTGGCAATGTTAGTGGTGACTGTCATCATGGCAGTATAATGCAATGCTGGGCTCAGAAACAGAAGAAAACTGGACTCCAGATCCACTTTTGCACCCAACCCTGTGGCCAACTGAGGCAAGTGACAACCTCTCTGAGCCTTAGTTTTCTCAACTGGAAATGTGAACCTCAATAAACCTCACAGGGTTTTCCTGAGGATCAAATGCACTAGTGTGCATAAATGTATGCAAACTGCACTCCAAATTTGAATAATGATAATGACGATCATGATGCCAGGATACATACTTGCCTTCAAATGGCCACAGTAAGTGAATAAGCTTGGGAGGAGGGCATATCTCACATTGGAGCACCCATGGATGCCTTCCCTCATGTGGGTTATTAGCCCCGTAAAAATCATGTGGGTTATTAGCCCCAGCAGTTGACTTCACAGCTGCCTCCCATCCCCACTAAGGGACATGTCATCTTCCCATTGCCCATCATTTTCGGTTCCCTCTGCCAACTGAGGATTGAAAACAGCTGTCTTTGCCTGTATGGCTTCATTTGCTTCTCTAGTCTCATTATGACCCTAATGATCAGCACCAGGCACTGTGCTAAGCACTTTATATCTACAACATTATGTAACCTATATTTGTTGGTGACAGTATAATAATAATTGTTTTTATCCCATTTTTACATGGAAAGACTCTGAAGCCTAGAAAAGATTAGTAACTGTAACTTTCCCAAGATCACATGGCTAATCAGAGACAGAAGCAGGTTTCAAAACTACCAGGGCCTGCCTGACTGTGCATTCTCTAACCATTGAACTTCACTACCTCTCTGTTCCCTTTACCCAGGTTGCAGGGAGGTCCCCAGGCCCAAGAGGGACAGTCAGCCCTGCCTCTTCTCAGCCCCAAAGAAAGGCTAGAGCTTCCTTCCTGGATCCTGGAACCTCCTCCTTGGGATGACTGAACTTCTGGACCCCACTAAGTTTCATGCAGGACCTCTGGATGAGAACCTACTCCCCTACCCCCACCCAACAGGTTCACAGATAAATGGATGCCCAGGAAGGGAATAGATCCTTACATCAGCCGGGTTTCAGGAACCTGAGGATTAATTGCCCTGCAAGCAGCTTGTTAGAGGCTGTGTTGGCAGATGAGGAGAGCAGCAATAGAATCAGCCAATTAAGCAGCCAATGGTGCTGAACTAAACGTGACCTCGTACTTAATTGTGGATGTTGTTTCTCAGCAGTTTCTCACCAGTCTGGGTTTGGGAGAAAGAATGGGACAGTGAGGGGAGGGTGAGTGGCAAGAGGAGACTCCCATTTCTTTCTTTCTTAAGGAGACAGTAGCATCAAGCATTCAGTGATTTCCAGCACAGGACAGTTGGGGAGGGGTAGCCAGTATCTTGGCTGAAGCCCAGGGGTAGCAGGCACATGACAAAGGGACCAGGCCTTATCAGCTGGACAAAACATTTCCAAATAGGCCAGAGACCCAGACTCAGGGCCATATCTGTAACAGGGGTTAAGGGACAGTGCTAGAGGCAGGAGCCTGCTGGTATGGCAGGAAGGAGCTCACATACAGTTTGAAAACTTCTCTTTCCTTTCTACTCATGATGATTAGGGAGCTCCTTGGTCCTGTCCACACTTTGTACATAAAGTATCTGGAGCACTGTATTCAGAAAACATGTGAACCTGGAAAGCAGTGGAATGGGGGGCTCAGGTGGAGGAGGAGACTCCACACCTAGCTGGGAGCAGCCAGTCTGACTACTTCACCAATGCATCCATGGCTGCCCTTGAGGGCGCCTTTCCCATTTCCCCCTCAAGAAACTACTTGCCTTTGAGCTTCAATGAGTGTAGTTTGCTGACAGCCTCCAGGTGTTAGAGCCTTCAGGCCCCACCTCCACTCTGAGGCCAGTTCTTCCTTGAGAGCCCCCAGGCAGTGACCAAGCATCCAGAAGGACTAGGGCTTAGCTGTCTCTGCTAATGTGGGACTCCTCTAATTGGCAGCCTTGGTTCCAGAGCTCTCTGTTGGGTTGGCTGAGACTCTGTCAGATCTACATTATGTTCTGAGAGTCTCTCTACCCAATTCTTCTTCTTTACCCTTTTATCTTTCACAGGTATTACCCCCCAAATCAGTCCATCCAGTCTGTCCAGGCTGTCATAAAAACAAACAAACAAACAAACAAAAAAACAAAAAACACCACAGACTGGGTGGTTGAAACAACAGCCATTTCTTGTCTTACAGATCTGCAAGCTAGAAATCCAAGATCAAGGTGCCATTAGAGTTGGTTTCTGGTAAGGCCCCTCTTCCTGGCTGGTAGATAGATGCCCACCTTACTTTGTGCTCACATTTCCTGTCTTCTGTGCAAGTAGAGAGAGAGTCTCTTTCTCTTCTTTTTTTTTTTTATGTTTATTTGGGAGGGGGGCAGAGAGAGAGGGGGGGACAGAGTTTTCAAAGCGGGCTCTGCCCTGACAGCAGACAGCCTGATGCAGGGCTCAAATGCACGAACCTGACATCATGAACTGTGTCGGATGCTCGACCACTGAGCCAAGCAGGCATCCCTCTTTCTCTTCTTGTAAGGACACTAGTCCTATTGGATCAAGGCCCCATCTGTATGATCTCTCTTGACCTTAATTACCTACTTAAAGTCTCTACCTTCAAATAGAGTTACACTGGGGTCTCAGGCTTCAAGATATGAGTTTGGAAGGGACACAATTCAGTCCACAACACATCCCAATAAATTTAGATTCCTGACTCTGTCTTAGCATCTGCTTCCCAGAAGACCTAACCAACACAATCATCTACCTAGGGGCATGTCCCACACCTAAAGAGCTGTTCCTTTCTCCCCATTTCCTTCTAGCCCTATTCTGATTCCCCAACAGATAGATGTCCCCTCCCTGCTTGCTCTTGTCTCAGTCCCACAGAATAGGCAATGTCAAACTAATGCTTCTCCCAGCTAGTGCCTACACTGGCTTCTCCCAAACCCTAGACTCCTAGAAAAGCAAATATGATCCCCAAACTTGAGATGTTCTACTTAACAAGGGGGACATGTCAGGGTGCCTGGGTAGCTCAGTCAGTTGAGTGCATGACTCTTGATTTTGGCTCAGGTCGTGTTCCCAGGGTTGTAGGATTGAGCCCTGAGTTGGGCTCTGAGCTGACAGCAAGGAGCCACCCCCCCCCCCGCCCTTCTATTTTTAATTTTGTGAGGAGCCTCAATACTGTTTCCCAGAGTAGCTGCACCAGTTTGCATTTTCACCAGCAGTGCAAAAGGGTTCGTCTTTCTCCGCATCCTCACCAACATCTGTTGTTGCCTGAGTTGTTACTTTCAGCCATTCTGACAGGTGTGAAGTGGTATCTCATTGTGGTTTTGATTTGTATTTCCCTGATAATGAGTGATGTTGAACATTTTTTCATGTGTCTGTTAGCCATCTGGATGTCTTCTTTGGAAAAGTGTCTATTCATGTCTTTTGCCCATTTCTCCCCTTAATTATTTGGTTTTTGGGTGTTGAATTTGCCAAGTTCTTTATAGATTTTGGATACTAACCCTTTATCTGATATGTCATTTGAAAATATCTTCTCCCCCCCTCCCCCCACTGTCGGTTGCCTTTTAGTTTTGCTGATTGTTTCCTTTACTGTGCAGAAGCTTTTTATCTTGAGGAGGTCCCAATAGTTCATTTTTGCTTTTGTTTCCCCTTCCTCTAGAGACATATCAAGTAAGAAGTTGCTGAGGCCCAGTTAAAAGAGGTTGTTGCCTGTTTTTTCCTCTAGGATTTTGATGGCTTCCTGTCTTACATTTAGTTCTTTCATCCATTTTGAGTTTATTTTTATGTATGGTGTAAGAAAGTGGTCCAGGTTCATTCTTCTGTTTGTTGCTGTCCAGTTTTCCCAACACCATTTGCTGAAGAGACTTTCTTTATTCCATTGGATATTCTTTCTTGCTTTGTCAAAGATCAGTTAGCCATACCCAACTAATGGACCCATTAGTTGTGGGTCCATTTCTGGGTTCTCTATTCTGTTCCATTGATCCATGTGTCTGTTTTTGTGCCAGTACCATACTGTCTTGATGATTATAGCTTTGTAATACAGCCTGAAGTCCAGAATTGTGATGCCTCCAGCTTTGGTTTTCTTTTTCAGGATTGCTTTAGGTATTTGGGTCTTTTCTGGTTCCATACAAATTTTAGACTTGTTTGTTCTAGCTCTGTGAAGAATGCTGGTGTTATTTTGATGGAGATTGCATTGAATATGTGGATTGCTTTGGGTAGTATTGACATTTTAACAATAATCATTTTTCCAATCCATGAGGATGGAATGTTTTTCCATTTTTTTGTGTGTCTTCTCAATTTCTTTCATAAAATTTCTATAGTTTTCATTGTATATATTTTTAATCTCTTTGGTTAGGTTTATTCCTAGGTATTTTATGGGTTTTGGTGCAATTGTAAATGGGATTGATTCCTTGATTTCTCCTTCTGCTGCTTCATTATTGGTGTATAGAAATGCAACCAATTTCTGTACATTGATATTATATCTTGCAACTTTGCTGAATTCATGTATGAGTTCTAACAGTTTTGGGGTGGAGTCTTTAGAGTTTTCCACATAGAGTATCATGTTGTCTGTGAAGATCAACTATAGGAATATTTTCAAACTACAGTGTATCAGAATCATCTAGGAGGTTTGTTGAAATATAGATTCTGGGCCCCACCCCCAGAGTTTCTAATTCAGTAGGCCAGCTTAGGATTCTCTCTCTCTCTCTTTCTCTGTGCCCCCCTGGCTTGTGTGTGTGCATGTTCACATACGCTTTCTCTCACTAAATAAATAAATAAATAAATAACTTTTTAAAAAGTGAGGAGAATGTCACAAGCTGGAGAAAGTTTTTACCTCTTAAATGTAGATTCTAAGTCTGAAGAGGTTTCTGACAAAGCATAGACATTGACATGCCTCCACAATGAATGAGGTGCCAAATGTAAGAGGTGTAATATAAGAGATGTAAGAGGTGCTCCCCCTGCCTTGGGAGCAGTCCATTAAGGGTGGGTTTGGGTGGTAGGGACACATGGAGAATAGAAGCACCAGAGATACAACCACAGACAAGGGAATCCAGAGAGGGAGAGATTAACTCATCTTGGGAGGACCCCAGAGTACTTTTTAATACAGGTAGCATTTGGGTTATTTTTAAATAAAAACATTTATCAGCATTGGTTAGAATGATAGGGTTTATTTAAATAATGGAGCATTTTGAATGCTAAGATATTTGGATTTTATTTTGTTGGTATTGGGGAGCCATGAAGCGATGCCTCCATAGGAGCGATCGGATCAGAGTTTTAGAAATACAGGTTCTTGGCAGGACAAAAATGTAGGGATAAAGTGTGAGTAGAATAGCTAAAAGCTGCTCTATCAGTGAAAGCAAGAATGATAAGGGCCTGACTTGGTCAGAGAAGTGGTCATGGAAAATAAGGGTAAAATTGGAGATTTACTACAGAGGAGAATGACCAACAAGATTGGACATAGAGCAAGGGGTGCAGAGAAGATGTTGAGGTCATGAGTCTGAATGATCTACAAAATAACTTAGAATGGGATTGAGTCAAAGAGGAACAGTATGGGCTGAGATGAAGGCAGTTGGACATAGAGTTCTGGAGTCTGGGAGAATGGTAAAATGAAAGATACAATTCTGGAAGTTATTCCCAGTGCCATCTTCACACCTCGGTTCAGGTGCTGAAAAAGAAGAGAGAGAAAGTGAAAAAAGAAGAGAGGACCCAAAACCAAATCTTGGGGAAGCCTCCATTTACTGGGATGTGGTTCCAGGGAATGATTGAGAGGACATTATCAGAGCATGGTGGGGCAGAAGCTCTGGAAAGAGTTCTAAGTAGAAGGGGATGCTCAACAATGTCAGTGTTATAGAGAGACCACCTCACTAAGGATAAGGATCAGGACTATTGAGAGACTGCCTGGTGGAGAACATTGGGGGTTGGGGCACGAAGGTGTTGGACTTAAAGAAAGTGGTTACAGCAAAGTGAGAATTGTGGGCAAAGGACAGTCCTGCTGAGTTGAGGTAGGAGCTGAAAGCAGGGAAATGAGGTAGAGAGAACTGACTCCTCTCTCAGGACCTTTTTGAAGATCAAAAGGAGAGAAGGCAATCTAAGGTTATGTAACAACAAGGCCCCAAAAGTTGTTAATCTAAGAACATAAAATTTCAAAAACTTTTAATTTGAAAACAAATTTCAAAATGCAGAAAATTTGTAAAAATTATAAATTGGACATAGAATACCTACTTTTTATTCAGATTCACCTATTGTTAACATTTTCTCTATTTCATCATTTGCTCTCACCCCTCTCCTTTATTTTTATTTATTTATTTATTTGTTTGTTTGTTTGTTTATCTATCTATATCTATATCAATATCTATATCCATATCTATATATATCTTAGAGAGAGAGTGGGAACAGGGGACAGGGGCAGAAAGAGAGAGAATCTCAAGCAGGCTCCATATTCAGCATGGAGCCTGATGCAGGGCTTGATCCCATGACCCTGGGATCATGACCTGAGCTGAAATCAAGAGTCATACACTCAACCAAGTCACCCAGGTGCTCCTCTTTTGTATATATGTATACATATGTGTAAATGTATGTGTTTACATAGATATGTATGTAAAACATTTTTCTGAATCTTTTGAAAGAAAATACATACATCATGGCCCTTTACCCCTAAATACATCAGTGTGTATGTACTAAGAACAAAAATATTCTCTTATATAACCACAGTGTATTATCAACTTTAGTAAATTTAATATTGATACAATCCTTTTTTCAACTGACCTAATAACATTCTTTATCACAATTACCCCTGAAACTGAGGGCAGTGTATACACTTGCCTTTCTTCATAGATTCTCAGCAGCTGTAGCCACTGGGGTGGGGTAGGATCTGGGTTAAAGGGAGTGGTCTCCTCCATTAGCAGCCACTTAAGCTGTATATCAGTTACCAATGGCCCTAGTTCCTGAGGACATGGGCAGGATATGGGTCTACCTAGGAGGTAAAGAGAGGTAAAAAGGCAGAATTGTATAGAGGTGAGTCAGGCTGACCTCCATATATGCTATGGTCCTGGCCTGTGTATTAGAAGAATTCCTTTTGATGTCCCTTCTCACTTTTATGAATGAAAAAATATTTATCAGTCTTCTAAGTCTTGTTCAGCTGAGTGAACGGTACTTTACACTGACCCTGTATTCCCTTTGGGCAAAGGATGCATTTCTGAGACTATATGAAGATATCCATGTCATTGGAAATGGATCCTTCATGGAATCCAAAACCATCTCAAGGACTTTATTATTTGCTTGAATGAGCAAACAGTTAAATTAGCCTTTCTAGGATGACCATATGTTTCTCCTCATTTCTCCACAGTCTTTGGCCTGTGAGGGATGCATTCAGGTTTTCATCCTTTTCAAAACTGTTTACTCACTGCATTGGCTATTTCTAACTCTGAGATAGAATATACCTGGTACTTTATCAGCTATAAACACAAAAACCAATCTGACAAGGAGGTACAAACAGAGGTGTTTCTGACTTGAATACTTTTAGTAGGATTATTTGGCAACACAGAAATGTGTTCTCCTTAATATCTCTTTGAGGATCTTGGCAATCTCAGTGTTTCACACATATTCTTCTTTGTACCAGATGAATATTATATATCCTATTGTATTTCCCACTTTCCATTGTCTGCCAGAAATTCCAGAGTTATATCAAGTACTCAATCACAATAAATATACTAGCATATATAGTTCTTATGTTTTATCTCCATTTACAATATGTATCTATATATTTGACTTTCCTTCTATTTATATATATCACCATTTCCTATATCTCTGTGGGCCTGTATGTATAACTATCTTTCTAGATATAATTTTATTGTACATGTGTCTTTAGCTTTAAACATTCCAAAGTCATTTTTGGAAGTGAATGGGGTGTGCCTGATAAATATATAATTCCTTACAGGATACTTGTCTCATTCTGGCCACTTATTCTACCCATCCCACATATAAAAGCAAGTCCAGGACATTTTCTCTCATGCCTGTGAACTACCCTTCCTGGTCCCAACCATAAATGGCCTTGCCACAGAAGGCAATTTGGTTTGAGGCAGGAGCTCTTAGTTCAAATAAAAATTCTCTCCTGGGATTACATCCTGGGTCCTTGTGTTTATTCAATTTCTTCTGGGAAATTTGAGTCTGATGCTGACATAAACCAAAGGGAATTCTTGTCCAGAGGGGCACAGCCTTCCCAAGCTGACTTTTATAAGAGAGAAGGAGAGAAAGCCTGGCCTTGGAGAGCGGATGTTCCCCCAAGTTGAGAGGATCAGAGGATCACAGATGATCCTTCTTCATACCAATCCTTCTTCATACCTTCTTCATACAGACTCTGAACTGATTCAAGCCTAGAGAGTGGGACCAACAACACCAGCAGACAGGTCTGTGAGGAACTTTCAAGGCATTTCCCTTGTGACATAGAAGACATCCCAAAGCAGGGAAGATACTTTCTCTGGCGGTTGGTTCTGGAACCAAGTCTATACTGGCTTTCTGCATGTTTCTAAGAGGAACCAGAGAAGTTATAAAGTAGATACGTAGGTGAGGTCATTTTGCTCTGTCTCCAGCATAGAAAATAATAATAATAGCTAACACTTGTATAGACTTTTCAAGTGCCAGGTATTGTTCCAAGCACTTACATGCCGCATGCACACACACACACACACACACACACACACACACCACCCATGAGATAAGTATATTACTGTTATTCTCATTTTTCAGAGGAGGAAACTGAGGCTCATAGAAGATAAATAACTTGTCCAAGCCTACACAGCTAGTAAAGTGGCAGAGGTGACTCTTGTACCCCAGAAGTCTGACTTCTAAGTTTGTGTTTCCTACCCCTGTACTCTATACTCATCCAGCAACCAGTACACAACTGGTTTCAGAGGGCCCCCATCCCACGCAAGCCAGAGGAAACAGACTCCTGCCCCCAAGTCCCGAATAGGGCAGAATATTGCTCTCAAGCCCTGAGAATGCCAGAGAAAACTTGTTCACTAGAACTGTGTTGGCCCATTTTCTTACCCATGTGCCAGAGATGGTTTAAAGTGTGCTGATTTAGAGTCTCATTGTAAGTCTCTTTTGAAGAATTTCATAAACATCACTCTTTAGATTTCTAGAAGGTAAGAATTTCGATCACATATTCATTTAAAACACATTGATTAGGGATTTACTGCATGCCACTCGCTTTGCTTGGTCCTAGAGAGATGATAACTCAGACTCAGTGGTCCCTGCCCTCAGGTCCTTGCCTCAGGACACTGCCAGTCCTGGGACATGACAGAAGGGGACTAAGAGAGAAGGATGCTTCACCAGGTAAGGGAAGGCCTGAGTTGGGGGTCCCATCCTACTCTTAACCTGTTGTGTGAATTCACTTAAGCTCTCTGGCCCTCACTTTCTGCAGCTATAAAGTAAGGCAGTGGTTCTGGACAGTATCTGAAGAATCCTCCTAGCTCTAAAGTTTGATTCTAATGGCAGTTGCTGTTAATGCTTTTAACTAACATTAATAAACATCTTTGGTACCAACCACTGAGTTAGGCTCTGTCACATACATCTCTAATTTTTCAAAGAGGCATCAAGAAAAAAATGCAGTGAACAATTAAGAAGAGGATTTTATTCAGGCTATTGAAACAGGGAGAATGCTTATTAATGAAGAATATATCAAAGAAAATGAAGAGGCCTGGGGTTTTATAGAGGCAGGTAGATAAGGGAGTCATCCCCAAGTCTTACCGGAGTTACATGGAAGGATTATCTTGGAATATTCAAGGGCAGACAGAAGGGTCCTTTGCAGTTACACATTTCCAGCACACAGAGTGGGGAAGGGATTTCTCAGTTGTTGCTGTTTCCAGGAACATAGGGCTTAGGTTAAAGTTCAATATCGTCATAGGAGCCACAAACTTCTGCATGTGTACAAATGTATAACCAAGGGATACCTAAAACCACAAAATTAACATGGAAAATCTTCCCAAAGCAGTATCTACTTTTACTTGAAATTGTAGGGGCAGAATCACTATTTTACATAAAACAAACACTTAAAGAAAAGAATGATAATAGTTAAGATTTTTTGTTTTTGGTTTTTTAAGACAGCAAGAGAGTGAGTGAGAGAGAGAGGGGCAGAGGGAGAGAATCTATTTTTATTTTTATTTTTTATTTATTTATTTTTTTCTTTTGAGAGAGAGAGCACGAGCAGGGCAGAGGCACAGAGGGACAGGGAGAGAATCTCAAGCAGTCTCCACACTCAGCACTGTGGGCCAGGGCTGGATCTCATGACTGTGAAATCATGACCTTAACCAAAATCAACAGCAGGACACTCAACTGACTGAGCCACCCAGGTGCCACAAAGTATTTATGATTTTAAAGGTAAAATCTTCAGATTTCATCCTTGAAGTAGGACTCTGAAATAGGAACCTCTCTCTCTCAACCATTTGGGGTACCTCCATATAAGAAGTTGAGAAGCCATTTATTCTCTTATTGAATTCCCACAGCAACTCTGATAATACATGTTTTTTATTAAAGCTTCACGGGGATGATGTTATCTTTATGTCACATTTTGTTTCTTCATGTGGCTTCATAACTGTCTTTTTTCTAACCTTAAAAAATTTTTTTAATGACAAACTTTCCATTTTGTGAATATTATAGAAATGTTGCAAGGATAGTATGAAGAGTTTCTGTATACCCTTTACCTGTATACCCAGCTTCTGCTAATGTTAACATCTTACATAACCACAGTATATTGGCCAAAACCAATAAAATTAATATTTGCCATTGATATTAACTACACTACAGATTTGATTCCACCCCTTTTTTCCACCAATGTCCTTTTACTGTTTGAGTATCCAATTCATGATTCCCCATTGCATTTAACATATATGTCTTTTTTTTAAGTATATTTTTAAGTAATCTATATCCAATGTGGGGCTTGAACTCATGACCCTAGGATCAAGAATCACATGCTCTTCCAACTGAGCCAGCCAGATGCCCCAATATATATGCCTTTTGATTGACTGAAAGAATCTTTCATGAGGCCTCCTAAGTGCCAAGCGTCACCCTATGCGTTAGGGAGCCAAGAAAACCAAGAGTCCTGGTTTATGGGCATACAAAGGACGCAGTGGGGAAAGTGGCTTATTGTCTGCTCTGTGCTACTTAGACGTGAGAAGCCTTTATTACCAAGGACTGTGTGTTTGCATCTGAATCTATTTGCAAACAGGTGTGTCAGCTCTCGTGTACACTCATTGGTTATCAGCGAGAGGAACCTCAGCACTAGGGCGGTTGTATTTCCCAGCCCCGGCCCCCCAAATCCTGGCAGCATTTCTGAGCTCATGATGTGACCTCTATTAGTCTCTCCATTGGGCTGCCCCTCCGGAGCCCTATGCTGAAAGGTTAGCACCTTTTAAATCAGATAAAAGGTGTCAAGACACAGCTGTGTTTGTTTTATAAATTAAAGGGCCAATCATTAAAATGATTGTTTTCCTGAAAATAAAGAGATTAAACAGGTCTCCCTTCTCCCCTACTGCCTCCCTCCTCTTTCTCCAGTTTTTCTCCAAAGGACTCCAGCTTCATGTTAAAGAGCAAAGAATTATCTCTGTTTCAATCTTGGGGTCTGGGCTGGCTCCATAACAATTATAATCTCTTATCTGAACCTGCCTGGAGGCAAGGGGGCCATTGCAGCCAAATTCTTTCCAGCATTAACTGCCATTCAAATGGATCCAGGAGAATAATTGAGCCTGGTCCTTTTAGTGTTGGGGGCCAAGGCGCCTCAAGGTGGTTCTCAGACTTCCCTGTTTGGTACTTTTCCCTTAACCCTCTCCTGTGGAAAGTTCGGTTTATATTGGAAATTTAAGATTTTAAAACAGAAAAGAAGAAAAAGAGGATAAAATAAGCATGTGAAAGTGCAGAAAATCACCCGACACTTAGTAAGTACTCAGTAAACATTACTTATTGTTACTATATTAAAGGCCTGTGAGAGACATTTGTACTTAATATGGAAACCAAAGGGGAGCCTTTAGGGTTTTTTTTTAGAAGGATGACAAGGTTGAACTGGAGTGGTGGTCTTCAAGGAGCTTACAAACTAGTAAGGTCTTTTTTTTTTTTAATTTTTTATGTTCATTTATTTATGAGAGACAGAAAGAGACAGAACATGAGAGTGGGAGGGGCAGAGAGAGAGGGAGACACAGAATCCAAAGCAGGCTCCAGGCTCTGAGCTGTCAGCACAGAGTCCCACGCGGGGCTCAAACTCACGAACCGTGAGATCATGACCTGAGCAGAAGTCAGACACGTTAGCTGACTGAGACACCCAGGCTCTCCAGGAACTAGTAGGGTCTTAAATCACATGCATATAACAAGACACAAGGTAGTAAATACAGTAAATAACTAATAATAATTAAAGTCACTTCACCTGCATCTTCCTATCAAGCCTATCTGGTAGCGATCATTTTATACCCAGTTTACAGATGGAAAAACAGAGATTAAGAAACTAGTAAAAGCAGAGGGGCGCCTGGGTGACTCAGTTGGTTAAGTGTCTGACTCAATTTCTGCTCAGGTCATGATCTCATGGTTCTTGAGATGGACCTCCCAGTTGGGCTCTGTGCTGACAATGGAGAGCCTGCTTGGGATTCTCTATCTCCTCCTTCTCTCTGCCCCTCTTTCCGCTCACACGCTCTCACTCTCTCAAAATAAGTAAATAAACATAAAAAAAGTAGGGGTGCCTGGGTAGCTCAGTCAGTTAAGCATCCAACTTCGGCTCAAGTCATGATCTCAGTTACGAGTTCCAGTCCCTCATCGGGCTCTGGGCCGACAG
Source organism: Puma concolor (assembly GCF_028749965.1). Classification (NCBI taxonomy): domain Eukaryota; kingdom Metazoa; phylum Chordata; class Mammalia; order Carnivora; family Felidae; genus Puma; species Puma concolor. The sequence continues at coordinate 189,319,731 of NC_141674.1, forward strand.
CTCAGAGCCCAGAGCCTGCTTCGGATTCTGTGTCTCCCTCTCTCTCTTTGTCCCTTTCCCACTTGTGCTCCCTCTCTCTCTCTCTGTCAAAAGTAAATGGATAAACATTAAAAAATTTTTTAATAAATATAAATTAAAAATTAAATCTTAAAAGAAAAAAACAACTAGTAAAAGCAGAGCTCCAAGCCCAGGTAGTATCACACAGAGATGTGTGGTGGGGGTCCTATCTCCCCACCCACTCCGCACCCAGCTCCATCACAGGGCATCCTGAGCGTGGTGCACCAATTGGTGTCTCTCTTCTTTCTAGATTGGGAGCAACATAAGGGCAGACTCCACGTCTTCTCTCTCATCTGTGCACCTGGAGGGCTAGCAAAGAGGCTGACTTGTGCAGAAACTCAATACAAAGTGTGTTGTATCGACTTTGGTGCTCCTGGCTGGCTCAGTCAGAGGAGCATGCAGTTCAGTCTTGGGGTTGTGAGTTCGAGTCCCACTTGGGTGTAGAGATTACTTAAAAAAATTAATAATAATAAAATAAATAAGCAAACAAATACACAAAAGAATGGGAATCCCAAGCATCCCTGTGTAGGAACTGCTTGTGTCCTTATTCTGTTGACTAATCTCATGCTGCTATTTCTTTTTCTGGGACAAAGGGGTAAACCTGTGGCCTATTTTACCGAAACATCATGGACAATTAGCAATGGGAACTCTAAAATCCTCAGAGAATGCAAAAATGCAGCCAATGTAATTAATTGTGGTCTGTTCCCTGACCTCCGTAATGAAAGAAGATCCTTAATTTTTTTTTAATGAGAAAATAAAGAGCTTTCCCCCTTCAAGCCAGCATGGATGTTCTACTCCATGAGCAAATGCTGAGGTGGCCCAGCACATGAAGACAGAAAATGGTCTTTAAGCCTGGAGGTTTCTAGGGTCAATCTATAAAGATAAGTGCTCCCTGAGAGTTATTGTACCCATGTGAGACTTCGAGAATTGGGATAAGCCTCACGCTCTGCTTGTAGCACAGGCAGTGAACAAAAGGAAATGAACTCTCCCAATAAACACTAACAAAATGGACTCTTCCAGTCGACATTAGAAATTTTTATGTGAGGATCCAATGTGGAGCTCTTGCTCAATTACTGGAGATCCCTCCAGGCCCCTGAGTTACCCACCAAAATATACCTAGGGGGAAATTAAAGAATGAGGAAAATAACTGAGGCCACTTTGTATGGTTAAACAGCAACAAAGCCCTACATTTTAAAAGTACTAAATGGCTCAAAATGAAAGGCCAAGCAACCCTCAGAAAAGTCCCAAAAACCAGGCTGAGCCAGGCCAGCACATTCCCTGAGGAGGAAGGAGGGAGCCCCAGCTACCACCCAGCTGAGTGAGGAGCTGGGTGGAAGCAGGGAGACAGGTCCCCTTTCCTTTCCTTCTGCGACACTTGACCCCCCCCCCCCCAGGGCCTGTGTTATTTAATGATGCAGAACTTCCATTCCCATAATATCAAGCTCAAGGTAGGAACATTTCTGGTTCCCACAGGTGTGTGCAGGTTTGGGCCACTCTGTGCTGCTGGGAAAGCCAGGCAGGGATTTGGAACAAAAGCAGAGCAGGTGCCTCTTTGGGTTTGAGAGGTGGGGTGGGCAGCAAACACTAAGGGCTGTGCTACTGTACTGCACTTCAGAAGACACCCCCCTCTAGTGCATCCGTCTGAAGGCAGAAGCCAACTGAGGAAACAGGTTGGTTTCAGCTGTGCATTTGACAACTGTTTACTTCTCAGCTTGTTTAATACTTTAAAAAAAAAATTTTTTTTTTGGCTTTACTGGGGTATAATCGACAAAATTGTAAGATATTTAGAGGGAACGTTGTGGTGATTTGATATACACATAACCTGTGAAAGGATTTTCCCCCAGTTAGTTAATTAACATAGCCATCATTTCACACAGTTATCTTTTTTTAATGAGAACATTTACATTCCGCTCTCTTCGCAGATTTCAATTATACAATACAGTGTAATTGACTACTGTCACCATATTTTACATTAGATTCTCATGCTTTAAAATGAAAATTATCAAGTATCTAAAGAAGTAGAGATAGTAATGTAATCAACCCCCATATATACCTCACCTAGATTCAACAGTTATCATGATTTTGCTACATTTGCTATCTTTTTTCTCTTGCACCTTTGCTGAAAAGTTTTATTTAAAGCAAATCCAAGGTCTCATGTCATTTCAGTCCTACACACTTCAATATGCATCTCCAAAAGAAAATAAAGACATTTCTTATACAACCACAACACTATTATCATGCCCAATGAAATAAGCAATAATTATTTGGTATCCTTTAATACTAAGCCTCTCCTTCTAACTACAAGAAATGATACCACAGGGTTAGAATCAGGGCTAAGGAAAAGCTCCCCTGAAGCTATTTAAAGGGGAAGAAATACTAGCCACAAATTGATTTTACAAGCCTCAACCCAAAATCTTTGCCTTGGTTTTGCATAATGGACACTTCACATAAATATCTGCCTTATTGGTCTTGCACAGATATGGATATTCTTCCATCCCCTAGCCCCTAAAAATCAGCCTCTAAAACGAGAGCTTGGGGGCCTCCTGGGTGGCTCAGTTGGTTAAGTTTTTCAGCTGTTTTTCAGCTCAGGTCATGATCTCATGGTTTGTGAGATTAAGCCCTGAGTTGGGCTATCAGCTGATACTGAGGAGCCTACGTGGGATTGTCTCTCTCTTCCTCTCTCTGACCCTCCCCCTACTCGCTTAAGCACATGAATGCGCGCGCTCTCTCTCTCTCTCTCTCTCTCCCTCTCTCAAAATAAATAAATAAACATTTAAAAATAAATGAAACAAGCGCTTGGGCTTTTCAGCTATAGGAGTCTTTTCAAAGTAGAGTGTATGAGAGTCGTCTGGGAGGTTTGTTGAACTATAGATTCTGGGCCCCACCCCTAGAGTTTCTAATTCAGTAGGCCTGGGACAGACTGGAGAATTTGTATTGCTAACAAGTTCCCAGATGAAGAAGGTTCTGCTAATCCTGGGGCTACACTTGACGAGTCACCAAACTGCAGTAAACCACACAAATGGATCTTTGCTGGACAAATCTAGACACCTGGACTGCCGCACTCCACTTAATGGCCGCCTGTGGTTGTTGAAGCAGCATCTTGTACTGAGAGCCATCTGTGTGCATGCAGGGAACTGGGATCTCTTCATTACCCTAGACTTATTCTCACTGCTGACATACTTGGGCCTTGATATGTCAGTTCCCACTAGTTGGGTTTCTGCTGCCTTTTTACCTGATAACTGGGCCCAGCCTCACTCTGCCATGACTGAGCTCCTTGCCTAGTACTCCATTCCCTGAGGGACCAGATTTCTCATCCTCCAATCTCAGTATCCTTCAGTCAGGTGACCTCATACCATGTCTTTGACTTGTCCTAGGGCTTGGCTGGTTTTGCCTGTCCCTACTAGGGTACCTCCAACAGTTGTGAGGAGACATCCTTTCCTGCTGTCTCTTCTAATTCACACAGAGCTGTGCCTTTTACTAATTCACACAAAGGTGCTGTGCCAGGCCCTAGTCTGGTTCTCTGTCAATTGCTTGCTCCACCCTGATCCCTGGACTCAGCCTGAACTGTTGAATAATGAGTCCCATCTGGCTCCCACCCTGCAACCATACTGATTCCCCTCTGTCCCTCCCAGCCCCAACCCTTGCCTGAGCCTGCAGTACACATGCTTTCCAGCTGGTTCCTTCCAATCCTAGCCCATACGGGTGCTGGTTTCGCAGAAGTCCAGACCTGAGCCAGGTGGGCTTCCACTGCTTAGCTGTACAGAAGCCAGAACAGAGGCCAGAAGGAGCTGAACCAAGCTGTCTCCATCTTATCCATCCCTGAAATATAAGTACATTTGAGATCTGGACCCTGGACATTATTAAAATTAAAGCCAACACATGACAGTTCACGAATCAAATGGTGTTTCCCAGACAGGCTGATCACTCTCCTCAGATGAGGAAACTTGCCCCAGGACATAGCCTCAACCCAGCAGTACTGGCTTTGTTTCTCAGAGCAACAGTTGCCCAGAATTAATTAATGTTGGGCTTGGTCTTCCCCATCTCTCAGAGGGGTCATTCTTGGTGCTCAGACCCCTTTACACAGCAAATCCCCAGTTGGTCAGCCAGTTAGTGAATCAAATTTACAAATCCATTAACCCCAGAGGAGGCCCTAATGACAAAAACTAAGCAAACAGGTGTGAGGGCCCCACCCTGGGAGAGGGTATGGGTGGGTGCATCCATCCATCCATCCATCCATCCACTAAACATTCACTGAGACCCTATGAGGACCAGGGACTCTTCTAGACACTGGGAGTACCACAGAGAATCAAATGGACAAAATCTTGTCTTCATGGATATTGTATTCAAATGGAGGAAACATAATAAACAAGTTAATAAGTGAAAATATGTGGTAAAACAAGATCCTAATGTGACATTAGGGTCCAAACAACACAACTGGGTAAATACAGATTATTGTGAGATTAATCAAACATCAGGGGTGAGCCTGCTACAGAGGACAGGAACCAGTCGCCAAATTTTCTCTCTGCTCAAGTTAAAGCAAAGTGGGCTGTGCTGTTAAAGGGCCTCACTGTCTATTAAATAATGTAAGAAGAAAATGCCAAGAAAAAAAAAGATAAAGCCAGGCAGGAAGATATAAAAATGTTGGGGGATAGTTAAAATTTTAAGTGGTTTGATTTATATAACAAGCAGAATGCCTCACTAAGAACTTAATGTGGAAATGAGGGCAGACCTCACCACTGACAGGTACAGAGAAACCCAGAAACACTGAAAAGTTGGAAGGTACAAAAAATAAAGAAGAGAGGGAGGGTCTCTGAAGAGCATCAAAGGGAGTAAAGGATTTGGTTTTGAAGGGACCAGAAACAGATACACTAGCAACTGATGATGTACTTTCTGGTATCCGTTCAGAGGGACAAGGCTGGGGACACTCCAACAGGTGGAACAGGACAGGCCATGACACAGAGGTGAAAGACGGGAACACAGTTTCAAAGGGTACGTTTTCTTGACTGGGTTTTAGAAGGGCAAGAGTTAAATTGAGCCAGAGAAAAAGGAGTAATGCAATGTGTGAAAATCAGGAGGGATGATTTTATCTTTGGCTAAAGGCCCTTGGACACCATTGCACATTCAGATTCAGATGCACAAGAAAGACTGGCAGGAGGGCTGCTTCTACAGTCCTTGCGTGCTGCAGGGAAGCGCTGGCCCACAGCTGGCTGTGGAGATGGAAAGGCTGGAAAGGGAGGAAGCCAGGAACTGTGGGTTGTCCTGGCCCCTTTGTCTCTCCAAAGATGTGTGGGAGGCAGCAAGTGCCAGAGGTTTGCTCAACTCCCCTGTTCCTGTTTATTCTTCTTCCTTTAATGATATGATGAGCTCACAGTCCCCAGTGGTGCCAGGAACGAATTAGCCATTCAGCGCACTTCGGCATTAACACAACCATGGAGTGTTCTGCAGCAGGTAGGTCTCAGCTGCACATCAGGGGACCCGAAACTGCAGCACATGCCTGTGGTTCCTGTCCTCCAGGAACCAACAACCAACCACACCAACTCTGATGGCCAAGCACTGAGGGTGGGATAGGGGTCATGGCCACTGGGAGGGAGAGACCAGGTCAGCTGCACAGACCACCAGGGAACAAAATATTCCACTCTTCTTTGGAGGAAAATACTCCAGTAGATTCATTTCCTCTTTCTTGTTTTTAGTATTCTTGCCTGCTATGTCAGAGCCACAGACTTTCCAAAGAGAGTACATTTAAACTACCTTTTCCTTTACCATGTCTCAGCTCCTCTGCCTACGTAACTGCATGTGTATGAACCTCCACCCCACTCCCACCGTGTACAAATCCTCATTCCCAGCCAGCTGTGGCCAATCTCCCACCTGTACTTTCTTAGGGGGTCTCTTGACTCCCTCGCATTTCCGCAGTACCCTGTAGAAACCCACTATGTTGTCTATTTACTCTGAATTTTTCCCTCACCTTACCCAACCTGCTTATACCAGTCAACATCCTGCCTCTCACTGCCTTGGCTCTTTCCAGAACCCTCAACACATAGAGGAAGGAAGAGCACATCAAATCTGTGCCATTGGTCATACCAGTCCAGTCTTTATCATTTTGTCACACCACCTTCTCCAGGTCCCCGACACTCCCTGGTTCACATTTTTTTCTTTTTCCTATTATTATCCTTGATGCCCTCAACCTTCATGTCAAAGACCTGAAGTACCTCACCTACCCTTTTCTGTGCTCTCCTCCACCCTGATGACCTTTGTTCTACGGTGTGGTACCCACAGCTAGACATTTCAGTTCTGCCTCCTCCAAATACAGTGAGCATGGCAGTGTCTCTCTAAACCATGGCCTGCTCACCATCCACATCCCCACTTCCTCACCCCTGTTGCCCCTTTATAACTCACACAGTCTAATATCCCCCTTTGGTCTACATTTTCAACAAATACACATACACCTGGACACCTCTCTAGGTTCTACTTGCCTTCTCTCCTTGTCTTCTGCTCCACCAATGAGCACAGCTGAACCAAAGGAAGGAAATACCCTCTATACAAAACTAACTTCTCTTCAGAAATGATAACAACTGGTATTGTGAACTGACTATAGTCTAGAAACTACACTATTCTATTCTAAACACTTTATGTGGATTGTTTCATCTAATCCTCACAATAACCCATGAGTTAAGTACAATTATTACCCCCACTTTACATATAAGTAATCCTAAAACACAGAAAAGGAACTTACCCGAGCTCATGCAGTTAGAGGAAAGATTTAAACAGAATCCATTATGTTTTTCCCCCACAACCAATTCTCACTCCCCAAGTTACATGGAATTGGTGTTGGTTTTACTAAGACTTTAGTAGCAGTATTCTTGAACCCACAAAGTTCCAACCTGCTGAGTGCTTCACACAGTGGAAGAACTCAGTAAAGATATGGTGAAAGTATTTAACTCACCAAAATCTGATTTGTGCATAAAATTTAAGACACTCGGGGCGCCTGAGTGGCTCAGTCGGTTGAGCGTCCAACTTCGACTCAGGTCATGATCTCACACTCATGGATTCGAGCCCCGCTTCAGGCTCTGTGCTGACAGCTCACAGCTCGGAGCCTTGCTTCAGATTCTGTGTCTCCCTCTGTCTCTGCCCCTCCCCCCACTCACACTCTGTCTCTGTGTCTCTGTCTCTGTCTCTCTCTCTCTCTAAATAAATAAACATAAAAATAAAAATAAATTTTTTTAATTTAAGACACTCAAGTTTATGAAGTGACTTTCAAAGGTGAGATCGCTGGAAAGAGGGAAATGTGGATGAAAGGAATAAACAAGCATATTTGAAAAAAAATGTTTTGGTTCTACTTGAATTAACAAATTGGAAAATGTTGACGACACTGTAATCTATGTTCATTCAGACACATATTTCTAGTAGTTGGTGCATTTACATTCATTTAAAAAAAACACTTGGAATAAACAGCCTTGCAAATATTATCAGAAATTTTTTTCTTTTTTTTTTTAATTTTTTTTTCAACATTTATTTATTTTTGGGACAGAGAGAGACAGAGCATGAACGGGGGAGGGGCAGAGAGAGAGGGAGACACAGAATCGGAAACAGGCTCCAGGCTCTGAGCCATCAGCCCAGAGCCTGACGCGGGGCTCGAACTCACGGACCGCGAGATCGTGACCTGGCTGAAGTCGGACGCTTAACCGACTGCGCCACCCAGGCGCCCCCAGAAATTTTTTTCTAAAATTTTTAACATTTATTCATTTTTGAGAGACAAAGAGAGAGCATAAGCAGGGAGAGGCAGAGACAGAGGGAGACACAGAATCTGAAGCAGGCTCCGGGCTCTGAGCTGCCAGCACAGAGCCCGATGTGGGGCTCGAACCCACAAACCATAAGATCATGACCTGAGCCAAAGTCAGAGGCTTAACTAACTGAGCCACCCAGGAGCCCCTATCAGAAATTTCTTAAACTCAGATTTAATGTGATCCCGGAGAATGTGATGTTTTCTGTATCTAAGAGCTGATCCCTGGAACAAGATAATCAGTGATAAAAAACCAACCCAGTGTTAACATAAGCATGCAAATACAGGCTTTGGTGCTGAGGCAAAGGATATCTGAGAACTGTGTTGGGATCTTGAATGGTTTGTGGCTTACCAGGCAGTCGTCATTGTCACTCGTCATGTGGAACAATGGCATAATGACATGTAGAAGCTGTATCATCACGCTAAAAAAGACCCTCGACCACAGCCTGCAAGAATAGGCTTCAAATTGGCAACATAGATACATGTCTAAACTTCAGCCTTCTTTCTCAAGCTAATTCCTCCAACATTGAGACAATTACAGTTGAGCCCAGCTGCTCCTGGCCAGACAGGTGTGACTAGCATGGCAGAGTCTTGGTATATCTCTCTGAACTGGTCAAAGGCAAAAACAAACCAAAAAGAAAACAAAGACTTTCTAAGATATTCTAAGGGTAGACACAAGAAATATGAGGAATGTTTTAAGAGGTGGCTTAGAACCATAAAGAAAAGCCACATTATAGTGCATACACCAGTAAATAAAGAGAAAGAACTACCTAAGCAGCAGATCGAGAATCAAAATTCTAGTTCCACAGACTGTGGCAGTTACAGCTTTGGTGAAATCTGTCAACCCCAGACCAGCTTCATTTGTTGTTTAAGAACAGATGTCTTTTGATGTAGAGAAAGAGGAACCCTTGTGCACTGTTGGTGGGAATGCAAACTGGTGGAACCTCAAAAAATTAAAAATAGAACTATTTTATGACCTGTTAATTCCACTACTGCATATTTGTCCAATGAATTCAAAGACACTAATTCAAAAAGATACATGTACGCAGCATTATTTGCAATAGCCAAGATACGGATGCTGTCCAAGTGTCCATCAATACATAAATGGATAAAGAAGTAGTATATATAGACAGTGGAATATTATGCAGCCACGAAAAAGAATGAAATCTTGCCATTTGCAACATGGATGGATCTGAAGAGTATAATGCTAAGTGAAATAAGCTGGTTAGAGAAAGACAAATACCATATGATTCACTCATATGTGGAATTTAAGAAACAAAACAAACAAAGAAAAAAAGAAGACAAACCAAAAACCAGACTCTTAACTATAGAGAACAAATTGATGCTTACCAGAGGGGAGGCAGGTGGAGCAAGGGTGAAATAGGTGAAGAGGATTAAGAGTACACTTATCATGATGAGCAAGGAGTAATGTATAGAATTATCAAATCACCATATTGTACACCTGAAACTAATATAATACTGTATGTTAACTATATTGGAATAAATTTTTATAATAAATGAATAATAAAATAAGTTACACAATCCATTAAAAAATTTTATTTTTTTTAAGTTTAATTTATTTATTTTGAGGTGGGGGTAGAGAGAGAGGAGAAAGAGAATACCAGCACAGGCTCTGTGCTGTCAGCGGCAAAGCCCAATGCGGGACTCAATCTCACAAACCGTGAGATCATGTCCCAAGCTAAAATTGAGAGTTGGACGCTTAGCCGACAGAGCCACCCAGGTGCCCCCATTAAAAAAATTTTTTAAAGGACAGATGTCTTTTCGAAGTCAAGTATCTGAAGGCAATTAAGTAATAGTAACTCAGTGGGCCACTATAAGCATGTCTGATTGGCAATCAGCGCATTCTTCCCCAAAGGGTGGTGGCAGAGTAGGATGGAAAATAAGTTGGAAGCTGGAGAAGATGTAGGGAGACTGGCTTTCCCACCCATTGCTGGCGAGTGTGAATGCCACATCATTTTTGGCAAGAATCAGGCAGTACCTAATAAAACTTAAAATGCACATGCCCTTGGTCCCAGCCGCCCACCCCAGGAAATCTAACCTACAGAAAGGAGAGCACCTGGGGGTAATATGTATGCAAGACTATTGCAGTGTTGTGTGCACAAGCAAAAAAAACTAGAAACAACCTGACAGTAGCTCAGTACAGGACTGATTGAATGTGTAATGGGCATCTGTCATCTGCCAATTCATCACCATCTGTCCCTTTCTTCCTTGCTAACCGAAACTTTAGGTCTCCATTTGCTGGGAAAGGAGACCTGTAACCCCAGCTCCAGGGGAAAACCCATGTTAGTCTGAAGCGAAGTAGACTTGAAATCTATGGTTCCAGCCTGGTCCCACCTCTTCCAAACTATATGAGCTGGGTCTGTTACTCTTCTGAGCCCCATCTCCTCAACTGCAAATGGCTCATTCCCACACTCGCCCTGCCTATGTGGTAAGGTTTTTAAGTGCAATGATGTAAAAGTATTTTGCAAACTACTAAGCATTCTACCAATTTAACTGACTTGCCCTGCCTATGTGGTAAGGTTTTTAAGTGCAATGATGTAAAAGTATTTTGCAAACTACTAAGCATTCTACCAATTTAACTGACTTACACATTTTGGAAAAGTCAGTCTCTGTGTGTACGTGTTACACTTTGTATCTCTGTTCGCCTCCAGGCCCACAATCACATCTCCCCTCCTCCACCCCACAGTGTTTCCTACACATAAACCCAGGAGCAGCCAGCCAGGTCCCTGAGCCGGGCCAACTTACTGCTGGTCTTTCTCCACATGGGGTTCCAGCCAACACTTCGATTAACTTCTAACCAAAAAATGATGACGGCCACAGGACCCAGCTGCTTTTGCCTTAGAAGGGATTTCTTTCAGATTTTCTTGTTCATGACTCATTACTAAGATATTTCATCCATATCCATCATCTTTCCAAAGAGGAACATTTAAGATTTGCTTTCCGGATCCCAGTCATCTTGTCAGCACTTACAATCACAAATACTAATTTACCTTGAGGAGCTGTAAACATTCGCTGACTTTTCTCCATTTATTTCCATCCTTTTAACACTATCCTTCCCCCTCACGCCCCTGTGATTTTCTTCTCTTCTTGAGGACCAACTCTCTTGGTTACACTGCTCTGTGCTCCCTTGGTTTTCTCTGAGCACTCAGTTTTTCTGAAATGCAGTTTCCCATCTTCTGTGTGTAGAAAACTTCTCCTTTCTTCTCTGATGGGGTTAGAATTAGCAAAATTTGCTCCCAAGCTACTGTTCCATGTTGTTGTTGTTGTTGTTGTTGTTGTTGTTGTTGTTGTTCCTAAACAGAGATGCCATTCTGGGGTCAGGGCAGGGGGGCAGTGTACGTGTAAACGTGCGTGTGTGTATTTTTAAAGACCCAGGAGCTGGGTCACTTGGGGATAAGCTTGCATAATGAGCATACAGAACCAAACTTAACCCATTTGGTTATAATGAAAAGTTGTTTTCTCCCAACAGTAGATTTGAGGCCTGAACAGAGGAACAACATATGGGGGAACAAGTGGAGGTGAGAAGAGGTCCTAGGGGACCTGGAAGAAACACTGGGGATGGCCCAGGGTTAAAGGGAAACTGGGTCACATAGCAGGGAGCCCCCAGGTTGCCATTTGGCACGGGACCTCTAGGACTCCATCTCTCAGATTCCCTGTCCCCTGCCTGGCCACACAATGCCTCCATAGCCCAAGGCAGAGGGGCCACAAAGAAATGTCACAGAGAGCACCTAGGTAGTAAAGTCTGACAGAGCTGGATTTGAATTTTGACACTGCTTCTTACTATAACCTTGGGAAAGTCACCTCTCTGGGCCCCAGTGGCCTCCTGTGTGGAGAGGGAATGATCATGAAAAAAAAAACAAAAAATGCATATGAAGGCCTGGGAAGAAAGGGTTTGTGGTAGAATAAGAGAGGCTCATTCTGCCCTCAGGGAGAAAATTAGTCCCATTAAGGGAAAAAGAAAGCAGGTCCTACATAGTAGATATTACCTGCAGCCACACAATAAAAACCAGCTGGGTAACATAACTGCCCTTTGACAAGTTTGCTCTAATTTTGTCAGGCTCTAGTCTAACCCTCTGAGGCGAAGTCTGCAATTCTCCCTGGATGGGCAGTTACTTCTTTTTTAAAACTAGGCATGTGTCACTTTATATGCACATAAGCAATAGTAAACCATTTATCTCCATCCACATTATAGATAGGGTGCAGCTTGATGCCAGTCTCCTTAACAACTGAGGATTTATATGATGCCCTGGAAAGGACACTTGGGCCTTAATCCAGATTCTGACACCACTTGTATGACCATGGACTAGTCACTCACCCTCCTCTAGGGGCCTTGTTTATTCGTACGAAATAAGAGCTTTCTATAGTTTCTTCCATCTCAGACCTCCAATGATTCTGGCTGTGACAACCCTTGACCTTATCTCCCAATACTGAACTGTCCCAGACCTGGGTCTTCTCAGGGAGTGTGCATGAATTAAAGAACAAGAATTCCAAGGCCACAGCCACCACAAGAGGAAGACACTTCAGGCTGAGCTAACTTTCCAGAAACTGTCAGTGGGCAGCAGGCCAGGCTTGTGGTGGTGGTAGGGAGAGGTTCCCCTAGATCTTACCCCATCGGGGCTCCTCCACTTTTCCGCAAGGACTGAGACTTAGTGGCTTCCAGGTGGAAGACTCTCCTCCCTCCACACCACCGTTTCTCATCATCTACAGATGTGTCCCCACACAATGACTTTTGTGAATGTGCCCCAAGGGCAAGGTGATCACGTATTCTACAGAGAAAGAAACACCCTCAACCACGCCTCCTGGAGGGGGTGGGGGTGGGGGCAGGACCATTGTGCTTCTGCTGGTTCCATTATAAGCATGTCCACAGAGACAAAGAGGTCAAGTTCCATTGGAGTCCATATGTTCCACCGAAATTCACCACCGGCCTCCCTGCAGCCCAGTATCAGAAAGAAAGTACCTGTACCCATTGTGCACCCAGCCTGGCAGGGAGAGGGAACAGGTGGGACAGGAGGTAAACCTTGGCATCACCCTCTATTTTAGGGCCACAAAACTTCTAGCAATAGGGCAGATACTTGTTTTTGGCAAAAAAAAAAAAAAAAGGAGCATAGCGTTTTCATGGATCACAAGGCAAAGGGGAGAAGACACTGTCCCTCCATCGTGTGCTGACAGCTACACTACTCTATCCCACCACTCCTCAGCTGGTCCCACGACCTGGGTCCCTGTCCATGGCCCCCTTCCCTTCAATAGTCAGCATTGTTTAGGGAATCTCCTTTTGTTTTTCCATCCATTTGTACCTCGGCTCATTTGTTTTCCATTCTCGGGAGCAATTCATCTGCTCTCGGGCCCAACAGTGTCTTTCTCCCCTTGATTCCTGGACAAGATCCTTGGACAGGTCCATTGTCTTAACAGTGGCCAACTCACAGTATTTAGTAAAAGTTGTGTTTTACAAAGAAAAACCAACGGGGATTCCAGTTTCTATCCATGGTAACTTCTGAGAAGTTTGGGAGTGGTGCTGCTGCTGTGTGGCTTGGCCTTTGTCCTCTTTGTTGGGGCTTTGGCATAAGCCAAGTTCCACAGGGAGATCTGGGGAAAATTCCCGTGATGCCAAGACAATGGGCAGAGCTCTCCCCGTTCTTCTCTGCCATCCTGGGGCACTGTAAAGGAATTATAAAATTATACTCTAGTGTGATAGAATGAAGGAAAGAGTTTATGGTCTTCTTTCCACTGCCCTGTGGACAGACAGCCCTTTATGGCTATTCAAGAAAAGTGGATCAGAGGGAAAAAAGAAAGAGTCAGTGTGGTTCAGGGCAGTTTGGGCCCAGGCAGGCTTGGATGGGGGAGGGGCAGGACTGGCAAAAAGAAGTTTGCCAAGAAAAGTCTCCAAGTGTACAGCATTTTATCAATGCACTCATAGGCTTTGCCTGGGTACACCAGAGAAGTCTCTGTTGCTGGGATCATTATGGGTGTGATCATCCCAGTTATTAATATGTCACCCACTGTGGGCATGGAGCCTTGTCCAGCCCCATCCATGGGCTCCTTTGCTTTGGGTTTTCATTTTGCCACAGACTGCAGGAGGCCTCTCAGTTATCCAAAGAATTGTAAAGATAACTAATGGCATCTCTTGTCTCCAACAGAAAGCTGCACAGAATTATTGATAGAAGAAATGCTATTGAAGAAATGGTTGTAAGTCTTGAGGGTTGGTTCTTCAGGAATAAAAGAAAATAAACTCAGAAAATAAAGAAAAGATACATTTCAAAGGGGAATTATTCTTTTTTTTCCAAGCCTTAGTTTCCCAAGCAAAGTGTGTTACAGGTAAGAACAATATTTCCAAGCAAACTTTTTAGGCAACATCGAAAGAGTCAGACTCTCCACCCTCCATGCAAGCCTTGGGGCTCATCATGTGTATGTATCATGGACATGCACACACACACACACACACACACACACACACACACACAACTCTGCTCTAGCCCAGCATCTAGGCAGCGGTCAGGACATGTCACCAGCCCTACTAATCTATAGGGAGGCCGTCTCATTGAGCCAGACTGCACAAAGATACCTCTTCAACATGGCGGAGACTCAGCACTCTTGGCAGAAACACTTGGCACTGGCAGGAAATCTCAGCAGGGCGGCTTGTTTCCGCTCATCAAACACCAGTAGCTTTCACCGAGAGCAGCAGAAAATGGGAGAAATGTGTCTGATCGCATCCGGGCTGTGTGTCAGCACTTTTCTGAGGCAGAGTTAGTTGGATTCTAGCTTTGAAGAAAAGGTTGTTATACTCTTCTTCTGCCCCACAGTATCAGCCAAGAAAACACTTGGCAGGAACTTACCTGAAACTCAGTTGCTCTCCCAACACCTCTGCAGCAATCTTGAGAGGGTCAGTTATTGAGAAACAAAAGTTAATGACAGAGCTCACTCTCTCCCTACTAATCACAGAGCACCCAATTACTGAGGAGAAATGAATGCCTGGGAACAATCACTTGAGCCTCTCTTGTACTTTCTCTATAACCATCTCCACTGCAATCCCTGCCTGTCTGTCTCACTCTTGTTGGCCCCACCAAAAGCTGGGCAAGGAAGGGAAGCCAGATGTATATACCCCATGCAACAATATGGCTTGCACCTGCTCAGCAGCTCTCCATAAATAAATAAATAAACAAATAAATAAATAAAACAACCTAGTGAATGAGGAGAGAGTCTGTGAATTAATTACCAGTGATCATGGATTTGAGGATGCCATCCCCCAACTAGTATTTGTTCTTATAACCAGGAACCCACGACTGCCCCCTCACAAGAAATACCCATGACTCCTTTCCTTGCACCACATATTTCTGCCCAGTCTAGAGGAGGGAGTGGACGATTTAGAAGACAGGATTTGTGCATTCCACACTTGGATTCACTCCTAGAGGCCCACCTCACACATACAGTAGTACAAGAGGACTTCTTTGAAGAGTATGCTGCCTTAGAAAGTCAGAACTCTTTTTTTTTTTTTTTAATTCCTTACTGCTGTGTATTTGTTTAAGTGGGTTCCACACCCAATGTGGGCTTGAACTCACAACCCTGAGATCAAGAGTTGTATGCTCTGCTGACTGAGCTAGCCAGGTGCCCCAGAAAGTCAGCACTCTTAAGAAAAGTAAATTTAAACAGACTGCCTATAAGGGTAATCTCTGAAATATACACTTACTCATCTTGAAGTTAAGAAGAGTCAAGACAAGTGATTCAAGATGCTGGTAGAGGCAATGCCTACTCTGTTTTATGGCCTATTATTTACTTGCTTTATGCTTTTTACTTTTCTTTTAATTTTTTTTTTAATTTTAGAGAGAGAAAGAGAGTGGCAGAGGGAGAAAGAAAGAGAATCTCAAGCAGGCTCCATGCTCAGCGGGGAGCTGGATGCAGGTCTCAGATCCCATGACTCTGGGATTGTGCCTGAGCCCATATCAAGAGTCAGATGCTCAACCAGCTGAGCCACCCAGGCACCTCATGCTTTTATTTTTTTTTATTGAGGTAGAATATACACATTAAAGTACACAAATCTTAGGTAGACAGTTTGATGAATTTTGACAGATGTGTGCAGACATGTACTCTCACACACACATGGCCACATCAACTAATAGAACATTTCCAGGGCTCCCTCATGACCCTTCAGGTTAACATCAAGCTCCAGAACGAACTACTCTTCTGACTTCTGTCACCATAGATAGTTTTGCCTATTCTAAGACTCTACATAAGCTGAATCAATACACACTCTTTTGCATCTGGCTTCTTTTTACCCAACATTTTGCCTGTGACACTAGTTCATATAGTTGAATGGAGGGGTCGTTTGGTCTTTTTCATTGTTAAGTTGTATTCCCTTGTATAAAAATCCTTACTCTGCTTTGATCTCTTCTGGCATGAGTGAGAGAGGGCTGCATGGGCTTGAAGCTTCTACTGGGCAAACCAGAGATGGAAGCCAGAATCCAGGCATGGGGAACAGGAAATGAAAGGCGGACTGCAGAGTCCTCAGGAAGGAAGGAGGGGAGCCAGCTCTGCTGTCTTGGACCATTTGTCGTGGGCACTCCTGCTGAGCAGGGAGGGAACGTTTCAGGCCAGCCTCTCTCTCAGCCCCCAGCAACTGCTGACTGCTCTTAGGCCATCAGCCCCCTCCCCAAAAGCCAGTTCCCCAAGGACGGAAGGGAACCCAGAGCCCCAGAGGCTGCTCCACAAACCAGTGTGAGAAGAGACCTTTTCTTTTATTTCCCTCTGGCTCACTAGCCAAACCAGTCGAGCATGACAACAGTCTGCCCATTAATGCCAAGTGCCAGCCCGAAGCATCTGTTTCTATTTCTCTTCTGTTTCCCGTGGGTGGTGGGTGGGAGCTCACTCGGCTCCTCTCCACTTTTCCCTCCTAATCACAGTCATTTGTTTTAACAGGACTGCAAGTGACTGTGGCTACAAAACCCAGGCCATGCCCACACAAAGCCAGTGAGCACCAGCCTTTCCCACATCCCCAGGTCAGCCTAAAATGAAATTAAAACAGCCCGCTCTACCATTATCCTCTTTCCTGCTTGTTTTGCAGGGCCTCTGGCTACTTTTAGAATTTCCCCACTGCCTGATGTGGCCTCTCAATACCTGACCATCCCTCCTCTGGTTTCCAAAGACAAATGCCAGGACCTAGTTTACATATGCCCAGGGCCTTAAAGGTTTGAAGACCAAAGAACCATCCTTTGCAAGGGGCCTGGCATAGCTGCTTTGGAAAGGAGAAAATGCTTACTCTGGGTGTGGGCTTTCTGAGGGAGTCTTGATCCTAATGAAACCAGAAGGGAACTTCTGAAAACAAATGTGAGAGAGGCTGATTGCTGAGGCGACATAGCCACCCTTTTTGCCATCCCAAACCTAAGGGTCCTGGATAGCCACCCTCTACCAAGCCCCCAACCAACACCCAGGTATCAGCCTGGTCCCCTTGTTATTGCTACACACCAAGTCTGACCCTCAGCCCAGCTTCTAAGCCTCTCTCCTTCATTCCTCCACCCATGAGCATCCCCCTTACACACACACTTTGCCCACAGGGCCAAAGCTTTACCCGTGACCTCAACCTTTCCATGCATTCAGAAGTGGAGCTGCTGCCAGTGACCCATACATGCAAATTCACTATCCATGTGACCTTGGACGCAGTCCTTTGCTGAACCTCAGTTTTTACATCTGCAAAATGGGGTTATCAATACCTTCCCAGCCTATTCCATAGAATTGTTTCTCACTGAAAAGTAATGCATGCTTGTTGTAAATGACTCAAACAACCCTAGCCTTGAGGAGTTTAAGTGTATGTGGGGGGCGTGGGGATGTGGGAATCTATACCAGTCTCAATTTCTACTTTTTTCTACACTGGGTCCAGGGAACTTCTCTCTGCCTGATTCCCTTCTTCATTGGAGGTCTGGGCCCACAGAACACTCCTGACTATCTAGGAATAACACTCAAGTTCCCAGGCATTTTCTGTGTGTCAGACATTGTGCCAAGGAGTCATGTCCTCATCTCACTTAATCCTCATAAAAATTATTTGGGGTAGGTATTATTAAGTTCATTGCATCTAGAAGGAAACTGAGGCCCAGAGAGGCTAAGAAACTTGCCCAACATCACACAGGTAGGAAACAGAGGAGCAAAGATTTAACTTTAGAGTGACTTCTTTCAATCACCAAGTTACACTACTCTTATGGGCTGAATTGTATTCCCCCCACCCCCACACCCCACCATTCTTTTAGGTTGAACCCCTAACTCCTAGTACCTCTGAATTTAACTGTATTTGGAGATAGAGCTTTAAAGAGGGAATTAAGTTGGAGTACGTGGCTGGCTCGGTCAGTGGAGCATGAGATTCTTGATCTTGGGTGGTGAGTTCAAAGCCCTACACTGGGTGTAGGGATTGCTTAAAAATAAAATCTTAAAAAAAAAAAAGAGGGAATTAAGTTAAAATAAGACCATAGTGTGGGCCCAAATCCAATCTGACTGGTGTCTTTATAAGAAGTGGGAGAGACACCCAGTGGGATGTGCTCACACAGAAAAAAGACCATGCAAAAACACAAGGAGTGGACAGCTATCTGCAAGCCAGAGAGACTTCAGAAGAAACCCAGAGACACCTTGATCTTGGACTTGTAGTCTCCAAAACTGTGAAAAAATAAATGTCTGCTGTTCAAGCCATTCAGACGGTGGTATTTTGTTATGACAGCTTTAACAAACTAATACAACTGCCTCCCCTCTTCCTTTGGGAATAACCCAAACCTTGGTCACTGTTCCAGCTGGCCCCACAGACTGACCAGCACCAAGTGGAGGAATGGAAAAGTCTGGGGAAAAACAGGAGGAATGGAGAAAGGGAGCCAACACCGTGATCCAGCCCTGGGCCCACTCCTACCATCCTGTGCTATTTTCCACCAGGTGTCCCTGGGGTATGCTATCTCCTCTTCACATCCCTACTCAAGAGTGGGATCTCCTCTGAGGTCCCTGACTTCACCTGATTGAAGAACACTCCCCATCTCCTTCTAGTTGACAAGACCACAGATGCGTATGGTCACTTTGGAACAAGTGGTGTGTGGGATCTGTGTGGAGAGAAAACAATTCTCAGTGCAGAGCAGAGGATGTGAGGCCCTGGAATGGAATGTGAAGGAGAGAGACCATTCTGGCAGGGCTGTTGCAGGTGCTAGGGAAGCCTCTGGAAGCACAGAGACAAGAGAAATTACTGTCGGCCCATGTGGGTGGTGACGAATAGGACAGACTTCAGAGTTGTCCATGTGGCCCCATTTTCTGCCTCATCAGTCACACTTTCTCCCCCTCACTTCCCCATATCCAGGCATTAGCCTGAAGCTCTGGAAATCAGTGACATTTAACCAACCCAGCCAGGTCAAGAACCAGCACTGTATCCTTCCTAGTGTCCACAGCAATGTGGACAATAATTTCAAGACTGTGCTCTCCTTTCACTCCTAAGACCCTGTCCCAGTCCCTGTCTAAGTTTCCTATTGCTGCTACAACAAATTACCACACGTTAAAAAAATTTTTTTAATGTTTATTTATTTTTGAGAGTGAGAGTGTGGGGGAGGAGCAGAGAGAGAAGGAGACACAGAATCCAAAGCAGGCTCTAGGCTCTGAGCTGTCAGCACAGAGCCCAATGCGGAGCTCGAACTCATAGACCATGAGATCATGACGTGAGCCGAAGTCGGACGCTTAACTGACTGAGCCACCCAGGTGCCCCTCAAATTACCACACATTTAGTGGCTAAAACCAACACATATTTATTATCTTCCTGTTCTGTAGGTCAGAAGTGTGACACAAGTCTCATGGCTTAAAACCAAAGTCAGGGCAGGGCTGCATTCCTTTCTGGAGACCAAAGGGGAGATCTGGTTTTTTGACTTTCTCAGCTGCCGGCATTCTTTGGTTCGTGGCCCCTGCCTCTATCCTCAAAGCCACTGATGGCCAGTCTTTCTCCCGTTGCATCACTCTGACTCTGATCCTCCTGCCTCCCTCTTTCACTTACAAGGACCCTTGTGATTACATCAGGCTCCCCCAAATAATCCAGGATTCTTTCTCTAGCTTAAAGTCAGCTGATTACCAACCCTAATTTCCCCTTGCCATATAACATGATGTTTTCCTGTATCCTGGGAATTAGGACCTGTACCTCATTGGGAGGCCATTATCTGCCTACCACACCCCTGGATCTCCTCACTTCCCAGGGAGAAGAAGATACTCTATAAAATTTATTCTGCCCCCCTTCCCCCATCTTTCTTTGCCATCTCCCACCTCACTTTCCCTTCACAATAAGCCCTATAGTTCAGCCCACCCAGTGTGGAAACAACATCTGCAGACTCTGAGTTGTCTTTCTGGACCCATTGGGCACTTGTCTCCAGGATGCCTATTCATGTGGCATGTGTTGTTGAGACCTAGGACTAGCTGTGGGAACAGATGGCCACTACTGATGACTGAGGTCAAGCTGTTTCCCCTGGGCCTCCGGGTCCTCACACCTCAGGGGGAGGATGTCACACTGGGTTAAGGATCCCATTTCTCAACCCTTGTGACCATGATGGTCCAATCATCCAAAAGCAAATTGATTCCCAAAAGATTAAAACCCACCAAAATGTCAGGTTGCTAATCCAAGATACAGGGCAGATTGGCCACACATCAGAACCCCTATTTTCCAGTGTGGAGCCAGAAGGCTGTTTGGTGAGCACAGAACCTTAGGAAAAAGAACTTCAGTTGTCTGGAGGGGGTGTTTCCATCAAATCATGGAAGCTTGATGACTCACATTTTCCCAGCATCCAAATACTCTTGCTAAGTGGTCTGAGAGGTTCTCACTGGGCATTTTAAATCAGTGCTTCATACACATCTCTCCCACACCAATGGCTGCTAGATGCCCCCAGATTAGTGATTTCTTCCTTCCTCTCCTGTTGATATACCTCAGAACAGGTGCCCAAGGGCCATGTCCTTTTATGCAATGCACATGCTGAAGCTTTATCCATCCACAGGTGTCTGGGGGAGCCACTAGCATCTGCTGCAGATAGGGGGATGGGTGGGAGAATGTGGGTGGGAGTCCACCTTGTCCTGAAGTGAAAACTTTTCTTGTGTGCTGTGAGATTGAACTACACAACGAGAACACTGGAAGAAGGAAGATGGACCTCAAATTTCATCTAATCCAACCTCATCATTTTACAAATGGGGAAAATGTAAAAACAGTTTGGAAAGTTAAGGCCTGTGTATAATTATTGGTGGTATTGTCATCTTCATCATCATCATCACCACCATGATATGGGAGCCTGGATTCCACTGTCCACTGGTGAGTCACTTTATTCAGGGTCTTTTCTAGGAAACTGGGTTTTCTCACCTCCCCTTATGTAAACTTCTCTGGCTGTTCACCTGAGAAGGGGACAGCCTCAAGTTCAGGGGCATCCTTGAGATGCTGAGAGCTTACTTTTGGGCAACCATGGGTGTGCACTGGCCTCCAACTCCCCTGACTGTGAGAGACTGGGAAGGGGAGGCTAAGTACTCAAGAAATCTCTCTGAGTGGGATTCCTAAGCTACAGACCAACGTGGGAAATGCTGCAGGAGGGGGGAACTGCCAGGCGGCTTTAACTCATCACTAACACGGATGGAGTGCTTACTGCATTCCAGATGCTGGTGCCTTATGAGCACTGTTTCATTTGGTTGCATTCCAGATGCTGGTGCCTTACAAGCACTATTTCATTTGGTCATCACACCAATCCTTCACAATCACTCCTGTTTTACACATGAGGAGCCCGAGGTGCACAGAGGATAAGGAACTTGCCAAGGTCAAGAGGCTGATAAAGGGGCTCATAATCCTCGTCTGCATTTCTGAATGGACTCAGAACATTCTGGGACCCCATTTTCCCACTCCTTCTTCTCTTTTTCTCTTGCCCCTCACCTTCCCTTCCCCACAAAGCTGCCAGCGGGCAGTGACTCACATCCATTTCTTTGCCCAATCCCCTCCCATACCCCGCCCCCAGCCTGACATGCTATTTCTGGAGGGAAGAATCCTGGAGGAGTGCAGGAGCCACTGTTTTCAGTTGTGAACTCTAAAGCAGCCAAAGCCAGCACCCCTCACAGGGCCCTGCCCCCTTGGGGACTTCCTAACTGATGATGAAGATCGTGTTGGTGGTGATGACAGCCAGAAGGGAACAGGAGGCTGAAACGTTAGGGACATGGCGGGACAAACTGAGTAAGGCTATAATTTGCTAACCTTGCACCAAGATCTTTGCCAGCCACAAAATTGCTATGCTCATGCCCGGACTTCCATTCCAGCTCCAATGGTCTTGAGCAGCTCTCCTGGGGCCTTCCCAAGACCCTGGGTATGGAGCCATAAGGGGACTCGGGCTTCCCTTGCTCCCAGGGAGCTCTTGATGACTGCAGTGTGGACACAGGCTCCTCTCCAGGCTCCAGGGTGCCTGGAGTTGGAAACAGAGACAAGCTTTCTGCTGTCCCCACCCCTTGGACTGGTTTCCAGCTTGAGACAACACTTGTCAAAGCCCCTCGGAATTGCCCAGGTAGGCACAATATAAACATTCATGTAGTTACAGGATAATAATTATACCTTCCACATATGTACATAACACCTTTCTTCCCCAGAGCAGCCAGCTTCTCACATTATCTCATTAATCCTCCCGTCCCTGGGAGGCAGGGAGGGCCTGGCATGATTACCCAAATTTCACTGAAGGAGAAGGGAGAGGGAGGGAAGGAAGGAGGGAGGGAAAAGGTGCTTGCCCCAGGTCACACACTTCTTCACAAGGAGTAAATATTGTCTGTTTCTGGGCCTTGACCAGAAGTCAGAAAAATAATAATGGTTGCCCTCAATCGAAGATTTTGGTGAGACTATACCAGACAGCCATGGGCATGGTTTCCCTCAGTCCCGCAACAGGCTTGCAAGGCTGCTATCTTTATGGTTCCCATTTTTTACAGATAGAGAGACTGAGCTCAGAGAGGTGCATCTCCTTGCCAAAGGTATCAGAGGCAGTATGGTTCCACATACTTTTCTTTGACTTCTAGCAGACACCTGACAGCTAGCTCCAAATCAGGTCTCCATTCCAGAACAATAATAGGTAAACAAAGGCAGAGCACGTTAAGCAGGAGAGGGGGTGATGCCCACCCTTGGCCCCCAGGAGTTCAGAGCTGTAACAGGGCAGGCAGGAGGCCGCAAAAGCAGCTCATTATGTAGTCTTATGGAATCAATAGAAAAGGCCTAATTCAGTGAGAGCTGCATCCCACCCCCACCCCTCCTCCAGTCCCGTTCCAGTTTCCTGGCTCATCCTTTTGACACGGGGACAATTACTGCTATTCATACTCACCCTGAGGCCACCTGCCACGGACCCATTCTCATGCACAAGGAGCTAAAGATCAGGCACAAAGCAGGCCAATCTGGGGCTTTCCACCAGACCTGGGAGGGTACCCTCAGTGCATAACCCCCCTAAAGGCATTCAGACCTAGGAGCCTTTGCAAATTCAGGGGATCCAGCCTGCCTTTGGAGCTCAATGCTGGAGACTTCGCAGGTCTGCTCACTCACACCAAGGGAAGAAACTGGCCTTTGGAATTAAGGCTGGGGTGGTGGTCCTGGGTCCCAAATACTGACCCCACACAGAGTGCCCTGGAAGTGGCCCTGGACCTTACATTCTGAGGAATTTTGTGAGCTGGTTGTAGTCACATTGGTGGCTTGAAGTCAGCTATGGGGGAAGCATTTAAACCATCGTTAATGGGCAAATACTACAAATCAGCTCCACCTTCTCCCCAGCCAGTTGTTAACCATTTACCAGCACACCACTGCCAGAGGGTCAGAAGCAGCAACCTCCTAAGAGCATCTAGAGCTGTCTGAAAACCTAAAGACAAAATCTCTTGCAGGCCAAGTAGCACAGTGATTGACATTCTTTTTACACCATAGACTTGCTATATTTCTATGCATATATTGCTATCTAGGAGAAATGTTGTCTTCTAAGCTTCTTCTGGAAAAAAAGTGTTATTTGGACCCAAAGAATGAATTCTCAGTGTGAAGAGAGTGTCCATCCGTGGCTGTCAGATCTTTTCATTGTCACCCTAGCCTAGACGTCGAGCCATGCCTTCTGCACAATTATTGCAAACGTTTGGTGAATTAGATTGAACTGAGATTTTTGATTTTGTTTTTGTTTGTTTTTGTTTTTTAAGTTTCAGATTGCTCTAGTTGGATCAACCTATAGGTGTCAGAGGCAAAGTTTTACAAAGAAATGTGGTCTGGCTGCCTATAATTTAGTTGCTGCCTTTGAATTTGGGATGATGATAAGGCCTTTCCAGACCCAGCTCTGAGTGCACAGCCTGTAGCTAAGACTTCATATGGAACTTCTGAGGTGCATCTCAGGGTGACATTAAATGGCCCCGCTGATTTTATGAAAACAGTCACAGTCTCTTCATAGGGAACAGGAAGGTTGTTTTGGAGGTAATTTTCATAGTGAAATGCCCAGCAAGACTGAGAGCATGAAGGGAACATTGGCCTCCACCGGTTGTTGCTTTGTGCTTGAGCATAAAGTAATTAAGAATGTGAATAAATGACAAGATACTGCCAAAACTTCCAAACACCATCAAGCAAATGTTCAGTTGAAGCGTTACAATTGTTATTTCTGTGGGAGGCATTTATTTCACCCTGTTTATTTCCAGCTCTAAGCCCCCACACCCATCCCATGGACTGCTCACTTCCCCAGAGGTCCCTGCAGCTTCCAGACCCTGTGGCTGGAGAACAGAAGCAACCAGGCTTTTCTCAAGGACTCCAGACTTCTGCAAATCTCCCTGCTCAAACCTCCTTGAGCCTCGGCTCTCGGCTGCACAATTGAACATCCTATCTCTTCAACTGGGAAAGAGGCTTAAACACCATTCATTCACACACAAATATTTACTGACCCCCTATTGATCACCTCTGGGCATTGTTCCATACATTGGGGATGCAGCAAACAGCAAAATGGACCTGTCCCTGCCCTGGGGAAGACAGACGAGTAAACAGAAAATTGGGGGCACATTCAGGAGGGCTCACTACCCCAGTCTTGGTATATTGCAAAAGCTTCCCAGAAAGTAATGGTTCAGGTTTGATCTGAAGAGTAAGTAGAAATATCTAGATCAGGGGTTGGAAAATTTTTTCTGTAAAGTTCCCTACAGTACCATGACATTAAGACAGCCAGAGAGTAAATATTTTAGGCTTTGTGGGCTCTACAGTATCTGTCATAACTCTTAACTCTGTGCAGTAGCATAAAAGCAGCTACAGGCAAAATGGAAATGAACATACCTGGCTGTGTTCCAATAAAACTTTATTTATGGATGCTGAAATTTAAATTTCACATAATGTTCAGGGTCACAAAATAATATTCTTGTTTTGACTTTTTTGTCTACCATTTAAAAATGGAAAAATTCTTCCTAGTTCAGGGGCCACATTTGGGCCACGGCACTTGTTTGCTCATCCCTGATCTAGATGAAGGATATTGGTGCAGTGGTGGGGGGTGGGGTTCAGGGTTTTCCTGTTGAGGGATGGCCCACAAATGGCAGAGAAGGAGGTGAGCTAGATGGGACCCTGTAAGCCCTGGAAAAGAATTTCGATTTTATCTATATAGCTTGGCAATAGATTTTCAGTGGAGGAGTCATTTGTTAAACATTTATTGAGTGCCTACTGAATGCTAGGTACTATCTAGGGGGGCTACTTTAGAATGAGCAGCTAGGAAAGGTTTTCTAGGAGTTGGCATTTGAGCTGAGACCTGAACTACAAGACTGGTTTATGGGGTGATATAACCCTTAATTCTTACAATTAACTTCAAGGAAGGAGTAACCAATGCTCATTTTACAAGTGAGAAAATGGAGACTCACCAAGGCTAAGTAGGTTGCCTAAGGTCACCGAGCTATTAGGTAGCAGGGAGCCAAGATTTCAACTGTCCTGGGTTCAAACCCTGTCTCTGGCATTAACTACATACTGTTGACTAGTGACTATCTCAGAGTCCCCATACACTAATTATGAGTTCCTTCTTTTTTCCATCAAGAAGCATGTATAATGAAGTTTGTACATTCACAAATATATATTGAGGGGTGCCTAGGTAGCTCAGTAGGTTGAGTGTCCAACTCTTGAGTTCAACTCAGGTCATGATCCCAGGGTCATGGGATTGAGCCCCACATCGGGCTGGACTGAGCATGGAGATTCTCTCTCTCCCTCTGCCCTTCTCTTGCACTCTCTCTCTCTCTCTCAAATAAAAAATAAATAAATAGGGGAGCCTGGGTGGCGCAGTTGGTTAAGCATCTGGCTCTTGGTTTCAGCTCAGGTCATGATCTCATGGTTCATGACAAGCCCCGCTTCAGGCTCTGCATTGACAGTACAGAGCCTGCTTGGAATTCTGTCTCTCACCCTCTCTCTCTGGTCCTCCCCTGCTCATTCTCTCTCTCTCTCTCTCTCTCTCTCTCTCTCTCTCTCTCTCAAAATAAATAAAGAAACTTTAAATAAAATAAAAAATATGTATTGAGGGACTCCTATGTTCCAGGACTGTTCTAAGTGTTTGGGACAATGAACACAAAAATATCCCTACACACTTAGAAGGTAGGGAGAAGGAGCTGGAATTTTTAGATAGTGGGGTCAGAATAAACCTCACTGATGAAGTGACATTTGAGCAGACTCAAAAGAGATGAGGGAGTTGGGGCGCCTGGGTGGCTCAGTTAAGCACCCGACTTCAGCTGAGGTCATGATCTCTCAATTTGAGGGTTTAAGCCCCACGTCAGGCTCTGTGTTGACAGCTCAGAGCCTGGAGTCTGCTTTGGATCCTGTGTCTCCCTCTGTCTCTCTGCCCCTCCCCTGCTCATGCTCTGTCTCTCTCTCAACAATAAATAAACATTAAAAAAAATTTTATAAAAAAAAAAAGAGAGGTGAGGGAGTTAGCTATGTATTTTGGGGAAAAGTTCCATGTAAAGGGAACAGCCAGTGCAAAGGCTCTGAGCCTGGGAACATGTTGGGATGTTCGAAGAACAGCTAGGAAGTCAGTGTGGCTGGAGTAAAATAAGAGATCTGGAAAGTGGTAGAAAATGATGCTTGAGGGGTGATGTGAGCATGGTGGGGAGGGGGTCAAGAAAGCTCATATTGGTTTTACTCTGAAGTTTACGATCTTGAGCCTCAAGATCTGGATTCCATTTAAGCTCCCTCAAAGCACTACGATTCTGTGGTTTTGTAACAGAGAACCATCTGTACCTACTGCCATCCACTGTGACAATCAGCCAGGTTTGCCTCAGCAATAAGCAGTCACCCAAGGAGATTGGCATTGGGGAAAAACCTGGGAGAGACCCTACATCAGATCCCAGACTGGAGAATATTAACTAATGACACAGTTATCTGCAGCATGATGTGGCCTAGGTTACACAAAGCTCTCTCACTCTGAAAACTCCCTAGCTCTTATAAAGTGGGATATATGACAAGGACATATGGAGTTCAGGAATCATGAAGGAAAATTTCAAAGGTTTTTTTTTTTCAAATTCTTGCTATTCTGCAAGACTCATCCGGTTCTAACCCAATCCCAGGATGATAAGAATACAGAGAGGCAGGCTAGGGTCCAGGCTACTCTAGAAAGACCCTAAAGAAAACCTCCCCCCTCTGGTTCTTGGTTGAAAATGTTTCGGGAGAGGGTGGGGAGGTGCTTCCAAACCCCTCATGATACTCATTCCCTACTCTTATTATGAATCCAATTGACTCTGTGCCCAAGCCTTCTGGGTTTTTCCTTTGGGGAATTTGTTTGTTTTTATTTTCTTCTACATCTGTTTCTGAATTTAGTTCCTTTGCCTTAAATAGATCAGTAATGGCCTCAAATTGGGTCTAGGGCTGAGACCCAGACCACTGGGATTTCTAATGGCTTCCCTCAGGCTCTTTCTGTCTCCTGTTGCCCTGAAGGAAGTAACAGCCAGCCCAAAAGCATGCACCCGCATAAAGATGAGGTGTCCCTCATGGACCTAGTCTTGAGACAAATATAGTGACAGATATTCTTGGCTATACAGCAGAAACAGACTTTTATGTGAGTCCCAGGGAATTTCTTCTGTCCTTAAGGAATCTGAAAATCGAAACTTGCCAGGTTCCACTTCTGCCAAGAAATCCACTTTCTAGTCAAGGAAAATTCTTGGAGCCAAAAGCATTCACCACCCCGCCCCAACATGCACTACGGGGCACCTGTAAATAAATCCATTGTCTTGTCTGAGCTCAGTGTGAATTCCTCAGCTGTGAAAAATTTTGGTTTGTTTTTTCCTGCTCTCTACAGGCTGGTATAATTTCATTAGATACATTTCCTTCATTCCTCACTCGCTACCCCCAACCAAGAATCCCTTTACCTTTTGACATCCTCCTTTTTTACATCTCTGAGATCCTTGCAGAGCATTGTCCTAAATTCCCCCACAGAGAATTGTCAACCAAGTAGCTGGTCCACTTACTGTTCCATTCACCCCTTAACACTCTAGGAATGCACTCATTTAACTGAGGTTTTCTGAAGACATAAACTAAGAGGGTGTGGAGATGCACAAAGGGACAAAGATAGCTTTTTTTCTTTAAAAATTTTATTTTTAATGGCATAAATCTTTTCTTTCAACATTCAGAATGCAAAGAAATTGAGTCGTGGGGAGAAACATGACTATTCCCAAGCCAGCAGGGAGAGATTATGGTCTTTGTCTACTATCTGGGGCTCTACTAGCCCATCTTCCCTTAGTCTTTCAATAGAAAAGCCTCTTGTTGCAAATGGGAGACCAGCGGGCTGAGAAGCAGACTTTTCAATCCTTCTAGGGAAACTCTGGTCTAAATAAAGGCTAGCTGAAGCCTTTATTACCTGAACCATGAAGCCCCAGCAGCCTGAAAGTTCTCCAGACCTGGGGCCCCTGGGGCCCCTGGGTGGCTCAGTCAGTTAAGCACCCAACTTTTGATTTCAGCTCAGATCATAATCTCACAATCATCAGTTCAAGCCCAGAATAGGGCTCCATTCTGAAACTGCTGAGCCTCCTTGGGATTCTCTCTCTCCCTCTCTCTTTCTCTCTCTGCCCCTCCCCAATGCATGCTCCATCCCTCTGCCCCTCTCTCAAAATAAATAAAGAAACTTAAAAAAAAAAAAAAAAGGATCTCAAGACCTATAAAAAGTAGAGGTGCAGCTGCCTGCCCTGGGGACAAGAGTCTGCATTGCCTGTCACTATTCCTGGTATAATGGGGGCCAGGCAATCTAGTAGTTAAGGGCAAGGATGCAGATTTATAAAGCATATGCCTGATTTGTGAAGCCCGCCTCATCCTCTTTCTACCTGTGTTAGCTTGGGTAGGTTACTTAACGTCTCTGTGCCTCAGGCTCTTTGTTTATAAAATGGAGATAAAGTAGCTACCTTTTAGGGTTGTTACAAGTATTAAATTAGATAATATACGTAAAGCAATTAAAACAGTGCCTGGTGCATCATAAGCATTATTATGAGCATTAGCTATTTTTTATTATCATTGCAGTAATATCTGATCATAGATAAAAAGCACATGTCTCTCCAATGGGCTCTACAAAGCAAGGTTTGGGCAAATCCTTCATTTCTCCAGATATTTATATACACAGTGCCAAGCCTTTATAAATCAGCCCATGCCAGGACGCTCATACCCCAAGTTGTCACTGCGAGTCTGTCCTCTTGCTTCCTGGCACTGAGCTGGCAGCCAGTCCTAGCCTCATGTCAAGGTCAGAGAGGAAAAAGATGGAAAGCCAGCTGCTTCATCTCCTTCTGTCTGGGGGGATATGGCAGCAGGGAGCAGCAACAGTTGGGGCTTTGGCAGGAAAAGTGAAGTCCCCAGCCAAGAAGTGACCAACCAAGCATGAGACAGAGTCTTGCTCTCCACTTCCTATCAACCCCAGCACACACACTCACAACACCCCCAACACACACAACCCAGCACAGCACTCCCAACCCTATACAACTCCCCGACAGACACACACCATCCCCAACACACATAATGCCACGATACCCCCAATGCTACACAACCACCAAACCACACATGCACACACACAACACCCTCAATACTATGTAGTATATCAACACACATAACCTCCCAACACTATACAATACCCAACACACACAATACCCCCAGCAAAGGTGCCACCCCAACACACACAATACACCTAACATTAGGTAATAACACAAGTACAATGCCTCACCACTACACAACACCCCAACAGACAGAGACACTGATAAAGCTGTCTTGTTCTCTTTGCCATTTTCTCTAGGACAGGCCTGAACAGGGAAGCACTCTTACGTCTTTAAGATTTTATTTTATTTTATTATTTTATATTATTTTATTATGGAGAAAGAGAGAGCACAAGCAGGGGAGCAGGGCAGAGGGAGAGAGAGAATTTTAATCAGGTTCCATGCTCAGTGTGGAGCCCGACATGGGACTCAATCCCAGAACCCTGGGATACTGATCTGAACCGAAATCAAGAGTCAGACACTTAACCAACTGGGCCACCCAGGCACCACTAAAGATTTTATTTTTAAGCAATCTCTGCATCTGCCATGGGGCTTGAACTCACAATCCTGAGATCAAGAGTAGCATTGCTCTACCAACTGAGCCAGCCAGGCACCCCCAGGGAAGCACTCTTATCTCTCATCTGTCATACAGGACTAAAGCAGGAGGTGAAGGAAGGTGGCAGGATGGTACACAGACATTAGAGTTAGAGGGACCATGAGAATCTGGGCTCATCTGTGTACTAGCTGTGCAACTTTGCAAGAGAGTCCATTTCTCTGAACTTCATAATAATACCTTGTCTGCAAAACCATAATAATGCCTTCATATGAAGAGTATCATTGGGATTAACTTAGATAATAACTGGAACATATTCAACACAGGGGCCTGGTCTTCAGCCCTTCCCCTATAAATGAAATGGTTGTTGTTGTCACTATTGCTGAGAAGGGAGCAGGCACAGGGAAAGGAAAACGATGCTGAGGGCTCAGGTGAACCATTGAGTGAAGGAAGTCTCCCCACCTCAGAAAGAAACCAGTACCTTTGTCCTCTCAGAAAGTTTCCACAGCATCCCCAGAAACCCACATCTGTCATGATCCCCTCCTCGAGTGGACAGTCCCCTTAAAGGGGACAGCTATTAATGTCATGTTACCAACCTGAACCAGTTATTTTACCAGAAGAATCCTTGTTTTGTCCCAGCTGCCTGTCAGCAGGAGACAATGTGATTGTTTCACATGGTCAGAGAGCACCAGCCCCCATCATGTTCTCACACAAGACCATTTTCCATAACTGAGCCCTGGGCAGGACCCTAGTTCATTCATGAATGCCCAGCCCACATTGGGACATTCACCCAAGTTCTTGCTCTCAGCTATAGCTATCCCATCTTCCTCTCTGAAAATGGCTCTTTCCCTTTTTAGGGTCCCAGACTCCTTTGACAATCTGGTGAAAGGGACAATCTTTTCCTCAAAATTTTGTTCTGACTGGCTTCTTGGCCTCCTGAAGACCCCTGTTTCAGATGTGGGACATCAGTCCTTGCTTCCCATCATGGCTGTTCCCTGCAGAGCTGACCAGAGTTTGGCTTCCCCGGAGATCAGAAAATTCTTCCACCTTGTGGCCTGCTTACAGCCAGCTTGGTAAAGTGAACAGGCCTCTGAATGCACCACATGGCTCTGCTTGGAGCTTTGGATTCTGGCAGTGAACCCAAAGAGGGCCAGGTGGGGCACACACATCCCCTCTCTTCCTCCAGCAGCAGGAGGGAGCTGCAGAAGTTTGTGTGTCTGTCTGAACAATTTTCAGATTTGCTTAACTATCCCACATTTCTGAAGAAAATGAAAAGAACAAAAAGCATGAGCCAGTTCCCCAGTGTTCTACAGCCAGAAAGAAGCATGTGGCCCTGACCAGGTGCCGGGGCTGGAGAGAAGGGAAGCGCTCCCCTATGCCATAACCCAAGTGGAAGCTCACATTAATAACACAAACAGGGTGCTCTTTCTGTGCTGCAAGCCAGGGTAATCATGTAGCTGAATCCCCTCAACAACCTATGTGGTCGAAACTATTATTATCCTCATTTTATAGATAAGAAAAAAAGAACACTGAGGTAAAACAACTTGCCAAAATTCCAGGATGCAAGAGCTAGGATTTGGCCCCAGGGAGTTTAACTCCTAAGCCCAAACTGCTAACCTCTACTACACTATACCACCTCTGCTATCCTTTGCCACATCACTGTTATTACAGAAGTGGCAAGGGGAAAACAGGGGAAAAAATAAACTTTCCCACAGTGCTTACCCCTGGCATTCTCTCCATGACGTCACTCCCAGCAGATTTGAATCTTGAGAAATGAAGTAACTACTGACCAGGATAGGTTTCCTGATGCCCTCTGGTCTCTCCCACCCAGAAACAAAAAGCGCAAGAGAGGCACAGGTGTTGAGCTCAATATCAAAGATCTCACTTCTCTACCAAATTAGGACATCCAGGCTTTTCAGACATGGACCAGAAGACCTCACCCCGGAGTTTCTGCACCCACACCGGCTCCTTAGGAAAGTACCTTATCATGGCGGCAGGCCAATCTCTTTACTACTTCCATAACAGCTAGTATAATAGTAGCTGGATTAAGATTCTAAGCACATATCCTGGTGGCCACCAAAAAGTCACCAGAACATTCTCATCTGAGTTATGGAAATTGAGATATAGCTTTCTGCCCAAGAACTAAAAAACAAGATGCTCTGAACCTAGACATTATGTCCTAAGTCACCTGTCACTCACAAAGGACCTAATTACAATTCCTGCCCCAAATTCCTGCTGTGGGTACACTCCCTAAAGAACAGGCTAGGTATAGAAGACCAATAGTATATTTCACTGTCACAGCTCTACCAATAATACCATGGTGTGGTAAACAAGACTATATTTTTTACCAAAATTACACACTTTAAGATACCTGACAATGCTAGCAGCAACTTCTACATGCAAATGCCAGAGGAGGGGGCACCTGGCTGGCTCAATCTGTAGAGCATGAGACTCTTGATCTTGGGGTCATGAGTTCAAGTCCCACGATGAGTGTAGAGTTTACTTTAAAAACAAAAAACAAAAACAGCCAGAGGGCTCCAAAAGAGATATTCCAGATTGATATTATAACCATTTTGATTGGCATTTGAGAATAACATGGAAAACCCATCCTTGTCACCATGCTAGGGACTTAATGTAAAACCCCAGAAGCTACTGAGATACACAACTTGATTTCTTCCTATGCCCCTAACACCCCTTGGATTGACTTTCTCTTGTGAAGAACTAAAAGGAGATCTCATGGTCATGGGATCAAGCCCCACTTTTGAGCTCCACACTGACAGCTTGGAGCCTGCTTAGGATTCTCTCTTTTCCTCTCTCTCTCTCTCTCTCTCTCTCTCTCTCTGCTCCTCCCCCCACTCAAGCTCTCTCCTCCCCTCTCTCAAAAAAAGAAAAGAAAGAGAGAGAGAGAAAACAGTTTAGAAAAACTAAATGGAACCTAGAGAATAGCCTTTTTCTATAGATTTGGGAACTGAGACCCAGAGAAGTTAAATCACATCACCTAGAACATCTAGTGGGAAGATCCCTGTGTTTGGAGACAGAAACTTGGGTTGGAGTACTTGTTCTACTTCTTTGACCTTGGTGCAGTTATGTATAAGCCTCAGTTTTCTCATCTGTAAAAGGGGACCATAAGCCCCATCTCACAGAACAGATGCAAGGATCACATGGATACTATAGACTGTGGAAGTGCTTTATAGCATGTAGCAGGTTGTGCAAACAGTGTGTTATGAAAGGCATGCCCCACCATACCACTCTTGTTCCTTTCACTATTGAAAAGATCAGAGGAGCCATGGTGGATGATGGGAATGTTTGTGCTGGCTTTACACACGTTGGGCTCTCTTTTAATTAAGATCCTATCTTTTCTTTTCCTCAGGATGGGGGAGAGCCAGGCCTGGCCTTAACAGCCTCCAGACCTGCATATGTCACTGCTGTCAGCAGAGGACAAAACCCAAAAGGAGAAGAGGGAAAAATAAATCTTTTGTTTTTGAAGCTAAATAGCCCAAAATGCAGCTAGAAAAGTTCCATAAAGGTTTGGCTTTCACCAACACAGAGTGGAAACAAAGCTGATCCCTCCCCTGGCCATGCCCTCTGACCTCTCTGCCCAGAAGACCTCCAATCTCCCAGCCTCTGGGTTTTCCTGGAGGGCTGTTTGCCTTTGAGGGTTGGGGAGAGAGCGGTTTAGCACCAGCCCCGGTTTCTCAGTGGCTGGAGGAGTTTACAGATCAATATTCACAACCAGCGGTGCTCATGCTGCCGAGATTTCTCCCTCACTGTGGTTTAGTGGAAGGAATATGTTACAGAAATGATCTTCCTGCCACCACTTTGGGAAATTCCGGGCTCAAACTGTAAATACTTAACAGGGCGAACCCCCTTTCCTTCTGTTTTCTCCCCACCACCCCCTACCCTCACCCTGTATGTATTACACTCATCTTCCTGTTTCACAGGGACCACTGTTTCCTGTGGGCTCTGTTGAGTTTGGGTCTAATGTCCATAGATTCTCAGAAAACAAACATAAATCTCTTTAGCTGCTTTTTTTTTTTTTTTTTAAAGAAGGCATAACTGTTTGTTTGTTCATTTTTGAGAGAGAGGGATAGAGAGAGAGAGAAACGGGGCTCACCTGAAGCAGGGCTCAAGCTCACGAACCGCGGGATCATGACCTGAACAAAATCAGCCGCTTAACCAACTGAGCCACCCAGGTGGCCCCCATTAGCTGCTTTAACACAACTGATGGTAATTCTTTATTTGCTGTTGAAGTTGCCACTGGCCACAATTGTGGAGCTGGGAAGTACATTAAATCCTTCAGGTATAGCCCTCTGACCAGAAAACCCCAGGCCCTCAGGACGAACTCAGAACAAACAGAAAAGAGCAAGGAGGGTGAGGTGATTCCCATTCTTGAGGGCAGGACACCCTCTTCCCCAAAATCAGTGGAGTATTTTATTGGCGGGGACATTCTAATTGACATCAGGTGAAGATGGGGCAAGCAGGAGAGCTGGGAAGCAGAGGACTCAGTGTTGAGGCCCATTGTTGACTGAAGTTTTCTCACTAGAAAAATGGAAGATGGGGACACCTGGGTGGCTCATGGTTCATGGGTTCGGGCCCCACGTCGGGCTCTGTGCTGACAGCCCAGAGCCTGGAGCCTGCTTTGAATTCTGTGTCTCCCTCTCTCTGCCCCTCCCCCACTCGTGCTCTGTCTCTCTCTCTCAAAAATAAACATTAAAAAAATTGTTTTAATAAAAAAAGAAAAATGGAAGCAAGGAGAATTGCCTTCTCCACCTCACCAAAAACTGCGGAGGATAGAAGGTGGCAGTGATTTAGGAGGCATTGGGGAACAGTCGTGTAGTACCTAGACTGCATAGTGCTGGTTTCAAAGTCTTCATGCTGTCACATTGCCAATGGGATGGCAATGATAAAATGATAACACAGATTCAGAGATGGACATGAGCAGAGGCCCCGTGATGAGCGCTTCTCTTGGATTATCTCATTTAACCACACATTAGCCTGTGGATTAGGAACTTTTCTTATTCCCCTTTCACATGGTGGGGAAACTGGCCAGCAAGGCTGAGTAACTGGCTGAAGGCCACACAAGGCAGTGATGGAGGCAGGTCTTGAACCCAGGTTTCCTGTGTGGCTTTGAGCAAGCTATTTCTTCAAGCCTCAGTTTCTTTTTTCAAATTTTTTAAAAAGTGTATTTATTTATATTGAGAGAGAGAGCACGCATATGCAAGCAGGGGAGGGGCAGAGAGAGAGAGGGAGAGAGAATCCCAAGCAGGCTGCAGGCAAGGAGCCTGATGTGGGGCTTGAACTCATGAACCATGAGATCGTGACCAGAGCCAAAATCAAGAGTCGGATGCTCAATTGACTGACCCACCCAGGCTCAGTTTTCTCATCTGCAAAAAATAAAGGAGCTGTGCAAGATGATCTACAAGACCCCTTCAAGCCTAAGAATACCAGACTGCCATTCTTGACAGTTCTATCTGAGACTGTATCATCAGGCCAAGTCCACATTCCAGTGGACATCCTTAACGGATGTCTGTGGGGTGGATGAACTGGTGGCACGGTCAGTCCAGCTGCACACACACGTTCCTGTGTGTAGGCCCCTGCCTGGCTGCCTCTTCTAGGCCCAGCATCTCCTGTTGGTTATAGCAGAGACCTGGCCTGTGGGGTCCATGCCCAGTGACAGGAAAGCTCCTCAGTCAGAGACCATGGGCCGCAGAGCAGGCCAGAGGGATGTGACTTTTCCCAAATAGAGGAAATGCTCTCCCTGGCACCCAGCCTCCCTGGCTCTGGGAGCAAACCCAGAAGAAAAGCCACCCTGCAGCCTGCTGACAGGCACTGTGATGGCAGCCAGCCAGCCAGCCGGTGCCCACATCCCTCAATCAGCCCATTCTCCTCACATCTTCCCTGGGGCGCTGCTCTGTTCCTCTCACAGGGTCCCACAGAAAGGAAGCGGAGCTAGAGCAGATTGAGGCAATCCTTCTCTCGGTCCAGTCTCTCCACAAGGCAATTTCAAAGGCTTGACTCTGTGGGAGTTGCTGGGGAGGCTCCAAAACCGGAATGGCTTCAGAGCCTCCAGAAAGATTTCCTGTCTCACCTTCACCCCCGCTGCCAGCTCTTCCCAGA
Organism: Puma concolor; assembly: GCF_028749965.1. NCBI lineage: Eukaryota > Metazoa > Chordata > Mammalia > Carnivora > Felidae > Puma > Puma concolor. The sequence goes on from NC_141674.1 coordinate 189,356,210, forward strand.
ATATGAGATGCATGTATTCCGGAAAGCTCATGCTGACATGTGAGATTACCTTCCAAGGTGCCATAAACATACCAGAATTCTAGGAGAGTCAGATTGCAGTTAGAGGAAAGGAACTTAGCCATCAACTGACTCCTTTGGCACAACCTTCGGTGAAGACCTCAACAACCCTTTGCCTCAGTTTCCTACAGGGTAAAAATGAGGGCCAGTCTAGTGTGTGGCCCACTTGACCGTGGGAGTAGCTCTGAGACTTCAGTATGTATAAACAGGTACTGCATGACCCTCGTCATGAAGACCTGAATTTTATTTCAACTTTACTGACACATACTGTTGTGTAAGTTTAAGGTGTACAACTGTGTTGATTTGATACATTTATAAATTACAAAACAATTACTACCATAGTATTAGCTAAAACCTCCATCCTATGACATAGTTATCATTTCTTTTTTGGGGTGAGAACATTTAAGATCTCCTCTGGCAGCCACTTTCGAGTATATGATGCAATATTGTTAACTATAATCACCAAGCTGTGTATTAGACCCCCAGACCTTATTATCTTATAACTGGAAGTTCATATCCTTTAACCAGTATCTCCCCATTTGTACCCCCAAACCCTGGTAACCACCACTCTACTCTGTTTCTCTGAATTCGTCTTTTTTAGATTCCACATATAAGTAGTATCATACTATATTTATCTTTCTCTCTCTGCCTTACTTCAGTTACCAAAAAGCCTTCAGAGTCCATCCAACTTGTTGCAAATGGCAGGATTTCCTTCTAGATCTAATTATAGGATAAAAATTTTTTTCCTATTTATCAATTCTTGTCTAATGCTGATCTCGTGACCCATGAACATCCAGAACAAGTCCCTAAGACTCAGAATACAGAAGGCCTTACTTAACATTTTGCTGGGCCTGATCCAACTTAGAAGAATTGATTTTTTTTTAACGTTTATTTATTTTGAAAGAGAGAGAGAGTGCGTGTGCAGGGTGGAGGGGCAGAGAGAGAAGGAGAGAGAGAGAGAATCCCAAACTCACTCCGCTCAGTCAGTGCAGAGCCCAACTCTGTGATCACATCCCGAGCAGAAATGAAGAGTCTGATGTTCACCCATTCAACAGACTGAGCCACCCAGGGGCCCCAAGAGGAATTGATTTTTTTTTAACCTTCAACAGAACAACCTGTTCTCTACAGCAGCTGTAAATGAACTGCATGTAAAAGGTGTTGATCTTTGTGGACCCCCTGCAGTCCATTTATAAAATGCAGGGAAAACACCAAGTCTTCATTGACAACCAGAGAGACTAGTTAGTCAGCCATAGGCTGAGTCAGGGCTTCTCATATATTTCCTTCTTCCTTCCACACGATGCAGAATATTCTTTCCAAAGACAAAGAAAAAAAAACCAGGACCTAGAATGTTTTTTCAGGTGTCTCCCAATCACACCTTCCTTCTAAGGAATCCCTATTTTCTCCATTAGCCAATATAGGGAACATGTATTACCAGGCAGGGTCCAAGGATTCAAGGCACTATTTATTTAATAAAGCATCTCTGTGGGCACAAGAACAGTCAGAGTCTGATAAGCATAGATAAGCAAGTGAACCATGTGGCTGTCTCTGCTTCATTTTTCTTCATCTGTAAAAAGGGAGATGTGCTTCCTTAGCTCTTTGGGTTAATAGAGAAGCACATGAAATACCAGGGCAAGGATTTGGGCAATAAAGATTAAACCCTACTTGAGGATTTTAGGGATGTTTTAAAGCTGTTTTCCTTTGATAAATTCAGGAGAGAAGGAGAGAAAATTATTATTTTGTTTGTGTACAAATTTGCCTGGATATTCGCTGCTATATGGATTTGGTAAAAGTCACCTGGGTAGTTTTCCTTTACTGGGCACTATCTCTGGGAACTAGAGGTTTCACAGACCAAACTCTGCTACCACAAAGCCGTCATCATCCTGCATCCCTTCCCTATGCAATCACACTTCCCCTCTGCCATGACTATGTGGTCTTCAGATAGAGCAGCTGGCTTTGAAACAACTTCAAGCAGGGTTTCTAGGCCCAGTGATGGTTCTGTGCAAACCCATTCATCTCTTCTCGAGTGGTCGCCTTGGAGGCCACAGTCAGGTTTGGCAAGGAGAGGCTGGCCAGGGGGAGAGTCACAGATCTGGAGTTGTGGCAAGAACAAAGTTGACAGATTCACGTGGGGCAGGAACCTGTGACCTCAGGCACAGCTGGGCAATAATCAACTAGGCTGAGCAGCCATTCCCCAGGGTTAAGACTAACAAGTCCCAAGACATACTTCACCACCACTTAAGCCATTAGATAAGGCCACTTTCCACCCAGATCTGGAACTACAGCTCTTTATTTATTTATTTATTTATTTTACAGATTTTAGCATCTCTCTATAAATGCGTTTTCAGAGTTCTTACTTTTACAATCTAAAAAAAATTTCTTTGCTTGTATACACTAAAAGCCCAAGACTGGGGCGCTTGGGTGGTGGGTCAGTCAGCTGAGCATCTAACTCTTGATTTCAGCTCAAGTCATGATCTCATGGTTTGAAGCCCTGCATTGAGATCTGCACTGACAATGTGGAGACTGCTTGGGATCCTCTCTCTCCTCTCTCTTTGCCCATGCCCCACTTGCATGCTCTCTCGCACTCTCTCTCTCTCTCTCTCTCAAAATAAATATACCTAAAAACAAATAAAAGTAAATAAAAGCCTAAGACCAATAACCAACACATTGGTAGGTATGCAATAAATACTTTAAAAATAAATAAATTCATTCATTCAATAGATATTTACTGAGCACCTACTATGTACCAGGCATTGTTCTAAGCTTTAAGGAACACTACAGTGAATAACACAGACAACGGTTCCTGACATCAGAGAGCTATAAACAAACAAATATACAAAGTCATACCGGAACATGAGCTATGAAGATAAATTAGACGAGGGAAACTAGAATGAAATGGTGGTAGAATCATGAGGGAAACTCTGAAAATATTTGAGTGAAGACCAGAATGATATGAGAAAGGAAGCTGCAAATGTATTGAGAAAGAGCTTTCCAGGAAGATGAAACAGCAAGGGCAAAGGCCCTGAGGCAGGAATATGCTTGGCAAATCCGAGGAATAGCAAGGAGACCAGAGGCTGGAGCAAAGAGGAATAAGAGGAGATAACCCAGTGTTATGTCCTCTTACTGGGTCTTGAAGGCCATAGTAAGGCTCTGGGGTTTTATACTGGGTATGTGGGAAAACATGGGAGGGTTTTTAGCAGGGATGTGATATGTAGTTACAGCATGGACAATAAACTGCAAGAAAGTAAGAAGAAAAGGTAGGAGATGATGGCAGAGTCCAGGTGAGAGAGAATGGTGCCTTGGGCCAGGGTGGAAGCAGTGGAGGGTTGAGAAGTGGTTCTATATGGGGCATACTCTTAAGATCGAGCCAGTAGGATTTGCCAATAGATTGGAATGAATGAATCAAAACTACTTAAAAAAGAAAAATCTCTCAACAAGTTAACGAGGCCTCTTTGAGCTAAGCGAAATGTCCATGGAGACTTTTTATTTATATATTCATTTTTCTTAATTTTACTCAGTTCTTCAGTCATGGGCTATTAGATTTACTACAGCAATAAGCAGAGTTTAGTTATATACCCAAATCAGGCTCCCCTTGACCATGTTTCTCACATGCCAGGCCCAAGAAGTTAGGACCACACAAATTCATTCATTAGAAATTCCATTACTAATTTGCTTATTCTGTACACTACCTTGATATAAGTAGGCCTAGAAATATTTAACTTGTCTAGAAAAACATGCTGCTGAACTTGAAGACATCAATGAAAAGTATTAATGAGAATTGTAGTGCAAAGGCTGTGTGATTTTTTTTCTAGCAATAAAAACTATGGGAAAACACTTGTTTTTTAATAGAAAACATTTTAAAAGTCCAAACGCATGAAAAGGAAAATGCCTACTGTTTCAGAATCTAGGCAAAACAAGCAAAAATAAAACAAAACCAAAAAAGCCTCATAACTTGATTACTGATGTCACTGTGAATTATCCTCTTTGTCATTTCCACCCACAGCATGATGACAGACAAATTACATGCCTGAGGTCATACCTCAGGTAGGCCTAGACCTCCTATTTCCCTCTATCAGACACTACTGAGGCAAGATGGATGGATCTAAAGGAAACCTGGTGAGTATAAAAATAATTTATGGGGAGTGTAAATGTGCTATTTATTGGTTTTAATACAACATGCTTCATCTTGCACTTTATACAAGGTGTTTTTGGATCAGAATATCAGAGCTCATAAAAAGAAGAGATTTTCCCTGACTAGAATCACGGAATCACAGATATATGAGAGTGTTGAGATTATCCGGTTCATATTTAAGATATTTGACAACCAGAATGTCAGAATCAGAAGGCAGGTGGACCCCTGGACTATGCATACTGGTTCAATATCAGCCTTGAACCTTCGAGGAGCCTGACATCCAGGGAGGTGTAATAACCTGACCATGATCACATAACTGGCTAATGGATGAGCTTGTCCAAAAACTAGTGCTTTTTCCACCACAATACTCTGTCTCTTATTTAAAATTAAATATCAGGGGTGCCTGGGTGGCTGAGTCGGTAAAGCATCTGACTTAGTTTCGGCTCAGGTCATGATCTCAGGGTTGTAAGATCTAGCCCCACAATAGACTCTGTGCTGGCAGCGTGGAGCCTGCTTGGGATCCTCTCTCTCTCTCTCTCTCTCTCTCTCTCTCTCTTTCTCTCTCTCTCTCTCTCAAGATAAATAAACCTTAAAAAAAGGTTTAAAAAATTAATTTAATTAAATTAAACATCAAATATAAATATCAAATTTTGAGAAAAAAAAAAAAAGCAAGGGGGAGGCAGGTAACTTCTGATAACAGAAGACAGAATGCTCTGCCAAAATATCCAGGAAGCTGGATAATGTTGAGTGTTGACAGGGGTATGGGGATTTAGGGACCCTTGTCCATGCTGATAGGAGTGTAGGCTGTTGAAGTAGCTCCGGAGAGCAGTCTGGCACATTTGGTGAAATTAAGTAGAGGTAAACCTTATAACACACAAATTTCACTTCTGGGTCTAAATCCCAAATACATTTTCTAACCTCTACTGCTGATTGCAGCATTATTCATGGCAGTGGGAAATTGGAAGCAATCAGAATATCCACAGTGGGAAAGTCAAAAAGTAAGAGTGGTAAACACACACCGTGAAATAATCTACAGCACATAAAATCTTGGGGCTAAGCAAAAAAAAAAAAAAAAAAAAAAAAAAAAAAAAAAAAAAGGCAAAAGGCAACATGAGATATATAGTAATGACATATACAGAAGTAAGAAATAGATGCAGAAAAAATTTAACACCGCAACTTTCACAACTCCTGATTCCTTTTACCCCCCTTTTCTGGATTCTTTTTCCCATAACACCTACCACCTTCTAATTTACTGATAATTTATTTATTTTTATGCATATAGATTATTGTTTCTCATCTCCTGTTAGCAGGTACATTCCTTGAGGGCAGGGATCCCTGATGATTTTGTTCACTAATGTATCCCCAAATGCCGGGCACATAGTAGGTACTCAACAAACACTTGTTGAATGAATCAATGAAAAAGACAACAATATACATTTTGTAAGAATACCATATAAACCAAAAGTTCCACTTTAAGCACATGAGAATAGTGCTTACATAAAAGCTCAGGCAAAAAGGGCATGAAGGATGAGATGGAGGCTGGAGGGGCCATCTCTGCAGAACATTCTGAAATAAGAAGCATATCAGTGTTTTCTTAGTCCCATTCTCTCCCACCTCTGGGTGGCTGGCCTGGACTTGAGATCAGCCATGCCTAACTTTTCCAAGACATCGGGTCCTGAAAACAGAAACCTAATGATGATATAAAGTCCTATGCTGGGAGACTAGAATTCTAAAGGGTTCCAGGTGAATGGCTCTGCCCAACCCTATTTTAGGAAAGGTGTTAGCTGCAGGAGTCTGTCCTGGGGTCTGCTCAGGCCCCTTAGAAGTTGGGCCAATTTTTGGATTTGGAATTCCCAACTGGTTCACAAGCATTAGCAGGTTTAAAACAAAACAAAGGCTGTATTCATCCTAGAAGGTACCTCATAAGTCATCAGTTTCCTCACCAGTAGCATGAGAAATATCTGGGGAGCTTTGGAAAACAAATTCTCAAACTTAATCCCCATGGAGATTTGGATTCAAAAGATCTTAGGGGACCCAGGAATTTGTTACGTTTTGTTTTAACTCCCCAGGTGATTGTGGCCCAGCCAGGACCAGAGCTCCCTCGCTACCACCCCCACCCCCACTCCATCCGCCCCTTCCCTGGCAGTCAGAATCCCCAGTTCCCCAACAGCTAACCTGGCCCTCCCCAGGGAGGCAGGAAATCTGCGCTTCCCTCCATCCCCCTCAGTAATGCTGGAGGGGGCTTCAGGAGGGAAGCAGGGGGAACTCTGGAGGTGAGCAGATAATGGGCCAAAACACCCCCCTCAGCCTTGCTCTAGTATCGGCATTGCAGGCCCACCCACCCGGGCCCTTGGTCACCAGGAGACCTCACGCGTACACACAGGCCCTAACCTGCCCCTGCGCCCAGATCCGCCACTTCTCAAGCAGTTCTCTCAGCCTGCTTTGAACAAAGGCGATTGTTCTCCCAGGAAAGGACTACTGGGAGATGTGTGTCCACCCTTTCCTTTCTCCCCCATTCCTCCAGTCTCTGCTCTCCCACCTTGAATCCCTGGGAGGGAAGGTGTCCTAAAAGGACTGCTCTGGGCTCCCTTTTCCTCTCCAACTTGAGAATCCCACGCTCTGGTGCGTGGTTATTTGTGTATGAATCCCTCCTGCCAAGTGAACACCCTCCAGCGGTCAGAGGCACATTTTCTACACGAGGATGCGGTGCGGGAAGATGAGGGATTTCTAAATATACACATTTGAAGTTGCCAACCTTCCTGTGGGAATCATCCTCTTATTTAAGGGATGGATTGTGTCTATCCCTGCCCCCACCTGATGAAGCAGTAAATTGTAACAAGAGAATCTGGCTAAACAAGTTTCCGATTCAAATGTTATCTTGTGGACAAAGAACTCTTTGAATATGGTTTCTGTGTTTGGCTTCTTGTGATGAAGTAGAAAGTTATGTTTCACTGTTGCTGGAATTCTCTCCCTTCAGTAGTGTTGGGTGGCCACTCATAGAGAGGGCAGTGTTGGGGTGGATGGGAGCAAGGGAAGCCACGTGGCCAGGAGGGCTGTGGCCAGGCCATTTCCTGCTAATTAACACATGAATATTGATAATATTTCTCTCTAGGAAGCTGCCCCTGATAAGGCAGTCCTTCCCCTCGGGTCACCACGTCATCAATAAGCAGAGGGCCCCTTTCTTGGAAAAGCCCATAATCCAAACATGCTCGGGGCAGGTGATTGATAGAAAGCTCCCATTTTAAAAGGTTTCCAAATCTAAACAGAATGTGTCTGGTTACTGACAAAATTAAATTACCCTCTGCGGGAAGAACTTCTCCTTCCAGTGAAAACAAAGTTATAGTTACAGATAAAATAGAAACTTGGACATAGATTCGTAGAGGCTCCTAACAGCAAGCAAGTGTGATTGTGAACTTTATGGGCTAATTTTATTTTATCTTTGTCCCGCTTTGATATACTTCATAAATGAGAAGGTACCCCAAAAAAATTTTTTTGGTAATATTTGAAGTGTCAAATTCCAATAGACTCTGGTTGAAAGTACCTGGAGGTTCAGGTTTTAAGTCTCTTCTCTTGGCTGCTCTGGGAAATACCTCTTCTACTCCCTAGAAGCACAACAGCTAGCCTGCCCAGGAGAGAAGGAAAAGATAGAAACTTCTCCTGTGCTGTGGACTGTCCTTCTTGGAGAAAGATTATATTTAACACCCCACCTTCATGGACATTTCTCATCAATCTTTCTCCTCACCTTTCCTTGCTTCTAGAAACGTAGCAAAACTGCAAAGAGCCCATGCGGATTTCAGTTTTCAAACTGGCCAACAAAAGAGCTGTTCCAGTCAATCATTTTACTTACTCGACGTGTCTTTGTTGAGTTTCTGCTACAGACTGCCACAATTTCAGGCTCTGAGAGGGATATGGGAGTCTTCAAGGGAGCTAATGTTTGTAAAGTACATTCCCGTTTATAGCATGCTTTCACTCGCAATAACTCAGCCGGATGCCGAGAGAGGGAAAATGTCTTCTGGATTTAAAATGCTTAGTTTGGGAAAAGGTCGGGTTGCAGAAAAAAACCCTCTAGAGAATGGTACAAGGCCTCGCTTAATCCAGGTCTAACCCGGGAGAGACATATCAAAAGTGTTGCAGCCCAGAGAAGAGAGAGATCAGTAAGACCCGGGCCCCCAGGTGCTCTCATCCAAAGAGTCTAGAATTTCCAATTCTCTGGGTTTGGTTTGTTAAATGTTTCAGCTGGAAAGATGTCTTCCTCTGAGACCCAGACCTCAACAATAACGCCCCTCTCTTTCCTTTGAAGCCAGTTTCAAATCTCTTCCCTGACAGAGAAACTTTATCTTCCACATCCTCTGCACTCTTCTTGGTTACATCCATGGACATGAGGCCGGTGAGTCCAGCTGGACCCTGCCACAGTTCTGTTCTGAAGAGAGACATGTCATCGACATGGGTTTATGTTTGGGGTAAATTTGCTTTTATTTTGCTTTTGATTAATGTGCTAAGATGTTACATCAGGGAAGGCACCCCTCCCTCCCCTCCATTTGTGGGGCCCCTGAAGCTGGTTGGGTTCTCAGGAGAGCAGCTGAGGCAAATGTGAACATGAGCGTTCCCGAGGCTTGGCAGGGTTACACGGTTTGAGGCGATGGCTCTTCCATCACACTGTCATCGCACTGGAGAAAACACCCTGAGCAGCCCAGCTGCAGCACTGCTGGCAGCAGAGAGCTGACCATGGAGGGAAAGGCACCCAGCCAACCCCTCCTGTCCTTCACAGCCTCCCTGAGATGCCTGTGGTAGGTGGCAGGTTCTTCACTGGCCATAAGACCACTGACCCATCAATGGGCTGGACCAGTACTCAGAGGCCATGCTGAGCAGTCTTATGCCGACTCTGGCGTGCCCCGAGTTACCATCACTATCATGTACTACCACTGTTCACAAAGACAGTCCACCTGGACCCCCTTTCAACCAGATGGCCATTTCCTTAAATTCCTCCTGGGTAGAAATTGCAGAACCTTGACTATTGGTATGGCCGTGGTTATAAAATTCGATTCAGTTAAGAACAAATTTGATGAGCATCTGTTATCTCAATTCATTTCACGTCTATTGATCTCCTACATGCCTGCCAATGGGAATACGGCAGTGAATGAAGCTGGCCTTCAAAGTTTAGCAAAGTTCAGGACAGTGCTAGCCATTTATTCTCCAGTCTTCCTGAAAAAATACCCAGATGCTCTCTCCACATTTATTTGGCTCCCCCAGCAAAGGTAAATAGCCATAGCATTGGCTAGAGTATTAGAAAACAAGAGGACAGGGGTCCCCGGATGGCTCAGTCAGTTAAGCGTCTGACTCTTAGCTTCAGCTCAGGCCATGATCTCCTGGTTTCATGGGTTGGAGCCCTACATCGGGCTCTGCCCTGATGGTGTGGAGACTGCTTGGGATTCTCTCTCCCTTTCTCTTTGCCCTTCCCCTACTCACACAGTCTCTGTCTCTCTCAAAATAAATAAATAAACTTTAAAAATTAAGAAAAAAAAGAAAACAAGAGTACAAATGAGTGTTTATAGTTAATAATTATTGTTGCTTTGGAAGTTGTTAAGGGTGAATCTTAAAATTTCTCATCACAAGAAAAAAAATTGTAACTGTGTGTAGTGACAAATGGTAACTGGACTTACTGTGATGATCGTTTTGCCAAATATGGAAATATAAAATAATCATGTTGTACATCTGAAATTAATATACATCAATTACACCTCCATTAAAAATTTTTCTAGAGTGTTTTTTTTTTTTTTAATTTTTTTTTTTTAACGTTTATCCATTTTTGAGACAGAGACAGAGCATGAACAGGGGAGGGTCAGAGAGAGAGGGAGACACAGAATCGGAAGCAGGCTCCAGGCTCTGGGCCATCATCAGCCCAGAGCCCGACGTGGGGCTCGAACTCAAGGACCGCAAGCTCGTGACCTGAGCCAAAGTCGGACGCCCAACCGACTGAGCCACCCAGGCACCCCTAGAGTGTTTAAAGTCAGATATGGGTTAGGGTGCCTGGCTGGCTCTGTCAGTAGAGCATGTGACTCTTGATCTCAGGGTTGTGAGTTCGAGCCTCACATTGGGTGTAGAGATTACTTTTAAAAAATTAATTAAAACTTACTTTAAAAATTAATTTTAAAAAAAGTCAGATGTGAGTTCAAATTGCAGCTTTACTACTTCTTTATTATTACACATTAAGTTACTTAATATCTCTGAGTCAGTTTCATCATTTGTAAAATGGTGATAAAAACCCTCTTTAAAGGAATTGTGGGAAGATTAACAAGCTAACAAGTGCAAATTGCCAATTTTGGTGCCAGACACATAGTTACAGCCCCTGTCAAATGGTAGCTGCTACTGTTTTGATGGTTATATATTATTATCACTATTTCTATGACTGTTATTAACAGGTTTGTGCTTTATGAGGGAGAGTAGCCTTTTAGTGACAAGTAATATGGGGAAACCTTGAGATAACATCCCTTCTAGGAAGCAGCATATTCTTAAATCTCAGGTGGGGACATTATCACATTGTACCAATTTGGATTTTTCATTGGCATTTTTCAGTGACAAAAGCAAATGTTTTATCTTTCTGGAGGAAAAATCAAATTGAGTTTTGTTTTTGTTTTTTTTTAATTTACATGTGATTTTCAGTTGATTCTTTCTCCTATGGGGATCAGTTTTCTTAAAAATTAAGGTGTTCTCGGGGCGCCTGAGTGGCTCAGTCGGATAAGCGTCCAACTTGGGCTCAGGTCATGATCTCAGGGTCTGTGAGTTCGAGCCCCGCGTCGGGCTCTGTGCTGACAGCTCAGAGCCTGGAGCCTGTTTCAGATTCTGTGTCTCCCTCTCTCTCTGGCCCTCCCCCATTCATGCTCTGTCTCTCTCTGTCTCTAAATGAAAGATGTTAAGTTGGAGTCCTACTCTGAGTTACCAGAGAATGGAAGTTACTTTAAAAACCAAATAAAAAATAAAGGGTTGGCAAATCATCATCATGATAAAAATAAAATCATCATCGTCTGAAAATGCTTTATATATGAACAAGTATTGCTTGGTTTTTCATCCCCCCCCCTCCTTTTTTTTTAACTTGGGGAAGTCAAGAGAGTGCTACAAGGGATAATTACAACTTGTCTCTTTTCTTCTATCACCTCAGACAAGGAGAAAAAATAACCTCCTGAATTCACCCAGGAATCAGTCCATTCAAACCAGATCAGTAGTTTATAGCTAAGGGGCACCTGGGTGGCTCAATCGGTTGGACGTCCAACTTCGACTTTGGCTCAGGTGATGATCTCACAGTTCATGGGTTCGAGCTCTGCGTCAGGCTCTGAGCTGACAGCACAAAGCCTGGAGAGCCTGCTTCAGAATCGGTGTCACCCTCTCTCTCTGCCCCTCCCCGTTCATGCTCTGTCTCTCTCTCTCTCAAAAATAAATAAACGTAAAAAAAAAAATTTTAAATAGTTCATAGCTGAGTTTTTAGTGGTCAGCAAGCAAAAATATAGGAAAACTATGTTGACTTGAGTTCTGTTACACAGAAAGGATTTTCAGTTTTATTTATTTTTAAATTTTTACTATTTTAACCATTTTGAAGGAGAGAGGGAGACAGAGAGAGCACATGTGCACAAAAGGAGGAGGGCTAGTGGGAGAGGGCAAGAATCCTAAGCAGTCTCCATGCCAAGTGCAGAGCCCAACTCTGGCTCAATCTTACAACCCTGAGATCATGGCCTGAGCAGAAACCAAGAATCTGACACTTAACTGACTAAGCCACCCAGGTACCCCAGATTTTCAGTTTCAAAGATAATCTTTAGTTGTGGCTTATTAGGCCCAAGAAGATAAACTAAACAGATACTCCACATGCATAAAACAATTTCCTTCGATCAACACAATAACTATAAAGTGGGTTTCATGACATCCATTTTCAAACTTGGTATTAAGATCAATTCACAATTTGAGTAGAGTTTTCCTATTTTTATTGCCAATACATTCATATGTATATTTCTCACTGTTTAAATCAGAGAGAGAAATTTCATTAGGATTATTTATTTCCACTCTTTAATTTTAAGTCATGTGCCTCTGGAGAATGTATCTTTTGTATAATTCTATTTTCAAAAAACCAAAGGAAAACAGAAGATGAGGTGCTATTGGTTGGTTTCTTTAAACGGTTGTTCGGAGGGGTCTCGCCTGAGCTGTTTTTTTTTTTAAGTCATATTTCAAGTCTTTGATCTTGACAACCCTGAAATACTACCTTACGATTACATCATAACTATGAAATGGCTTTTGTTGGCTAGTGGAATGACTTTTCAAAAAGTTTCCACTAAATACACAAATATTACAGTGAAAGGATGTCAGATATTCCAAATGATTAGTGATGGTATTAAAATTGCCAGTATTGCTATATATTGTACCCCTAAGAATTTAGAATATTTACAGCAAGGCATTCATCTAAATAGTCTAGTTTTTTTTTTTCCTTTTTAAAATGATGGGTAATTTTTTTCTTAGTCTTTTACACATGCTTTGTTATTTCTGAAGGCCATTTAAACCATTAATTTTTTTCAGTGGGGAAAAATGGCTTAATTCATACAAGAGTCAGTAGAGCCACTGAACCAAATAATATTTACCGCCATCTCAAATATTTATTAATTCAATAAATATTTGCTATAGAGTCATAACATATCACATGATACAAATGCAACTATGCAATTTGGCTCATTCCCCCCCCCCCCCAACAAAAAGAAAGAGAAAGAAAGATAACACTTTCAGTAGTGTGGACATTCCAGCCATCCACTCACTCAGTGACAAGGCCCAGAGTCAGTCAGATGAGGGGCCTGGAACTGCTGTCAGCTAGACTGGCTTTGTACCTCACAGAAGTGAGGCTGAATGTAATGCTAGGGCTTGGAAGTGAAATGTTTGGGGTACATCAGGGCCTCTAAATAAGAGCTAGCTGATTCATCTGGTTCCCAGCCAAAAACGAACAAACAAAACAGCAGTCTAAACCACTACTGGAGCAAAGCCTGGCTCTGTTGGACCCAGTGAGGTCTGTCCCATATTGTATTTCATAAGCCACTAAAGAGAATTTTCAAGCATAATCTTGACTCCAAAGTTTATTTGTCCTACTCGTCGTATAGATACTTAATGCAGTCAAGTACAGTGCACCTGTTGTATACAAAGTTTTGTGCTGAAATACAGGAGAAAATTCCCAGTTCACTTAGTGGGCATTTTAGAGATATGAGAACAAGATTATTCATATACCCATACATATATATACACATATACATATACATACACACATATAACTTGAGAATGAGTCACATTTTTTAGAGTTACCAATCTTGATATGTTCGTTCTAACCTAATAGTTTATTTCACTAATCTTTACTTTCCTTATTAGGAATTATGAGCATGTCAAATGATACAAATTTAAGAGATGAGATAATAAGACATATTTTTTAAGTTTATATATTTATTTGGGGGGGGAGAGGCAGAGAGAGAAGAGAAAGAGTCTCAAGTAGGCTCCATGCTGTTGGTGAGGAGACCAATGTGGGGCTCAATCTCAGGAATTCTTTGATCATGACCTGAGCCAAAATCAAGAGTCTAACGCTTAACTGACTGAGCCACCCAAGCACCCCCAGACATATTTATTTTTAAGTTTCTGTTTTTAGAACCAATTATTTTTTTTTTTAATTTTTTTTTAATGTTTATTTTTGAGAGAGAGAGAGCGCATGCAACAGAGCATGAACAGGGAAGGGACAGAGAGAGAAGAAGACACAGAATCTGAAGCAGGATCTAGGCTCTGAGCTGTCAGCACAGAGCCCAATGCAGGGCTCGAACTCACAAACTGTGAGATCATGACCTGAGCCGAAGTCGGAGGCTTAACTGACTGAGCCACCCAGGCACCCCTAGAACTAATTATTGACAGAGATGGAGAGTTTGTGCTTTTTGGTGGTAGCTTTTTAGAATAAGCTGGTGATTTAAAAACTGACTGGCTCAGTGAGTGGAGCATGTGATTCTTGATTTCAGGGTTGTGAGTTCGAGTGTCATACTGGGTATAGAGATTACTTAAAAAGAAAATCTTAAAAACAAAAAGAAAGAAGTGTAAACACTGAGTTTTATTTATTTGCTGATCCCTGAGACACATTAGCCAATAGGAAGGCTTTTATCAGTAACATACATATCAGTAACATATCTAATACGTATATACCGTATACTTAAGTGCCATAACATCAAACATTAGCTGATACATATATGCTGGGTTTGGTGAATTGCCTCCTTGCCCCCAGTTTCCATTGCACTAAATCTGAAATGCATCATGCCAAGCATTTTCCCTTAATTGTTTTAACAAAGGATCTTCCAAGAAAAGCTAATCCACCTGTTTCTAATTCAGTTACAGCTTATTCCCTTAAGATGCTACCTTGCCTGAGCTAGTTCTATTCAAAAAATCTTTTTACTCTCTTTTTAAGGTTTCTTTGCAAACAGGTGGTCCTTCAAACAGCTGGGTGCCTCCCCAGCCCTCAACTCATGTTTGATTCAAGCTCAGAATGAGCCTTGTTTAATCAATTGGACTCCCCAAGAGGTTGGAAAACATACCACCCCATGATCAGGAGGAGAGAGCTGTGAAACAAGCATTGAATTTTCTCAGAACTCAAACCTAATCCTTCTCTCTGTCCTCATAGGATCAAATGGAAATTGCAAAGTTTACATGCAAAACCTCATTCCAGCTGACCTTTTCAGTTTAAGAGAAACAAGGATGTAAGATAGGGAATGTGACTTTTAGACAGAGGGCCATCTTGTCTGGGTATAGGATCATTGTGAAGATTACATGAACAGATCTTGGTAGCTTGATTTTAGAACTAGAAAGGGTGGCAGGAAAAGCAAAGAACATCCTCATTAAAGCTGATTTACTGGAGAGGCTCAAAATCCTCCTTTCCTCTTTGGTATCACCCAAGTTACTCATGCCAATTTGTGAAGCTGCACATCATTATTTTAATTGTCCACAGTCCTTGGGTGAGTTTTAAAGAAAATTTTATTTTAATGTTTATTTATTCTTGAGGGAGAGAGAGACAGAGTGTGAGTGGGGGAGGGGCTGAGATAGAGGGAGACACAGAATCCAAAGCAGGCTCCAGGCTCTGAGCTGTCGGCACAGAGCCCGATGTGGGGTTTGAACTCCGAGCCATGAGATCATGACCTGAGCTAAAGTCAGATGCTTAACCAACTGAGCCACCCAGGTGCCCCATTTTTTTTTTTTTAATGTTTAGGGTGAGTTTTAATAATCTCATGAGGTTGGCTACAGGCAGCACTCCGGACACTACAATTAAGAGTTTTCACAGAGATATTAGATGGCCACCTAAATGTAAAAACTAAAGGAGTATATTCATTGGCAAGCTTTGTTTTTTTATTATTTAAAAAAATTTTTTTTTAACGTTTATTTATTTTTGAGACAGAGAGAGACAGAGCATGAACGGGGGAGGGTCAGAGAGAGGGAGACACAGAATCCGAAACAGGCTCCAGGCTCTGAGCTGTCAGCACAGAGCCGGACACGGGGCTTGAACTCACTGACCATGAGATCATGACCTGAGCCGAAGTCGGCCGATTAACCGACTGAGCCACCCAGGCACCCCTGTTTTTTTATTATTTTAAAAAAAATTTTAATGCTTTTATTTATTTTTGAGAGAGAAAGAGCCTGCGAGCACGAGTGGGGGAGGGGCAGAGAGACAGAGGGGGACAGAGAAGCTGAAGCAGGCTCTGCACTGACAGCAGAGAGCCCCATGCAGGGCTCAAACTCACAAACTGTGAGACCATGACCTGAGCCTGACCTGAGCCCAAGCTGGCCACTTAACCAACTGAGCCACTCAGGTGCCCCTCACTGACAAGCTTTAGAACAAGATTTGGGGTATTTTATTTCCTAATCTATACCATAGGAGCTGATCATCCTCTGTTTCAATATAGATAAATTGGAACCAGGCTGGGGCAAAGGTTTTATTTTATCAACAAAACACTACACAAAAAACAGTTCTGCATTTCCCTGCTTTCCATGGCTCTCTCTTCTGTAGGTTCATCCCTGACAAAACTGTTCCCTTTTCTCCAACCCTCCCCACAACTTTCCAAGAGGAAAAAGCCCTGGGGTGCCTGGGTGGCTCAGTCAGTTAGGCATTGGACTTGGGCTCAGGCTCAGCTCATGATCTCATGGTCCAGTTTGTGGGTTTGAGGTCATGATCTCACGGTTCATGGGTTCAAGCCCCACTTAGGGCTCTGTGCTGACAGCTCAGAGCCTGGAGCCTGCTTTGGATTCTGTGTTTCCCTCTCTCTCTGCCCCTCTCCCACTCATGCTCTGTCTCTCTCTGTCTCTCAAAAATAAATAAATGTTAAAAAAAATTTTTTTTAGGAACACCTGGGTGGCTCAGTTGGTTGGGCATCTGACTTCAGCTTGGTCATGATCTTGCGATGATGGTCATGATCATGAGGTCATGATCTCACGGTTTGTGGGTTCGAGCCCCGTGTTTGGCTCTGTGCTGACAGTTTGGAGCCTAGAGCCTACTTCGGATTCTGTGTCTCCCTGCTTCTCTGCCCCTGCCCTGCTCACACTCTGTGTCTCTCTGTCTCTCAATAATAAATAAATGTTAAAAAAATTTTTTTTAATTTATTTTAATTTAAAAAAAAAAGCCCTAAACAAAAGCTCCCTTTTCACAGAATGTTAAGTATCAGGCAATGGAGTGTCAGTAAGTCAGCTTCAGAGAAAGAAATATGTAGCCAGAGCAAAAGGGAAATCAACCTGTGCTGGAATCAGCTATATATATGTCCTTTCTATTGTTCTTTGTTTCCCCTTGTGCACCTTCATACATTTTTCACCCTGGAGAACCCTCAGGACTGTATCTCGAATTCCTCCCAAGGCACCCAGCTAAAGAGCTAATGAACCCCAGGGTCTGGCTATAGATTCCACCCACAGCCTTCGGTGCGTCCTACCTGAACTTCTGCTCTTTACTCAAAGCCACATGATGAATGGAAACTTTAAACGTTCTTTGGATGCTCCTGGTTTTTGAATCACTGTTTAAATGGGCTTGACATTAAAAAGTTTGAAAACTTTTTTAAGAGAGAAAGGGAAGAAGGTGAGGGAAAAGAGGGGAACCATCTGTCCAAAAAGTAGGCGAACCAACATTATCTCAGAGCAGACCCACACCGTGTGGTGTGAGTTACACCTGGGTGCCCCATCAGAGACCATGATGACTGTTACTGCTGCCACCCTCTGTCTGGATATTTCTTCTGACATTCTTTAACATTGCTCTAGATTTGTGTGGTTCTAAACATTTGTGGCCACATAGAGAAAGATGAAGTCCATCTGAAGTAGTAAAATTATTTTCTTGTAATTCTGCCTTTAAGTGAGTACTGAAAAAGAAGTTGATAAGGTGAGCTGGGCTCTCTGGAGAATCTCTTAGACTATAAGAGAGGTGTAGTTAAGGGTGGCCACCAGGCTGTTCTCCAAAGTAAAGGCAAGATGTTTAGTGCACAGTGAAGTTGCCAGAGAAACTGGCACAGAGGACTTCAGCCCGAAACCACCTTATTTATAAATATTTCAGATTCACTGTCACACACAAGGCTGGGGGATCAATGTGACATGGCAACAGATATGGAAAATGGGGTGAAGGCAAAGGGGGGAAAGTGAAATAACCAGAGTTACATGGATATATGAGACAATGAAGGGCTATGGAGTAAATGTAGAGGGCTGATTGTTGTTGAGATTCAGAAAAATTTCTGAATTTCTTTGAACAAATCACAACATATTTCTGCCATGAAGATACAAAGAGTGTTGATGAACCAGCTCAAAATAATCTCCAAGAGCACCAATCTGTCTGGTTTCCCAATATTTTCCCTTCTGTGCCTTACAATGCAGGGTGACGCTGATTTTTTTAAGCCTAAATGAACTGAGGTTAATTGAATTTTGAGGATTTCACAACAGGCTTCAGATCACTGGAGACACTCTATGTTGTTGTGAAACTGCAGCTCGGAAGTTCCTGCCATCCCACAGATCTAGGCCTAGCGGAGCAGACCGACCACCTCAAGAAAAACAAAAGAATAGTAACAGAAATCCCCTTTTCCAGGTATGAGTAAATAGCAATAAAAAGAGGAATGATTTTATTTAATAAATGAGTTCATGGCCTTTAAGATTTGCCCTTCCAGGATCTAGCTGTGGTGCCAGTACCCTCTGGTCCTGGAGGGGGTGGGGGGAGTGAAGGGGGTGGGGAGGGGTGAGCCTGCCGGAGGCTAGGGCCCCTGTGGCATTGGAGACAGTGGGAGAAAGGCCTGGCTAAGAGCCTTCAGAGTAAGTCAAGCAAATTGGTAACTTTCCCTAAACAAAGAGCACACACAGGCACAAGCACTTGATTGAGAACAAAATTCTATAAACGTTTCCTTCTGGGCAAAGTTCAAGGCACAGGCCAGCCTTTCCCCATAGAAAAGGAGAAAGATGATGGAGACAATTACACTCACTGGTTTTCTTTGTGAGGTCATGATTTTTCATAATTTGCCAGAAGTAATAATGTACACACTGAGACAGATAAGCCATCTAACATGAACACCACCGAGATTACGCTCAATCTTCTGTTATAAAAGAAGTCTCTGAAATTCTTCCACTCTGAAATAACTCCTTCCTAGGCCTCCAGACCAGCCTTTTCAGAGAGCAGCAGGGGATGTTTTCAATCCTCTCCAGCTCAATGCTACATCTAAAGGGGAGACAGGCTCAGCTTCATCTATGAAAGTGGTACAGCAGACCCTGTCTTCTGTGTGTCCAGTGATATGTGAAGCCCTGGGGGAAATACAGAGGAACAGGGCCCAGTTCCTGCCCTTGAGAAGTTCATGGTTTCATGGGGGAACCAGGAGCCAAGGCTCCATACATAGTAGCTGCTCCTGATTGGGGGCCATGGTTGCTAGGCAGCTGGTCCAGAACAGCTAGTCAAGTTGGGAAATCAAGTCCTGCTTTTAGCTCTGCCCCTTGACATGTGAGATAAGTCCCTTGTCTCAGGATCCTCTGCCTACAGTGTAATACACATAATTAGGAATTACTTAACATCTCTCCTATAATGAGATATAGCTGCATATGCCCAGATATATTTTAATGATTCCAATTAAAAGGGAACATAATTCTGTTCCCAGGTCATCTTGACTAAAACCCAAGCACCTTTTCCCACCAGTCTTACAGATCATTATTACATTTCTTTGGCGTCCTCTGAAATGCCATTCACAAATTCAGTAAGTATTTGTGAGAGAATGAGGAAATGACTCAAGAATCATTTTGATTTCTTTGAATCATTTGCTGGATCCTCATGCTACAACATCTAGCACTTAGCCATCGATGCCCTTCCCTCTGTCATGGACATCTGCCCAGTATCCATTTCCCCTTTTTCTAGTAATTTGTCTTCGGGAACTATCACTCCTTATTAGATACAAGCATGTGGCCCCTTTATGCAAACCTAAGCTAGGTGAGAAACATAACAATCTTGAATGTTCTTCAGACTGGTTGGAGTTCAATGGAGACTACTGTATCCTAAAGAGATTATTCCTTAGTTCTCGCTGTCTGGACCCCAAGGCCTGCCCTGGCTCCTGTCCTCTCTGAGTCTGTATTTTCTGCTTTCCATTTAGTTCTGTGACCTACCTTTATATACTTAATAAAAACCTTTCATGCTTAAATTAACTACAGTTTGTTTCCATTGCTTGTAACTGAAGTATTCTAACTGCTGCACTCACCTTCAGAAAAGGTCCAGGTAATTAAACTGGGATACCAAAATAGAAAAAGAGAACTTTCAGAGCTAAAAGAAGTCTTCAAAATCTAGTCCAACTCTTTTATTTTGTAGATAGCTTGACTCAGAGATGTTAAATGACTTGATCAAAATCCTAACATCCTGGCTCCCTGTCTAGGAGCCTTTCTACTTTTTCACTCTGTTTCCTGTCCTCAAGTCTCTTCTAAGGTTATTGTCTATGACTGTTTTCATCAAGTAGTTACAACACAGGACACAAAGTTCACGAAACCTAAAATATTTACTGTTTAGTCCATTATAGAAAAAGTTTGCCTATACCTGCCATACACAATATATAAATGAATGAGTGTGGATATGTTAAAAAAAAAAAAACACTTTAGACACTGAAATTTGAATTTCATCATTTTCACATTTCTCCTATTCTTTTGATTTTTAAAAAAGCATTTAAAAATGTAAAAACCATTCTTAGTTAATGGACTGTACAAAAAACAGGCAGTAGGCCAGATTTGACTTACAGACTATAGTTCACCTGGTTAAGTCAGTTTGAATTAGGGTTTCTGCTACTTGCAGTGAAGTACTACCTAATTGATACAATAAAGTCATCCTACATTTATTGATCATCTACTATGCACTGGGCATACAATAAAGAATAAGATACAATCCCTTCCCCCAAGGATTCAGGGTCTTCCACAATAAGCCACCATTTATTGAGGACATTTTACAATGTGCTAATCACCTTGCCCTTCACATGAATTATTTTATTTAATCTTCATCAACAATGCCACAAGATGTCTTATGTTATTATTCCTACTTTACAGATGAGGAAAGTGAGGCTCAGAAGTACCTTGCCCAAGGTCACCTAGCTAGTGGGTAGGAGAACAAAGACCTAAACGTAGGTTGTAGGACTCTGAAGTCTGGGAACTTAACCACTGTGCTATATGAACACTCCATAGGGTATCTCCAACCCACACTGTGATTCCCATTGTCCACCTCTTTTTTAAAAAGTTTTTTTTAATGTTTACTTTTGAGAGAGAGCACACACAAGCAGGGGAGAGGCAGAGAGAGGGGGACAGAGGATCTGAAGCAGGCTCTGTGCTGACAGTAAAGAGCCCAACGTGGGGCTTGAACTCATGAACCATGAGATCATGACCCAAGCCAAAGTCAGACGCTTACCCAACTGAGCCACCCTGGTGTCCCCCATTATCCACCTCTGCCTCCTCCTGCCCTATCCCCTCTCAGACTGCAGGACTCACCATGCCCCACAGAACTTTCCCTGCAACGCAGCTCAGCTCCCTTTCACAGTCTTCTGACCATCCCAACCACCAACACTTAGTACCACTCCTTCTGAACACCACACCACTTAATGTCTACATTACTCATTTTAAGCTTATAGAGAGCATTAAAAAATTTTTTTTAATGTTTGTTTATTTTTGAGAGAGAGAGAGACAGGGAAAGAGAGGGAGAGTGTGTGTGTGAGAGTGGGGGAAGGAGCAGAGAGAGGGAGACACAGAATCTGAAGCAGGCTCCAGGCTCTAAGCTGTCAGCACAGAGACCGATGCGGGGCTCGAACTCCTGAACCATAAGAGCCAAAGTCAGACGCTTAACCAACTGAGCCACCCAGGTGCCCCCCAAATTTTTCTTATTTTTTTTATTTTAATTTTTTAATTTTTATTTCAGAGAGAGAGAAAGAGAGCATGCAGGGAGAGGGGCAGAGGGAGCCTGACATGGATGGGGCTCAGTCCCACAACCCTTGGGATCATGACCTGAGCCAAAATCAAGAGTCAGACACTCAACCAACTAAGGCACCCAGGCACCCCTAAAGCTTATAGAGGGTTTTGATTGTCATTTAACTTTTTTGTTCTCTCTCTCTTAGCTATAGTATCAGTGTTGGGGGAGGGAACTTTCCTCTGTATCTTTGGGTAAATTCAGGGACAAGCGCATAGTCACCTCAAAGTTGAAAAAATAAGACAGCAAAAGAATGAGATAAAAGGATAGGTCAGGCAGCTAAAGAAACAATTAAAAACCAAAACATCATAAATGAGGAAAAAAATGAGAGAAAAATAAAGGCATAAAAAAGACCAAAAAGAAAAAAAAATCCAAGCACATCTGAGAAATACTTAAGGAATAATAATTAAAGCAGACGGACAAGACAAGGATAAAAGCAACTATAAAGAAAGGCATAGAAATAGAGGATAAATTGGTGTCTATACCTGAAAAGAATCTTCCTCCTCACCCCCAAAAATAGAAGTGAATAGTACATAACACACAAAAAGGACATAATACAGAAAAATTTCTCCAAACTCAAGGAACACTCGAATCTGCAGATTAAAAAAGCTCACTATAGGGGTGCCCAGAGGGACTCAGTTGGTTAAGCATCTGACTCTTGGTTTCAGCTCAGGTCATGATCTCACAGTTCTGAGTTCCAGCCTGGCATCGGGCTCTGTGCTGACAGTGTGGAGCCTGCTTGAGATTCTCTTTCTCTCTCTGCCCCTCCCCTGCCCTTTCTCTCTCTCTCAAAATAAATAAACTTTTTTAAAAAGTGGCATGTATGGGTGGCTCAGTCGGTCTGACTTTGGCTCAGGTCATGATCCCATGGTTCATAAGTTTGGGCCTCCCGTTAGTCTCTCTACTGTCAGCACAGAGCCTGCTTTAGATCCTCTGTCCTCCCTCTCTGTGTCCCTCTCCGGCTCATGCTGTCTCACTCTCTCTCTCTCTCTCAAAAATAAATAAAAACATTAAAAAAAAAAAAGCTCACTGTAAACTAGGAAAATTTGATATAGAACCATCAAAAGACATCAAGAGAGGCACCTGGCTGGCTCAGTCATAAAGCATGTGACTCTTAACCTGGGTGCTGTAAGTTCAAGCCACACGTTGGATATAGAGATAACAATAAAATCTTTAAAATTAACACACACGCACGCGTGCACACACACACACACACACACACACACACACACACACACACAGACATCAAGAATAGGGAGAGAGTTCTTCAAGTGTCCACACAGAAAATCTAGGGCCTTAAAAGGGAAAAATGATAAGCCTGGCCTTACCCTTCTAAACAGCAACATTCAATGGAGAAGATAATGGAAGACTGCCTACAAGGTTCTAAGGAAAAGGCGACTCAGGAATATCACACTCAGCAAGCAGTCATTCCCATACAGAAGGGTAACAGTCAGACATTCCCCAAAATGAAAGAATTCAGGGAATATCAATGAGTCCCTCTGCATGGGGAAGTGAGGAGAAAAAAACTACTTGACAATGAAATATAGCCATTCAAGAAACTGATCAAATTAGAGAATTAGTAATGCAAAAGTTTGATTAACACTTGAATCCAGAGAACTAAACCTCTGGAGGAAGAAATGGATGCAAATCGGAATGTAGGTGCTATAAACCCAAACAAATTAAAAAATAATAGAAGTGTCAAAATTTGGGAGATAGGAAGAAGCATCAGAGCAATAATAAATCTAATCACCTGGCAAGAAATCAACCAAAACTACCCACCCAACTTTTCAATTGATTTTCATCATTTTTTTTTTAATCTTGGAATCATCTTTTAGGAACTAGTGTATTTTGCTATTCAAGAACTAACATTCAAAGTTTACCAGTTTCACCTGAGTTCTTTTACCTATTAAGTTCAGGCAAAATCAAACCTTATGTTTTACATTTTTTTTAATGTTTATTTATATTTGAGAGGGGACGGGGCAGAGAGACAGGGAATCTGAAGCAGGTGCCAGGCTCTGAGCTGTCAGCACAGAGCCCATCTCGGGGCTCGAACCCATGACCAGTG
Organism: Puma concolor; assembly: GCF_028749965.1. NCBI lineage: Eukaryota > Metazoa > Chordata > Mammalia > Carnivora > Felidae > Puma > Puma concolor. The sequence goes on from NC_141674.1 coordinate 189,379,928, forward strand.
AGATCATGACCTGAGCCAAAGTCAGATGCTGAATTGACTGAGCCACCCAGGCACTCCTACATTATTTTTAATAGTATGCATAACAGGATTCTGTTACTGTAAAATTATTTCTGTCCTCTATATATGCATAAAATGAAGTCTGGAATATATCTACTAAGTGTTATTTATTGGTTATTTTTGTATGGTAATAGTAACAGTAGCTAATACTTACTATGGACTCTACTATGTGTCAAGCACCATCTTAAGTGCTTTACATGCATCTACATATTTAATCCCCATAAGATTCCTAAAGGATACCTACTATCATCACCCCTATCTCACAGGTGAGGCTTGGGGTTGCTTCCTGTGGTGACACAGAGCTGAGTCAAGTCCAGACCTTCAGGCTCCAGTCAGTGCTCTTCACCATCAGCCTACATGGCTTCCCGACAAGTGGGTAGGTAAGTCATTTGTTGCTTTTCTGTATTTTGAATTTTTAATTGACAATTATGGATCATTTTTTAAAAATATAATGCAGGTGAACTGAGCAGAGCCTAAAACACCTCTCCCCCTAATACCCCCCTTCCCCCCCCCACCCCCCGCACACATCCCTCTCACCTGACCACTGATCTAGATGTACCTTGGAGGGAGAAGGGAGCATCCAAAGGATAAACTCCTTAACAAACTAGCACAGACTTTGGAACAATAGGGGTCTGAAACTTTAATGATAATCACTGCAAAGGGGTGAATCAAAATTCAAAACAATATACCTGTATTTTACTGGCTTTGAGCAGATTAGCTGGAGGAAATAAGCATCCTTAAGGGATCACCTCTGAGAGAGAAGAAAATGTGTAATAAACAAAAGGTCTAAAAAGTCCCAGGTGTATGCAGTCATGCGTCCAGGTTACTGTATCTCTGAACAATTTGCCGGACTGACACGGCTTCATTTTAAATGACATAACTTAACCACCATGATGCATTCTGCTGTCCAAGAGCTATATAATAAGAGTGGTAATGGGGAGCAGCTCCCAGGAGGGTGGAGGAACAGCTGTTTGTGTCACCTGGGAATGGCGCCCACATACAAATCTCATCTCTTTGACAACGATTCTAAAGTCCCCCTGTCACTGTCACTCACCCACAAAATTAATGACTAAAGGGGAGAAGGAGAGGAAATGCCTAGCTCCTGAAACAGAAAGACTGAGAGAGGGACAGAGCAAGTTAATAAATAAAACAAGAGCCTGAAGGGAAGAGCTGCTTTGTCAGAATATAAATATTTCCCTTCCCCTTTTATCTTTAATGTAGTGTGAGAAGCTTATTAAAGGGAAATGCATCTCTGTCCCTGGAGCCCTCGCACAAGCCTTGCGGGGAGCTGCCTGCAGAACGGGCTCGCCTACCCCACGCTTATAAACTCTTCCCTGCTGGAAGTGAGCGTAACGTGCAGAGCAATAAAGAAGGGCTGAGGGAAGAAAAGGAAGCCATTGTGGCCATTAGGATCCTTATCTTGATGGGCCTGGTGTCATGTTATGTTAATTGCTGGGAGATGCTGAGAGACTGAGGATGAGGAATGCCTGTCTGCTCAAAGGCTTGGCTTGAGATTCCAAGGGAAGCTGGCATTGGCAGACTTATACTCCACTCCCTTAGAGAGAACAATATCCAAATTTAGACAAAGGGGAATTTGTTTCCATAGAAGCTGATGGGGGCAGGGGTGGGGGGCTCTGGGAGTATTCCTCCTTCCAGCTGCTTCTCTGAAAGATCTCGGTTCTGATCAGGATTTGGGTTCTGCTGAGTTCTGGGGCTCTCCCATCCTTTTTGACCACTTAGACATATTCAGCCATGTGGTGACACAATATAGGCCAATCATTCAGTGGGTGCCATGGTCTAGCCAGAGGTGGGTGTGGGAGTGGGGGCAGAGATAGATAAAAATGGCTATCAAAAGGTGTGTCTCCTTCATTCTTCTCGACTGAGCTTTCCAAGGGAGCTGGCCCCAGTTGTGTTACCGCTATACCCACCTCACAACATACCCAAGCATTTTTATTTCTACAATGTCATTGATGGAGAGGACACAAATTTTTTTTAACAGCATTTCTGACTCTCTTGCCAGTGAATCCATTTTATCTCCTTGCACTTTTAAGCCCATCAGGCATCACATAATCACTGCTGCAGAACCTACCTTATATCCCCATGCAGGCTCCTCCCCATTATGATGTCTTTTTCCATCTCATCCTCACTAATTTTGTGCATCGGATTCTGTTTCCCACTGAACCTCACCTAGGTTGGAATGAAAACTCAGCTATTGCTACCAGTAGCTCAGTCATTGCTATTCCACTGTGACTGCCACTTTCAGGACCAATTATATCTTATGGCAATGTCTGTGTTACAGGGAAGTGTATAATTCAGGCATGGTAATCCATCCTTAGCTGGTTCCTAGGGAATTCCTTGCCCACCATTCTAAACATTGCCTAGGAGCTATTTACAGTATGTACCTGATTTAACATTCTGCCTCCTGCATAAGCCCTGTCCAGCCTCCCTGAAGCCTCAGCTGGCCTCTTTGGGGGCCTGGCATCTTGAGAGGGTCCGTTTCCAGTGTTCCCACAAATAGTCTGGAGGAGCAGGAGGTATGGGGGAAGGGTGGCCCACACTTACCTGAGGGGCGGTTGTGTGGAAGACGGATTAAATTTGTACTGTGAAGATCAATGGAAGCCTTGGAGAGGCAGATTTCAGTTCAATATAATGAAGGACTTTCTAACAATTAAAGCTATCCAAAAAATGGGAACCCTTTAAAGAGACCCTTCTCTCCCTGGAGTTCAGGCAGAGGTGAGATCTCTCCAGCCAGAACTCTGCAATAGTCAACAACACTCGCACTTGATATTTGCCAGTGTGACCAAGCAATGCCTCTCGTTCTTGAGCCAGACTACCTGGGTTCCAATATCAGCCTAACACCTACTAGCTCTATGACCTTGGCAAGTTATTTAGCCTCTCTAAAAATTCAGATAAAAACACATGAGTCTTGGGGCGCCTGGGTGGCTCAGTTGGGCATCCGACTTCAGCTCAGGTCATGATCTCACGGTCCGTGAGTTCGAGCCCCGCGTTGGGCTCTGTGCTGACAGCTCAGAGCCTGGAGCCTGCTTCAGATTCTGCATCTCCCTCTCTCTCTGCCCCTCCCCTGCTCATGCTCTGTCTCTGTCTCAAAAATAAATAAAAACTAAAAAAAAACACATTAGTCTTTCTGGGCAATTGTGAGGGTTTGTTCTGTTTAGTGTTTATCAAAAGAATTTGTGGTTTTCAAACAGTAAGATAGTGTTCTAAGCCTTTTTGTGCTCAGAGCTCTTACTGATTTATAGAAGTCATAAAGAGAAGCCACCATTTTTCACCAACTACAACATAAAAGAGCATTCTGTAATTGCTTTTTTACATACATACATACATAAACACAAATGTTAGTGCTTAAGCTTTCAGAAATTGTCATGAGGAAAATTCTCTTAAACCGACAAATTGAACTGCCTAGGGTAAATAAAGGTAGGAAACAGGGCGCCTGGGTTGCTCAGTCCATTAAGCGGCTGACTTTGGCTCAGGTCATGATCTTGTGGTTCGTGAGTTCTAGCCCTGAATTGGGCTCTCTGCTGTTAGCCCAGAGCCTGCTTCTGATACTCTGTTTCCCTCTCTCTCCACCTCTCCCCCAACTCATGCACACTCTCTCTCTCTCAAAAAAAAAATAAACATTAAAAAAAATTTTTTTTAGGGGCACATGGGTGGCTAGGTCGGTTAAGCATACGACTTTGGCTCAGGTCATGATCTCACGGTTCATGAGTTCAAGCCCTGCAGAGGCTCCACACTGACAGTACAGCCTGCTTGGGATTCTCACTCTCTCCTCTCCCTCTGCACCTCCCCTGCTCATGCTTTCTCCCTCTCTCAAAATAAATAAATAAAAACTTTTAAAAAATGTTTAAATAAATCTATTTTTAAAAAACAAAGAAAGGTAGGAAACAATAACTAATTTATTCAGCAGGTATTTATTAAGCACCCACCTAGTGCAAAGTCTCTTGGGAAATACCAGTATGGTTCAAATGCAGATGCTGCCTGCTGGGGGGCTGGCCAGGTAGCAAATAATTGCTTCTGACCCTTCCACTTACAAAAATGGGCAGTGTTCCACACGCTCTGAAAATTTTCAATGTTCTGTAGGGCCACACTATATGTTAACTCACTGGAATTTAAATAAAAATTTGAAACAAAAAAATAAAATACTGAAAAATAAAATAAAATGCTTTGTAGGGCATTTTCAATTGGTTTGTATTCCAAATGAAATGGGCAATAATATAAAATAATAATATAAAGGATGGTGGGAAATGTATCACTTAAATTTTCTCCCTGTTTTCCATTAGAAGTTCAGTTTTTCTTTTTTTTTAAATTTTTTTAACGTTTTTATTTTTTTTTTTTAATTTTTTTTTTCAACGTTTATTTATTTTTGGGACAGAGAGAGACAGAGCATGAACGGGGGAGGGGCAGAGAGAGAGGGAGACACAGAATCGGAAACAGGCTCCAGGCTCTGAGCCATCAGCCCAGAGCCTGACGCGGGGCTCGAACTCACCGACCGCGAGATCGTGACCTGGCTGAAGTCGGACGCTTAACCGACTGCGCCACCCAGGCGCCCCTGTGTTTTTATTTATTTTTGAGACAGAGAGAGACAGAGCATGAACAGGAAAGGGGCAGAGAGAGAGGGAGACACAGAATCCAAAGCAGGCTTCAGGCTCTGAGCTACCAGCACAGAGCCCGACACAGGGCTCGAACTCACCGACTGTGAGATGTTGGTGACCTGAGCCGAAGTCGGACGCTTAACCCACTGAGCCACCCAGGTGCCCAGAAGTTCAGTTTTTCTAAAGATTGTGATCATATTGATAAACTCTAGGTGCATATTGCCTAGGAATGAAAAGTAACTTTTTCTTTCATTTGTACTTAACACAGTTCCTGGTTCTGAAAGCCTGATACCTAAAAAGGACATGGGTAGGAAGAAACATAAGATGCCCAAAATATCTCTTTCCTATGGGTTGCAGGCATCCAGATTTGGAAAAGAAAGTTTTCCCTTTAGTAGCTCCTGTAGTCTGTAGCAACTTTCAAATATCCATCTCTCCAGCTTATTAATTCATTGGAAATATTCAGACAGAAACACAACTTTCCCTGGCCCTGCCATTTCTATAGTATTTTCATTCTCAACTGAGCACACAGTACCTTCTGAGAAACCAGAAGTTTCAGCACCCATCTGCCTAGACCAGATTGTTCCTTTAAACCAATGAAGAACAGTAATAATTGCCTTTTATTGAGCATTTACACCATTACCTCATTTGTACTTCACAATCCTATGAGGCAGGTGCTGGGTTATCACCATTTTACAGAAGAGGAAACTGAGACCCAGAGGAAAAAACTTGTCTAAAGCCATATAACAAGCAACTGAGCAAGGATTCAAATATGCAAAACCTCTGCTCTCAACCATTTCTATCAAACTGCATCTCCAAAAAAAGGGAAGAAGAATTCTGGCTATAAAAATAAGAGCTTTCAAAATAGTTAATGGAAAAATGACTTTATCACTCCTAGCACACTGAGAAATGTGAGATAACCATACCAGAGGCCCAGCATCCCATGAATATCTGTCTGTCCTGGCCTTGTGATGTTCTCTTTGACAGCTGGCTACAGAGTAGGTAGAAACTCATCTTCATAGAGGTTTCCATAGAAAACACAAGCTCACACCATCTGTTTGCTCTCTGGGGGGGCTTTCTCCCACCCAGACACACTTAGGTGGCTCATACTCTTAGTAGCAAACTCAACTTCCCTTTTCTTCTTTCCTTCCCACAAGTTTTTTTCTTCAAAGAGAAAACTGGGTTCAAAGTCCTGTTCTTTAGGCACTATCTGCATAATTTTCTCTGTCTATGAAGCAGGTCCAGTAAATAGTAGCCACTCAAAGGGCTGTTGTGAGGATGAAGAGTCAAGGAGATAGTGCAGGTCAAGGTCTTAGCACAATGCCTGGCCACGGTAAGCACTCAATAATTGTTAATTGTTAATAAAAATAGCAATAATACAACTAATACCAGATGTTGGAGTCCGTCAGCTGGCTTTCTCTTCACTGTTCAACTGGAATTTTAGTTAGCATATCATCAGCCCTGGGTGCTAAGACACAGCAAGACCAATATGGCCCTCAGAACTAAGGCCTAAAACGAAGGGTAATCTCTAGGAGTCAAGGACTAGCTTTATAAATTTTAGGCTAGGGGAAGAGGAGGAGTGAGGTTTCACAGGTAAACCAAAGCCCCTTTTGCTGGAGTGAGAAGTCTGTCGCCTATTTTGTTTATCTCTTCTCTAAATGTTTCCTCTCCCGCCTCCTGGGCTGTCTTCAAAACTCCTCTGTTTTGGTAGCAGCTCCTTACAAGTCTGCTGGAAACCACAGGAACTGGCCAACTGCCCTTTCCCCAGTTCAAACAGCCGGCAGGAACAGTCCCAAGTCCCTCCTCTGGCCTGGGTCCCCACTGAGGTTTCTGCAACCTCCCTTTTAGTTGTTTCCTGACAAAGCACAGCTGGGGAGAGGGAGTCAACTCAGGCTGTGGGCCATGAGCTGAGCAGCCTCACTCACCTGCTTCCCATGGATCTCCCTGGCACCAGCAAAGCCCCTCACTTAGCCAGTCACTCTCATCTTTCATTTCACTCCAGAGCTCACACAAGCCATTTCTGGAGTGAGGTGAGCAGTAAGCAGAGATAAATAAATAGATAAATAAAGTTGGGCCATTATGTGCAAAGCTCTTGGATAAAGCACAGTTCCAGGAATCAAAAATGTAGATTCTAGTTCCAGTTCTTTCTGTGAACCCTTGGACAAGTCAATCCACCATCTTTGGGCTTTGGTGTTCTCATCTGAAAAATGAAGGAAAAGAATTACTGAACTCTAATGTCCATTCTGGAAAATCCCCAAACCATTCTCCAACTCAGCCCCTCCTTTTTTTTTTTTTTTAATATTTGTTTATTTTTGATAAAGGTAGAGAGAGAGAGAGAGAGAGAGAGAGCCCAAGTGGGGTAGGGAAGAGAGAGAGGGAGACAGAATACGAAGCAGGCTCCAGGTTCGGACCTGTCAGCACAGATCCCGACGTGTGAGTTCGAACCCACGAATTGTTAGATCATGACCTGAGCCGCAGTAGGACACTTACCCAACTAAGCCACCCAGGCGCCCTTCGCCCGTGCTTTTTTTTTTTTTTTTTTGAATTTTTTTTTTCAACGTTTATTTATTTCTGGGACAGAGAGAGACAGAGCATGAACGGGGGAGGGGCAGAGAGAGAGGGAGACACAGAATCGGAAACAGGCTCCAGGCTCCGAGCCATCAGCCCAGAGCCTGACGCGGGGCTCGAACTCACGGACCGCGAGATCGTGACCTGGCTGAAGTCGGACGCTTAACCCACTGCGCCACCCAGGCGCCCCTCGCCCGTGCTTTTTAATCACAGTATGGGCTGGCTGCTAGCTTAGTGCCAAACTCCCGTTATAATTTTGAGACAAATTCAAGGTCATCACAGAAAACCAGATTCATTTGTTCTTCAAGAGTATAAGTTCTATGATGGCAGGGACACATTATATTCCCGGCACCCTGCCCAGTGCCTGACACATGGTAATCTTGAAAAACATTTACAAAAAATAATTCTGTGTCTCCCTCTCTCTCTGCCACTCCCCCATTCGCATTCTGTCTCTCTCTCTTTCTCTCTCTCAAAAATAAACGTTAAAAAATTTTTTAAAAAAATATATGCAGGCCATGTGGCTTTATTTCCTCCTTTTCAACTTAAAGTGCATCTTATTAATTCATGCATTCATTCATTTACTGAGCTCCCACTATGCGCCCAGCACTGCATCCCACTGTAGTATAACTACCTGGGATTTGAATGAACTTCTGTGACTACTTATAAACAAAATAACTGGTGACTAAGGAGGGGAATTAAAAGCAAGGAGAAATTCCTCAACATATTAATGAGAGAGTTAGCTAAGAAAGAAAGGACTTCACTGTTCCCATCCCAGGGACTTCTGATAGCCAGCATTCTCATAAAAGTTGCTTTAAACAGCTTCACACTTTCAAAGCCAAAATTAACACCACACAATGAAAGGCCCCAGATAAATTCAGAAGGTAAGAGCTGAGCCAGGGAGGGTCTCCTATTTACTTAAAGAGAAAACCTCAAAGCCCTCTCTAGTCTCAACCCAGCTCCCCGACCCTCTGTTAGCCACCTCATCCACCAGCCACCTCCCTTGGGGACCCCGCCAGGTGGCTCTGGCCCAGCCGAGCCTCAGCCCCTCCTTCAGGTGAAGCCATTCTCAAATTAAATCACAAAGAGGAGCAGCCAGTCTGCAATGATCTGTGTTTATTTAGTAAATGGGTTGATTGCCCTCATTTGTGGAGATTAAGAGTTAATTTCCCAACGCAAAGAGAACAGATTTCTCTAAGGGCAGCCCCAGATAATTAAGAGGAAAAAACAAAAATTCAAATACCCCCAGCCCCGCCCCTTCCCATCCAGCTCTGGCCTTTCCTTGGCCTTTCCTGCCAGGTAGCCACAGCCTCCAGCCCCCCACCCCCAGCCAGCTTCACTGGGGTTCTGACCCAGGGGAGGAGGATTTGGTAAACAAAGGCTTAGGAATTCTTTAGGCCCCTTTTAAACTGACATCTGGCAAATTTGAGATCACATAACAGTTTCTCTCTAACCCCTCTCCTGGCTTTGAAAGGCAAATGTTTTGAGGTTTGTGTTGTCTCCCATTCACAAAGTTTTTAATCAAGTGGAGTCAAACCACTTTGTCTACACCTTAATTGAAGAGCCTGGCTCTAGAGTTTAAAGTACTATTTTACAATAATAGGGAGAAGGCTGGAGAGGGAGAGGGGACTGAGTGGAAATGTGAAAGAAAAGAAAAGCAATGGGCAAGTGGCTCTCGAGGGGCATACTCCTTGCACTGCAGGCCTGGCCTTCTTGGCACCCACTGGGCACACACAGCGAGCCCTGAGCTTCCTCCGTGCCAATCATCAGGATCTGGGATGAGACCGGCTCCGCTCTGTTGGGTAACGTCCAACACGAAAAAGCCTCTAGTGTGGGAAATCCTGATCCAAGTGAGAAACCCCCAAAGAGTCATAGGTTCTCAGAGTTGGGCCAGATCACAAAGCCCAGTTTCCTTGCTTTACAGATGAAGAAACAGGCCCAGAGAGGTTAACCAACTTGCCTGAGGCCAAGAGGTTAGTGGTGGGACCAAGACAATCAGAATTCTTTTAATTTCCCTGGCTATAACTGAGCTCTTTCCTCTGTTTGATCCTTGAAGACAGAAATGCACTATATACATCTCAAAACAAACTTTCATATACTTGGGAAGACAGTTAAATGCCTTCATAGATAATTCCTACATTGCAACATTTTACAATCACTCCTTCATTCAATTACAGCAACTCTGTCAACTGTAGTCCTAGGAGGTGTCTTCTCAAATTCTTTATCCAGGCCGTTGAACAAGGCCGTTGAACACCAAGCCACAAGTCTTGGTGGCTCCAAGACTGAGTGTTGTTAGCCAACCCTGAATGCATCCCTCTCCTGGGATGATGATGGTCCTTGGAGATCAGCCTTCAGCTGCTGTGGACCCATCCTCCAGGAGAAAGTCAGAAGAGACCTACCTGTGTTTTCATGCTTTCCCATGCCCTGGCACGATGGTTAGTGAGATTCTCTCTAGTTACTAGTAATAGACAAAGCAGTCAGGTGGCTTCATTAACGGGGATGGTAGGATACCAAGGGAAGGAGCTAAGAAATCATTCTTGTAACCTGGTCTCCTTGTCTTCTCCTTTTGAAAAAGGTGTTCTCTACTCCTTCCTTTCTTTCTTTCTCTTCTAGCATTCCACTAGGAGGTCATTGCTATCCTGCTTTCCAACTACTGCTCCTGTCGTTACCATCTAATTGCTCTCTCTACACACCTCGCTGCCTCATGGCTCTTGTTTCCTCCAAGTTTCTACTGCTTCCTGTTCTCTGCTTGTTCCTATTTCATCGAGTGTTTCTCAGCTTCTGCTGCTATATTTTACACTTAGACTCTCCAAATGAAAGAAGCTGATTGGGCTACCACTCTATATCCAGTGGGCACACTGGTTGGAAAGAGGTCCCATGCCAGACAACTTCATGGCTAGGTCAGATGCTTGCCTATTTCCGCCTTAATCATCTGAGGTGAGGGTTCACGTGGTATAAGGATACAAGGATGGCAATGTCAGTCTGAGAAAATACCGTAAATGAACAGTGGGAGTAGAATTGTTACATTTTGGAATAGCCACCATTAACTTCTTGAGACTTATAAATAAGATCAGAGACCCAACATCACATCATCCAACCTTTTATCCAACCACCTCTCTCTCTCTCTTATTCTCTCTTGCACACACACACACACACACACACACACACACACACACACACCTCACACACCTCATCTGCCCTTATGCTTCTCATTATTCCATCTTTCAGTCCAAAACATAACCAAGTAAAGTGAGGACTTTACACAAGACTAAAGATATTATACAAGGCATCAATGGCACAATACACTGCTTTACAATACAAGTCAAGGTCAGTAGTTCTCAAACCTGTCTAATTCAAAAGAATCACCTGGTGAGCTTTTAAAAATTAAACTCCCAGGGTGCATGGGTGGCTCAGTGGGTTGAGCCTCCAACTCTTGATTTTGGCTCAGGTCCTGCCCCCAGGGTCATGAGATTGAGCCCTGCATCAGGCTCTGAATTGGGCATGGAGGTTGCTTGAAATTCAATCTCTCTCTCTCTCTCTCTCTCTCTCTCTCTCTCTCTCCCTTTCCCTCACTTGCACTCTCTCGCTCTCTCTCTGAAAAAAAAAAAAAAAAATTGTTTAAAAGATTTAACTCCTAGGGTGCCTGGATGGCTCAATCAGTTAAGCATCCAACTTCGGCTCAGGTCATAATCTTGCAGTTTGTGAGTTCAAGTCCCGCACTGGGCTCTGTGCTGACAGCTCAGAGCCTGGAGCTTGCCTTGGATTCTGTGTCTCCCTCTCTCTCTGTCCCTCTCCTGTTTGTGCTCTGGCTCTCTCTGTCTCTCAAAAATAAATAAATGGTTAAAAACAATTTTTTTTAAATTTAATTTGCCAAGTCCAATGCCACAGATTCTGGCTCAACATGTCTGAGATGGGGCCTAGGCTTCTGAATTTTTTTTTTTAAACTCCTTAGGTGATTCTGATGACCAGCGAGGACTGGCATCCACTGCTCCAGCTCTATCCTCACGCTTCTTTTTTTTTTTTTTTTTAATTTTTTTTTTTTCAACGTTTATTTATTTTTGGGACAGAGAGAGACAGAGCATGAACAGGGGAGGGGCAGAGAGAGAGGGAGACACAGAATCGGAAACAGGCTCCAGGCTCTGAGCCATCAGCCCAGAGCCCGACGCGGGGCTCGAACTCACGGACCGTGAGATCGTGACCTGGCTGAAGTCGGACGCTTAACCGACTGCGCCACCCAGGCGCCCCTATCCTCACGCTTCTTGAAGGTTCCCTAGGGTCTGTCATGACTGTTGTGAGTCTTGTTCCTGTAGCTTCTCCTCTTAGTGCTCTGCTGAATTTCATGGCCTGCCAAGATGCTCTAATGGGAAGAGCCTGACACACTGCCAAGTTTCCCACCCACCCTAGTAGAATAGGAGCAGTGCCCCCACATCTCCTAATCTAGATCCCCACTCGCTCAGTTTCAGCAATGGAAATTACACTGCTCCTTGAAATTTTAGGGAAAAAAACAGTACACATTACCAAGTGGGTTTGAAACCTGTAAAGATATAATACTCAGGGTTGTCATAACCAATCTGGGCTTGATATCCCAAGCCTAGAAATTCTGGTGCTTCTCTAAATTTTAGAATGGCTTTTGATAAGACATTGAAAAGTACAAAAATGAGTGACGTACCACGAAGACAACTAGTACTTCCGTACAAAGTAAAAAATGTTATATAAATCTAGGTTTTAAGTCCAGACTTTGCTTCTCTAAAAAGGAGCTTCTACCTAGAAATTTGAAGAATTATTATAAAATTAAAAGTAGTGTACCTAATACAACTGGTACTTTACAAATGAGAATCATTCTCTTAAAAATGTAACTAATTTAGGGGCACCTGGTTGGTTCAGTCCGTTAAGCGTCTGACTTCAGCTCAGGTTATGATCTTGTGGTTTGTGAGTTTGAGCTCTGCATCGGGCTCTGTGCTGACAGTCAGAGCCTGGATGAAGCCTGCTTCAGATTCTGTCTCCCTCTCTCTCTCTGCCCCTCCCCTGTTCATGCTCTGTCTCTCTCTCTCTCAAAAACAAACAATGGAAACAAAATTTTTTAATGTAACTATTTTATTTTATTTTAAAGTTTATTTATTTATTTTGGGGAGAGACCGAGACAGCATGAGTGGGGGAGGGGCAGAGAGAGAGTGGCGGGGGGGAGACAAAGAATCCCAAGCAGGCTCTCTTCTGCCAGCGCAGAGCCAGATGCGGGGCTCCAACCCACGAAGCTGCATGAGATCATGACCTGAGCCGAAACCAAGAGTCTGACGCTCAATCAACTGAGCCACCTAGGTGCCTCTAAAATGTAACCATTTTGATGCTCGAAATAATCTGAAGAGAATAAATTCTATAAATCCAGCAGTGTGCTAAAGTCAGCTCTTTGAGGCTTGTGAGAGCTGATTACCTGCATCTTTTCCAAACTCCAAATTCAGTGGTAGTATTGGCTTGAAATGAGCCATGTTAGCAGTATTGACACCATGGAAATTGGCAAATGTACAGATCAGGGCTATTTCTTTGGAGAGTTGGTCATTAAACATTTATCAACATACTACTAATAAAAAGTCACAACTTTAGCAAAGAGCCAGAGCTCCAAAATATGCCCCTAACTTGGTCTTTTCTATTATTTCTATGATTTGCCTCCATATAACCAAACTAGGATTTCGCTGTCATGATTTTTTTGCTCATAGATCACAAAGCATTGTATAAATATTCTCTCATTAATTCTCACAGCACACTGGGAGAGCAAGAGAGGTTAAGTGACTTGCCTGAGGCATGGCAGGAAATCAATGGTGAAAGGCAGAATGTAACCAGTCTCTACTAACCACCTCTGCCTCCCTTCTTACAGGTCAGTACTGTGCAGACTGGCATTAAACACATAGGTAGCAATTACCAACAGTGCTCTTACTTCATAACCCAAATAGCCAAAGTCTCTCCCTAGAGACTACGGTCTACATGTTCTGTCCTTGAGTATAGATTTGACTTCCTAGAATGGCCCACCCTCTCCACTTGGAGGTTTTTCAGGATTGCTGATGGTCTTCTATTAATCAACTTCCTCCACATTCTTTCTCCCTCAAGTCCAATGGCATATATTTGAAAAAATGGTTGCTAGAATAGGTTTCTGTTGTAACAAATGCAAATGGCATCAAAACCAATCAACATGTGCTTTTAGTTGTGAACCTTTCTCTGGACTGCCCAAGAGCAGAGACCCAAGAGTTGCTTCTCTCTGTGGCTCCATCTTCGTAATACTTTAGGAATGAATGAATAATCCTTACGGTAAACTGTCTATAAAATGGCTCTTAATGATTCTCACCCTCCAGTGGGTTTTAATGCCCCAGAGAAATCCCAGCTACCCCTTGAGTGTGGGTAGTCCTACTAACTTGCTTCTAATGAATAGAAAATGGCAAAAGTGATGGGATGTCACTTCTTTATTTTTTTAATGTTTATCTATTTTTTTTTTTTTGAGAGAGAGAGAGAGAGAGTGAGCAGGGGAGGAGCAGAGAGAGGAGACACAGAATTTGAAGCAGGTTCCAGGCTCTGAGCTGTCAGCACAGAGTCCAATGCAGGGCCCGAACTCACAAGCCATGAGATCATGACCTGAGCCAAAGTCGGATGCTCAACCAACTGAGCCACCCAGGCATCCCAGGATGTCACTTCTAAGATTACAGAAAGACTGTGACTTCCATCTTGATTGTCATCTTCTCTCCCTCTTGCTCTCTCTCCCTCCCTCCCTCTTTCTCACAGCACCTGTTCTGGGGGAGCAAGGTGCCATGTTATAAGTGGTCTTATGAGAGGCCCACAAGGCAAGGAACTGATGTCTTTGGCCAACAGCTAGTGAGAACCTGAGGCCTGCCAATAGCCATGTAATGACCTTGGAAATGGATACTCTGAGGCCTGCCAATAGCCACATGAGTGAGTTTGGAAGTGGATCCTCCTCCAGTCGAACTGTGAGGTAACTGTAGCCCCACCAGCGCCCTAATTGCAGTTCCATGAGCAATCCCAAGCCAGAGGGCCAGGGGACCCAGCTAAGCACATCCAGGTTCCCAGTACACAGAAACTGTGAAATATTAAGTGTCTGTTGTTTTAAGCTGCTAAGTTTGGGGGTAATTTGTTATACAACAATAGATAACTAATGCAAGCCTCAAGCAACAAGAGAAATGGTCAAACAGATTGAATGATATGAATCATCTCTACTGGGTGGGGACTAGCACATTTATCAGGACTTCAGCATAGACTTCCTTTTATTCAATCTAGACATCTCTCACTTTCATTACACTTGAAAGTCTGCTTAGGGTAAGAACATTCCCATTCTGGGAATGATCCAACACCCCAAACTAAAATGAAAGGAATTCAATGTCAATCTGGCAACTTGAAATTCCAAGTCCTTAATGTTATAAAGTCAAAAATGGATAAAAGAGAGGCCAAAAGGAACATATAGGCTAAAAGCTGCCCTTTCTCGTCTTGCATGAGTAATTCTTGCAGCTGGAGTTTCACTACAACCACAGACAGGATAGTGGCACCATGAAGGTGGCCATTTGCTAATCTGGCCTGACATCAGAATGTAATTCAACTAGATAAACCTGGGACTTGGCCAAGATAAGTAGCATTTAAATAACTGGATCCAATGAATACCATCACTTTTCTGTAAGACCATATGACTATGATGTGAAGAAATAAAAGCCTTTGTTATTTTAAAGGGCAGGGACAATTGGAAGTTTTGCAGCAGACAGTTACAAAATTTTCCACCCTTAGCTCTCCAAAGATGATACCAGTTAGTGGCTTTGGGAGTTGGGTGTGGAAAGAGTTGCTTGGAAAAGAAAATTAAATTGATCCTGGAGAGAATATGAACCAATGTTACTACACTTACCGTAGAGCCTAACACACACTATTTATTTAGCCCCCTACATTGTGAACCTCCTTTTCGGATCTACTCTCTTTTATTACTTAGCTCTTTGAAATCATAGCATTCTGTATCAGGCAAGGCATGGACAGCTACCACACCCCTCTCAGAAACAGCAAATCCTTATTTTTCAGAATAATTTTGGAGTGGGTTTTTAAAAATCATTTTAAAAAACAAAATACTCTCCAAAACAATTAGTCTTTGCTTTTATGCTTTTTGCACTTGTTTTCCTGGGACAGAGAAACAAGACATCTGTGATGCTTTCCATTGGGATTGGCTTTCTGCATCTTATGCATAGACTGTTTTTAAAATATTCCATTCACCCCTTGTAATTTCTTACAGGGTTCTCCTTTTTTCTTTCTAAATAATTATCCCTATTACCTTTCATCAGCAAGCTGTCTGGGGCTATAATATGGGAAGTAAAAACTCATCAACTAAACTGGTTTTAGCTGTATTTGAGATACAGTATTTTATCCTGTCGGTTTTCATTTTATTTGATGACAGTGCTTGCAATTTCTCCCTCAATAAGCAAAGATGACTTAGATCAGTGGCCTGATGAATAAGCATGAAAATTTGATTTAGAAAAGGAGGATATCCAGAAGCTCACAGAGAGAAAAAAGGATTTCCAACCCCCTACCACACACACTTTAAATGACAAAGCAAAGCAGCAGCATTGTCTTTAAACAACATCTTTCAAGGCAGTATCAATGCTCCCCAATGTTAGGTAGTAAGAATAATAATTTAGAAAGAAAAAGAGGAGCTTTTAAAAAAATACAAGGAAGGAATAAACTGTTTTTTAAAGTAAATGTCATTAATCCTTTGTATTACCTTGAGGCAGATAACCCAAAAGAAAACCAATAAGGTCCTGGGTGTGAGAAGGAAACTGATGCTTTGGAAGAAAAAAATATAAGGACTTCTGTTGAGGGGCGGATGGAGAATGTGAGCAGTCTAACATCATGGCCCAAATGATTCAGCTCCCCAGATCCATTAACAAGAGTGGGAAACGACAAAGAATTGTGAAATGGAAGGTAAGATGCTCAGTAAACTTCAGTAATAGAAAATAAATAAAAGAAAAACAGAGGAAACCGAAGTCCCCCCACGGAAGGGAACCCAATTAATTGTCTTAGATTTCAGAACCATTTTTTAATTGCTGGAGAAGAAGCTCACGGGAGGCAGCAGAGGCAGGAACTTCTGCAAATAAACAGCCTGATCAGAAATCCCTCAGGGTTCCAGCGCCTTGGACCTGAGACTGGCAGAAGGAAAGGCTCAGCCAGGAGTAACGTTTTCTTGAGCACAGTATTGATCCGTGTGTGTGCGTGCCTCTGTGTGTGTGTGTGTGTGTGTGTGTGTGTGTGTGTGTGTGTGTGTGACGGTGAGCGAGAGACAGATTTTTCCTTTCTCAACATGTCAGTTTCCTGCACGGGAATTCAGGATATTCTTTGCTGCCCAGAGAGGAGAGCCTCCACCACCCCCCCCCCCTCCCCCCAGTAAATTCTGACTTCGCCGGAACTAACCGGAGAGCGCACGGGAGCGCCAGTGCGGTGAGCAGGGCGAAGCTTTGACCGGGGAACAAAAGATTGCTTGCCAATCAGAAAACGCCACCGGAGAACACGTATAACCTCTCTTTGTGTTTTGAAAACTCCTTAATTAGCAAATCCCCTGGTTTCTAACGCGCATTAAAACTTTTCTACGCACATTTCAACTAGAGGATCAAGTCGTTGCCTCTGCATCGTGGAGGGGATCCCGAATGGCCACATGCCGAAGAACTAAGGAAAGCACCGCAATCGAAGGCTCACTTTAAACCATACAGAGTGTTCCTGGGGATTCAGTCTCAGGTACTTTTATAACCATTCCCCCACAACACTGTCTTAGTTTTCTCATAACCGCACTAAAACCATACCAGATTTCTAGACTTTGAGCCGTACGCGCGGGAGAGGTGGACTGGGGGCCCGGGTCCCCCACGCCCGCCGCTCCCGGGCCCCCACTCCTCGGTGGGGTCTGCACTTCCTCCCGCCTTAAGTCGGCCCCCTCCTCCCGACTCCTATTTCTCCACGCACGCGGCCCCTCCTCCTTTTTACAGCCGGGGAGAGGGAGTGAGAGAGACTGTGGCCTCACGTGGTCGGTTTGGGTCTGGGGAGAAAAAAGCGATCTGCGAGACGCACCCCCTTCTCGCTCGGTACCGAACCCCACACTTAGGATCCAGATACCCAAAAGTCCCCTGCCAAACCCCGCATTTTCAGCTCTGGCAGGTCTAACGTGACTCCGGGTCAAGTCTCTCCGCTGAGGCGCTGCGCTATTCTCAGCTTCTCCCAGCAAAAGCCTCTCTCCGTGCGCCCTCCGGTTCGAAAATGTGTATTTTAGTGTACCCGGAAGAGGAACAAATCTTTAAAGCAAATTCCCTTTCTGGCGCGTTTACCCCCCCCGCCCCCCACCCTCGAGCGAATTCACCGTAAAAGTTTTTCTTAACTTTTCCGTCCCAGCCCCCTGCCCCTCCCCTCAGGAATCCGCCCAGAGCGCTGCAAACTCCGCCTCTCCGGTTCCCTCGCCCGGCCCTTCCGACTTCCACCCAATCCGGAGGCCGCCGCACAGAAAACAAAGGCTACCATTGGGCCGCCCTGGAGCTCGAGGGCCCGCCCCCGGAGTGGTTTGTGAATGGGGGGAGGGGAGGGGGCGGGGCGGCCCAGAACCCTGCGAGCCCGACGCTTCTTCTGGCGAGTTGCGCGACTCCGAGGCGTTACTCTGCGCTCCCTCCCGGCGGGCGGCGGCGGCGGGCGTTGGGATTCACGGGCCAGGGCTTCGCGAGGCTGGAGAGGCCAGGCCCAGGCCGCGGGCATAGGGCCCTCGCAGCTTCGGGACGCAGTATAATTGGATTTCCAAAAAGAACTAGCTGAGCTCTTGGCTCTAAGGCGCCTATCGGACTCAGAACGAGAATCATCCGTTTGGCACAAACTTGGGGGCCGAGCTTTTGGGGCTGAAGAAGGAGCGGGGGAGTAGAAAAGGAGACGCGGAGGAGGCGGCGGCGAGCAGAGCCTGGAGGCGAGGAGGCGGAGCAGCACCGCCGAGGAGGCGGCCTCGGCTAGCAGGCGGCGGCGCCGGGCTCTCGGCTGCCCCGGGCCAGACTTGGTGTGGGGGGCGCGTGCGTTACTGTGCGCTGTGGGTCGAGAGACTTGAGCGAAGTTTGAAGGGTAACCGGAGACGCTTGTTGCTCCTCGCCGCAGAAAAAGCCACACCGTTACGTCGCGGCGGGAGAAGGCCGCCCCCCTTGGCGCCCCCGGCCCAGGCAGACGAGTTTGGGCTCCCCGCGACTGATCGAGTGCTGGGCGGAGACGGCTGCGGCGCCCACGCGGCGCGGGCACCCCAGCTGCAGCGCCCTCAGCTCCGCGCCGCCCACGGCCCGGCCCCGGCGCCGGGAGGACTCTCATGAGCCGGGCGCGGCCGCGCCTCCCCAGGTCCAAGCCTCTCTCGGCTGCCTCGTCGCGCTCCTCCGGCTGAGAGCGCCGCTGCACCCGTGGCCGGCGATGCGGGGCCCCGGCGCGGCCGCGTCGCCCCTGGGCCTGTGCACTCTAGTGCTTGCGCTGCTGGGCGCGCTGCCCGCCGGTGCCGGGGCGCAGCCTTACCACGGCGAGAAGGGCATCTCGGTACCGGACCACGGCTTCTGCCAGCCCATCTCCATCCCACTATGCACGGACATTGCCTACAACCAGACCATCCTGCCCAACCTGCTAGGCCACACGAATCAAGAGGACGCGGGCCTCGAGGTACACCAGTTCTACCCGCTGGTGAAGGTGCAGTGTTCTCCCGAGTTGCGCTTCTTCCTGTGCTCTATGTACGCACCCGTGTGCACGGTGCTTGATCAGGCCATCCCGCCGTGCCGTTCTCTGTGCGAGCGTGCCCGCCAGGGCTGCGAAGCGCTCATGAACAAGTTCGGCTTCCAGTGGCCAGAGCGGCTGCGCTGCGAGAACTTCCCGGTGCACGGCGCCGGCGAGATCTGCGTGGGCCAGAACACGTCGGACGGCTCCGGGGGCCCAGGTGGCGGCCCCACAGCCTACCCCACCGCGCCCTACATGCCGGACTTGCCCTTCACCGCGCTGCCCCCGGGGGCCGCTGACGGCAGGGGCCGTTCTGCCTTCCCCTTCTCTTGCCCCCGCCAGCTCAAGGTGCCCCCCTACCTGGGCTACCGCTTCCTGGGCGAGCGCGACTGCGGCGCCCCGTGCGAGCCGGGCCGTGCCAACGGCCTAATGTACTTTAAGGAAGAGGAGAGGCGCTTTGCCCGTCTCTGGGTGGGCGTGTGGTCGGTGCTGTGCTGCGCCTCGACGCTCTTCACCGTGCTCACCTATTTAGTGGACATGAGGCGCTTCAGCTATCCCGAGCGGCCCATCATCTTTCTGTCGGGCTGCTACTTCATGGTGGCCGTGGCGCACGTGGCCGGCTTCCTGCTGGAGGACCGCGCGGTGTGCGTGGAGCGCTTCTCAGAAGACGGCTACCGCACGGTGGCGCAGGGCACCAAGAAGGAGGGTTGCACTATCCTCTTCATGGTGCTGTACTTCTTCGGCATGGCCAGTTCCATCTGGTGGGTCATCCTGTCGCTCACTTGGTTCCTGGCAGCTGGCATGAAGTGGGGCCATGAGGCCATTGAAGCCAACTCTCAGTATTTCCACCTGGCCGCGTGGGCCGTGCCCGCTGTCAAGACCATCACCATCTTGGCCATGGGCCAGGTGGATGGGGACTTGCTCAGTGGGGTTTGCTACGTGGGCCTGTCCAGCGTGGATGCGCTGCGAGGCTTCGTGTTGGCGCCTCTGTTCGTCTACCTCTTCATTGGCACGTCCTTCCTGCTGGCCGGCTTCGTGTCGCTCTTCCGCATCCGCACCATCATGAAGCACGACGGAACCAAGACCGAGAAACTGGAGAAGCTTATGGTGCGCATCGGCGTCTTCAGCGTGCTTTACACTGTGCCGGCGACCATCGTCCTGGCCTGCTACTTCTATGAGCAGGCCTTCCGCGAACACTGGGAGCGCACCTGGCTCCTGCAGACTTGCAAGAGCTACGCGGTGCCCTGCCCGCCTGGCCATTTCCCGCCCATGAGCCCTGACTTCACTGTCTTCATGATCAAGTACCTGATGACCATGATCGTGGGCATCACCACTGGCTTCTGGATCTGGTCCGGCAAGACTCTGCAGTCGTGGCGCCGCTTCTATCACAGACTCAGCCACAGCAGCAAGGGGGAGACTGCGGTATGAGCCCCGGCCCCTCCCCCACCCTCCCTTCCCCCATCCCCTCCGAGGGGGAGAGGCACGGGAAGGAGAGAACTGCTGGGGTGGGGGGTGTCTGTAACCTCCTTGCCCTCCAAGGAGAAGGGACCTGGAAGAGAGATGAGATATGTAGATTTGGGACGAGGGGTGTGTTTGGGTAAGGAGGTCTGGGTGGAAAAACGGTTTGAATGAAAAGACTTCTGGCAAAGACTTTCAGGATGATGATCATGATGATGATGATAACGATGATGCTAATCACGTACGGTATGGGCCGACCGGGGTCTATCAAGATTGAACCCAGCAGAGATTGCTCTGAGTTCTTCCCGGCTCCAGGGCTGAACTGGGACTGTGAGCGGTTCCCCTGCTGCAAGACAAGTGGCCTGTCCTCACTCCTGTGAGGCCCGGGTGAAAGGTACAGCTCTGTCTGCGGCGGCGGCTTTGTTGGGAAAAGGGAGGACTCCCTGCGGTGTCCTTGTCAAGCGGTGGTCAAACCATAATCTCCTTTCACTGGGGCCAAACTGGAGCCCAGATGGGTTAATTTCCAGGGTCAGACATTACAGGCTCTCCTCCCCTGGCCCCTCCCGCCTGTTTTTCCTCTCCTACGCCTTTCAAGTTCTTGTAAAATAAGCATTTGGAAGTCTTGAGAGGCTTGCCTCCTCGAATCCTAATGTGAGGATGCAAAGAAATGAAGATAACATTTCGAGATGAGGCAAAGGAGACGAGTAGTAGGTATTTCTGCTACTTTTTTATTTCCTGCAGAAGGCAGAAGGAAGAAAGAAGGGTGTTTTATTTGGTTTAATACTCTGAAAAGAAGTAATGACTTGTTGCTTTTCAAAACAGGAGTGCATTTTTCCCCTTGTCTTTGTTGTAAGAGACAAAAGAGGAAACAAAAGTGTCTCCCTTTGGAAAGGCATAACTGTGAAGACAGCAACTTTTATAGGCAAAGTAGCACAAATCAGAGGTTTCCTTTTGGATGTTAATTTGGCTGAGATAAACATTCCTTTTTAAGGAAAAGTGAAGGGCAGTGTGCTCCCATACCCCAATCAGGCAGAGGTTCTGATTCGGCTAAAGGAAAATGCAAGGGGTTTTGTTGTATTTGTTTTAAATAAATTTAATTCAGAACACATGATCCTGTCTACAGGCTCTGTTAAAATGTTCAGGGAAATCTCTCCCTTTATTTTTTTTTTCTTCCTATAAACCTACATTTAGGTTTTCTATTTTCTTCCAATTTGAATCCTTCAAGATAAAAGGAAAAGAATAATACCCTCAGCCTCCATAATAAAGAAGTTAAAAAAATTTTTTTTAAGTAAAGAACCATTTTTGTCCTGTTTTCTGAGTTCCATAAATCCGTTTATAAAACATCATGTGTATGCTGACCCTGTTTTTGTGTGGCTGGGTGGGGAGGTGACCTACAGAAATGATAATGAACGAAGCCGACAATTCAAACCATGGGTCCCATTTTTAAGGAAAGTCATTAAAAGAAGGTAAACTTCAAAGTAATTCTGGAGTTCTTTGAAATGTGCTGCATGACTTAAATTTATTAATCTTAAATCATGTACTTTTTTTTTTCTATAATAGAACTCTGATTCTTTTGCATAATGCTCTAAAGCTGAGCAGAGAATCATGGGAGCTAACCTTTACTCCACCTTTGACACCACCCTCCAATCTTGCAACACTATCCTATTTCTCAAAACAAGTTTTAAATGCTGTTTTAAACAGTTTTCAGATCAGAGAGGGTACTGTCAGGAGTACAAGTTACTTTATATATGTAATGTTCACTTGAGTGGAGCTGCTTTTTATATTAAAGTTAACATCAACCTTGTGTTTCTTAAACTTCCAAAATGGTCTCATTTGTCAGATTTAAAACTCCCACTATACAGTTTTTTGGCATCTTTTGTGTTATATCTCTTGCATGTGAAATTTGTAAAATAGAGACAAGTGCAGTATGTATATTTTGTAAATCTCCCATTTTTGTAAGAAAATATATATTGTATTTATACATTTTTACTTTGGGTTTTTGTTTTGTTTTTCCTTTAAAAGTCTACAAGGAAGCCCCACTTTATCACATGTACAGATCACAAAATAAATTTTTTTAATACAAAGTGAATGTTTAGTTTACAATTTCTATATATATTTAAGCTAAAGAACAGAATTTTGTGTTATGAAAAGAAGGTGTGGAGGGACACCATTGGATCTGTCACGTAGATGTTCTATATTAGTGAAGTCTTATTGCCTTTTAAAATATAGTGTAATGAATGCTTTATCTGTCCTTTAATTTTTTTTTCCTGTTGTTGCTGCTTCCTGCCTACTACCTTCCACACAACCCTAAGCCTTTTCACATCTTGCTTTGGATAACTTATTAACTTACTGAAGGTACAGAATAAGCATCTTTTAGAGAGGTGCTATCTGACCCTTCAGAGATGCAGAACATATTTGAAAGAGGACTAGAAAATATTTTTGGTCTGCTTTTCTGGTGATGTTTTTCTTGGGAAGAATTCAGTGAGTTCTTCGTGTGTGTGTGTGTGTGTGTGTGTGTGTGTGTGTGTGTGTGTGTGTGTGTCTTTTTAATTGATGTTTTTGTATTCTAATACACCTTACCTAATTTGTTAATTCTTAAATCCTTTGGGTTCAGGAGGCTGGTCAGATGATTCCAGTTAATAGCAAGGGCCTTTAGTATGGAGGCTTCTCAGCTGTAGGCTTCACTCTACCTTCTAGGTCAACCAAACCAGAGGTCAAGTGATTCCCCGAGGTGGCAGTGACTCAGCAGCTCCGGCAGGAATAGACTCCATGCCTGACCCCAGGATGGCCTCAAGCCACTGAAGCTATTCTTTTCTCTGGTCTGAGAGGCTAACTTTGGAATCAGATTAGACTGAGAAGCCTTCCTAACCAGGCACTTTGATATTAAACAGTCCCTCAGGGAAATGATAAAGGCATTCTAAATACTTCCAATTCCAAGAGCCTCACTAGCTTTAATTTTTTTTTTTTTCCACTCTTCTCTCTTCTTTAAATCAGGTGCCTATTTTCTGGCTTTTCCTAACAGTCGCTCCATTCTTGGACAGCCATCAAGACCCAGCAGCAGACTGGACGCTGCTATTTCTCCTTCCCCACTTCAGCTCTAAGCTTCTGTAGTTCTAAAGCTCAACAGAAACAGTTCCGTTTTTGTTTTAATTAACAGGCTTGCTCACATGGCTGGCGTGTTTTACAAACACGCAGAAGGAAAACCAATGACAGTCCTCACCGGGAGGAGGGAGCCACACCGCTGCACTCTGTGCAGAGCATCTTTTAAGATCCTCCTGGGTTTTGAACATCACAATGAGTGTGAGGTCATCTGAATCTGTGAAGATTTTGGCTTCAAGGAAGGAAAAAAATAGCGACTTAAAGTCTCTTTAGGTTTATCCAGTTTTTGCTCATAAAATGACACCTTTTAGGTTAAAGCATGCCTCTTTTAACACCACACTAATACCGCCTGTTAAGAATGTTTGCTTTTAGAGTAGGTGGAAGGCTCCCAATGGGGTTTTTTGCTCACAAATTAACTGCTAAAGGCACTTAGACCCTTGTGTGGGTAGAGCAGTGTGACTGCTATAAATGTGTCCCCTTACTCTTTTCAGAGCTGCTTCATCCTGAAGGACGCCCAAAGATTGAAGAGCGTTGGTCTTTAGTGAGGGAACAAAGACTGTGTATGAATAAATTACTACCTGCTTTTTTTGTAAGCAAAGATAAAAGTGTTCGGTTTAATTCTTTTCACATTGGGATGCATCCTTACACAGTTGACTCTTACCTAAGAATTTTAGAAGCTCATGGATTTTTAAAGAGGCACATCTTAGCAGAAAATATGTGAGAGAGAGTGCTTGTGAAAGGGCATGTGTAGAGTTTAAAACATTGGCAGCAGTTTGGTGTTAATCCCTAGATAAGGAGCAGAAACACTTGTGAGAATTTTTTGTAGTTTATAAACCAAAATTATTCTACACAATAATCCTACGTAACACGTAATATTTTTAAGTGGGTATGTGGGAAATTATGGCAATAAATAAATGTGCTGTTGACAACATTTTGTAATTAAACAATTTTTTAAGTGCTCTTGATAAAAAATAGTGATATTAGAAATTCTTTGGGGAGAACTATAGGAGGACAGCAGCTGTAGGTTTGAGCCCTGTAATTATACTGGGAAATTCTCTTCTAACTCTCCCATCTTTAATTTCACTGAAAAGGCAAATGGCTATTTATAGATGGTATATTTTTATATATGTATATGTGGGTGGTGAATAAGGTCTACAGGGCTCCAGGAAATCCTAGAGGAGACCACAAGCACACCAATGTGGACTTAATTCATAGGCCTATTCTCTTTTTCTCTTATTTCACCCTTAGTGGCATTAAACTGATTTCATAAAACTCGCTTCTTCAACTGTTTTCAATTTGTGACATTTTTTACATCTGAATCTGTATTCCTCACATTTCATACAAAAATAAACCAGTTAAAAGGGCACCATTAAAATGTCCAGTGTTTTGGGGCACCTGGGTGGCTCAGTCAGTTAAGTGTCCAACTTCAGCTCAGGTCATGATCTCACTGCTTGTGAGTTCGAGCCCCATGTCAGGCTCTGTGCCGACAGCTCACAGCTTGGAGCCTGGAGCCTGCTTTAGATTCTGTCTCCGTCTCTCTGCCCCTTCCCCACTCGCTCTCTGTCTCTTTCTCTCTCAAATATAAATAAAACATTAAAAAATAATAAAGTAAAATGTCCAGTCTTTGATAACCACACATTGTATCTCTTATTCTCTTTGGTTGGAAAAAAAAGCTCAGTCACTTGTGATTTTCTCAATCAGTACAAAAGTGGTAGAAAAAAGGAAGTTTGTCTAAAACAATGGTGGTTTACTATAAGTGATCCAGTTCAAGAAGCACTGCTCAAGAAGTCACTATATAAAAGGTGCTCTGATGGGACTGAAAGGGGACTAGAGGGACACAGATAAAAGTAAGAAAGACAGTCTACCTGGAATAACTTGTGACATAATTCATGGTGAGTAGGGTGTTTCCCAAGGAGGAATAAGCAACTAATTACATTTCTAGACAGAACTTGGTAAGTGTCATTATAGAGGTTCAAGTGCTGTTTGGAATAATATTTACTTGACATATGGTGGCATTTACTACTTTTTTTTTTTTTTTAAACTACTGCAGCGTTTCAGCATTTATTTATTTTTTGGGACAGAGAGAGACAGAGCATGAACGGGGGAGGGGCAGAGAGAGAGGGAGACACAGAATCGGAAACAGGCTCCAGGCTCTGAGCCATCAGACCAGAGCCCGATGCGGGGCTCGAACTCACGGACCGCGAGATAGTGACCTGGCCAAAGTCGGACGCTTAACCGACTGCGCCACCCAGGCGCCCCCATTTACTACTTTTTAAAAGCTGCTTTCACATTCATTATTTGACTGTCCTCATAATTACTATAAGAACCCTTCAATATATAATCATTCCTACCTTATTTTATTTTTTAATTGATGTTCAAAGTACTGTAGTTATATGACAGAGATGTTTTTACTTATTTATTATTTTTTTAAGTTTATTTATTTATTTTGAGAGAGCATGCAAGCCATGAAAGGGCAGAGAGAGAGAATCCCAAACAGGCTCTGCTCAGCATGGAGCCAAATGCAGGGCTCAATCTCACAAACCGTGCAATCATGACGAGGGGCCAAATCAAGAGTCAGACGCTTAACCCACTGAGCCACTTAGGCACCCCTGAGATTTTTTTTTATTAAACTAATCTCTACACCCAATGTAGGGCTCGAACTCACAACCCCAAGATCAAGAGTCACATGCTTCACTGACTGAGCCAGCCAGGAACCCCTATAATAATTTCTATTTTAAAGATGAAGAAGCTGAGAGGCTCAGTGAGGTGAAGTGACACCTGAGGAGAAAGGAATCATTCTCATGTGTGCTCAGATTCTGAACTCAGTGCACTTTCTATAATATGCCACACAACCTGTCCTGAAAAGTGCTATGGAAGTTCAGTGGTAGGAATGACCATTTAATTGCAGGGGCAGGAGGGTGTCCAGCAAGAATACATTTCCCAAGAACCCAGATTATGTGATTCATAATTTGTGCACTCTTATATTGGTTTCTTCACCTCTGTGGGTCTTGCTTTCCTCATCTGGTGAGGGTAACTTGTGAGACAAAGGTCTTCCTCCACCATCCTGTGATTCCAAGCAGCCAGGAGGAAGTATGAACTGGCCCACCCCTTTGTGGATTATCCATAGCTGGTTTGAAATCCCTGTTTTGTTTTGTTTTCTTGTGTTTTTTTCCTGCGGGCCAGTATGTCTTACTTTCTAGCCAACCAAGCCAGTGTGTGCTCTGTGAAGGAAAATGAGGATTACATTGACCTTCACAAGCCCAATTCAAAAAGTAAAATCATTACTGTATTACTATATACTGAAGCCAAAATGTAAGTTTTGGAGTTGTCTAGTCTCTTGAACTGGCTACTGTGTCATTCCTTGCTCTTCTTCATTAGCAATTGCATTCTGCCATCTGATAATTCATCTTCCTCAATACCAAAGGGGTGTTATTGCATGGAATCTTGGTTTCTCTCAAAGACCATGTCTTTATCACAACCAGGTTGGCTGCAGTCTTGTTATCCTGGAATTGCCGTTGCTGGGTGTTTCAGTGCCAAATCAACATTTTATGTGGCTGAAATAATAGGACAGAGGCTCTTGATTTGGATCAGTTACACTCAGCCAAAAACTTGAATGCTTCTCTAGGTCATTGTCCCTAAAGTCTTTTTCAGAAGACTTCAAACTAACAAAATTAAATGGAAGCTATTGTGAGGAATTCAAATGTACTTTAGCTGGGGAGTCTGCTTCACTCTGCAAAGTCCTTTTAGGGAGCTCAAGTCCACCTCTTTTGCATTTCACTTCCTTTAATGCTTCACACCTGCAAATCTCTTTATGTATCTTGACTCTGGCATCAGATTCAGCTTGGACCATTAGAAGTGATCTCTGAGAGATGGGCATTTCAGGAGCAAGAAAGGGCATTTAGGAAGCAGAAACAAAGGCAGGGGAAGATAAAGTTCCATATAGTCCATGAATGAAAACAAGCTGCTCAAATGATCTTCGTGAGACAACAACCTAATACTACTCACCTTTGGAAAACTTGTTCCCCAAACTTCAGCTTGGCCTTGCAGAGGCCAATTCAATCAGAGGGAAAATCATCTTGGGGAGGGTATGACAGGACAGGGAGCAGGAAATATAGTACCAACAATGAAAGTTTGTATGGCATAACTTAGCCCCAATTATATTTTTTTAATTTCCAAAGAAAAATAAATGGCATGTAGCATTTAGTTCCAGTTTCCAGATCTGGGATAGCTGGAAGGAGAGATGGGTGGCAGCTGGTCCCTGAGGTATAGCAGATGTAGGGAACAAGTCCTGGAGCTAAAATCATGAGTTTCTTCAGTGCCAGCAAATTGTTTCTTGAGGAACTAGGACGTGCCAGGTGCTGTGTTAGGCCTTGGGTATAGCACCCTGACTTATGGAAGGTGTTGTCCTTTGTTGAACCTTTGCCAGAGGTCAGCACACACTCCTCACCTCACTTATTTCCCACACCAGCCTCTCAAATGGAGATTGAACCAAAACACCATCTTTTGTGTTACCGATTATCTTTCTCTCCATGATCCTAAAGTACTAACAACAAATGAGGAGCAGTATCTTTATTTTACTTTTATTTTTTTGAGTAGCAGTATCTTGATCACATTCTGAAGATGGGAAATCAGTGAGGCTAAACACAGCCTGTTCAGTGTCATGAGTAATCACAGGCCAGGCCACACTGAAAGTTCCACCCAGGTCTCCCAAAGATTCTGACTCTGGCCATCTTTTCCACAAAGCAGTATGCTTTGAAGATGTGGTATGGCCAGCGGGAGAGAGACCTAAGAGGGAGAAGGGAGTGACAAGTGATTTGGACCAGCTTTGTGAAAGGGAGCGTGACTGTACAAATATGTTGCCAACAACAGTGAAGATTGGCCCTTCTTACTGTGTTAATGATCATTACCTTTATAACTGCTAACATTTATTAAGCATTGACATTATGCTAAGGTCTGAGTATGATACAGTATGGTAGTTTTAATCTACACAAAGTCTTAACCATAGTACTTGGCATCTAACAGAGGTCAGTACACGTCAGCACTATTGTTATTAATATATAATTATTTCATTTATTCTTCACAACAATCCTAGGAGGTAGGTATCATTATTCCTCATTTTACATACAAGGAAACTTGGGCTCTGAAAGGTGAGCCACAGACCAGCAAATTGGCTATAGCTTGTGCCCCTAATCACCATGCTATAAATATTTACTGAGGCCTTAATGTCTTCCATTCTCTATTATTCTTTTTAATTTAACCCAGAATTGAAGAAAGAATAAGTGAAGAAAATATTTCACATCAGGACTGAATGGAATTAAGGAGGGCATTTTCAGTGCTAGTCCCCAGAAAATTTAGGGGTTTTATTTTTGTTTTTTAAGTGAGAAGCAGAAGACTCATAAATGCTGTTTGAATTCTAGAAGGCTCCCTGTTCTTGCATATGCTTCTACATTGGGGTTCAAGGGCCTGGCATCAAGAATGAGCCTGAGAAGTACTTCCCAGAAATCACCAGGAACCATTTGGAAGGTTGGACTAAGAGTCCCTCCAGAGAATTCCTCCATTGCTATGGCTTCTGCCCTTGCTCATTCTAGCCTGAGGATCAGGACACAGGCTTAGTGAGAAGGTTCATGCTGCTTACAAACCAAGAGCCCACTGAACAAGAGCATGAGAACAACAAACCTTAGCAGCATGGAAACCCTCTTTCTAAAGGTCTATTGGAAGAATCACAAGAATCTTCACAGTATTATTATCATATATACCATAGCAGTATTATCATAATGAAATGATAAGATGATAGCTATCCTTTAATGAGTGCTTACAATGGGCAAGTTCTGTGTTAAGCCCTTACATCAACTCACTTAATCCATACATTATAAGGTGGAAATTACTCTCATTCTCATTTTACAGACTCTTAATATGGAATTCTGGAATCAACCTGAGCATTAGCATTGAACATGAGCTCAAATGAGAGCGTGTTCAAGCACCCCATTCTAAATACCCTTTTATTATCCACACTTTACAGAAGGAACAACTGAGGCACAGAGAATTTAGATGGCCCTTAAGGTTATGGAATGGGGAATAATTTAGGTCTACCTCCCATTGGAGTGCTCTTTAACAAACAGGAAATGATTTTGGGGAAAGAGTGAAAACAATTCCAGAGAACACAGTTAAGTTTCTCTTCTTTCTACCACTGGCTCCAGGAACTGTGAATTTTGAAGGCAACACTCTTTTTGTTGTTGTTCTTTTAAAAAAACAAAAAGCAAACAAAAACCCTCAAGAGATAATTTCACAAGTTCCAACAACAACAGCAAATCCAGTGCGTTTGCAGAGAAAGAAGTGAAACATTGCCTCTCTCCTGATGCGTTTTTGCAGGCTTGCAACATTTGCCAGCAAGATAACTGGATTTCCAAAAGAGGGAAGGGTCCAATCACAGGAGACTTTATAGCAGAAACAGGTAAATAAGCAACTCAAAAGGTTTTGCCAGTACAACTGTTTGCTAATCTGCTAATTAAGGCCTGTGAGTTAGATATGATGGGGATATAGAGTCCATTCTTTAGTTTATGGGCCTAGGTGAGCTTTACGTTGCTTAGAAATTATGGATTTCTTTCATAAAAGAAATGAAAGGTTGGTGGTGGTGGTGGCGGCTGCAGTGGTGTGTGTGCGTATGTGTGTATGCAGACTATTTTAAATAAAAGGGGTCTTGTGTGTATGAGACGGTTCAGACTGGTCTTTGATGATCTAAAGGAAGGCAGACTTAAGGAGAAAAAAACCTAAATGTTAAGGTAAGATCTTTTTTCATTTAATTTGTTTTTAAAAAACTGTATCTCACATGTACATCTCCCCTCTTTGTCTCTCTCTTTCTCTATCCTTCACAATTAACATTGAAATACCATAGTTATAGCTGCATATCCCATTGTTAACTTCTGGGTTTCATTCCATGAGGCTTGACATAGATGTCAAATGGATGCACTTGACACCCTTGCACAAAGACACATACCAGCCTAAAAGGAAACTATTTAATTTTTAGCAGAATTCATTCTAAGGATGATTTGTTGCCATTTTCATCACCATTTGCACTTAGCATTTCCAAGGAATTAAATTTGTAAATAGCACACTTTTTTAGGGGAAAGTCAGTCAATGCTGTAATACTTGGCCTGCAGTGCTCTCAGCTTCTAGCATAGCATGCATTTGCCAGTGCTCCCTGTAGCATTCCTGAAAAGCCAAATGGCTTGATAAAGTCCAAGGAACCCCAGAAAATGAGAACAAATGTTTCAAACCAAACCATCCTCTCAAGTCACAAGGAAGTTTCATTTTACTGTTAGTACAAGTGAGTGACAAAAAAGAAGGTTAAAAAATAAACTTTCAAGTTCTCCATTCAGGTCCTGCTTAGGGGATCTCCCCCTATAAAAGTGGATTCTTACTTTATTTAAGGTGGGAATCTATTTCACTGTAAGAGTTAAATGGAACAGCAAGGAAATTCCGTTAGTTCATCTCTGATGAGAGAAAGGCGACCGACAATTCCTCTATTCATTAAGTGGCTTTTGGTCCACAAGTTGTACAAAATGTTTACTTCAGATAACTTAAGTCTCCTTTCAGTTCACGCCACCACTATTATATATTTATAACTGCTCCGTGTTTGTCTCTCAGGATTCCCCAAATCTGTCCAAGCAGTTCAAGTGGCTACCGAAAAAAATCCAAATGCAGTCTTTGCCGTCCAATCAGAATGCTGTCTCAACTGCCTTTTCTTATTTTTAAATTTAAAAAAACACAATTTTCTGTTCGTCAGAACACACCAGGTTTGGGCTCTGCTTATGAATGGAAATACTCAAGTTTTGGGGCACCTCGTTGGCTCAGTTGGTAGAGAATGCAACTTTTAATCTCAGGGTCTTGAGTTCAATCCCCACATTGGGCACAGACATTACCTTAAACAAACAAACAAACAAAAATAACTGCTCTTTAAATAAAAAAAATAAATACTCAACAGTTTCTACCTCCAAGGCACTTACAGCATGTATAGAGGTAAAATTATTTTGTCTCTTACTCTCCTGTCCTGGACACTTGATTTAAAAAATGAAAGAAAGGGTTAGCCTTTTGCATAGTATCAGACTTCAAGAAAAATTAGAATGGAGCTAGCTAGCTTCATTCTCCTTGGGGACACTTCTTTTAACCCAGAGATCTTTCTTACCTGTCACTCTGAACCAAGAAAAAGGAAACACAAAGATGGAATGCATTTAAAAAAAAAAAAAAAAAAGGAGAAAGAAAAAAGAAAAAGATCAAAGGGAAAACCCAGCAAAGAAAGAGAGAGAGCAAGATAGCAAGAGAAAATTCTGAACACAGCACTGCTTCTGAGCCCCTGACACTTTGATTCAGTCATTCCTTCTACAAATATTAGTTGACTTTCTATTGTTATTCTCATTTCCTGTATCCCAGAGTTATAATAAATGGTAACATTGAGGGTTTTGATGCACCAGGCACATATGTAGAGTGTACTAAGCACTGTGCACTTCTTATCTGATTCTCTCCAAACTCTCTGAGATAGATACTATTATTCCCATTTCCCTAAAGCTGAGATATAGGGAA
The DNA here is from genome assembly GCF_028749965.1 of Puma concolor. Taxonomy (NCBI): domain Eukaryota; kingdom Metazoa; phylum Chordata; class Mammalia; order Carnivora; family Felidae; genus Puma; species Puma concolor. The sequence continues at coordinate 189,412,021 of NC_141674.1, forward strand.
GTTAAGTAACTTGCCAAAGATCCCTTTATTTCTACACTGTATGCATTTTTCTCTTTCTGCTTTCTGCTTTTTTTCCCCCCAACCCTGAGTGCTGAATTGTGGGTATCCATAGAATCAACTGTTTCTTTGAAATATCACCAAAACTGTGATTAACTTCTCTTGGGATTGTGAAATACATTTATTCCAAGTCATGTGTTACTTATTAGCAGGGAATTAGACCCTGCTTTTCCATGATCTATGTTTAATGACTTCATCCCACACGAGAGGGTATCACAGGAGGATCATGGTCACCAGTGGGGAAGCTTATACACTTGAGGAGCCAAAGTGGGTTTGATTTAGCTCACCTCATTGTGTTCTTACATAAAAGGGGTTGCAGGGGAGCCCAATAAGAGCCCCCCACCGGGGCAAAGTGACTCAAGAATTACAATATCCAAGTCCAGATGACCCATTTAATGTACTCCTCAAGTGTTCACCCTGTGTCCAGTCTCCAAACTCTCCCTGAAGATGAGAAATTTGAGAAATAATGACAGATTCTCTAAGAAGTTTGAGAGTTGTTTGGAAAAGATGAGTTAATTGCTCCCTCCAAGCATGAAAAAGTCACCAGTGTTATTCTGGTTTGGGGAAATAACTTCAGCTCACTTGTTGAGTGCAGAGTGCTAAAATGGTCAAGGGACAAAAGAATGTCTCACAGCCAACCTAGGCTGTCACCTCCCAGCTTGAGATGTCCCTTTTCCCAACCAAGGCATCCTGGAATGTTTAAAAGTCCACCCACCAACACTGCTGTTAGAATAAGCAAAGCAGGCATCTCTCTGTCAGAGAACCAGTTATTGTAGCTCCCTCTATGGGACTTGCCTCAGAGAACAGAGGGTGATTACAAGCGAAATCATGCTCCCCTGGAGTTGTCAGCCTTCCCCTACAGCCCAACAGGCTCTGGGCACTTAAGAAGCATCGTGGACCCCTAAGACAAGGTCAGTGGTTTGAGATCCAACAGCTGGTGCTATACATTTTCCTCAGCCAGCAACTGCAATTTATCCTTGGCTCTGTCCTCTCCCTTAACCCCTCCAGTTGGCCAATTAACTTGGATTCTAGTTCTTCCCCATGACTACCATTTCTTGCTTAGATCATGGTAATAGCCCCCTAACTGGTCTCCCTACCTGCATTTTGGTCCCTCCTCCAATTCATCTCCACCCTGTGCCAGAAGAAATCATGGTACATGTAACTATGACTGTCTCTTCCTCACTTAAGACCATAAGCAAAGCATGCAAGTCCTTCCATGACTTCTGCCTACCTCTTCAGCTCATCTCCCAACATTCCCGCTCTGCAGAGAGTACTCTGGTAATGTTGATCTGTTCACAGTTGCCATACATACCCATGTCACAAATTCATTTTTTGAGGAAAGAGAGAATTTGTAGCTATATTGACCACAGAAAGTTAATCAAGCTCTGTACTGGATGAACTCCAGCTCTCTTGCTCCCTGCAAAAATAGACAGGAATGTGGGCTCAGAAGAAAATCAAAGTGAAGGCCTAGATACCTCCATAATCACCCTGGGACATTCCTACACCACCCTGGGACAACTTAAGGAATCCCAACAAGAAAGAACATTACTGGGGGAGCCACCAAGGCTGACTGAGGTGGCTCAGTCAGTTGAGCGTCTGACTTCGGCTCAGGTCACGATCTCACGGTCAGTCAAGCCCCGTGTGGGGCTCTGTGCTGACAGCTCAGCGCCTGGAGCCTGCTTCAGATTCTGTGTCTCCCTCTCTCTCTGCCCCTCCCCCAGTCATGCTCTGTCTCTCTCTCTCTCTCTGTCAAAAATAAACAAACAAACAAAAAAAAAACATAAAAAAAAAAAAGAAGGAACATTACTGGACTAAATAAATAAATAAAAATAAAATTAAATTAAAAAAGAGCATTAAGTATTATTATGCCTAGGCAGTGATTTTTCTTATATTTACCTTCTAGTGCCCAGCACAATATCTAGTACCTGGAGATGCTCAGTGTATTGTGTTGATAGTATCCACCCAAAGTTCATGTCCTTCCCAGAACCTCAGAATGCAAACTTATTTGGAAATAGGGTTATTGCAGATGTAGTTAATTAAGTTAAAATGAGGTCATATGAGAATAGGGTGGGCTTTTAATCCAATATGATTGTTGTCCTTACAAGAAGAGATAGAAAGACACTCCAGGAGAATGCCATGTGATGACAGAGGCAGAAATTGGCCTGGTGTGTCTACAAAGCAAGGACATCCACGGATTGCTGGCAACCACCAGAAGCTAGAGGAGGCAAGGAAGTGTCTTCCTCTAGAAACTTCAGAAAAAGCATGGTATTATTGGTACCTTTTTTTAAACTTCTAGCCTCCAGAACTGAGAGAGAATAAATTTCTGTTGTTTTAAGCCACCTTGTGTGTGGTAATTTGTTACACCAACCCTAGGAAAATAGTATACTCAGTGAATAAGTCTGTTGGATAAATAAATACAAGAATAAATGAATGGATCACATCTGGAAAATTATTCGGAGCCAAATAATGTATTAGCACCCTTAGAGATATAATTTGTATGTTATCAGCCAAAATCTATTCCCATTGCCCCATGACCCTATAACTAGATTAGAGCTGAATGCATAGTTGGAACTCCAAAATGCTAGTCTTTCTCTAGACTGGCTACAATACCTTGCTATAGCTAGAGAACAAAACTAAGAACCCAGAGTTCAAGGAATCACAGATCCTTTTGAAAATCTGACGGAAACTATGGGCTGAGTCCCCAGAAAAATGCAAGTGCATTCATATATGCCCAAGACTTCAGGCAATTTCCTCCTACTTCCCCAAACTCATTGAACCAAGATTTGAGAATTCCTAAATTAGAAGATACAAGTAGAATGTTTAGGAATTTTCACCAATTTTTTGGACACATGGAAAACAGAAAGGCAAGTTCCCTGTTTACACCATGCCATGGGGTGTCTGGGTGGCTCAGTCGGTTAAGCGTCTGACTTCAGCTCAGGTCATGATTTCCCCATTTGTGGGTTCAAGCCCCACATTAGGCTCTGTGCTAACAGCTCAGAGCCTGGAGCCTGCTTCAGATTCTGTGTCTCCCACTCTCTCTGCCCCTCCCCCACTCATGCTCTGTCTCTCTTGCTCTCAAAAATGAATAAATGTTAAAAACAATCTAATAAATTAGGTCATCCCAAATCAAGAGGGTCCCATTACTTGGAATGGGCTCAGATGGCTCATCTAAGAGTCATAATGGACCACAGGAGAGCGACCTGGCCTGGAAATGTAGGGACCTGAATTCCATTAATTTAATGGAATTCATTTAATTCTTTTATTCCTTCTGTCTTCCATTCACACCCATACCACTAAAATAAGGTTGCTTTTAGGGTCAAAGGACAGGTTAATGAGATAATGTTGGTAAAGCACTTTGCCCTCAGGAAAATGTTGCTTTGTAAACATGAGATATTATTAGACTTTATCAAACTTCAGCCCAGCCAGCAGTGGCCCAGACAGTGGTGAGTCCTCTTTTTTATTTACTGTTTGGCCAAATTGGGTTCTTTCTCTAAGGCAGTGTATGAGGTCTCCTGATGGCTGGTATAGAGGACCTGATAAGTGGACCCTATCACCTCCCCTTGAACAGTGCAAACAGATCATTTGACTACATTTGATCAAAGTCCCCATCCTTTACTAACAGGCCCAAATCTCTTTGTGCATACATATTAAAGCAATAATCTTTAGGGAATTCTTCCTTTCCTGTGTGTGTTAATTTCAATGTGAATTATTCAAATATATCAACAAGAAAATAAATCTTATTTCATGTTCGGTGGTTGTGATTTTTTAATTACTTCTTAGGAATGATTTCATAGAACTTCCCCCTTTATTTCTGCTGTTCTTGGCCAATTTGAAAAAGGAGAAAAACATGATGATCACTGGTTTCAAAGACATTGGTTTTAGAACTTATTAAAAGTAACAAAAAGAAAAGAGTAATTTCTACAATTAGCAAATTGTAGTCAAACTTAAATGTTTCAGACTAACATTTTCTAGCCTCCCAAAAAAAAGGGGGGGGAGGGGGGGAAAGAAAGGAATTGCTTGAGTTCTATGGAAATTTGTTTTAAAAAAATCTCAAGGGAGCTTTTTTCATCATCAGAATTGACAAGGACAGAATGAACTGAGAAAAACCTAAAATGACAGCAGTAATTTTCATCAACATGAAGATGACATAGAATCTTAACTCAGACCCTTAAGAAATCCCACTACAAAGGAAAAAGAGTTCTCCCACAATTACCCACTCCTCATGCACACATACTAAGGGTACCTGACAGATGACATTAGCTAGTGCTCTGCATTTGGTCAAATACCATTTCACCAAATTGCACCAGTCAGACTTATTAACCATAAAGATGAACTTGCAAAGAGATTGTTGAATCCTAACAATAGAGTATGAGAATTTTCTCTTCTTCCATCCCTCCTCCCTCTCCATCTCCCTCCCTCCTTCCTATTATGTACCAGGCACTGTGCTAAGTAAGGGTTAATGATGTACATTCTACTACCTATAAGATTAGTATTTAAATCATTTAGATTGCAGATCTTGCAACTTTTGGATAGATAGAGATGTACCTTGGGAAGAGGAAATTGTGTTTGGTGTGGCGGGGGACTGGGGGAGTGGAGGAGCAAGAGAAGGATAATTTGTAAGAATGGTTGCCTTTGGAAGGTCCTATTTGAGACACAAGTTTGAAAGGTGAAATTATTTTCTACTGCTAATATTCTCACCATTTTGCTTCCTCCCCTTTTCTCTCCAGTAAATCAAATATTTACCAGTTACTCAGCACTATCTTAAATGACCCCCCAACCTATGATACATGATCTATGTGTATCCGGGATACATGTATTTATATTACAGGCAGTAAAGGCATGGTAGTCTCCAAACTTTGCCTCTCAGAATACTGTGTCCTAAGAACATTTATGCCTCATCAAAAAGGAGGAAGAATGAATGAAAGAGAACCCCAGTAGGTTTTAGAAAAAGTATACATGAAAGTTGTTTAAATACATATTTAAATTTGCTAAAAATAGCTCTGATTGCAGGAGAAAATTAATTAAAGTAGACGAAAAGCTTCTAATCAGATTTATGCTATCTGATCCTGTAATTAGACCTGGCTTTTAGGCCATCCTAATAAGTTTATTTGAAAAGGAAGAGAGATCATTGTTTATTGGAATGGCAATAATTTGGGTTTCTTTAATTGACTCCTGGTGTGAATACGTTGATGCCTGCTGTTCTCTAAGAGGCAGCATGGAAAGTTTCCAGGAAAAGTTCACATTCCAGTGGCGGCTTTGGAATCTACTTTCCAATGCAACCCAAGTCTGCCATTGGGGCTTGAATTCGTCCCAACAAAACGCCAACTTTCAAAGGCAGCCTCACCAGGCAGCAATCATCATGGCTACGCCAGGGGGCTGGATAAGGAGCCCAGTTTTGAGCTGGGCCATCAAGATAATAGAGCGCATTTCCGAAATCTTACCTTCCCTATGTCCAAAGCACTAAAAAGCACAAAGGGTGCCAAAGGCTGTGACTTCAGGAGCCAACAGTCAGGATTTGTAGACAGCATTAACATTCTGACATTGTCAGCCGCAAAAGAGCTGCAATGAAGGGGGAGAGAGGAGTACTAGATCTTTCTCCTCCCAGAGCTCCCAAATTCCCAAAAGCAGTTTTGTCAGTTGCCTGCTAGAAACGAGTACATTCCATAGGAAATTAATAAGGTGCAAAATAAAAATAATCCATAACTCATTTGAAAGCAGAATGCATTTTGAAGTCTCTCACTACTTTAAGTGCTAGTAAATCGATGTTTTCTTTATAGGGCGTTTTGGTCAGAAAGAAGGTAGAGACCCCTGGGTGGCTCTGTTGGTTAAGTGTCCGACTTTGGCTCAGGTCATGATCTCACAGCTCATGAGTTCAAGCCTCACATCGGGCTCTGTGCTGACAGCTCAGAGCCAGGAGCCTGCTTAGGATTCTGTGTCTCCCTTGCCTGCTTGTGCTCTGTCTCTCTCTCTCTCTCAAAAATAAAGATTAGAAAAAAAATTCTTCAATAAAATTTTTTTTTAAAAAGAAAGAAGGTAGAGAAGAGAGGTCCTGAAAGAGGAAGTGGGGATTTCAAATCCTGGTTTGACCCTGAAGACCTAACAGATGACCAACTCTCTATACATGATCATAATGGCAACTCTCCTCCCTTCTTCTAAGAACATCCAGCATGCAACCCCACCATGTTGGTATAGCACTAATCATGGCCCTCTCCCTGACCCAGTCCCCCTGAACATAGTTAATCATTTGAAGGTAGGCATCTGACCCACGCTGGGTCACATTGAGCTTTTCCCAAGGAATTAGAACTGGAGCTAAAGAAGAAGTCAGTCTCTCTCTGGGTCTCTGGGCTGTGGGATGTAAAGTCCAAGAGCCATTAAATGCCATCTCACTGGCTTCAGAAATGAAAGGCAGAATAGCATCCCAGTACCATTCAGGTCCCTGATTCTGCTTGTTCCTGAGATGTAGCTCAATGTCATCACCATCATACTAGTTAACCCTTTTTGCTTAATCTAATTTGCATTGGGTTTCTGTCCTTTGTAACCAAAAGAGTCCCGACCAATAAAACACACCTTTCTGTTTAAAAAAATAAATGTTTAAAGAAATAATTAGAATAAGAAAATAATTAGGATGTCTTTCTAATAATCTTCTAGGTCTTCTTCCTCTTCTCCACAGGATTTTCCTGATCTTTACTGCCTAAAATGCCTCTTATCGTGGAGAATATCTGATAGTGCCAACTTCTAAAGCATAGTGGTAACTGGGAAAGAGGTGGGAAATAAAGCAAATGAAAGAGTAGATCTGAAATGCATTGAGGACACCTACCTGGCACCTCCAGAAGGACTGGGTCCAAGTCCTCCAAGAAGCAGACACGAAGACAGGATTAGATGTGCAAGAGATTTATTAGGAAAAACACCTGTGAGGGAAAATGGGGAGGGAGCCAGGAGAAATGTCAGACTGGGGACAGGTCTGACCTTGTGAAGGAGAGGGGTAAAGGAGGAAAGTTAAGATGGAACTATCTTAGACTGTTTTGCAGTTTTAAGAAATTCTTTTTTTTTTTTTAATGTTTATTTTTGAGAGAGAGTGGGGGGAAAGGGCAGAGAAAGGGAGGGGGGAGGACAGAGGATCTGAAGCAGGCTCTGTGCTAAGAGCAGAGAGCTCGATGCAGGGCTCGAACTCACAAACTGTGAGATCATGACCTGACCCTAAGTTGGACACTTAACCAACTGAGCCACCCAGGCACCCCAGTCCTAAAATATTCTTTAAAGGTTTGGCAAGGCGGGGGCGTCTGGCTGGCTAAGTTGATAAAGCATGCGACTCTCGATCTAGAGATCATAAGTTCAAGCCCCATGTTGCGCATAGAGCCTATCTGGAACAAAAAAAAAAAAAAAAAGTTCGGCAAGGCAGCCAGGAGTCCTTGAGACAAAGTTACCCACCGGAGGAGTCTCCCATCTGCAGTGTCTCCCAAGAACAAGCCCGCCCGCTACAGTATTGCTGTCATACTCAGTCATCAGCTAGGAGCAGCCTGTGGGAAGCTTGGAAGCAGGACAACTGCAGTGATGGATTTCAGAGCAGGCAACTGGGGCCCTCAGTCAATTATGCTGTGCACAGTTGGAGATCTGAGAGGTACTTTTTCATGGTCACCATGGTCTGCCTCTTCTCTCCACAGGGCCTCATTCAGCACCTATTTCTTCAATGTCCACTTGAATGCCACCCGCTCCTCTGCCCTGATTTATACAAGCAGAAGTATTCTATTCCTCTGGATTCCCACAGCATTTGCTCCATCCTTCTCTTACACAACCTAATACTTTCTACCTTCTGTTACTTTCTTGCAATACTTTCTATTTTATATTGTGAGTGATATATGCGGCCCACCCAGATACAACTAACCCCTGTAAGCCACTATTCTATTAGGGGACCAAAGTGGGAGTAGAGGCTGCTTACTTTATTTGCCTACTCTGGGCACTTGAATTTTGACCTGAATACTCAGAGTTTACTTCATTTAGGCAGTTGCTTTATTCCCTCTAGTCTCAGACTCGTATTTGTTCACATCTTAACATTTCTAAAATTGGGAGGCCACTTAGAACTTATGTTAAAAGAAATTTGCCACCTGCTGGCAGGAGAGTAAGTTGAGACAGAGCTGTTACTGTCTGCCCATGGGAGGACTTAGCACGGCATATTTACAATAAGTGAAGCAAATATTTATTGCTGAAGGCATGACTACACTTTCATGTTTTCTAGCAAAACAACAGCCAAGCACTCCAGAGGACCCTAGAAGAGGATTGCTGGTCTACACAATGGGCATAGTAATTACATACAATAAAAACTGACAGACATCTCAGGAGAAATAGCAGAATTTTTAAAGTTAAGTTGGTATGATTAACTCATTCATCACAAAATGATTCTCAGGCACCAAAAATTTTTACAACCTTCTTTATAACTTTCACAAGAAGCTGTTTACCTTGTAGAAAGGGTTAATTTAATTAACAGTAGAACAAAATTATTAATTTAACCAAATAGGGAATACAAATGAAACCCTGGTATTCTACAATATAGCTAACAAGTAGACTGCCTAAGCCTACGTTTGCTAAGAAAGTCAAGATCACTAGGCCAGGTGATAAAAAGCAGAGGATCCTCGTGATGCTATCTATGCACAACTGTCAATGGTCACAAAGGATTCAGAAGAATCCATAGGCTGAATCTGAAAGAGGTTTGTTCTTGGGGTGCCTGGCACAGTTGGTAAAGCATGTGACTCTGGTCTCAGGGTTGTGAGTTCAAGCCCCATGTTGGGTGTGGAGATTACTTAAAAGTAAAACTTTCAGGGGTGTCTGGATGGCTCAGCTGGTTAAGCTTCCAACTCTTAATTTCAGCTCAGGTCATGATTCCTGGGTTGTGGGATTGAGCCTTGCATCAGGCTCTACAATAAGCACAGGGTCTGCTTAAGACTCTCTCTCAGGGTGCCTAGGTGGCTCAGTCGGTTAAGCATCCAACTTTGGCTCAGGTCATGGTCTCATGGTTCATGGGTTCGAGCCCTGTGTCAGGCTCTGTGCTGGTAAGCTCAGAGCCTGGAGCCTGCTTCAGCTTCTGTGTCTCTCTCTCTGCGCCTCCCCTGCTCGCACTCTGTCTCTCAAAAAAATGAATAAATGTAAAATAAAAATTAAAAAAAAAGACTCTCTCTGGCTCTCTCTCTCTCCCTCTCCATCCCTCTCCCCTGCTCTGCTCTCTTTCTAAAAAAACTAAAAAACAAAACAAAACAAAAAAACACTTTAAGAAAAAAGTGAAGAGGTTTTTCTCAAACATTGAGTGAGGTACTGAAAAAGAATGTACAAATAAGTGTTATATTTATAGTAGTCTTTTCCCCCTTAAAACCTGTTATTATATTATCAGTGTATCTAAAAATGTATGGCATCTCGAACTTGAGGAACTAGGGTTACTATAATAACAATGGAATAGTTCTTCAACTTTTGACTTTAGGTTGATGCCAAAATGATTTGTTAAGAATGACTAAATGCAAACTCTGTAATAAGAATTCTGTACAGTTTAAATATTGAGTTGGCAAAGCTCAGTACCAATGGTCATCAATTTGCTGGTTCAGTTTACAATGGTTCAACTTCAATGTTTCAACTTTATGATGATGTGAAAACAAGGTACACTCAGCAGAAAGTGTGCTTAAAATTTTTAATTTTGATCTTTTCCCAGGCTGGTGATATGCAGTATGATATTCTCTCATGATGTCTGGGCAGCAGCGAGCTATAGCTCCCCATCAGACCATGATCAGGAGGGTAAACAACTGATATGCCAACCACCATTCTCCACCCATACAACCATTCTGTTTTTCACTTCCATTTCATTATTCAATAAAATTGCTTGAGATATTCAATGCTTTATTGTAAAATAGGCTTCGTGTTAGATGATTTTGCCCAGATTTAGGCTTATGTAAGTGTTCTGAGCATGTTTAAGGTAGGCTGGGCCAACTGGTGATGTTCAGCAGGTTGGGTATGTTAGTTGCATTTTTAACTTATAAAATTTTCAACTTACAATGAGTTTATTGGGACTTAACCCCATCGTAAGTTGAGGAAGATCTGTATATGCATCACAATTCACTCTCCCTCCATTGCCTATGGGAGACATAACTGATCAGCCATGGAACTCCTTTTTGCTAGGCCACAACTCTGCAGAATTATTCTCAATTAAGTGTTCTAGGAAGCCACTACCAACTGATTGGATTTAGTACCAAATAAAAAACCTGTTTGCCATCCCTATGTTCTTATGTGGAATTATCTCCAAAGAATATACAAGGGGTTCTGACACCAGTCTCCTCTCTCTCCACCCTGAGAGATTAGTGAAAGCTTACAATAGCATGGCCAAAGAACCATTTGCGGTTCAGCTTGGAATCTTCTTGCAGGTTCTAGAATCTATAGACCTAGTGTCCCACATTGTTTTAAGCCATCCCACCCTGTTACTAATCACAAAAAGGTGTGATTTTCTTCCTTAAAATATGCCCTACAATGCTTGCTGCCTGTTCTGCTAACTAATGAAAATGGCAGTGTGGTACTTCATAAAATTTAACACTCTCACCAAGTGTTCTGTGTCTTAATTCTCTTGGTCTTTAATCAGAGTGTGCGATCCTCTGTTAGGAAGGATAAGAATCACTCCTGCTTAGAACTGAAGCTGAAAATGTATCCCTTATTTCAGGGTAGCTTGAAATTTTTTGTGCCATACCATCAAGCTCCTCCTGGGGAAAAGCAACTCAGGGTATTACTATTTAATCATGCCAAGTAACATATAGGCTTATTGGAGCATGTCTTATTTTCCCTTGCTAGGCTGTGAGCCTCCTGAGCCCAGGGACTGTACTATTTATGTATCCCAATTATACCATCTTATATCAAAACTTCATATAGAAGTTGCTCAATAATTTTTTTCAGAAAGGGGCTCAAAGGGGAGAGAATTCTTTTACAGTACTGGGTTACATCTCCATTGTAATCTGTTGTGACTCTTGGATCTGAGGAAGGATTAAAAGAATTTTGTTTCTATAAATATTAACCTCCTCATCTCCATCCCCAAGAATCCCTGATATTCAAGGAATTCCTCAGCCTAAAAAATAACCTTTCATTTGCTCCATCTATGGTTCTCAATGCTGGCTGAACATTAGACTCACCTGGAGAACTCCTAAAAATCATAGTACCAGGGCCCTAGCTCAGAATAATTTAAGCAGATTCTGTGGGGGTGAGGGCACTGGCACATCATTTCTCCTAGTTTGTGCAACAGCCCCACAGGATAGGTGCTATTATTCCCATTTTCCAGGTGAGAAAACTGAGGTTCTGGGAGGGTAGGAATTTTCCCATTACACATCTAATAGGAGATAGAACAAGACTGGTTCCCAAATAGCTCCCAAATGTGTGATGTTTTTGATAAGTGCCCTCCTTAACATATTTTAACAACATGTGAGGTAGTGCCACTGAAAGCCCTTGCCCAGCTAAGCTGTGGACAAGCTGGCATCAGATACAGAGAGCCATTCATCCACACACAGCAGCAGGAGAGGACCTTCACTTGCCCAAGCAGAGCAGGCACAAACCTTAACTGTCTCTGAATTGTGAACTGTCCTGTTACATCTCAGCACCATGACCAGGATGACTGTTTTCTCTTGAGAAACCATAAAGTTAGGGAAACACAAATACTAGGGCTGGATGGCCAGCCAAAAGTCAACATCTTTTGTAAATATTCTTGAAGTTTGAACATTTTTAGTTCCTGAATGATGCTGCTATGTATTTAGATTTCAGTGAGTGTAAGTGCATGGGATAAGGTTTGATTTTTAACAAGATAAGATGATTTAAATGGATTGATATGGGGAAACCAAAAGTGAGAACAGCTTGCCTTCTTTCTCATCTCTACTTCGGTGCTTTCACTTGATATATTCCCTAGACAAAACAAGAAAACTCAAAGCAACTCTCAAGAAGACTAAATAATTTCCTCTAAGAATGCCCATCTTTATTAAAGAATTTAATAAACGTTTTTTCCCCCAAATGTTGCACAAATGGCTACTTTTTCCTGCTATTCTGAAGCTACTGAGACATCTTGGGGTGGGCAGAGTCACCGCCAGACTCCCCGGGTTATAGTGGAGGCAGACTTCTTTCCCCAGCTTGTGGCTGACTGGGGACAAGCCTTCCACAATATGGATTTCGTTGTTTGAACTCCCTCAGCTCAGCAACGCCCCTTGTCAGAGCACAGAGCCTATAGTTATATCACAGATCAGCCCAGGAAACAGCTAGTCATGAATCACAGAGGCTCATGGATTTCTGCCGAACAAAGAACTTCAGCTCTGGGAAACTTTCTGGCTCAGACTTTCTCTCTGTCCCGGTGGTAAAGCAGGTAATTTCCAACCATCCTGTAGAAAACCAGTGTAAGGATCACACAAGGCAGGTGTATTCAACCCAGCCATGGCTTTATCTTCTCACAACCACAAATGCTATTTTTCATACCAGCTGCATCCCAAACCCTGAGTTAAGATGGTGATTAGTGGTGGTGGTGGGCGTCTCAGTAGGAGCTTTCTTAAGAAGAAAGGGCTTTGATTGAGCCAATGAAAGCTGTTGCCAGGGAACCAGATGCCATGAACAGGCCACTCCAGCAGCGCAAGAATACAAACCGGGAGTGCTGGACTGAGCATTAAGTGTACTTGGCAGCCGAGTCCTACAAGGCCTGTTAACCCTTTGTGCACCTAACTATGTCTAGACAGTGAATCAGGAGAAGGATTATTGTAAAATCTTAAAAGCCACTCCTGCTCTCAGTGTCTCCCATTGGAAGGCATTATTGCAAAGATGTTCTCCCTGCTTGACTAACAACTCCTCCGGGACACCTGCTTTAGAGTGGGTTGGCATCAGAAGTGGGCATGACCGAGGGCTGGCTATGAGCATGAGGTTCTACAGACGGCACTGCTCATATCTGACCACACTTGTTACATATGACACGATCCAACTTGTGATAGAGTTTTATCTGGTCTTTTGGCCCCTGGGGAAGGAATTCTGCTGCCTCAGGTGAGTCTGCTCTGTGAGATGAGAAGGAAATACTTCTCTTCTTCCTTAAATGTATACTTACAGAGTAAGCTGCTAGAAGTTGGCAGCCTCTTCCCCATTTTAAGCCTGTTGCTTGGAGGAGCGTGGGCATAGGCTGGTCTCAGGAAAATGGGGGAGCAGGCAAAGCTGCTGTGGATGGATCTCCCAACCTACCTCCCAAGGGATACTGTCCTCAGTCTTGCCCCACTTTTTCTCCCGTTTTCCCTCATTCTTCCCCCATCCATCCCAAATTCAGACATCCACTCTGGGTCCCATTCCTACACAGTGTAGTTAATTCAATCTCTACAGAGGGACTTGCATTTTAACTCCATTCTCAGGAATACCTGACTTTCCCAAAGGAAACTATAAAAATCGAATAACAGGCAGGGAGGTCATCTGTGGGCTAGGGGCTCATGGGTTCACAAGATGACCTGTAGCAGTGCCTGGGCCTTGAGACGAAGGTTCTCCCGAACCCAGGCTCCCTGATGCCCTTTCCTCTTCCTCAGACTGTCAGTCCCAGCTCCCTGGGGCTGAGGGTGGGGACGCATAAATCCGGACATCAAAACCTTACCACTGTGGGCAAATGGTGGGAAGAGAATTTGTGTATAGCTTGGGTTAAACAATACATATGTCCCTGAAAAAAATATATGGTTTAGACATCAAATTAATATTTCTCTAAAATTATTAGTAGATGGCTTACAATTTTTACTCTGTGGTGGTTAGAAAGTATAAAAATTATTCTCATCACAGAGTTTAGAGAGTGAGCTGGAAGCCAGGTGACTGAGTAGTGTCTGATTGTGCAGCCCAACAACTTAGACTTACTGTCTATTCCACATGAGACTCCCTACCATGAGGAAATGACTCGCAGAACATCATTTTGTACAGTAAAACCTCACTACTATGTGCTAATGGTGGAGAGAGAATTCATGTGTATTCTAAATTATGGAATGGAATTTTTGTTAAATGATAATTTCTATGCATTGAGCACATACTATATGCCAGACACTGCACTCAGTGCCTTACATAAATCATCTATTTGTTAATTGAATAAACACCATCATAACAATACTTGATGAGAATGAAAAGAAGAAATTTTCCTACAACCATGCTAATGACATTGATAAAATATTTTATCTTCTTATTCTAATGTTCAAATTATCAGAATTCATGTAGTTTCGATGAATGGCATCTCCTCTGAGATTATCCCTTTAGAATTAAAATCACCGCTACTCTCATCACCCTCCACAGGTTGGTTCCTATGAAGGTTTGTTACTTTTGTCCCCAGTGACTGAGCTGCTAGCCAGAACAGTGATTGATTTTCCCCATGTTATGAAAGATCCAAAAATGTGTGATTTTTGTTTCATCTCCAACTTACTATCTCCCCACCATAAATTTAAAAGCTTCAATTACTGTGAGTGCTCCTACTAATAAAATGAAGCCCTGAGCAAAAGCATAGTTAAGTATTTTAGACTCTCAAAGCAAACCCTTTAGAAAGATCTAAAATAAATAGATCTTCAGTCCCCTCCCTTCTGAACTAGGCAGGCCATGGGGTCATAATTTATACATAAAGAGAGAAAGGAAGCAGGAAGTCATCAGTTTCTCCCTTGCTATGATTCTTGAATATTCTTTATTGCCTTTTGTATTTTCTTCTTTCAAACCTGACCTGCACCACATGAGAAATTAGCCCCAGCCTCTGAGCAAGCCAAGTAACTTATCCTCAGCAGGTCTGTGCTTCTTCCAACAAATTTACAGGGCTGTATCTTACACACTGATTCTCTTCGTGCTCTTTTGGCGCTTGAATACCAAGTTTTTGTTGGTCAGTCTTTGTCCTATAGCTCTTTGTACTATAGGCAAACTATAGCCTATTAAAACAGGCTTTGACCTAATTATCTTATTTTGTGTATCTTTCCTACTGGCCCAAAGATCATTGCACACCTCTCTGGGCATATGAAAAAGCAAGCAACAAATTTTATGCAGCTCCTACGATATGTAAGGGTGCTTTGGAAAGTACTAAGAACCATAAGACATAGTCCTTACCTTCCAAAGACTTACAGTCTAGTTGGAAGTATAAAACACAAGCAAATGGAGACTTAACAATGCAAGGCGATGCTGATTGGCATCTACATAGCCTATATTTTAAAAAATCCTTTGTTTTCACTTTCTCATAAAACTTGTCTTTGGTGCTTGTGGTAAATAACTATGGATGACTCTATCAACCTTCATTCTACTTTCCCTCTAGAACAAGAGGTCAAAAAACTGAAAATGTGATTTCCAAGACTGTCCTGTAACTAGATTTGCAAGGTAAAGTGAGAAGAAGCAAGGTTGGGGAGATAGGAGTGTTTTGAGGCCTTCACAGAGCCAGACACAGATATGGTGTCCAGTCACCAGCTTTGTATCTGAAGAGGGCATTGTGGTGACCTCAGTCATAGCAGCTTCCTGACTGCTGGATTTTAACCATGATGTAGCTTCTCAGGAATAGTTGCTACTACTCTGTTGCAGAAATGGGATGAACAACAGGCTGGGATGAGGACTGAATTTGGACAAGATCCCACTTCACCTCTGGTTTGCTCTGTGGCTTTGTGCAAATCATTTCATCTTTCTGTGCACTGGTCTTTCCTCTTTGGGTAACAAGGGCAACATCAATGACTCTTCTTGTAGGCTGCCCCTGCGGGTGATTACAATTCCTGGAAAACATTATCATACTGCCCTTTAAAGGGGAATGAGGATCCTGACACTATCCCACAGGCCACTTTCCTAGGATGGCATCCACTTACCCTGAGCACTTTGGAGCAAGGGACAAATTCCTGGATGCAGTGGGGACATGGCCATTGAATAAATCTTTTCTTTGTTTCATGTGGTTTCTATTTATTTACAGAGTGCCATGGTTATTCATGATGCTTTACAAACCATAAAAACAAGGTCTCCACCCTATAGAATTTACAGTGTAATTTAAACAGACATGCTGCATGGGCTGACAGGTCAGGCATGCCAGGAGATGGTGTTGGTGTTATATAACATGGGTGTGGAGGGTTTCTTCTTGAGTTATAAATACTTTCCAGTTACAAGGGCCTTTCATCTGAGATTCCCAAGCACTTTAGAATAGCAATAACCTCGATTGCTTTCTAAATGCACTTTCCATAAACTGCTGTGGGGACTGAGTAAATGCTTTTAAACATCTATTAATTGATCTGTACATCTGTTCATTGTCCATATTAAACAGCATGGATGTAAACATGACAGTTTAGGAGAAGTCTGCTTGGGGTTGTGGTCTGACTGCTCACAGATTACAACCCCAAAAAGGCCTGGAGCCTTGTCACAGTGTTGGGAGAGCCAGATGGGCACCTGGGTATTTTGCTCACTCAAACTAGGCTCAGCAAGGTCACTTCCTGGAGTTTGCCACATATGGGTGAATTAACAATTCAAAGTCAGTGGAAGAATTTCCACTGGAGAAACTTGGAGTCATTTCTTGGCTGACAGTAGTGGTTCTTATTTGGGTCCCAGATAATCTGTCCCTTCCCTCTTGTGCTCCTTACTCTCTTCCCTGAGCAATGGCATTTTCAAAACAGCAATAATTGTAATTTACTGCAGTTGATACAGAGTTTCACCCTCTATGTCTCACTCAAAGTTCATTTAGGGAGTGATTAATCCTGACAATTTGACTAATTCATTCAAATCCAAGAGAAAGTTGGCCTGGGCTACAAGGTCCTGCAAGTTCACCTGGAAGTTTATGAGATGAGCATCCCTCATCCTATCCATCCTTTATGCTTTACTCAGAGTTATCTTTCTACAACCCAGATGGAATCCCATCACCCCTCTGCTGTAAAAAACCTACCCAAATGAAGTATGTCAATTATTTATCAATGAAAATGGAAAAATAAATAAATTAAAAGAAAAAAAAAAGAAAAGAAATCAATTCTACTGGAATTCACCCACTTAAGCCTACAGTGAAAAGAACCATGTTTAGTCCCCACTACAAACAACACAGCATAGAAATGGCTAAATAAAGGAATGTTTGAGACAACAAACTCTATAGTACTTTACACAGTCTTTTATTAAAGAACAAGTAGAACTAGTGTCATACAGATTACTCTGAACTACTATGTTTTATGATATATTCCATGTAATTTAATTTTCAGCAGTGGATTGGGGCTGTTCCTTCCTTTGAAATTCAAAATAAATCTCATTATGAACCTGTGAGGAAAACAAACTTCAAGTCTGAAGTTCTATAAAAACATGAAGGTTAGGAAATGACATGTGTTTTAATGACCAAAATGTTTGAAATGATACTACTAAAAATAAGCAATCTAATTCTGAATCCTGTAACTTTGCTGATTTTACCTCAAAATCCTTCACATCAATTCTTTTTGTCCTTCTCCCACTCTTACATCTCATAAAATAATAAACAAACAAACCTGAAGAATAAAGTCCAAAGTGCCTTAGCAGGGCACATGTGGCCTCCATGACCTTAGCCTGCTGGCCTGTTTTTCTAGCTTCATCTCTGTCCACATGACGCGTGGCTTTGGCTACACCAAAGAAGTTGCCCCTTCTCCAGAGATCTCAAACTTTCCTGTCCATGCCTCCTGCAATATCCTCTTTCATCTTCCCTCCTTGCCATATACTGCTGTCCATTAAAGCCCACCTTTAATATCCCTCCTCTTTGTAGCCTTCTTTATATATATATATATTTATATATATATTTATATATATATTTATATATATATATATTTATATATATATTTATATATATTTTTATATATATTTATATATATATTTATATATATATTTTTTTAAGCTTTATTTATTTATTTTGAGAGACACAGAGACAGTGTGAGCAGGGGAGGGGCAGAGAGAGAGGGAGAGAGAGAATCTCAAGCAGGCTCCACATTGCCAGCGCAGAGCCCAACGTGGGGCTCGAACTCATGAAACCATGAGATCATGACCTGAGCTGATACTGAAAGTCAGACGCTTAACAACTGAGCCACCTAGGTGCCCCTCTTCATAGCTTTCTATGAAGGCCCACCACATATCACCTCCCCACCTCTTTTCCTGGAGCACCTACTTCTCTCCATCTCCATGATCATATCTGTCACATCACCTTTCGGGTGCTGGTTCATATATGCCTGTCTTTTCACCCTTCTGGGAGCTTCTTGAGGGCAGGGACCATATATAGTAATATATGTCAATTATATTATATATATAATTACATATTAATATATATATAATTAATATATCTTGCTCAGTAAAGTTTTGTTGAGGGTCCTTTTTGCACTTCAAAGGGACAGAGAGGGAGTAACTGTAGCTTAAGACCCCTGTAAACGGGGGCGCCTGGGTGGCTCAGTCAGTTGAGCATCCAACTTCAGCTCAGGTCATGATCTCACGGTTCGTGAGTTCAAGCCCTGCTTGGAATTCTCTATCTCTCTGCCCCTTCCCCTACTTGGACTCTCTCTCAAAATAAATAAATAAACTTAAAAAAAAAAAAAGAGACCCTTGTAAACTATTTGGAACCCTCATTTTGTAGAATTTGTCTTACCTGCTGTGGGGAGCTCACTCCAAAATAATTATGACCAATTGGTCTTCAGATTATAAAATGATAAATTCCTTTTTTTGTTTTCTTTTCTTTTTTTAGATTTTAATTGTGTTAAAACATACATAACATGAAATTTATCATTTTGATCATTTTTAAGTGTACCATTCAGCGACATTAAATACATCCATGTTGTTTTACAATTATCACCACTACCTATCTCCAGACCTTTTTCATCTTCCCAAACTGAAACTCTGTACCCATTAAACACTAACTTTCTATTCCCTCCTCCTACTTTCCCTGGAAAACACCATTCTACCTTTTGTCTCTATGAATTTGACTACTCTAAGTACCTCATATAATTGTAATCATGTAATATTAGTCCCTTTATGACTAGCTTATTTCACTTAGCATAATATCTTCAAGTTTCTTCTGTACTATATCATGTGTCCAAATTTCTTTTCTTTTAAAGGCTGAACAATATTCCATTATATATGTTATATTTTGTTCACTCCTCTGTCGATGAATACTTGAATTGTTTCCATATTTTGGCTACTATGAGTAACACTGCTATAAACATGGGTATTTAAATATCTAATTGAATTTCTGCTTTCATTTCTTTTGGATTATATAGCCAGAAGTAGAACTGCTAGATCATATGGTAATTCTGTGTTTAATTTTTTGAGGAATTGCCATATTGTTTTCCACAGTGGCTACACCATTTCACATTCTCACCAATAGTGCACAAGGGTCCCAATTTCTTTGTGTCCTCACTAACATATTTATTTTCTGTTCTGTTTTGTTTTTTAGTAATAGCCATTCTAATGTGTATTGAAGTGGCATCCACTGTGGTTTTGACTATATTCAGTTTGGGGCCTCTGCATCCAATGTCTTAATTTTCCATGATAAACCCAATCTAACTATATAGCATGACCTGTACTTCTTCCTCATGAGACTTGAGCCTGCCTCCTGGGAAAGTTGCCACTACAGAGGAAGATCTAAAAGGTAACAGGGCCCATAAGGGCACCTGAGTGGTTCAATTGGTTAAATGGCCAACTCCAACTCAGGTCATGATCTTACAGTTCACAAGTTTGAGCCCTGCATCAGGTTCTGAGCTGTGCTGACAGCTCAGAGCCTGGATCCTGCTTCAGATTCTATGTCTCCCTCTCTCTCTGCCCCTTCCCTGCTCTCTCTCTCTGTCTCTATCTCTCTCTCAAATAAATAAAACATTTTTAAAAAATCTTTTTTCTTTTTTTAAAGGTAACGGGGCCTATAGCCTGTTGTACTTCTTCACACAGGTCAGCAGGGGGCACTCTCACAAGGCTGCCCTGGAGGTTCAACTGACAAATGACAGGGTAGTTTGCTTTTCCAGGCCAAAGCAAGGTCCTAGATCACCAGCAAGAGTCCTTTGGTTTCTTGACGCTCTTCCCCCATCCTGTCCTCATAGTGTCAGCATCAAGGAGAACCAAGCAGCCAAGACTATAGCCATGTTTCTCAAAGGATGTGCTACTGGTATGCAGAGTGGGAAAATTCTGCATCATGTAGGACAATCCTACACACTGCAGAACATTTAGCATCTCAGGCCCCTGCTTGCTAAATGCCAGCAGTGGTTCCCAGTCATTGGGATAACCAAATGCCCCTCCCCCACCTACATCGCCCAAGTAACCCCCTCTGGAGATTGCAAGTTGCCCAAGTGAGATATGCAAAGGAATCTGGAGATTTCCGGTATCTGAACTCAAAGCAACAACTACCATAAAAAGGCTTCATGTCCAGTTGAGTAATGCTGGAGCTTAGCCAAGGAAAACGTCACAGGTTGCTTTAGGTGACCTAGATGACTCCCCTGAGTCTGTTAATGGTTAGTTGACAGTGTAAGGTTTGCATACCAGGAGAAAGGGAAAGACACTTTCTAAAAGCAAGATGAGTACTATAACCAAAAAAATATCCCAATATCGCCCCTGCTCCTGCAATCAAGACTTGAAATCTGAGCCTAGTCCCTTAAACCTTCCCCTCCCCCCCGCCCCCCTCCCCCCCCACCTCAGTGTGTGAGCACTGCCCTCAGCAGTCTCTGCCTTGCCTAGGCTGGTTTAAGAGACTTCACTTCCCTGTGCTGCCATAGCAACCAGGAAACAACCTCTGCTCACAATGAGAAGGATGGTGCCATGGCCCAGATCTGTAGATGCACAAAGCCGGTAACAGAGCAACAGGACCAAGGGACAACAAGGGCACAGGCAAAGAGAAGAGAGAGGTTGCCCAGAGAATAGACAATCCAGAGCTTGAGGAGTCTGAGTTTGCAGTTTATTTTTTTCTCCCGACAAAGACACACACTGTCTAAACTGTGTGGCTGGTTGTTATTAAGAAGCTGCTGTACGAAGGAAAAATGTATTTAATAAAAGGCCCAGTGTTTGTGGTCTTCTAGGGCTCACTGCTGAGCTCAGGAAATCTTGAGGTGTGACCAGTTTTCAGCCTTCAAAACCAAGATGAACTGCCCTTGAGAAGGGTGGTCAGGAGGGAAACATGTTCACGCTCTCTCTACTGAGCCGGGGACATGGGAAGTTGGTCCAGAATAAACAGAAGCTAGAAGTCTATTTTGAACCAGAGGTAAGTCTTACAGCTGAATAAAGGCATATTTTGGGGGCGGGAAAGGAATGCTCTATTTTTCCATTTGGGGCTGAGCCATGTGTGTTTTGGTTCCGTTTGTTAGTGAGGTGGTGGGGGTCACTGGTAGACTTCCCCTACTTGGTAAAACTCAAGAAAATAAGAAAGTTTGCTTGCACATCAATATTGCCACTGGGACCCTCTTCCTTCCCCTTGGACACTAACTTACAGTCTCCTTTGCTTTAGACTGAAGGAGATTCCAGATTGTCTAGAATTCAGATGGTTTGGTTCAAGATCAGAATTTCCATGTGGGTTCTAGGCAAATTGATGGCTGTTTGGTTTTGAGAAGTTGTCCTCTGTGATTGAAATGTTGCGTATGTTCATGCCATTTCAATGGCTTCCTTGAACTGTCTGAAATTCAACCCAGAGGACTCATACTTAACATAGGCCAAAAAAAAAATTTTTTTTAAACAATAAAAACAAATCTCATTTTAGAAGATTTTAAAGAGGTGGCAAAATTCCCTTGTACTGGAATTTTATTTCATTGAATCCTGCCAGGAATAAGAAATCCAGTGGGGTTCTTTGAAATTTTTTGGATCATACAGAGATTTCCATTGTCTTGGTAGTTTGTCGTGATATTTGACCTTTGCTATGGTAAAAGACATATAAAGTTTCAAAGGACCTCTGTAGCCAGCAGCATTCACTTACTTACAAGATATGCAACTACTTTATAGGGTCCTAAATAGCCAAATTAGGTAATGTTACATAGCATCTGGAATGTATAGAAATTCTCCCTGTGTACAGTCGAAGTGATGGTTGGAACAGTTTTCCCCTATTTAAACTGCCAGCTAGTCCAGCTCTAATTTCAAAGTTATCTGCTGCCTTTGATGATTCTGACTACTTATTTGCATACTAGGAAATTTTAACTGGCCTGTAGCCTACACTCTACCCTATTTAAGACTCCGAGCATGAATGGCTCTCCTGAAAGTTGCAGAGGGTAAAACAGAACAGAACTCTGCTCTGGGTTCTACTAATTCTGAGGTGTGGAGAATAAAACCAGTTGCTAAGAAGAGTGGTTGTATTCTGTGACACCATGGAAGCATTCAGAGAAAATCAGTCACTAAAAAAATGTCGGGGTGCCTGGGTGGCTCAGTCAGTTGAGCGTCTGACTTCAGCTCAGATCATGATCTTGTGGTTTGTGAGTTGAGCCCCAGAACTGGCTCGCTGCTGTCAGCACAGAGCCCACTTGGATCCTCTGTGCCCCCTTTCTTTGCCTCTCTCCTGCTTGCACTCTCTCAAAAATAAACATTTTTTAAAAATAATTTAAAAAACTAAAAGATGTCAAACACCTTGCACAAGTAGTATTGCTACAAAGGGGCCTTGGATCAAGGTGGTTTCTTTCCATTGCAGGATTACTTGAACTGGAAGTCCCCAGAAGATTATGTCCTGGTCAGCAAACCGCAGGATGACGGCATTGCCAACCAGCACACCTGGAGCCTCTTTCTTCCTAAAACATTCAGTACTAGAAAGGGAGCCCTGATCCTCTACTCAGAAGGTTTAGCCTTATCAGCATGGACACCCGAAGGGAGGAGAAAAGGCCCCTACCACTCCAAAGGCCACAGGAAGAGGCTGGGTTTTGAACTGCACACACTCCAGGACCTCAAAGAAGCCATCCTGGCATATGGAAGGGGACAGGTAGGCAGAACAGTCCTGGGTTTGGGGAAGATGCTGGCCTGTGGGTCTAGAAATCCAGTTGTAGCTTTGGCTATAATTTCTCAGACCCTAGAGAAGGTATAAAACACTTGGATCTCCATTTCTTCATCTCTATAATGGGATTGTACTCTTGGCCTCATCTGCCTCACTCAGTTGTCAAAAGGCTTAAATGAGATAATGTATGTGAAAAGGCTCTGAAAGGATAAAGGGCTATATTACCATCATTTTGTATTTTCCTTTCCGTTAAAGTAATACAAAGTCCTTTTCAGCTTCAGACAGATCCAGGCCAGCAGACATTTCATCAGAATCCTTGAAATCCTGTCTCATAGCCACAAGCATCATCATCATACCTCTGATGTTTTTGGCTTTGTGGAAATGAGAGGGAGAACATTTTAAATATTTACCTTGAGCCCTTCAGCATCTGCAGAAGTTAATGAGTTTTTCCATTCTGAATTTAATGTTAAGGGAAAATCCCTGTGCTCATTTTTCTGATTCATATGTTCTAACGTCTTATGAGATGTCCACATGGCCCCTGCTTTATATAACTGCATGCATCAGCCCTTTGGCAAGGCCATGTGAGAGTCTAGGAAGATGTATCACTTTATACAATTCTAGGCCATAGATGCTGGGTCACTCCCTAGTTGTTGTTTTTTTTTTTTTTTTAAGTTTATTTTTTGAGAGAGAAAGAGAGTAAGAGATTGAGAGTTGGGGAGGGGCAGAGAGAGAGAGAGAATCCCAAGCAGGCTCTGTGCTGTCAGCACAGAACCAGACATGTGGCTTGAACTCACGAACCTCGAGATCCTGACCTGAGCGGAAATCAAGCCTCGGTCGCTTAACTGAGCTACCCAGGCGCCCCCACTCCCTAGCTTAAAAGTCTGCTGGCTTCTCATTCCCCACAGGATAAAGTCATTGGCTACCTATACCAGGCTCTTCACGTTGACTTTCTCTTCCATATCCAGCCACGTCTACCCCTTGTTCTTACCACCACCTGAACTGTGAACCCGAGACCCTACCCATATGAATAGCTTACCATTCCCCAAATACTCTGTGCCCTTTCCTGACTCTGTGCTTTTGTATCTGCTTCTCCTGCTCCTGCTTACCCTTCAAAATATGACTCAGATGTCATTTCCTCAGTGACGTTTTCTCCACTTCTCTAGGCAGAGATATCCCATTGCTCCCTCCTCTGTGAACATTCCCATACAATCATGCATTGCCATTTATCACTTTGTCCATCTGTCACCATCTCCTTGAGGGCAGGAACCATGTCTAAATCATTTCCTGAAAATAGTGAGTACCCATAAATGTTTGTGGAATGAATAAATCGATCATGTAGGATACTTCCAGTGTTTCTTACATCATCTCCCAGTATCATTATTGGGCAACATATCACCTACCCCACCCTAGGCAGAGCTTCCAAAAGGAAAGATTCCTCTGCCCCTTTTCATTCTTTCAAAATACAGAGAAGTATTGTATGAGAAGTATTTTATTTAATCTTCACAGTGACTCTGTGACATATGGTTTTTCTTGCCCCCTTTCATAAATGAGGGAACTGAGGCTCAGAGGAGTTAAGTGACCTGGCCAAGGTCTCAGAGCTAGTAAATGACAGAGCCAGAATTCAAACCTGGGATTGCTGACCTCTCCAGGGCAGGCATGCTTTGCACTTGTGCCCTATTGTCCATGGACTTGGAAGGGCCTCCAGATGTCACTGTGCCAGGACTTGGCCTGTTTGCCCTCACATTCATTCCTCACCTTTAACTTACTTTGCTCTACACAAAAGTAGGGTTGACCACAGACTATATATAATTCCACAAACATCTGTGTCAACTGGCTTCTAATTGAATTTGCCAGTGGGAGACACTGGAAGGAGACTGGAGAGAGAGAAGAGAAAAGCCAAGATATTTCTTCCCTCCCATTCTATCTGCAGGTGGTGAGGAACACTTGCATCACCTCTGTGGTCCAGCTCCCAACAGACAGGCCCAGTGTGACTCTTCACCAGGTTCCTCCAGCTGACCCTACCTGTTCCTCCCTCTGTCCTTGAGCCCAGGGATGGTGCTGGTTTCCTGATGTTACAAATCTCAGTGTTGCTTCACCATATTTCTGGCTTCTGAGCTCTCTAATCACCGGTGCAACCAACTCCCTGAATTAAATTTTTGCTGTGTTTAAATACTTGAGCGGTTTCTTTTTCCTGGTTGGACCCTGCTGTATAGGCTAACTTATTGTCAAGAGTAAGAATACCTTCCACAGCTTTCAGACACTTGTCAATATGGCTTAAATATTTCAGGCAGCAGGGATATTTTTACTTTGTAAAGTAGAAGAGTCTATTTGGGGATGGCTTCATTTGGGTTAGACTTGGGCTCAGTGAAAAAGGGATGTTCCTGTCTTCCTGTGGTACCCACTTAACCAGATATATAACACACACCTGTAACGAAACAGAACACTGTATTCTACCACCAAATGGGTAGAAGAGAAATGGTGTGAAGAAATCAGAAAGAAAAGAACTAGTTACAGTGTAGAAATTTAAGATTAAAGGACATTGGGGTGCCTGGGTGGCTCAGTCAGTTAAGCGTCCGACTTCGCTCAGGTCATAATTTCCCTATTTGTGGGTTCGAGCCCCACATCAGGCTCTGTGCTGACAGCTCAGAGCCTGGAGCATGCTTTGGATTCTGTGTCTCCCTCTCTCTGCCTCTTCCCTGCTCATGCTCTGTCTCTCTCTCTCTCTCTCCCCCTCTCTCTCAAAAATAGATAAACATTAAAAAAAAAGATTAAAGGTCATTGTAGGTTGAAATAGGAGGAGTAACCTGAAGGGATTTGGGATTAAAGAAAATGAACAGCTTGGAAGAGGAGAGCTTTGTGAACTGTAGACCACCATCTGATTATGAAACCTACAGACTGGCAAGAAGCTATTAAAATCATAATATCCGGTGCTGGGAAGGCTCTGGGGAAATAAGCCATCTCATACATTAGGAACACACATTCACAAGACTTTTCTGAAGGGCATTTTGGCAAAAGCCTATATAATACTCTGATTTAGCATTCTACTTTTAGGAATTTGCCTTAGGAAATAATCAGAGATGTGCCCAAAGATTTATGCACAAGAATGTTTACTACAGGTTATTTATTACTATACAAAGCATTGAAAATAATAAACATCCAACAATGAAACATCAATTAAATAAATTATAGTACAGTCATATAATGGATTTGGGGTTGGGCAATAAAGTCATGTAGTAGTCATGAAGAACATGAGAAAATATCCACAGTATATTTTTAAGTCAGGTTACAAAGTAATATTCATATAATAAAAACACCAAAGTTCTTTAACATTTTTTGGGTATTTACTATGTTCCTGCCACTGCTTTAAGTACTTTTTGTATGTAACTCATGTATGCTTCCCATAAGTCCTGAGGGTAGGTACTATTATTATCCCATTTTAGAGGTGAGGAAATTAAAGCACAGAGAGTTCGAGTCATTCACTTAAGATTATACAGTCATGTAGATAATTGCACCAGAATTCGAGACTAGCAATATAGAAAACATCATCTCTCTAATGTAATTCCAATTTTTAAAAATTAGTTATATAAGCAGGGGGATACATGCCAAATTTTAACGATGGGTGGTGGAATTAAAAGTCATATTTTTACTCATACATACATTTTTACCAAACATTAATTTTTTAAGTCATAGAATTTTATGAAGTCATGGTATTTTAAAAATTAAATTTAAATCTGTGGGTAATCTTTCATGTTTATGTGGATTCCCTGTACATATGTAATTAAATCAGATTTCCTCCTGTTAAAAAAATGAATAAAATAAAAAATTTTTAAAGTAAAAATCTATAACTTTGAAGGAAGTAGACAGTGACAGAGAGTGAGGTTGACCTTCAAGAGCCAGATGAGATCAGGAAGGGAAATGAGATAGAAATAGTACTGTAAATTAGGCCCACCAATCACCACACTATCTGTTCCTCAGGGTCAGTATTTCCTTATCAAAATAGTATATAGTTCAAGAGTTAAAAACACCACACTCAAAGTAAAAGAACCAAAATGGGGGTGGGAGGGAAGGGGAGATAGTTGACAGAGTAGGGCTGCTTACAGAAGGATCTATACTGGCTGAACTGTGAATCAGGAAACCTGCAAAATTCCAGCTCATTCAGACCTGTAATAATAGAGCCCATCACAGGGAGGTGCAATTAAGTTTTTAAAGCATCTCACATTATCTCCAGTTCCATATATGGATCTAATGACATTCAGTGGCAGTGTGTTTGGGTTTTATAGCTCAACATACACTTATTCTTTAAATTTCTTTTTTTTTTTTTTTTGCTTTTTTTTTTTTTTTGAGAGAGAGAGAACACTTGTGGGGGAGGTTGAGAGAGAGAGAGGGAGAGGGAGAGGGAGAGAGAGAGAGAGAGAGAGAGAGAGAGAGAATCTTAAGCAGGCTTCACACCCAGTGTGGAGCCCAATGCTGGGCTTGATCTCATGACCCTGAGACCATGACCTGAGCCGAATTCAAGAGTCTGATACTTAACCAACTGAGCCACTGAGGTGCCCCTTCTCTTTAACTGTCTTGATGGCCCAACTCTTAATGAGCAAAGATAAGTGCTAAATCAAGAGATTAGATGTCAGAGTTCTCACACTTCTAGATACAAACATGTTGCTTTGTTTTTCAAAGAAAATATTGTTAAAACATTCCTAAAGTGATAATCATTTTTCCCAAGGGCTTTAATTCATTCAGCCTCTCAGTATTTAGAAATCAAATAGTGGGGCATCTGGATGGCTCAGATGGTTAAGCATCTGACTATTGGTATCGGCTCAGCTCATGATCTCATGATTTCATGAGTTGGAGCCCTGAGTCGGGCTCTCTCTCTCCCTCTCTCTCTGCCCTTCCTTTGTCTCTCTCAAAATAAATAAATAAAATTAAAAAAAATTTTTTTCAGAAATCATATAGCTATAAAACCTAAATAACCATAGTTTGGGGTAGTAGGGTAGTATCTAAATGATAGTAATAATGATGCTCTTGAAACATAGCAGAAGCAAAGCATAGAGAAAGTACTTCCCAAATCATCAGAAATATTAAATAATTTTCACATTATTTTAGTATTTCATATTTTTTAATGTTTTTTATTTTTATTTAGTTACAAAGAGTGTGTTTGTTTTGTCTTTTTTTTAACGTTTTAATTATTTTTCAGAGAGTGCAAATGGGGGAGGGGCAGAGAGAGAGGGGGACAGAGTATCCAAAGCAGGCTCTGCACTGATAGCAGTAAGCCTGATGTGCGGCTTAAACTCACAACCTGGAGATCAAGAGTCACATGCTCTACCAACAGAGTCAGCCAGGTGCCCCCAGTATTTCTTATTATATTTTTAGAATTTTGTAAATCTGGTGATATTTTTTAAATATCCAACAATGGAACATTGATTAAATAGTGTGTTAAAAATAATTTGTTTAAAAAGTTCATTTCACAGAGCATCCCATTTCTCTGTCCCATGGAGGGATAAATAGGATTTAGATTACTATAGTTGATTTCAACCAAGGATATATTGCTTCTGCCATCTTCCTTATACATGTAGCTATGTTTAAGAGTAACATCAAATTTGTTCCACTTTCAGTATATCCTTATGCATTCTACACTGCCTAATTTTTCTACACATCTCAATACTGAATGCTCCTAACTCTTCATTTGGTGTTTTCAGCCAATGTCCAAGCCATGAAGGCATCTTCAGGCTACTATTTTTCAAGTAATATTGTGAGAAATATATTTCTCTATTCTAAACATAATGATTCATCATACAAAATAGAAAAATATAGAAAAGTAGGAAGAATAACAAATTACTTTTTGAACCAAAGATCAGGAAGAAGAAGTTCCCTTTGCAATTACCTGCTACTTGTGCAATGGTGTTCCTAAAAAGTGATCAGAGCTCGAATGGTTATCAACAAACTGTCAAGTAGGCACCAAAGCAGTGAAGGGGAGACAGAGTGATTTGACTGTACTCCTTTTGCAGAGTGTCCTCCATCTGAGCAGCTCCTGAGTAGTTGTACTTAGGAAAGATCAAGAGCAAATCATAGTTCAGCCATGACAATGAAGTCAAAGGTATTATCAATAATAGCCAGCACTTATTGAGTGCTTAATGTATGCCAGGCATTTTATCTACATAACCACACTCAATTTGCACAAGCCTATGATCTGGGTGCTAGTTTTACCCCCATTTTGTAGGAGGAAACACTGGGGCATGAAGTTAATTAACTTGCCCGAAGTTACACATCTAAGGGGTGGAGCTAGGCTTAGAACCGAAACAACAGATTCCAAAGCCTCACTCCTAACTCCCAGAGGGTCTCATTTTGAAGATTCCATATGCTCCAGAGAAAAGAATTATCTCTCTTGCTTTAACAGCCTTTTTAAAAAAAGAGATGCGGCTCTTCCAGGGGTGCCTGGCTGACTCAGTTGGTTAAGCATCTGTTGATTTCGGCTCAGGTCATGATCTCACAGTTCATGAGTTCCAGCCTTACATCAGGCTCTGCACTGACAGCACAGAGCCTGCCTGGGATTCTGTCTCTCCTCTGTCTCTGCCCCTACCCCGCTTGCTCACTCTCTCTCGCTCTTGCTCTCTCTCTCTCAAAATAAATAAAAATAAACTTAAAAAAAAAAAAAAGAGAGGGGCGCCTAGATGGCTCAGTCGGTTAAGTACCCAACTTCTGCTCAGTCATGATATCCTGGCTCATGAGTTTGAGCCCCATGTGGGCTCTGTGCCGACAGCTCAGAGCCTGGAGCCTGCTTCAGATTCTGTCTCTCTCTCTCTCTCTCTGCCCCTATTCCACTTGTGCTCTGTCTCTCTCTCTCTCTCTCAAAAATAAGTAAGCATTAAAAAAAAATTTTTTTTAAAAAGAGAGAGAGATCTGGGTCTTCCAAAACATGCCTTAAAACCATTTACAATTCTAGGAAAGCAAGTCAGATTTTCATCAAATTAATCTGGGTTATAGGTAATATGTTCATAGTTAGCCATATATATGATTCAGTAGACTTCTATTTTTCTAGGCTTTATGTACTTCATCCACTGATCCCCATGTATACTAGATTGAGAATATTTATAATGGCCAACACATAACACTATTATATCCATCACTATTCTAAGCACTTTATACTTACTATCTCATTTAATCCTCACAACAACTTTATGAGGGGTGTACTTTTTCACTGCTGTAAAATAGGCATAACATAAAATTTACCATTCAATTTTAAATGTAACAGTTCAATGGCAGTAAGTACATTCATATCATTGTACAACCATTACTTCCATCCATCTCCAAAACTTTTTTTTTAACATTTTATTTTTAAGTAATCTCTACACCCAACATGCACTCGAATTTACAACCTAGAGATCAACAATTGCATGCTCCACTGACTGAGCCAGCTGGCACCCCCAGAACTTTCTTTATCTTGCAAAACTGCACCCATTAAACAATAACTCCCTATTTCCCCCTCCCCACCAGCTACTGGCAACCATCATTCTACTTTTTGTCTCTATGAATTTGACTAAGTACCTCATCTGAATGGAATCATACAGTAGTTATGCTTTTAGTATTTTGTGACTGGCTTATTTCACTTAGCATAATGTCTTCAAGGTTCATTCACGTTGTAGCATGCATCAGAATTTCATTTTTTTTAAGCTGAATAATAGTCCTCTATGTATATACCATGTTTTGTTTATCCCTTCATCAGTTAATAGACATTTAGATTGCATCCATATTTGGGCTATTGTGAACAAGGTTGCTATACACATGGGTGTACAAATACCTATCTGTTTGGGGAGTCTGGCTGGCTCAGTTGGTGGAGCATGCAACTCTTGGTCTCAAGGTTGTGAGTTTGAGCCCTACATTGAATGTAGAGATTACTTAAAAATAAAATCTTAAAAAATATATATCTCTCAGTTAATGTCCCTGCTTTCAACTCCTTAGGGTATATACCCAGAAGTAGAATTGCTGTATCATATGGTAATTTTACTTTTAATTTTTTGAGGAATTGCCATATTGTTTTCCATAGATGCAGCTGCATCATTTTACATTCCCATCAGCCATGCACAAGTGTTCCAATTTCCCCGCATCCTCACTGATACTTTTTATATTCTGGGTTGTTTTTTGTGTTTTTTTTTTTAATAGAACCATCTTAACAGGTGTGAAGTGGCCTTTCATCATGGTTTTGATTTGCACTTTCTTAATGATAAGACACATTAAGCATCTTTTCATGTCCTTATTGGCCACGTGTATATCTTCATTGGAGAACTGTCTATTCAAGTCCTTTGTCCATTCTTAAAATAAGGCTGTTTTGTTTTGTTTGTTTTTGAGTTGCAGGAGTTCTTTATATATTCTGAATATTAATCCCTTATCAGATATAGAATTTGTAAATAATTTCTCCCATTCTCTGGGTTGCCTTTTCACTCTGCTGATGGTATTCTTTGATGCACAAGTTGCATCATATTCAAGAAACTATTTCCAAATCTGATGTCATGAAACTTTTCTCCTGTGTTTTCTTTTAATGTTTATTTATTTTTGAGAGAGAGTGACAGAGAGAGACAGACAGATAGAAACAGAGTGCAAACAGGGCAGGGACAGAGTGAGACACACACACACAGAATCCCAAGCAGGCTCCAGGCTCTGAGCTGTCAGCAGAGAGCCCAACACGGGGCTCAAACCCACAAACTGTGAGATCATGACCTGAGCCGAGGTCGACGCTTAACCAACTGAGCTACCCAGGCACCCCTCTCCTATGTTTTTTTAAGAGTTTTATAATTTTAGCTTTTATACTCAGGTCTTTGAGTTAGTTTTTGTGGATCCTGTGAGGTAATGGTCCAACTTCATTGTTTTGCATGTAGGGTATATACTTTTATCATCCTCATTTGACAGTTTCTTAACTGAGGCAGAGATGGGTCAAGTAATTTCCCCAAAGTCACACAGCTAGTAATCCTGGTGGAACCAGGATTCAAATCCAAGCAGACCGAGCTCTTATAAGAACTAAAGCTTAATTTTTGCTGGTTTTGATTCTAGTTGTTGCACCTTTGCATTTGTGACATATGGCTCGTCAAATCTTTGATGCTAAATTGTTTGGCCAAGAATCAAGCCCTGTTACAACATTGCAACTTTGGAAAAATTCAGACGGCTTTATGATTCTCTTTTTAATGGCTTGATATCCAGGAACATATCATCACCAAAGACATACGGGAGAGAGATAGTATCATTTGCACAGAATCACAGAAATTAAACCTGCAGAGAAAACAACTGACTGAGAATGGTAGTGTTTACACAAAGCTGATTGAAGTCAGGCTGGAGGTGGAGAAGACTTCCCAGGCACAGCTGCAAGTGGCTGAACATCTCTCCCTTCCCATCCCACCCCGACTTCTACTCCAGTTGCATTTACCTGGCATCTCCAAGGCTGGCTCCAGTCACACCTGCACAGGTGCAACAACAACGGGTGGTCACCCTCTCTTTTAAAGTTTGGACTTTGGGGCACCTGGATAGCTCAGTGGTTTCAGACCCTGACTTTGACTCAGGTAATGATCTCACCAATGATTAGTTCAAGCCCCACGTCACGCTCTGTGCTAACGGTGTGGAGCCTGCTTTGGATGCTCTGTCTCCCTCTATGTCCCCCCGCCCCCGTTCTCACTTGCTCGCTCTCTCTCTCTCTAAAACAAATAGACATTTGGGTGCCTGGGTGGCTCAGTTTGGTTAAGTGTCTGACTTCGGCTTAGGTCATGATCTCACGGTTTGTGAGTTTGAGCCCCGCGTGTGGCTCTGTGCTGACAGCTCAGAGCCTAGAGCCCGCTTCAGATTCTGTGTCTCCCTCTAACTCTGCCCCTCCCTCACTCATGCTCACACACACTCTCTCTCTCTCTCTTAAAAGTAAATAAGCATTAACATTTTTTTAATAAACATATAAATACATAAATAAATAAATAAATAAATAAATAAATAAATAAATAAATACTTTTGAAGTTTTATTTATTTTTTAACATCTTGACTAGTTATTAACTAGTCAGTGCCTAGAACAGTACCTGACATATGGCAGATGCTCAACAAATAGTTGTCAGATAAACATATTAGTTGCCAGGGTGTGTCAGGGAGAGGCCATAGCCTCTACCCAGTAAGGGTGTGCAATCTGGTCAAGGACCAGATTAGAGTGACCACAGTGATATCTTGGAGGAGGGGGAATTTGAGCTGAGTCTTGTGGTAAAAATAAGTGTAGAGTAACTATCCAGTTATAGGTAAGTGAAGGCATAGAGGGAAGACAGTCAGGGAAATTAGACAGGAATGGCTCTTAGCTGGAAAAAGAGGGTGGCGTCAAGTTGTACAGGGATTTGCCTGCCAGTCCTGGGATTTCTGGACTTTTCTCTTCATCCCTCTGTCGACTTCTGCACACAAAGACTGGCCACCATCTGTGGTAAGAAAGCAGCTGGCTGTCCAGGCCTTTCTTGCTTTCCTGGGGAACCTGGAACCCTGCCACCCCATATCTGCTGAGCAGGAACACAGCCTGCACCAGCTCCTTTCATTCTTTGCAAACCGTCACCTACCATCATTGGGTCCAGGGTGGACATGACAGCCAGTGCAGGGATGGGGACAGGTGCTGGGGTCCCCTTTTCTCCTCTGCACATGGAGGACCGGTGAGCACTGGGAACATGGCTGGCCAGAGAAAGTCCCTTGTTAGAGGAAGCACTCTAGTGGAGTGTAGATAACAGGCCACTCTGCACACTAATTACTCATTTCAGAAGAAACCAGAGCTGGAGTTGATTGGCAAAGCCAAGGCAGACCTGAAAAGTTTGAAAACATCACAGCCAGCCTCCTGCTGTCACTCATTTCCCTGTTCCAGAAATTCCCTTCCTGGCTCCCTTCTGTCTCCTTTTAGGTTTTATAGTAACTTCTGGCAGTTAGAGGTCCAGGATAATGTTGGAGAAGGAACTGAGGTTATACATATGAGAGGAGGGTGGGTGCAATAAAACAAATTAATTTTTAACATGTTTTCCATTTATTAATATAATCTAACCACTGCTGATTTTTTAAAGTATATTTATTCATCTTTGAGAGCAAGTGAGCAAGTGCATGTGAGTGGGGGAGGGCCAGGGAGGGATAGGGAGAGAGAGAGAGAGAAAGCAGGCTCCACACTGCCAGCACAGAGCCCAAGACACGGCTTAATCCCACAGACCTTGAGATCATGACCTGAGCTGAAACCAAGAGTAGGACGCTTAACTGACTGAGCCTCCCAGGCACCCCTATTTTATTTTAAAAAAGGAAGAAGAAAAAAACTAGCTGTAATCGTATGCCCAACACTCTATTACCACTGTTATTAGAATTTTAATATATTTTCTTCTAGTCTTTCCACCATGATTATATACTTATATATTTTTATAAGATTGTAATTGTACTTTACATTCTCTCTTGTATCTTGCTTTTTTCTACTTAACATATTGTTTCACACCTTGGACTCCCATACCAAGTACTAACCAGGCCTGACTCTGCTTAGCTTACGAAAGTAGATGAGATCGGATGCGTTCAGAGTGGTATGGCCGTAGACTCCACACCTTGGAAATGAGTGAATAGATTCAACCCTGACTTGTCTTCTTGGTAGCCCTAAGCAAGCTCTGGGCCTCTCTCACTGTATCAGTTTATCCAATAAGATGTGAAATTTACCAACCAACTTCATAGGCATGATTTGAGAAACTATTAAGAAAAACCAGAAAACTAGAAAAAATTTAAAGAAACTGTACTAGACAAAATTATGACTCTCAAAGTTGTTTATGTCTTAATCCCTGGAACATATGAATATATTAGATTAAGTGGCAAAAGGAAATTAAGGTTGGAGATGGAATTAAGGTTGCTAATAAAATGGCCTTAAAACAAAGATATTATCCTGGATTATCAGGGCTGGCTCAGTATACGCACAAGGATCCTTAAAAGTGGAAGAAGGAATCAAAAGGGAGAACCAGGAGAGAGCAGCATGAGAAGGACTTAGCCCAACTTTGTTAGCTTTGAAGATGGAAGAAGGGGTCACAAGCAAGGAGCCTTTAGAAACTGGAAAATGCCAAGAAACAGATTATCCACTAGAGCATCCACAGAAAATAGGGCCCTGTCAACACCTTGATGTTAGCCCAGTGAGATCTATTTTAAACTTCTGACTTCCTGAACTATAAGATCATAAATTTTTATTGTTTAAAGCCATTAAGTAAATGGTAATTTGTTAAAGCAGCAATAGGAAACTAATACAGAGGCAAGATCAGCTTTCAAACTACAGGCAAAAATGTATCTAAATACCCCAAATTCCAGGACAAAGGATTTTCTAACTCTTCTTGGCAACACCCTGTCCCATTTAGCAAACTTCCCAGTAAAGCTCCAGAACCTAGCTGATAACTTCAAAAATACCCATGAAAGAGAAACAATAAGGGGCTCTTGTCCAGATCAACATGTGCATCATGCTATCTACATAGGGCCCACAGACTCTCAGAGGAGGCTCAGTCTTATGGCAGAGAGAAGTCATTTGAAGCAAAGATTTACACGGAGGAAATGAAGTTCCAATTCACCCAGAAAGATCTAATGGCTCCATATTCCAGGGCTTACCACAGTGCCTGGCACAAAGATGGTGCTCAGTAAAGACGACTACATGACCAAATGAAAAAATGGAATGAGAGAGAACTTGGATCAGTTTGCCTCAGGACTGCCTGATCCTGGGCAGGGACAAGAAGAAAGGCCAGTTTGCAGCCCTGCATGAAAATCCCGACATAATCATTGCCACCCCTGGGTGCTTGGTGTATGTGGCTGTGGAGATGAACCTGAAGCTGCAGAGCGTGGAGTATGCAGTGTTCGATGAGGCAGACAGGCTCTTCGAGATGGGGTTTGCCAAGCAGCGGCAGGAAATCATCTGCCGCCTCCCTGGGGGCCACCAGACGGTCCTGTTCTCGGCCATGCTGCCCAAACTGCTGGTGGGGTTTCCCCGGGCAGGCCTCACGGAGCCCGTGCTTGTCCGGCTCAGTGTGGATGCCAAACTCAACGAGCAGCTCAAGACCTCCTTCTTCCTTGTGGCGCAAGGACACCAGAGCCACCGTGCTGCTCCACCTGCTGCACACAGTCGTGAAGCCCCAGGACCAGACGGTGGTGCCTGTGGCCACGAAGCACCACGCGGAGTACCTCGGCGAGCTGCTGAGGACCCAGGGGGTGAGTTGTGCCCACATCTACAGTGCCCGGGACCAGACGGCCCGCAAGATCAACCTCTCCAAGCTCACCCATGGCAAGTGCTCCATCCTTATCATGATGGACCTGGCAGCCCATGGCCTGGACATTCTGCTGCTGGACAATGTCATCGACTACAGCTTCCCTGCCAAGGGCAAGGAAGGGCATTGCCCTCCCTATAATCCTTCTCTTTCTTATCCTCCGGAAAAAGCCTCAAGATGTATGTGGGACTGAATTTTTCAGGGTCTTTTTGCACTTGAAGTACCTGCCACATAAAATGTTCAGACATCAGAGACCAGTTGATGCTTTGTGTTTGGATTCCAAACATTCGTTTAATTTACAAATTCCTAAAGAGGACAACCAATTGAGTAATTAGCCATGCTTTCTTTTCTCTGTTACTCAAATTATTTTGTTAGTTATCAATCTTATTTGTCCCTTTTTCTCCAGTGCCTGACATATTGTTTGATGCACTGTATGTATGAATGAATAAAATGGATGAATGAATGAATGAATTAATGAATGAATGAATGAATGTCCTGGATACCTGTTTCTCTCTTCCCAGCAGAGATATTCCTTTATCCTATGGCCTTTGGCTTCCCAGCTCTCTCTTTAGCTGAAGAAGAGTCTCTGGTGGTCTTGAATGCTCAGCTACAGCTGTGGGCTGTCTTTCTGTGGCATTTTGATCTCCTGAATACATCGAACTGGAGCAAACCAGAGCAAGAACCCAAATCCTAAGGCCTTCCTCTCCACATCAGGCACGTTCTATATTTCCATCACATTTTTTTTTCTTTTTTCCTACTTTTTAAAATTTAAACATAAGCCTTCTTTGATAAATTTTGGCAGGATACAGCAAAGTAGCTCAGGCCACTGGCTTACTGACCTCACCTGACAAAGGTGATTACCTGATGGGTGGGGAGAAATTGACCAGGAAGTGGCATGAGGGATCTTTCTGGGCTATATTTTTGTTTTGTGTGATGGTTACAGAGGTGTATACAATTGTCAGATTTTATTAAACTGAACATTTTAGCCCTGTGCATGTTATTATATCTTAATTATGCCTGTTTTTAAAAAATTCTTTAAGAGAAGGACTCAAATCACAAACTGCTCATCAGTCAAGAATGTCATGATTGATTGGTGATGTCTACCACAGACAAGGGGGAGGAGGATAGATGTCAACACAAGTCCTCATGTTTGCTATTCTTGTGCTTAACTGATCATAGTTAGAGAGTTTCTGCATCATTTAAGTAGTTATAGTATTAACTCATCCACATTAAAGGATTATAATGAGGTGAAAGTTCTCTGTAGAATATATATCCCCGGCCAAGTGTAAGATGTTCTTATTCACATTTATTCCACATGATGTCTTGCACAGTGGAACTGACTTTGGCAGGTAGGTTCCCAGAAAATTCTCCTGGACTGAAATGAAATGCAGCAGAGCCAGATATTTTCAAAACGCAAGGCTTCCCGTTAACATGAACATAGTTTGTCTGTTCCATTATTCATATTACAAACATTAAATGCTGATGCTGACTTGTTGAGCTGACTTTCCCATTGCCCTACAGGGCCACTTTTTAAGGTGCTAAAATTCTTTCCACAGGCTGAACTAAGTGATGTGTTTTCTTTTGAAGCTCTTTATTCTTTTCTGATGCTTTGTCTCAAGATGGGGTCTGGAATTTCTCATTTCTCCTTCTCCTTCCAACTGAAAATCTACAGGGGCCTTTCAGAGCTTTGCTCTGTGGGCTCTTGGTTTATGTCTGTTGGCTGAGGCATCTGTGCCTTTAGGCACCTTCCAGGAGTCTCCCAGTGTACTGATGAGGATTGTGCTAACCAGCCTGTATCACTGGGAGGCTCAGGGCTCAGCAGCCATGCTATTTCCATGGTGTCCCCACAGAGGGAGCAGGACAGAACCTGGCAACCATACCTCCACTTCCGAAGCCAACCAGAGAGCCAGGCCCAACGGCAGATGCAGCCTGGGTATTCAGCCAAGAGATACCTCCGAGGCCTCTTGCGGACATGGCCGCCTGACACAATGTACAGGCTCCAATGTGCAGGTCAGTGGGGCAGTGGGAGGACATACATCCTGAGCTGCCCTGCCTTCTGGTGTGAGAGTCTTTTTTCCATCAAGTCCTGAAACATCAGAATTTAGGTCCAATTTTGTGTTAAGGCAAAGGTGCTCAAGCTTGGGAGCTGAGAGCCTCTATCATACCCTTTACCTTTTGTCCTCCCCAACATTTGCAGAGGAACATACAGCCTGAAGTTTTGCCTTCTCTCTAGCTCCCCTCAGGACCTTCACACTGTACATCCTAAGCAGAATTTTCTTCCCAACCTTCTCTACTCAGAGACTTCAGATCCTCCAATCAATCCCTCTCTTTTACAAGATAAAGAAAAGAGGCCCAGGGGACAAAATAATTTGCCCAAAGTCATTCAGCCAAAAGCAAAGCTGGGACCAGAAGGCAGATCTCCTCATACCGCCAGCTCCACATTCACCCCAATATTCCCTAGTTCCCATTCTGAGGTGATCCCAGATCCTCCAGGAAGTAGAAATGTTAGGCTTCCTCCTCTTAAAGATGGCAGCTCTCCAGCATCATCCACTTAGGAGATGGACACCCTTCTGCTGAACAGAGACCCCAAATGCACTCTGTAAAGGCTTGAAAATGAAAACAGGAAACTATTGGGGATTCAAATTGCCAGAGATTTAGCAAATAAACAGAGACCCACACAGATAGATACACACACACAGAGTAAAACTTGTAACATTTGGTACATATTTCTGCTAAAAAAGTATTCATTGTTTATCTGAAATTCAATTTTAACTGGACATCCCATATTTTATTTGGCAAACCTACTGGGGATGAGAGGAGTGAGAAGTAGGATTTGCCAGTGCCCACTGCATGTTTGCCATTTCTTCAGCACAAACAGGACCACAAGAAGACTGACTTTCTTCTTACTTTATAGGTTTACCTTGGAAAAGGAGAGAAAACAACTATTTCCCCAATGAGTGATGACTTGAAGGAAGATGAGGTGTGGGCTTGTCCAGTAGGTTTTACCTTCATGGCAGGCCCAGCATTGCAGGCAGTTCCATTTATTTAACACTTGTGAGAAACAGCCTCTTAACTAAAGATATGTTTATCTTTGGGTGGGGCAGAGGACAGAGCAGACCACTGCCTCAGAGCCTGGCCCAAACATCTTCAAGGACAATAACTCCTCTTAAGATAAGAAAATGTCTCCTCAAGTTGGGGGAACAACAGCAATACTGCGGTATGAGATCACTGGCCCAATGGCCTCGGCTACCCCTTCCATCACATCTCAGAGCTCATTACCTTTATAATCCCAGTATGTTCTTTGGTCCCATATTTCCACCCCAATGATAACCCCTCCACACCCTTCAGACCCACATTTTCTACAAATCCTTCTCTGACAACTCTAGCCAATATCGAGCTCCTTATTTTCTGACCTTATATCACATCAACATTTGGGGCCAAACAATTGAACGCAGAAGAGCTTCATCTCTCCAACAGATTATTAGTGCCTTTAAAAGAGGCCTATGGGGCGCCTGGGTGGCGCAGTCGGTTAGGCGTCCGACTTCAGCCAGGTCACGATCTCGCGGTCCGTGAGTTCGAGCCCCGCGTCAGGCTCTGGGCTGATGGCTCAGAGCCTGGAGCCTGTTTCCGATTCTGTGTCTCCCTCTCTCTCTGCCCCTCCCCCGTTCATGCTCTGTCTCTCTCTGTCCCAAAAATAAATAAACGTTGAAAAAAAAAAAAAAAAAAAAATTTAAAAAAAAAAAAAAAAAAGAGGCCTATGTCTGGTTCTTCTGTGTCTATCCCACTGCCTAGCAGTGGTAACCCCCAATAAATAATTGTAGAATGACTGAATGGAGAATCATGGGGCCTATGTAGCAAGTAGGATACATCCGGTAAAAACCATTAGATTCTCCCCCTGAAGCAGGAGGAGCCTTTTACCCAAACCCAAAGAAGCAGTCATGTTTCTTCCACCAGGGAGACCCAGTTCTTGGGAATGGTGAAGTGGAAGAAACACATATGTGGCACAGGACCAGAAGCATGAAAGACACTGAACAGAGAACCCTCTATGGGTTCTATCTGATTTTTAATCCCTCCCATCTACTAACTGTCTTCTCTAATGGGCAATGTCCAAGGCCAAGACTAGTGCAAGTGGGGAACCTTATAGTTATCTCCAAGACCTCTGGACCGGTGACCACTCTTTCTACCAATAACTCCTGGCCAATAACTCTACCAATACTCTTTAGGATACATCAAGGATTCTGTGCTGCTCCAGGACAGTCAACTTAATGTACCAAAGAATCTCAGGCCACAACAGGATCTTTCAGGTGTACCCCCGAAATACCATCTCTTGCCTGTCTTCCCTTCATTTTGGATTCAACAAGGAAGATCTTTTGAACAAGGTACATGTTGATTTTATGACCAGATCTCAAATATTTGAATTTTTAACACTTTAAAATGGAGTTCACCAAAATAAGTTCTAGGGATCCTGGGTTTCATTGTCTTTAGAGTCTAGACCAGCATTGTCCAAACATACTTCCTGTAATGATAAATTGTTCTATAATACGTGCTATCCAATTAGTAGCCATTAGCCACATGCAGCTATTGAACACTTGAAATGTAGGTAGTGTGACTGTAAAACTGAGGTTTAAAATTTTACCTCCTTACAACTAACTTACATCTAAACAGCCACATGTGGCTATTGACTACTGTATTAAACAGTGCAAGTCTAGACTCTAGATTTTAGATGATTTCTTAAGCCTATTCTACTCTAATATTCTTTAATTCTATGGTTTTGTGGCAATGTTATAAGAAAAAATTCAGGCTTTGGAGCAATGCCTGTCCTTTCTCTTACTAAATGTAAGATCTTGAGTAAGTCACTTAACCTCTTTGAACTTCTGTTTACTCATCTCTGTAATGAACATGATGAGTCTTGCCTCATTAGTGTACAGAAAATTATTGTGAATTGTCTGTAAGTGGTTCAGTACTATGAACATTTTACTTATCAGTAATATTCTTGGGAACTTGCAGCATTAAAAGAGCCAGAAATTGCCTTTACTAAGGAGAAATAGGAAAAGATGACTGGGTAGCACTAATGGACAAAGAATAAGGCATTGTCTAGTGCCAGGGTTTTTGAGAAAAGAGAAGGTAAGAACAAGAGACTAACATCATATGAAGCTAATTTTTCTGAAATGAAGAAGTACTTTTCCAGAAATTATGGTAGTGCCTACCTGAGCCCTGTCCTTGGAAAAAGATCTGGCCAGGATAAGTAGAATAACTGGTCTATCAAATGAATGGAGAAGAATGTGGCAGGTTCTCAGAGCCTGGTGCCATTAAACATTCCTGCCATACACCACCCTTAAGACTTGACTCTGAAACCATGGAATTTTGGTCATAACCTTGTCCACATGTAGCTCATCTATAGGAAATATGCTGGTCAGGCAATTATATTTCTCTTTGTAAATTAATACACTGGTTTATAGAGTCACTCTACACTTTGTTAATGTGGGTCAACATCCAGACCAATTGATTCTGGGACACTGAAGAGATCAAGTTTCTGGGCCACCCATGTCCTGGGAATGGGTCCTTCCCCAGGTAGCACCCAATTTTGACATTGCCTTATGCACTCTGCAAAATCCTACTGTCTCCAGTTAATATCCTTAGACTTTGATGCCCTAGGGTCTATAAAAAAATTTTTTTAACGTTTATTTATTTTTGAGACAGAGAGAGACAGAGCATGAACAGGGGAGGGGTAGAGAGAGAGGGAGACACAGAATCTGAAACAGGCTCCAGGCTCTGAGCTGTCAGCACAGAGCCCGATGCGGGGCTCGAACCCACAGACCGTGAGATCGTGACCTGAGCCGACGTCTGACGCTTAACTGACCGAGCCACCCAGGCGCCCCCCTAGGGTCTATAAATACTGGACAGGGGACTGCAATACTTTTATTCTGGGAGTGGATCAACACTACACACCTAAGGGATCAAGCGATTTCCTTAATTAATCCCATATGCCAAGGAGTTGTAATAAGCAGGAAGAAAACAGAGGACATATAGAATTATAATTAAACATGTGACCATTAGCACCAGATCTCAAGCCATGTGACCTCTCTGGGCTTCAGTTTCCTCACTTATAAAATGGAGATGACCACACCCACCTTCACCTCATAGGGATGGATGTTGGAGTTAAATGGCATAAAGTAGTATCTGGCACATAGTAAGTGCTCAATAAATGTTAGTTCTAGACCTCCCTGCCTTGTGTTTTCAAGCATAATTACTAACTAATTGCAATGCTCAAATCCTCAAAATCGCAAGGATCAAAAATCAATTTGTAAAGAAGTAAAAACAGCTCAGAGGCTGTAACTTGAATGCTGACTGATTGTTTTATTGGTTTTAACTTCATCTCCCCTTGGCTTCCCTCTCTTTTCCACTTTATTTGGAAAAGTAGGAAAATCCCAGCTGCAAATCTAAGATTCCTCCAACAATGTGATATTAGTCACATCACTTATGCTCCCTGCATCCTTAGTTTGCTCATCTGTAAAATGGAGTAATGGTATTCCACCCTCTCTGTATTGTTGTTAAAAATCACAAACGAGGTAAAATAATAATAATAATAATAATAATAAGGCTCTCTAAGACCTCTAAATTGTTAACCAAATTCACATTATTTGGATAATCTGGATTCATATTTTGAGACAGAGAGACCAAGTTTTGTGGTCTTATTTCAACAACTGAAATTCCAATACCTTCCTTGCACACCTGTTTCTATTAAGCATAAGCAAATGAGCCAGATATGATGTTTATTGAGAAAAATCTTGGTTTCCCTTGCATAGATTGAGTCATATATTCAACATCACCTAGAATACAGCCAAAGGGAAGAATGCTTCTCCATATCCCCCTACCTACAGTGCCCTCTGCCCCAGTTTAGATAGTTTACCATATAAGCGGGTGGCCACTTGGCCAGAGTTTCACTTCCCCTACTCTCAGAAATATATTTGGTTCCAGGTGAATCTGACGAGGAAGAATGGACCTGAAGTCTGGCTTGGCTCCAAAGGATCATTCTAGAACACACAAAAAGGTCTTTAGTGCCACACTCTGTATGGACTTGAGGTCCTCTTGGGGGCAGACCTAATGTGGCCCTGGGCCTCCTCAGATTGAGAGGTCCCAGGGCTCATGAGGCTTCCTTGGGCCACTAAAACCTGAGCAGACCCCTCTAAACATGAGCCTGAGTCTGCCTCTGTTCCACCAACATTCTCAGCTTTGGCTCAGACCCCAGAGAAGCTCTCAGGAGCCAATGGTCAGAGGAAGGAGAGTTGGAGGGAGGGAGTAGCCTATTGAGTGGGCATTTGGCCTTTGACCCACTGACACTAAGGATGGGAATGATGTAAGGGAATGACAAGGGTTGGGGGTAAAGAGGGAAGGTAAGGCTGGCTGGGAGCCTCCAGAAGTCTGGAGTTCCAACATATACAGGGCCCCTGAAAGGCTTCCAGAGCCCCTGGTTGAAAGTCAGCCCCACATTGTTCTATGCAGAGGCATGCCAAGAGTAGAGGTGTTGCTAAAACGGCCCCAACAAGGAAGGTTTGCCAGATCGTTTCAGCAATAAATCTACCTTGAGTAAGTGATGAAAATAGCTGCAGGACCCTTTACCCCATCGATGAAAGATTTGTTAACTATGCTGGAGTCATCTGTTGACTCAGATCCTTCCTGAGGGTTGCACAGACAGGGTAAGTTCAGAGAGCTGAGCAGCCGTCCATCACAGTGCATTCAGCAAAGGCTTTTCCACAAGTAAACAACCAGCAGACAGCCCAGGAAATCAAGTGCTTCAGACTGAACATCTCAATGACAACAGAGCAGGACTGCTGGTCAGCCCACCATAATCACACCACTGTTACCCTCCAGTCCCTCACAGTTTGCAAAGGGCCAGCGTGTTCATTCTTTGAGTGCCAGACAACTTTGTAAGGAAGCAAAGGCAAAAGAAATCAGTATCCCCATTTTACAGAGGAGGAAACTGAGTCCAAGAAATGAAGACTCAATCCTGAGCCTCCTGGATCCCAGTGAAGTTCTGTTCTATAGACCTGGCTATAAGCCAACCTCCATATAAGCACAAGCAGAAATGCAGAAACAAGAAAGGAAGGGGAACAAAGGCCTTGATCAACACTTTTGCTCAGAGGAGCAAGAAGGGAGGCAGTTTGGAAGCAGCTAACAGTACCATGCCCATCTCTGGCTTTACAAGGCTGATGCACTGTTCACCTTTGCAGGTCAGCAGGGCCTGGATGAAGGGGAAGCTGGGACTGGTGGACGCATGGACGAGGGCTGTGTAGCCAAGAATCACAGCCAGGGGATTCACTTGCTGCCACGCAGGAAGCAGCCATGCCAGGAAGATGAAACCCAGGCAGAGGTACCATTTCTGATAGGCTCCCCTGTGTCATTGTTCTTCTTGACTCCAGAGGGGATACTCCCTCCCTTCACCATTTCTTGGGGTTCATCCAGAGAAGGGAAGAGTACTTCGAGCCTATTGACC
Organism: Puma concolor; assembly: GCF_028749965.1. Lineage (NCBI taxonomy): Eukaryota > Metazoa > Chordata > Mammalia > Carnivora > Felidae > Puma > Puma concolor. The sequence goes on from NC_141674.1 coordinate 189,456,686, forward strand.
ACTGTTTTCCAAAGGGTCACATGTGGAACACTGCCAGCTGCTCAATGAAAAAAAGAATTTTGTGGCCATATACATTTGGGAAACGCTGCATACCATATGCTCCTCCCAGAAAGTCACAGGACACATTTGAATATAAACCATTTGGGGAAGTTCTATAGGTGAAGTAGCTGGTTTAACTTTAACACATGGTTTTCCAAATTTCTTTAACCACAGAGTCTCCCTACACTCTTTGCCCCATCTAGGCAACTGGAGTCTTCTAGAAAAGAGCTCTTGGCCTTACAGTTGGAAAAGCCTTGGTTTGAATCCCAGATATGACTAGTTGTGGTGAGCCTGATAAAGAAACGTAACTGACTGAGCCTGAATTACTTATTTTGTAAAATGGAGCTGTTATCATACATACTCACTAGCTACCATGAGGATTAAATTCGTTAAAATGTAAAAATGCTTTCTAAACTCTAAGGTGTGTGTGTGTGTTTGTGTGTGTGCACGCGCGTGTAAGATGACAGTGGTTCAGAGCAATATAGACAACATATGCTCCTATCTTCAAGCTCAGTTGACTTACAAGAAGGTCACTGTGAACTGGAAAGGGGGAGAAGAGAGGTGCCACATGGCAGAAGGGCAAAGGGAGAGACCTTTTACAATGCATAGAGATAAGGATCATAGAGCTTCGTTTTTTAAATTTTTTTTCAGGAAAGCACTATATGAAAGAAAAAGAAAGTACTATATGTCAGGCATGGTTAAAGGTCATTCCTCCTCTAGGAATAGTAAAATGTTTTATTATAACAAACAACATTAGAGATCTTGCTATTACAACCATGTTTTTCTTCCTAGGCTGCAAAGGAGATTTCTTCCTTGGAACTACAGTCTAGCACAAGGTCTGACTGTTAAAGGAACCTGCTCCATTCCTTTACAAAGCCTGTTTACAGGAATGTGTATCTGTCATTCCCCAGGACACATCAATAGAGAATCACCCTCGTATACACACTTCAAAGGAGAGTCACAATGAAAAAATACAGCAAACCTCCAGAAGGGCCTTTGGGCATGCCTGCATCGATCATTCTTGGCTCCTGAGTGACAAATCCCACATTACATTCTATGGAGGGATCTTCCCCAATAGAAAGGCAGATCTCAGCGGTAAGAAGCCAAACGTCTTGCTTGTTAATATGGGTAACCCTAATCATGCAGAGTTCATTTAAGAACACTGAGGCATGCCGAGCATCACTTCCTCATGTCTTTTATCTTAGAAAGTAACAAAGTCCAGTCGAAGGTGGCAACAAGACTGACAACCCCCTTTTTTGCCTAGTACTCAAGCACACGCATACTGCAATTAGACCGCCTGGGTTTAACCCCACTTTCCAGTTGTGATCTTAGGCAAGTTATTTGATCTTGCTGAGGCTCAGTTTCCTCACCTGTAGATTGGGGATAAGAATAATCCCTTCAAAAGACTATTGTGGGGATTAAGTGAGTTATTGCACATAAAATACTTTGTATAATTCTTTTCCTATATTTAGTACTTAGTATGTGTTAACTGCTACTATTATTATCATTCTCTGCATCACCTGACTTGCCAGCAAGAACCCAACCCAGGTAATGAGATTAGGACTCCCTGAACCTACCTCAGCCAAAGCCATGGCTGTCTCAGTGCCTGTCCTTGCCTCTATTCCTATTAACCCCAAAGTGATAGAAGTTGAAAGTCAACTGTCTGTCCACATACTTGCAACTAATAAGTTCTCATTCCCATCCTATTTCTACAGACAGACAAGAGAATATAAAACTCCACAAGGGCAGAAGCAGTCACTTGTTACAGGAGCCTCCTGCTGAAAGATGCCTTTTCCCTCCTATAGCACCTGCCACTGGCTCAGAGAAAAACACAGCTGGGGAAGTGAAGAAGAAAAAGGTTGTGTGTATGTGTGTGTGTGTGCATGTGCACATGTGCATGCATGCTTGCTCTTAAAAGATTAATCTCAATCTAGCAATGAGACAACTAAAAGGGATGTCTCAGAGAACTGGCCCTACTTGCTATTGAGCTCATCATGTGCAGCTAGAATAAAGCTGTAGTAATTTACTAAATGTTGAAAATGGTGCACTACAAGGAGTTTCAGCTGCCCCAGTTCTACCTTAAAGCATATGATATTACCGCACTCTGGTGGCAACAGAGTCCTTTGTGCTATTAAGGGGTTGGGGGTTATCTGTAAATTTGTAAGGACGGAATTTGAGCTTATAAGCAGTTGACCCACTTCAAACTCAAAATGCTAGAGATCTTGAATTTAGCAATGGATTTGCTTGAGGATCTGTCACCTTTGAAAATGTACAGTAAATTTGGCAAGTTTATCAACCTTTTCAAAAGTCAAGTACACCATTTCCCCCGAGAATGTTCCTAGCTGTCTCTGGCATCATCCTGCCTTGCAATTCTACGTGGGTCTTCCATGGTTTGGAGGTACCTGTGCTGAGCAAGAACAAGTGGGGACTCTGGAATGCTCTGCCTGTAGCAGTTGCATGAACTCAAGCCCTCTGAGCTGCAGTGACCTCATCTGTGCACACAGATAATAATGCCCACCTCACAGGGCTGATGGAAGGATGAAATGAGTTGATGCATTTTTGTGAAAGTATCTTGTCTTGGATTGGGAACTATAGCAATGTTAGTTCATTGTGGGGACTCGTCCTCTGAAGTGACACTGGAGGAGCCATGGGCATTCCAGGTGGTCCTGGTGTCGATGAGGGAGCTTATTTTCAGTCTGTTCAGGATTTTCTCAGATTTCCTGTATCTAACCTGATCTAAACCTTCCCATCCATACCAGAAAGGCCTCTGTCTTCCCCAGTTCCTTTTGACCAGGGTAAACAGTAGGCCTGATCTGCCAGAGTCACTGCATGCCTAAGGAAAGCCCTTGATTTCATACCCCAGGTCAGCCCAGAACCAAGGCAGGCTCAGAAGACAGGAGTCCTTTCCTTCAACCCTTGTATATGGTTTAGCAGAGGAAGGCAGTATTTTCCACTATATTAAAACTCTATATAAAGTTTTAATTGGAATAAAGAAATTAAGGCTTGGCTTGTCAGCATACCTCACACAAATCATTTGGATTTCCACATAGATTTCTCAATGCAAACCTTGTCAAACAAAATGCACAAGGTCAGTATTCAGAAAAGGGCAGTTGGTGGGCAGCTGGCACCTAGACAGTTAAGGTCTCTAGGAACATAAAGATCCTATGTGCATACACTTGGTTAATCATTTTCTTAATGTCTCAAAATTATAAATATCATCCTGCATATACTTGGTTGAATTTCCTTCCTCATCCAACTCTAAACATGTAGGGTGTTTGCGTGTGTTTCTGATCATTGTTTTCTCTTTGAACACACACACAAAATGAAAAACAGTTTTATTTTTCCTCCTGTGAAATTGAACTCCTTGAAACCCAGAACACGTATACATTTCACAGGGCCAAGTTCATATGTTAAAAGCTGCAAACTAAAAGGAAGAATTTTCAGCAACTTCTTAAAAAAAATTGTTAAATGTTTATTTATTTTTGAAAGAGAGAGAGAGAGAGACAGACAGACAGACAGAGTGTGAATGGAGGAGGGGCAGAGAGATGGAGACACAGAATTCAAAGGAGGCTCCAGGCTCCAAGCTGTCAGCACAGAGCCCACCACAGGGCTCGAACTCATGAACTGTGAGATCATGACCTGAGCTGAAGTCAGACACTCAACTGACTGAACTACCCAGGCTCCCCTCAGTAACTTTTGAGTAACTGGAAAGAGGAGACCCTAAGTACTACTACCCTCAATGTCTCATTCTCTCTCTCTCCCTGTCTCTCTTTCTCTCTGAACACACACACACACACACACACACACACACACACACACACACATTTTGGGGTTTTTTGGACACAAAAAATTGGGCTAAAGTTGCCACTGATTCTGTCACATGGTGATTCATTTTCAGCTATGTTTCTATTGCAGAAATGTGAAGATACCTAGATATTCTTCAAGTGGCAAGATTATACCTAATGAGAGAAGAGCCTCTCTCAAAGAAATATCCCATGAAAAATTCTAATCCCAAACATTATTGTAAATACGTGTAATTAGCTCATTCTGTACTCACAGCAACCTTATGAGGTAGCAAGTATGATTACTCCCATTTTACAGAAAAAGAAATTGAGGCTTAAAGAGTTTACATAAAGTAAGCAAACACAAATGCATATTCCTACTTTCTGCTCTTTGTAACCTAAAATGTTGCACAGTCAATGTTCTGTACCTTGCTTTTTTCCCTTAGCAACACACACAGGGATTCCTCACTTTGCATACACAGAAATCTCAGCTATATCATTCCAACCTGGCTTAGTTTCCTCAGCTGCAAGACAAAGAAAGACTATATTTTGTCTTGAAGGCTGTCGAATTTATCATGTTTATACATCTCAGAGGAATCAAAGGATGGATTAAGGGAGGGGCATTTCCCAGTTCCCAAGAAGCAAAGCGGCACCACTCTGATCATACAGCCAGCTCCCCGGTTAGTCGGTTGGTCGGCTTTACTTCTCAGCCATGGGTACTGAAGCTACGTCACACCCAGCAGCACCTGTTGCTAGAGATACAAGAAGATACAGTGGTGTTTGTCCTCTGCAAGCAGCAGTTTTTAAATACCTGCCATGTTGGGTTTTGTTTTGTTTTCAAATTTTCTCCAGGTGCCCAAGGCTTTGAAACTACCTCCCATCTCAGAAGAACCACCCAGAGTCCTGAACCCCCTGAGGAGTCCATTTAAGGCCAATGAACCTCCAGCAGAACTCTTTATCTTCCCAGTGGAGATTCATTTCCACACCCAACATCCCTCAAAAGAAAAGTCACACAGAAGAGGTAGATCACCTGTGTTTAGGTGTTCCTGAGGGAACTCAGGCAGGCACTTGGATGTGGGTCTCCCTAATGTAAATGTCTCCTAAATCATGGTTTACCCTCCTCAGAGTCATCATCTCCAGAGAACATTTTTTAAAGGAAGAAAAAGGGTAAAATCTAGAAGTCGATGCCTTCTGGTCATATTCACATGTCCCCATATGGTAGTAAAGATGGCCTCCTGCATGGGTTGGTTTTTTTTCTTTTTTTTAAGTTCATTTTTTTGAGAGAGAGAAAGAGAGTGAGAGAGTGCACACAAGGGGGAAGGGTCAGAGAGAGGGAGAGACAGAATCCCAAGCAGACACTGCACACTGTCAGCACGGAGCCAGACATGGGGCTCAAAACCACAAACCGCGATATTGTGACCTGAGCCAAAATCAAGAGTTGGATGCTTAACCAACTAAACCACCCAAATGGCCTGGCCTCCTGCATTTTCATGCTAATCTCTTATCTGTTAACCCCACTAGAAAGGATATGCCCCTTAAAAGCTCTTGCAAAAGTACCAGAATTGCCTCTAATTGGCCAGGCTTGAGTTGCATGCCCAACCTGGACCCAATCATTGCAGCTAAGACAATGAAATGTGCTCATTAGCCAGTCACACGCCCATCCCCAGAGTCAGGGAATGGACACAGCTCCACCCAAACCACATAGTGTGAGCAGGGGAGAGATGGGTCCCCAAAAAGAAGAGACAGTTGGCAAAAACCACAGACATCTACAAAACTTGGCTTTCTCCTTGTCTCCTAGGTGCTCCACACCCTGAGTCAGGACCAGAAACAGAAGAAAAGGTCAGGGCTTTACGGAAACCTCCCATGAAGCATGCATCCCTAGAAAAGCCAAGGGAGTTAACAGTGCATCTCCCAGTGGACACAGGCAGGGACATGCTCTCACCTCAAGGTAGCTATTCATTCCCTCCAGTATCCCACAGGACTCTCACCCCGAAAGGAAGCAAGGCAAGACACACAAGGAACCTCAGCCATGAAGAAGGAGGCTGGAAGGGAAGCTAGTTGCTCCCCTGCCACTCGAAAATGGCTTAGTTCAGGCAGTGGCTGTCTTCACCAAAGTGCTATTATAAGACCAACTTAGTGTCTAGTTCATGCAACTTACTCACTGAATCATCCCCCTACTAACAGTTTTTGGTTGCAGATGTAAAACAGCACCAGACTTACTAAAACTTTGCTGCATGCTTTATAGTTTATCTTATGTTTTTAGCCAATGAAATTCCATTTCTAATCAATTTAAGAATATTTATTTATTCATTAAAAGTCATAATATCAATAAAAGACTTCAATTTTTCAAGACATCACATGGACATTTGAAACTATACATATGAGTATACCTAAGGGAATCTTTTATGTGTTGATAGGTTGGAAGTAATGGGTCATATTTAGAAAGCCCCTCATTTTCACAAAACCGAACGTCCTTTCCAATGGGCAAGATGACTGTATGATAAATGTTGAGTGGTCTCTGATGGGTGCTAATGAAAAGTAAAAGGATGAGCATTCATATTTATGGAGTTCTTCCTCTGTGCCAGGTACCATCCTTAGTTTATCTCATTTACTCCTCACAACAACCTTACCCTCATTTCAGAGATCAGAAAACTGAAGGCCTGAGAGATAAGTAACTTGTTTGAGGTCACACAATTACAAGTGGCCTAGCTGGGATAGGAGCTCAGGCCTTCTGATGCCAGAATCTGTCTTCCTACCCATTACACTGTCTTTCAGAATAAATAATACAATGAACAGGTCAGAACATTCTTGAGATGTTTCAGTATTGAAAGCTTCCTTTGATTATTGGGGAAAGAGCTCATTTACTCTATCTCTTAAGTGAGAGTTAATCATCCTAAAGACTCTGAAGTTTCCTTAAAAAAAAAAAAAATCTAGATGTGGGCAAGGGATGCTCTGTGTGCAAACAGGTAGGAAAGCAGCTTTCCATCTGTGGGTCTCAACGTCAGGTGCACAGTCTGAGCCACTGAGATCAGTGGCAATACTGGTAAATTTCATCTTTGGTATTGCTCACCTCACACTGCTCTCCACTTGTTTTGAGCTGCCATGTTCACCAGGTATCTAGAGCTTGTGCATCGCCTGCCGCCCTGCCAGAGGGAACCTGGTCTGAGAAGTCCCTGATACGTTGGTGTGTTAGTTCAGTATGTGACCCAACCTAGTGGTAGAAGCATAAAGAAGAGTCTAAAAAGGCAAGATTTCCATGACAATCTTTTTTACAAGGTTCCTAGGACAAGGGTATTTAAAGCTGCTAAGCAGAACTGCCCCATTGCTAGAGGTTGCACATACCCATTTACTTGCTTAGCCCTGGATAATCTCACCTCTAATATCATAAAAATAAAACAAGATTTTATATATGCATATACACCATATATATTTTTTTGATGAACCACCTGAGATTAAATTGCAGACTTTGTGTATTTCTTCCTTTAGCAGCACATATTTCCTGAGAGCAATGAGTTTCTCATTCGTAGACACAATGTAATTACCACACTCAAGAAAATTAACATTGATGCAATATTATTTTTTTTTATTTTTTTTTTTAATGTTTACTCACCTTTGAGAGAGAGAGAGAGACAGAGCAAAAGCAGGGGAGGGGCAGAGAGACAGGGAGACACAGAATCAGAAGCAGGCTCCAGGCTCTGAGCTGTCAGCCCAGAGCCTGACACAGGGCTCGAACCCACAATCCGTGAGATCATGACCTGAGCCAAAGTCAGGCTCTCAACTGACTGAGCCACCCAGGTGCCCCGCAATATTACTTTCTAATACATAGTCCATATTCAAATTTTCCTAATTATACCAGTAATGTTCCTTATAGTTTTTCCCCCCAAGCAATCCAGGACTCTACTCAGGATCATGTATTGTATTTAATTGTCTCATGTCTTTAGAATCTTGTTCTTCATGACATTTGACATTTTTGAAGAGGATAGACTAGTTGCTTTTCAGATTGCTCTCAATTTTGATTTGTCTGTTTCCTTGTGATTAGATTCAGATGCAACATTTTTGGCAAGAAGAGTATGTAAGTGACAATACATCCTTCCCAGCAATCACATCAAGAGACACAAAATATCCCTTCATATTTATTTCATTTGTTATAATTTGTTTTATTATAGGGGATGTTAAATTTCATTATTTAGTTAAAGGTGGTGTCTACTAGATTTCTCCATTGTAAAGATACATTTTCCCTTTGTAATAAATCAGTAGCCTGTGATACTTTGAAATTGTGTGTGAAGCCAGCTTTGAAACACGACGGCAACAGTGTGTTAAACGTGAAATAAAGACCACTCTCTGAGATTAAGACAAGGTCTCAATCACTTAGATTACTGGGTTTCACCCTTCCTAGAATAGTCCCTACTGATTTTGAAAACTAGCTGGAGGAAGAGAACAGAAGTGAAGGGAATGATGTGCTTTGTGTAGCATTATCATCAATCCCATTACCCTCTATCATCTGGAAGGTGTTACTTTGTACTTTATAACCTTGAGGAACCAAGTGATCGTTGGTTCCGCGTAGAAAAATTGCTTTGTGGTTGAAACTCTGTAATCAACAATCCCATGAGCCCCAAGATGGGGGCTTTCTAATTTGAGAGTTTGGTCTAGAAGGTTCTCATAGCCTCTCTAGTCTTTTTTCTATCTCAGGAGCCTGTGAACAAGATGAGAACAATAACCACTGCTCGGGTCCTCCCAGTGCTTACAGGCTCCCCAACTGAAGGACCACTGTTCTAGCTAGCCACCTTGGCCATGGGACACACCTGGCCTCCACTCCTTAGTAGGGCTAGAAAAGAGGGAAAAACTTAAGAACAACTGGAATAAACCAGCCTAAGCACAAGGAGCTATCAACCAAGTCAAAAAAAAAGGTTCTTTCTCCTTCTTGCCGATTCAGAAATTCTCACTTGTGCTTTTTCTCCTTTTGCTCTGGAAGGTGATGATGTCCCACCCCAAAATATGACCCCACCAATGTCCCTGATTAAAGGAATAAAAAGTCCAGAGAGTCAGAGGGGCCGGGACAGCCCCAGGACATCAGGCTGCAACAGCTCCACAGGCCCCATGGACGTGAGAAGGGCCAAGGGGACACTCCCAGCAGAAGGACAAGGTAATCACTTCTGGGGTATACAGATGCTCCCCACCCCCACCCCCACCCAGCTTGTCTGTGGCTCTTGGCTCATTTAAAGCATCTGCCAGGGCCACACAGCAGCTGTGATGTAAGCTGTCTGAAAGCCACCCCATTGAAAAGAGGAAATGAGCAGTGTTTCCAACAATGTCTGGGATTAATGTTCACCATGCATATTCCTAAAGAGTCAGTACATGTTTTAAGGGTTTGCTGCACCAACATGCACTGCCAAGCTGTTCTGTGCTCTCCTCACTCCTGGCAGCAGTATGTAATGACACAGCTCCCTGTGCTCATCAGGGAGACACGCTACTGGATTTACCAGGATATTCAACACCCTCCCTGGGGCAAGGGAGCCTGGTGACATGACCCTGCCAACAGGAAGAGTCCCCTGAGAGAAGCCGCCCTCCAGCCTGAGGCCTGTTCACAGAGAGAGAAGGACCCTGGGTTTCTACCGAAGGGTGACGCAGAGCAAATCCACATCCTCTATGACTTAGGCCCACTTAAAGTTCTTATCCTTAAGGGCTGAGAGTCTAGGAGGAGACTAAGATGCTTATACAAGAGCAATAATGCAGAGACAGTGCAGCAATAGCTTCCACGGGGGGCTTTGATCTAAAAGCAACTCATAAAGCAAAAATTGCTTAGAGTCCAAATTACCCGAGAGTCCCTTAGGGAGGTGCCATGCTGGACACTTTCTAGACCATTTTCTAGAAAGTGCAGCCCAGCCAGCTATTCCTCCTTCATGGGAGTGTTGGGCTGCTTTCTCTGGCTGAGCCCCAGATGAAGGAGATCAGTGTGTGTTTGGGTGCCAGACAATGTGAAGAAAGTATCTCTGTTAACAGCAGAATCACACTCAGGGCTGCAAGAAACTCACTCTCTGAGAGGCACATGGGAACTGAGAACCACAAAGACAGCAAGTATGGCATCTTTCATTTTCATCTCACGCCACTCAGGGACAGGATGCCTCACTGTTTAAGTCTCTGACTCCCTCCCTCCTTCCCCCAAGCATGTATAGTTGAAACCTTGTAAGCATAAATTAAATACATAGATCAGTAACTCCTTTATGTGTTTGCAGCTTCTCTAACACTGCAATGGTCAAAATCAAACTCCTCTCTTTCACTACCTCTCTATCTCTTTCTCCAAAGATGTCATTTTCACTTACAAACTATTTCTGTAAGGAATCTTTCTCCTACAACACTCTCCCCTTTTATACTTGCATGGCAGTGATCCTCTATTAAATTTGATACAAATGAACCAAACTTTAGGTACAGTCATGTCAGTAACAAGGGTGTTCTAGGAGGTTGCATAGCCCAAGACAAATCACAGCAAACACACACACACACACACACACACTTGGACATTTTTATAAAGGGAGTATCTGATTAGAATGCGGGCGCCTGGGTGGCTCAGTTGGTTGGGTGTCAGATTTCAGTTCAGGTCAGGATCTCACAGTTTATGAGTTCAAGCCCAGCATCGGGCTCTGTGTTGACAGCTCACAGCCTGGAGTCTGCTTTGGATTCTGTGTCTCCCTCTCTCTCTGCCCCTCCCCTGCTCATTCTCTGTCTCTCCCTCCCTCTCAAAAACAAATAAACACTAAAAAAAAAAAAAGAAGAAGAAAAGAAAAGAAAAGAAAAGAAAAAATGAATACCAGGGCCATGACTATGATAAGAATGCAGCCTAAAGCCCCAAGTGTGTTGACTAAGTGTGTGTAAATGAATATGTATATGAGAGCACATGTGTGTATGAGGGTATGTGTATGCTTATATGCCTACATGAGTACTTGTGTGTATATATGTGTGTGTGATTATGCAGGCATGCATGCCTGAGGACAAGTGTGCATGTATTGATGTGTGTCCTTGTTCATGCATGGTACATGTGTACATGCGTGCACACATGCATATGTGGCTGTGCATGCGTGTGCACACTCGCTTTGCATATATATGTGTGTGCACACCTGTAATCAGATGTGTGTGCACATCTGTAAATGTGTGTGTTTCTGTGTGTGCATCTTATGCCTGTGTGTGTATGTGTGTGTCCTTGTAAGCATCCACTGTGGCCAGTGGCCAGCTCTCCTCCTGACCCCTGTGCCACAGTGATAGGGAAGGGAACGTTATAGAAACACCTTCAACTCTTCTAAGCAACAGAGGGAAATACAGCTTCCTTCTTCTCAGTGGCCTGAGGACCTGGAGTCACTGAGCAGTCCCAGCATTGATCCATAGGGTAGGCTGTACTGCAGAGCACTGCAGAGAGACATGTGATGGAAAAGGGAAGCAGAGGCTGAAATCACATAGCCCTGTGCCCAGGGGCTGGGCTACACACCACCCTAGCCTTGCCAATATAGGGCTGCTTGAGTCCAGAGAGACCCCTTTGCCAGAGTCTCACAAAGGCATGACATAGGCTAGTGGCAGTCCCACACTGACCTCCAGAGAGCAGGATGTAAATGCTGGCCCTGCTCTGCCAAATCCCAGGAGTAGGGCTGACCCTGCACTCTGGCAAGCACCTGAGCACACTAGCATCTGCCTGCTGGGGATTCGGGGAGCACAGTCCAGGTGAAGCCTGCCTCCCCTGCACTGGGGCTAACATTGTCCATGCTTGTGTTTATTTTCAAGAAGATTCCGAAGACCCCACACCGGGACACTTCTTGCTGGGTCCAGATGGAGAAAACATCAGCCTATCCCTCCCCAGGCCTACTGAAACCGAGGAGCCTCTTTCAAGTAAAGGTAAGATGTTACACCGCAGGCCAGCCTCACTTTTATATGGAAAGATTTTACCTGTAGCTTCCAAAACTTCCCAGCAGCAGAGACATCATTAAAAACAGATGCAAGTCAGCCAGTTTCTCCCCTCTCACTGACACAGAGGTGCTTCTGTAGCTCAGACACAATAACCCAATGTTTGCATGACAAGTTTACTCTTGCTGGAGCATCTGGAGAGGGAAGTTCCTGTGGAATGGCTTGGAGGAGGTCTAATGTGCTGTGTTGATGCCTTGATGAGAATGATAAAGCCCTTTTGGTAATTGCCCAAACTAAACACTGCCTTTTCTCTTCTTTCCAGCCACCTTCCAGAGGTGGAGATGGTTAATTGGTAATCCAATCAGGTATCCTTGTTATGTGCGTTGGTTCATTGCTGCAAATCATTTGGCTTCTGACAGATATCAAAGCAGTTTCCAAAAACCCTCTGGCACATTACCTTTTTGGAGAAGAGATGCTGGCTCTGGGCAATAGCCATTTTGCAAAGGGAAAAAAAAAAATGAAGTCAGAGGGTGATGAGTATCAACCACCCAGGAACCATCATGATGTGTATGTGTGAGACGTATGCCCAGCAGGCCTCTTGATGAGGGAGATTAAAATCTGTACTCATTTGGTGAGTTATGTCACCACTGGCTTAATAAAAAGAGCATGGATTCAAAGCCAGGAGATTTGAGTAGCCCTGGCTTGTCCTCTGCCTCCATCTACATGTCAGATGACTTTGGGTCAGTCCCTCCCAGTGTTCAAGGTCCCTCATCCAAAATGAGAAGATCAACTCCTCTACCTCCAGCAGGAAGTTTCTTGACTATTGCTGCAGTTTACGTATTGCATCTATTGCTTGGAAATAGATGATTAGTACATGGGTTTCCAGAAACTAGAATGCATTCAGTTCCAAATTCAGTGTTAAAGAACTTTCATCACCACTTGGGTTATCACATGATATAAGTATAAAAATAACTTGGATCTGTATTGGCAGAAGCAGAATTTGGACAGGTGGAGGCCACTGTCAGTGTGACACAGCTGGTACAACAACTGGAGAGCAAATATGATTCTGTTCACCTGCCGCACATTTGTCCACTCCGTTCTAGGAGAAATAGCTCCCCTTTTGGTAAAGCAAAAGCCAGAAGCAGAAAAGGAAATAAATATTTAGGCTTTAAGTTCATTGTCACATTGTCAGTATGATGTTTCAGTCATTTTAGTATTCTCAGCACCTAACATCGTCCCTAACACATACATAGCAGGATCACAATCAATTTTCATTGAAAAGTCTTTCAATAATGTCCACACAAAAGGAGGAAAGAGAAATGAAACTTATGCTGAATAAATGGAGACTTGTCTGCCATCTTGTGCTAGTTCCATGAACAATACATTTAATCCTCTCAAGCCTAAAGGCATTCACGGTAAGCTTGTTGAATGAATCAATCCATCAGTCAGTCAGTCACTGGCCTCTTGCCAGCCTTTCCTCCACATACAATTGGTGGACCTTTAGCTTTGATGGTGATTGGAATGTGTCCTGGAAGACAAGGCAGAACCTGAAACCCACATCTCCCTACGGGGGGCCCATAGAACAGGTCTAGCCTTTGGAGAGTCTCTGTGAATAGGAAAGATTTTGTTGCTGTTGTTTTCTTTCATTTCATTTTGAGAAGGAGTATACTAAAAAAAAATGTTCAACTCTTGCAAAGGACTTGCTCCAATTACACCAAACTCTTTGTAGCTCAGTTTGTTCAGATCCATCTCTACCATCCTCCCCTCTCTATCCTTCCAGTCTCATCTCCCATCACATTCAGGCCCACTCTTTCCTCATCTCTCCGATGGCCCAGACATTCAGGCTTCCTTCTCTTATGCCCCTCCCAGCCTTTGCCCAATTGCTCACAAATATTGAGAATTGTTTTAAGTTCCAGGCAAAGGCTCATCTTTTCTGGGACAGTTTTCTTAATAAATCCACCTCCTCTCTTATAACTGCCTCAGCCCATTCCTCTCTCTCAATCCCAGCTTTGTGATTATTGTTTTTAATCTGCATCTGTTTTCTGTTTAGCTCCCCAAATATATTACATGAGTCCCAGAGAACCTCTTATCTTTATCATATGTCCAAGAAATACTTGCTGATTGATTTGAATACCCCAGGTACCACAAAGGAAAGTTCTTTGGGGATCACGTTGGGTTGTTGTTGTTGTTGTTGTTGTTGTTAATTTTTTAAAAATCTTGAGTAAAGGAGACAATATGATCTGTCTGATCTTTCTGAGACTCTCAGACTCTGTCAACATCTATTTGGAAATACATTCTTAGGCAATTAGATCATGATATCTTGCTTTCAGAGAGCATAGAGAAATGGATATAAACCTTCAGAAGAAAAAAAAAAAGATGTGAAGGCTAGAGATGGAATTTGACACTCTTGGTTGTTGGGATATTGCAACACTTAGAAAATGCAAAGGCTTAAGAAAGGAAAAGTTCACTTGGAAGGATATAAGTCAAAGCAGTGGCTGTGTTCTCTGCATTGCTTATCCTTGAGTCAGATCCTTCACCTATGTTCCCAGTCATGGTGGCCACAAGAGAAGTTTTCTTTTATAAGTTTTTTTATTGCAAGAAGTTCAAGGATGTCTGTGCCAGTTATTCAGGTTGAGACTTCAGGTCCCATGTAAATTTAAATTCTTTTTTATTTAATGTTTGTTTGTTTGTTTGTTTGTTTGTTTGTTTAGAGAGAGGAGGGGCAGAGAGAGGGGGAAAAAGAGAGAACCCCAAGCAGGCTCCATGCTGTAAGCAAGAACCTGACACAGGGCTCAATCTCACGAACCATGAGATCATGACCTGAGCTGAAATCTAGAGTCAGACACTTAACCAACTGAGCCACCCATATGCCCCCATGTAAATTTAAATTCTTGATCTCTTTCAGAGTTTCCAGTTAGCACTTGTTCTTGTCCTAAATGGATTTTTACCCCAAATATGTTCTTTATGTTTTGGTCATTTATTTTATTATTTTTTTAATGTTTATTTGTGTGTGTGTGTGTGTGTGTGTGTGTGTGTGTGTGTGTGTGATAGAGAGAGAGAGAGAGAGCGAGCATGAGAAGGGGAGGAGCAGAGAGAGAGAGAGAGAGAGAGGGAGACAGAGGATCCAAAGCAGGCTCTGCACTGTGAGTGCAGAGTCCAATTCAGGGCTCAAACTCCTGAACCACGAGATCATGACCTGAGCCGAAATTGAGAGTTGGCTGCTTAACTGACTGAGCAACCCAGGCACTCCTGTTTTGGTCATTTAATTAGCATCCTTCTTCTTACAACTTCTTCTTGGTTCTTGGTATGGTGGTTTTAAAATATGTCCACAAATTCTCTGACACTTGTTCCTCCAAAAGGGAGAAACTAATACTCCCTCCCTTGAGTGTAGACGGGACATAGTGGCTCATTTCTAATAAATGTAGAATATGACAGAATTGACCCACACGGAGCCTGGGTCATAAAAGGCACTGCGGCTTCCTCCTGGCTCTTTCTCTTGGATTCCTCACTCTGGGGAAAGCCAACCACCATGTCTGTCATGAGGCTACTCAAGCAACCTTGTGGAGAGGTCCATATGGCAAGGAAGTAACACCTCCTGCCAACAGCTAGAATAAACTTTCCAGGCTTATGGGTAAACTACCTTGAGAGGAGATGCTCTAGCCCCAGTGAAACCTTCAGATGACCACCCTGCCTGACATTGTGACTACAGCCTCACAAGAAACCCTGCACTAGAATCACACACCAAAGCCACTCCCAGATTCCCACAGAAACTATGCAAGATATAATAAAGGTTTCTTGTTCTTAGGTCAGTAGATTTGGCGATAGTTTTAGCAATAGATCATATACTTCGTGTCACTTCCTGGTGATCTGCAATTTGGTAAACAGAAACATGTAGGGTCTGAAGAATATTCCAGCTGGTCTCAAAACACTGATTATTTGGAAGCAAACATACTAAACGGTTGACTTTTTCTTTGCTTTCCCCATTTGGCATCTGTGATAATGCTGGTTGTGGCAACCCATGGGTAAAAGAATACAATTTTCCTTGAGTAGTCTTTCTCTTAACAACTGGTGCCTTAAAGAAGATGACAGGAGAGTTAAAGGAGGAAAAGTCCATTGGGGTGCCTGGGTGGCTCAGTCAGTTGAGTGTCTGACTTTGTCTCAGGTCGTGATCTCACAGTTCATGGATTTAAGCTCTAAATTGGGCTTTGCACTGACAGTGCAGAGTCTGCTTCAGATTCTCTCTCTCTCTCTGCCCCTTCCCCCACCTCTCTCTAAAATAAATAAACATTGAATTAAAAAAAATAAAGGAGGAAAAGTCCTTTAGACAAAGTAGTGTTCAGGGTAAAAAGAAAGAACTCCAGACTAAGGGTCCAAAGTCTTGGGGTTTATGCTCAGCTCTACCACCTGCAATTTCTGTGATCATGGCCAAGTAATTTCACTGCTGTGGACTTCAGCTTCCTCATATGGGAAAAGAGTAGATGGAATTAGATCCAATCCTCCCAGACTATGTCCCATAGAACTCCAACTCCTCAGAAGATTAACAGGCATTATGTAAAAAACAAAAGATTCTGAGGTCAAGTAAGTGTGGAAACCAGTGAGCTAAATTAGCTAAGCAGATTCCTTACTGCAGGACTTCACAAGGCCTCTAATATGCTAATGTGAATTACTGCTCTTTCAGATGAGGATATGCATTGTTGCCCAAACTTATTTGACCACTTAATTATTTATTGTTTTCAGCAAAGCACATGCAGATCTAAGTCATTTTTGGAACACTTTGGAAAATGCTAAACTGGTGCTTTCTAAGGTTCCTTCCAGCTATAATGTTGTATGTTACTAAATATGCCCTTTTCCCAAGGAGACTCTCCTGGTGGGGCAGTTCTGCTGTCTAAATCCTGAAGCAGGATCTCAGCCATTCAATAATTCACGACTGTTCTTATACTCATTTTCCAAACATCACTTCTAATCATAAGGCCCACAATCCATCCATCTCTGAGTGAGAAGTAGAGGAAAGTAAGAAGCAGCCAGTGTGCAAATTTTAGACTGATTGCAAATTTTGTCCAATCAGTGTTTGTTAATAACCCATAAGAAATAATGTTGCCAGTTCTAACAATCTCAGGTCAATTGAAATATAGGAAAATGTGACTGGATATGGTCACTTGGCACCTAGCACTGTCTTCCAGTGGGCCTTCCTGTATTGCAGAGGCAAGGCTAAAAACACTTCCTGGATAACCTTTGCCATCAGGAGGCTACACGCAAATTGGGTTCTGCCAAAGAGCTGCTCTAGCAAGAGCCATGGAGGGCAGAAGCAAGGCAGAAGCTTTGGGCTACTTGTGCTGACAAGCAAGCTCATGAAGACAGAGGTAGTTGCTACAGCAACTTTATAAGCACCAAGTTCTGTATCGTAACTCCATTCCTTTTTAAAATACATGGTGGTTCCTGTTCTCCACTAAGCCCTGACCAACATACTCTCCTTACAGAAATTATGGGAGATTCCCATGAGGCTCAGCATGGAGCTAATTTGGGTCTGTCACATAGACCACACAGCAGGCTGTGATAGCTGTGCTTATTCCTGGACTTCATAGAGAAGTAGGGTTCTTTCCCTCATCACAGTGAGGCCAGCAAAGCCCCAGCAGCCCACACTGGAAGGTGTTCTGATAGCCACCAGCAGAGAGCCACTAAAAAATACTAGGAAGCCTCCTTTCCTTTGACAAAAACCTCTCATGATTACTATAAGCACAAAGACTCCCCTACCTCATATTTGGCTAAAAATGTGTCATCACCACTTTATGCCTCCCAAAGAAGAAAAATGTCAAAAATTACAGTTCTCTCTGAATCTGTTGGAAATTATTTTTTTAAGGAAAACAATCAATAATGAAGTATTGAAGAATATTTAGTTCCTCTTTATTTTTTTGCATATGATGGTACTTACATTTTTTAGAAAGCCCATGAAATTATGAATTCTATCTCCCTTACATTTGTGCTATTTCGGAGAACCCCAGAGTCAAGATGGAATGGAGGCATGACCTTCATCATCATTTAAGCAGAGGAAGCGCTTATCAAATAGACTTGCTGAGGACACTAGTAAATTATATGGATAACAGCAAAGCTGTCTGGTTGAAGTGGGGTTGGTCTAAGTCCCCCCCAACTTCTCCACAGCTCAGCTAATTCTTTCCCTTCTAAGATTGTTCCTGGATAGGGGGTCTATACAGAGCCACCAGAGATATGAGACCACAGTTTGCAAACTCTCTCATTCTATAGATAAGGACACTGAGGCCCAGGAAAGTATGGTGATTTGCCCAAAGTCACACAGCTTCTATGTGGCAAATCTAAGGCTCAAATCCAGATCTTCCTGCACCCACTCAGGTCAAAGCTCTTCCTACTAAATCATATTTACCTCCAGTCCTTCTTGTCCAAGTTTCCAGGCTTCAACCACTAGCTGAATTCCCACCTTCTTTGTGACGGCTTACCTGATGTCATGCTAATTGCCGATTTCTTAGATTCCACTAATTCTTACTGCCTGGGCCTCTCACCAGGCACTCCATCACTTCCTTTACCATTTTTACTTTTTATCTTCTTTCTTCAAGATTTAAAACTCCTATGGGTTAATCCCCTTTATCTACTTCTGAATATCCCAGAAAATACCACAGGCACTCCTGGAATACTGCCCATAAATAATGGTTGAAACTGTGAGTAGCAGAGACTTTAATTGTTCACCAATATCCATTCTTTCATTATTCCTTTTATTAAAAGCATCCAGGGGCACCTGAGTGGCTCAGTTGGTTGAGCATCTGACTCTTCATCATGCCTCAGTTCATGATCTCACAGTTGATGGGCTCGAGCCCCTTGTCGGGATTTGTACTGACAGTGCAGAGCCTGCTTGGGATTCTCTCCCTCTCTCTCTGCTCCTCCCCCACTCACACACGTGTGTGTATGTGCATTCTTTCTCTCTCCCTCTCTCAAAATAAATAAATACACATTTAAAAGCATCCAAATTTAGCTGAATATATGGCTGCTGGCTAGAAATTACGTTTTTCCAGCCTCTCTTGCAACCAAGTATGGCCATGTGACTAAGTTGTGGCTAATGAAATGTGAATAGAAGTAACGCATGCAACTTCCAGGTTATTTTCTTAAAAAGGACACTGCTTGCCTTCCTCTTTACCAAAGGAGGTTGGTCTTCTTTCCCCTTGGACTCGGCTGAGGTGGTAAAACAGCTCAACCAGGTAGAAGAGGGCAATAGTCGATGAGATAATGGAGCCATAAGATATAAGAAACATCAGTGCTCAGATAACTTCATGAAGCAAAACCACCCTGATCTGCCCACCTACCTCTCAACTCTTATCAGAAAGATAAATAAATGTTTATCTTTTAGAGTCTCTTGTCACAGCAGCTCACCATGTTCCTTAGCTAAAATAATGCGACTATAATAACATCTGCCATCCCAAACCATAAGAGACTCTTAAAAACAGAGAACAAACTGAGGGTTGCTGGAGGGGAGGTGGGCAGGGGGATGGGCTAAATGGGTGATGGGTATTAAGGAAGGCACTTGTGATGAGCACTGGGCATTATATGTAAGTGATGAATCACTAAATTCTACTCCTGAAATCATTATTACACTATATGTTAACTAACTTGGACTTAAATAAAAATTAAAAATAAAAAAAAAGTTCATGCTACCCAAAAAAAGGATTATTGTCAAATGTGTTCCCAATTCCAGTCCTCAGAATGATACTGAAATACATGATAAAGTGTGTTTCCTTGTTAGCATCAAAAAATATCTGCCATCCCAGTTCCCACTTGGTAACATATTGCAGTACATCTTGTAAAGTATTAAGTAAACTTCTTATATAAAATATTATTAGACCTAAAAGAGAGAAGACCCATTACATGTGTGTTTAACTCCTATAATAAAATGTGAATGCCTATCATATGCAAGGGAGTTGATATTGAGCGCAAACATTCTCAGGCACTGTGTCACCGGTGTCATCTCATTCCATCAGCCAGTAATCCCATGAAGTGAGTATTTTCATTCACATATCAATGTGGGGAAACAAACACAGGAGCCTAACTCCCCTGTGCACTTTGATTTCACCCTGTAAGCAGTTAGCTTATTCATTCCCAGGCATCCCTATCCCAGAGCTTGTGCTCTCTCATCCTGTTTCCAAGGCTCAGCATCTGTGGCTACTGCCCAGCAGGGCCTCACAGCCCATGTGAGGACAGACTCACAAGGAATGAACTCCACCAAAAGACAGAATGGCAGGAGTGCTACTTCAGAGGCCTAACCAACACGATTCAGGGGTGTTCAAGGAAGGAGTGATCAATTCTAACCTAGAGCATCCAAGGGCTCCAGGGAGGGATTTTTGCAGAGAAATTCCATTTGCACTAACCTTTGAGAAATTAGTAAAAGTGGATAAACAGTGCAGAGAGAAAGACATGACCAGCTGAGGGACCAGCATGAACAAAGACAGGAAAGTAGAATATGTGTAGAAAATGACAAGCGGCCATGTGTATGGATTGTGAGGGGCTTTGCGGGAGGAGACGGGGCTGAAAGTCAGGCCAGGGCCAGAGCAGAGAAGACCTTGTGTTCCAGGATAAAGCTATCGATGCTGCTTTTTAGGCAACAAGGAATCACAGATGTTTGAGGAGGAGTGTCATGTAACCCAGTGCGTGTGCCAGCATGAAGGAACAGGCAAGAGAAAAGGCTGAGCACTCAGGCTACTGCAGAGCCATCCAGGCAACAGCTGATGAGGGCCTGAACAGAAGGCAGTGCGCAGACGTGGGAGATGCTGCCTGGATGTGGGGACGTGCACCAGCTCTCTAAATCTGAGCAGCCAGTGACAAGCCTGATACTAGAGTCTCTTTACAAAACTAGCTACAATCTTCATCTCCAATTTTCCACTCAAATTACCTTTTTTCTGTTTTCACTTTCAGTTAAGAGGGTTTCTTTGGAGGCTGTGGGTGGGGAGGGGGAGGGGGATGTATTACACTTAAGATAAAGCAACAGTAAAGGCCCTGGAGCCCATCACCCCCACAGCAGCACACGCAGGGCCACAGCTCTCTCTTGAGTGGCATTCAGTTCCAGCCACGTCCCTCATTTTAAAAAAAAATTTTTTTTGATGTTTATATTTATTTTTGAAGGAAAGAGAGACAGAGCGTGAGGGGGGAGGGGCAGAGAGAGAGGGAGATACAGAATCCAAAGCAGGATCCAGGCTCTGAGCTGTCAGCACAGAGCCCCACGTCCGGCTCAAACCTGTAAACCACGAGATCATGACCTGAGCAGAAGTCGGAGGCTTAACGGACTGAGCCACACAGGCGCCCCTCCACCCCCCTCATTGTAAGTTACACTCCCCACCAACACACATACAAAATAAATTTCAGTGTCACACACCTCTCAGCTTGTCAGTGTGCAGTGTGCCTGTTTTCTGGCTTATGTGCTCTTGGGGAAATGGTTGAGCTTCCTAGCAGACAACAATGGTATACAGTAAGAGTCCTAAGGAAAACCCTCAGAGCAAATTTCTTGGGAGCTGTAAGGCAAAGGGTGAGGCGGTAAGCAGTGATGGAAAGTGTGTGTATAACCCTGTACCCTCTTACCCCCACACACAGCGAGGTTTCTCTTTCATGATTGTTTTAGCCTCTTTTTCCTTTCCAACCACCGACCACTCAATTCTTTGAGGGAAAATTAACATTCATTATGCAATTTATCTCTCTCCTTTTAATCCGGAGTGTCTGTCTCCAAGGTCCCTACTCAATAATTAATGTTTGTTCTCATTTCCCATTCTCCAGAGCATCTATTCTTGAACTGTAGGGTCAACAATTAACACTAATTATGGCTTTTCCTCTCTCCAGTGTTGGTTCTCAGAATCCCAAGTTGCGCTGCTCAGCCTAAGTTGTGTGTGTGTGTGCGGCTGTGTGTGTGTACTTGAGAGGTGGAAAAACACCAAGGAACAGGCTTTTCCAAGCCCACCACAGTTTAGCAAATCAATAAAAACAAACATTCTTTTTTGGCACCCTCTCTAGTTTATTATCAGTAATGAGACAAAGAAGCATAAATACATACATACACATATATTTGGAAATGAGTCTGGAGGGGGACGGTTAGAAGATTTCAAAATACTTTCCAGTTGGAATTTTCTATGATTCCTTCTGACTTTTTCCTCCGTATTGTTACCTCCTCAATATCACAAACCCGCCCTGCCCCACCCCCATACCCACCCCCCAAATTTCCCATTAAAAACTGTTCTTCCATTTCAGATCCACTCAGTTGACCCCTTTGCAATCCATTACCACCACCACCCCTTAATTTTCCTTCTCTGGTCTGTCATCCAAATTCTCCTCATCCATTAAAACAGCATTGCTTCAACGAGTTTTCATTTTGACTGACAAGGACAGCCAGAAGAATAATTTTTGCCCAAGGTAACTTTAAGAGATTGCAAAAAAAAGAATCATGAGGGCTGTGCAAAAGCCTGTCTGTCTTCTTGGCTGGAATCAGATGGGTTAGAATCCCCCCCGACTCCCCTGGTCCAACCCTTGTATTTGCACTACAGCTGCAGGCTGGGGCTCCTCACGCTTGTCTGTCATCCCCCCATTGCTGCACGCTCTGGGGCCCCATAGCACATCTGCTGTTCAAATCTGGGCATCTCCTCACAGCATGTGTCAAGCATTAACTGTTTCATGCTCTTGCTCTGTAAAAAGTTTTCCTCTCAGAATTTCAGCATCATGGTCCCTACAGGATTTCACTCTTAAACATCTTCAATAAAAGTATTATTTTCTTCAGCACTTTTTAAATCCCAGATCAACCTTCTCTCCATGATAGCACCAACAGATTTTTTTAAACCATTCAGTTTATTATGAGGCTTAAGCATCAAAGCCTCCACTTGGTTTTCCCTTGTCTTGAGGTAAGAAAAATAGCTTTTTTCAAGACTTTTTCACACTCACAGGTAAAACCCTTATTGTTTTTCAGCCTATGAATCTATCAATTCAAATACCAGCCATGAAAAGGAGGGGTCTAGTATTCAACACCTCCTAAAAGGTAAGCTTTTCCTCTAAAAAGGTCACTTCTAGGGGCACCTGGGTGGCTGAGTTGGTTAAACATCCAACTTCAGCTCAGGTCATGATCTCACGGTTTGTGAGTTCAAGCCCCATATCAGGCTCTGTGCTGACAGCTCAGAGCCTGGAGCCAGCTTCAGATTCTGTGTCCCCTCTCTCTCTGCCCCTCCTCTGCTCGCGCTCTGTCTCTCTTCTCTCTCTCAAAAATAAATAAACTTAAAAAAAAAAAAAAGGTCAGGGCGCCTGGGTGGCTTAGTCGGTTAAGTGTCCAACTTCAGCTCAGGTCATGATCTCACGGTTCATGAGTTTGAGGCCCGCCTCAGGCTCTGTGCTGACAGCTCAGAGCCTGGAACCTGCTTTGGATTCTGTGTCTCCCTCTTTCTTTGCCCCTACCCCGCTCACGCTGTCTCTCTCTGTCTCTCAAAAATAAATAAATGTTAAAAACAACTTTTTAAAAAAGGTCACCTCTACTTCTCTTCTATGTCATTTGACTCCCATACATATTATTTGATACCGAGACCTCCAGAAACACACAATTTCTCCCCAAATATAGCAATAAGTAGGAAAGAGGATTCACTTCTTGGAGAGCCTGAGAAATGTGGTGTCCTCATCAGTTATGCATGGGCAACACTGTGTGCTGTGGTCTGAGTGTAAATCTTAGGGGAGAAGAGAAGCTGAACCAAGTGCTTGTACTTGGCTGGCCCAGGAAGGGAAATCTGCAAGGATGCCCTGTAGGTTCTGCAGGTCACACACTGCACAATTCACATTATGATGAGGTAGACATTGCCCCTCGCTTTGTGCTCAGCCTGCACAACTACAAATGAGGAAACTTTGAAAAATGCTCCCAGGCATGTTTTTTTTTTTTTTTTTTTTTGGTTTTTTGTTTTTTTTAAGAGAGAGAGAGGGTGCAAGTGAATGAGGGGCAGAGAGAGAGAGAACCCCAGGAGGGACAAAGAGAAAGAATCGGGGCTTAAGCATACAAACTGTGAGATCATGACTTAAGCTGAAGTCAGATGCTTAATGACTCAGCCACCTAGGCCCCCACTCAGGCATGTTTTCTAAATGGAGGACTGAGGCCAGCACTACCTCTTCCAAGCTTCCTTTCATACTTCACTCCCCCCCATGCAGAAAGAAGCCAAAACGAGAAGTGTAGGCTGACTTTGCAGCTCATCCTCCACCTACCACCATTGCTGCTTCTGCTTCAGACCAGGGGTAAATGATGATTATGTAGAGACCGCCTCTCTCTCCCCAAAATTGTCTTTGATTAATAGAGAAATGTGTATGGTCTTCCTCACTGCTTATTTGGGGACAGGCAGCAATGAATCTCCAATGAAGGACCTGCTATAGTGACAGGAAGCAATGCCACAGATGGTTTGCTGGAGCCAGAGCTGGGGGGAGGGAATTGGTTTTGCCAGACACCACAAGACTAAAAGGAGAGAAGGCACAATCATATGCTTGCCAATCCCAAAATCTGTAAGCAGAGAATACTTGAGAGCCTGGCTTTCTGCATTACCCTTCCTGCCATTCTCCTTGGATGGACATGCTGACCATGGTAGGAAGTTTCAGTGTCAGTTCTGTTCATTCTCACTTATTAGTTGGAACTGGGCCAGAGCAGCTCTTAATAGGAGCTCTCTAGTGAATGATGATGGTGATGGTGGAGATGATAGGTACCACTGTTATCTCTCTTTGATATGCCAAGCACTGTGCTGAATGCTTTACATTCATTATTTCACTTCATCCTCACACCAATGATAGGAGGTAAATTCTATCATTATCTTCATTTTTCATCTAGGACAACGTGGCTCAGAGAGGTTAAGTGACTTGCCTAAGGTCACACACTAAATGGAGAAGCTGTGATTGGAAGCCAAGAACCCTTCCTTTTTTACCACGATGCAGGGGTAGTGGTGATATCAATCTAAATAGGCATGTTGCCATCTGACAGTATGGAGAGTTTAGGAAATTACTGACCTAACAACCCCTATAAATAAATGGTTTTTGTTACACATCCTTTTATTCCTCCAATTTCCCTTACTCAGCATCAGACACCCTTTTGTGGGTAACAGTGAAAATGATTTACAACTTTCAGAGACATGGGGAGGACAGAAGCTGAATAAAAGTAGGAATAGGTTGGGAGAACCAAACTCTTGAGACAGATTTTCAAGTAAGATAGGCCATTTACAGAGCAGCTCTCCAGACCAGAATCATTCTTCCTAATACGGCCAAAAATGTTATAATTTCATTTCACTCTGCTATTGAAAATCTTACTAGGCTCACTTTGAATTCAGAAGTATTCTCTTATAAGGTTGACACTTCTGAGAAGCTATAGTCATTTACACTTTAGTAAAAATTTATTTGATCAGATGGCTGTCCTCTTGCAACCTAGCTGAGAACAGCTGCTCTGAAGGACTAAAAATTCTGACAGGGGTTAAAACAGAGGTGGGTAATTTGAAGGTAAAGAGTGTTTTAAGAATTGAAACATTCCTAACTGGTGGGTTGCCCTGGAGAGCTTGGATGAACAGAAGGACATTAGCTATATGAGGAGAAGGCCCAAAAAGAAAAGTACAGAAAGGGAAATAGTAGAGTGCCAAAGACAAATTTAGACTATTTCAGAATTGCTCCATGGCAAGCTTTATATCCATGAAAGGGAAAGAAAACTTATTTCCTCTCTTCTCTACTCCTAGTAACTAAAAGATCTTAGGCTAATGCAAATCTCTTTCTTATCTCCAAGCTTTTGAACATACTGTTGCCTCTGCCTGGAATACAATTCCTCATCTCCTCCTATCTCCTGTCATTTTTAAAAACTGTGGTAAAATACATACAACCTAAAATTTACCACCTTAATGATTTTTACATGTGCCATTCACATTGTTAAGTAGATTCACATTGTTGTGCAACCAATCTCTAGAACTCTTTTCTTCTTGCAAAACTGAAATGCTATACCCATTAAATAACAACTCTCTATTCTAATGGGACTGCAGATATAAGCACCTCTTTCAGGGCTTAGATGTAGGAACCATATTTGTTCCTTTGATTTGCTCAATGACCTTAACAAACAATTCTTGCATCTCTTTGTGCGTGACATTCCCCATTTGCTTTTAAGTAAATGGATATAACACTACTTTGAAAATACTTGATACTCCCTGGAATTGAGTTCAAAGAGCACTTTAAGACATCTATTCATTAGAATCACCTGTAGATCTTTCACAACTTTTTGTTTTCTTTTTGGTCATTTGGTTTTAATGAATATTTTCAGGAAAAAATGATATGATTCTAAAAAATTATGTAGATGGTGGAACTTGGGTATTTGTGGACTGGAAGTTCAGTTTCAACTATTGCAAATGACTTCACAAATCAGGGACACATACACTATGTCATCTTACAGAGGCATGAAGTCAAATCATAGACATTTTGAAGCTGGAAAACAGAAGACCATCACTAAGCTAGTGAGTGAACCTAGCCCTCCTCTGAGTACCCACATCTCACTGCTGTGATCCATGTTTATTATAACACCTGCAATTACTCTTGAGAAGTTATTTTTCAAAAAGAACACTGATTTTTTCATATAAATATTTTTTAATGGCCCGAAAAAGAAGGCCAGCTCCTTGGGCTGGTAATGAGCGTAAGAGAAAGTAAAGTGGTTTAACATTTTGATGATTCTCTGCCAAGAAAACAGTTTTATAAATCACTCTAATGCTTTATTTATAGACTCATTAAGAGCTTGAAAAACTCCCCCTCATTTTTCATTTATACTTTAGTTTTATTGGGGATATGATATACACTAGGGGTATTCACAAAACTAAGGATTCTTGAAATTCGTGGAATGTGTCCCTCCCAGGTAGCCAGAATCTGCTATTCACTTAGCGTATAATATGTACAAGGGATCAGGGCCTTGCTCAAGCAGTGAAGTAGTGCTTAGCACAATGCATTTTAAGGCTGGTGTGGATTTTAATGTGTGTATGTGTGTGTGTGTGTGTGTGTGTGTGTGTGTGTATCAGTTATATTTCTCAACCTATAAAGTTTATGTTTTCTTCTGTCAGAATGATCAAAAAATTGTAACTTTCCTTAACTAGTAATCCATAAATACTCTTTCCTGTTTCACCACTCTTCAGACATTTGTGCTATAAAGAAGCCTGAGGCTTTTCTTTAGGAATTTTTGCCTCCTAGCTTCTCTCTTGCTTCTTTCAGTCATCTCCCTGTGGCCTATGGATTTTCGTTTGCTGTTTTCTTAGTTCTCTACAATTCCTTATTTGAAAAATAATGAAGACGTGAGCATTGGACCATGTCCAACAGAAAGAATTAGTGAATCTGTTTTACAAAGCACATAAGCTTGCTTATTCATTTATTCATTCAACAAACACTAATCGATCATCTCCTAATGCCATATACTGTATTAGGCACAAGAATAGAATTGAGAGACAAAGTCTATTCCTTAGTGTCATCCATAGTAGTAACATGTGGTGAGAGCTATGAATACTCAGAGCTAACTCAGCCTGCAGCTTGAGAAGCTGAGTTTCTAAGGATATACATAGGAACCAGCCAAGTGGAGAAGAGTTAAGGCTGCTCCAGGGAAAGGGACCACATTAAGGTTAGAGAACATGGTGACACAGGAGAAATGTAAGCAGCTTATAATGACTGGCCCTCAGGGTACATGTAGGGAAGGGAGTGGGGAGAAATGCAGTTAGCTAGTGGGGTAGGCAGAAGCCAGATCATAAAAAGCCATAGCAGCAACTAAGAAATTTTCCCAAAGACTGTGAGATCCCATTTAAACTGGAATTGGTATAACCAGATTTTTATTTTAGAGAAATGACTCTTCCAGCTATCTAAAAAAACAATTGAAGGCGGTAGGATTACAGGTTAGACCAGATGTCTATTCTTGTTTGAGAGTGAGTGACCAAGAACAGTATCTTCTACAGAATTAAGATCACCACATGAACTGAAATGACCACTTTGTGTGTAGCTCCACCTTTAGCCTCTTTTGTTAATTCCCTTCTTCCTCACAGTCTTCCACCACAGGTATCCTTATTAATCCTACGGTGTACCTTGACTGGAGGGTTTCTCATGTAGTTGATATTTTGTTGCCATACAACTTATATTTAAATCCCATCATCTAGCTTGTCTTCCATTTGGGGCGTGGTAAACTGCCATGTACCTTTCGACCTCTCCATAAAAAAGAATTCATGAACTTTTGAGAGAAGTTGGTATTCCCAAAGCTAAAGCCAAACCCTTGAGACTGAGCTAGACTTGATCTAAGAAGAAAGACGTAAGTAAAAGAACTGTTATTTCAACTTGGAAGAAAAATATTGCCCTTGCATTTACTAGGCATTTCCATATTTACATTCAGACTGACTTATAGCTTCTAGATGAGTCTACTTGGCTCCTTTAATAGACCTTCCTGGGGTATGTCTTTAGCTTGGAGATTTTCTCAGGTCTTTAGTAACTGTTTGATATGCCCATCTCACCCTCCTCTTCATCCAAGAAGATTTAAAGTAAAAATGTGTAGCATAAATAACGTCTTAAATCTTATCCCAAGTATTTGATAGTGACAATACCAAGAGGCCATCTTGGGTCTTGGTTTCCTGCACTAAACAAGCAGATCAAGATTTATTATAGCATGTCCAACACTCCACAGGTCATAGACATCTTGAGTCATATCATATAAAATAAGTATTTTTAGATATCATTTTTAAGGAAAGGTCATAGCACTATGTAAAGGAACCAGAATTACCCTTCCTTTTATGGTTTAATCTATACTGGGAAGATTTTTTTTAATTAATCTGGAATTTGCCTTTGCATTTTCCATCTTTGACCAAAAATACAAAACCATGAAGGTACAAAGGCTGACTTTTAGGACTTCTCCCACTGGCTTCGGCTGGGCTCAGCAGGTCCAAGTGCAAAGCTGTGAGAAGGCAAAAGTGCTTTCTGAGATCTGCTTGGCAGTGGATATATCCCCTCTCCAATGAGGAACCACTGCAAATTATGAAGAAATTGTCATGGGAGCATACTAAGGATCAAAGAGTAATCATGCCTTAGAAATGGCATGTGTGAGAAAAGGCCCTACACATATTTAAAGAGGCTCCTGCCAGCACCTCCAAAAGCTACTGCCCTTGTAACCACAGAATGTTTGGCCACGTGGAGCCTGCAAGTCTCTTGTTCTTTCCAAGCCCTGACACACGACCATGAAGGAGCCAGGTGGCCCGGTTTGCCTGATAAGATGACTTTTTGGTTTGGTCTCTATTCTGATACCAGATGAGGCCCACCAGAGTATCCCATACCAAGGAAAATAAGTTTTCTGAAACAATGGGAATAAATATGATTATATTTCATTTTTATCAAAACAATGAATAATGATAACTTCAGTATTAAACACCATTAACATAAGTTTAAACAGAAGGAAATTTTAAGGCACCCTATTCCACGCTAGAATCAGATACTCTTTCCTGCTTTTGAGTGTTTGGTGAAGGATCTCATGATTTGAAGAAGGCAGAAGAGTTTGGGATGAGACCCCATCTAGCAAGGGTCATCTCTGAAACTGCCTGATTATCTGGTGGGAATGCTATCTCCTTGCTAAAAGCCTGTGGTTAGATTAATGCTAGCAGTTGAAAATCTGCTCTGGTCTGATGGTGGGCAGCCAGAGAAGGAATGTGTTTTCTGTTTATCTCTTTAGTGGCAGAAATATTCATCACAGAAAGACTCCGAGCTCCCAGTTTCAGGCAGGCCTAGAAGTTGTGCAGTCTGTAGTCTGTGAATGTACACACCAGCTCAGAATGATGAGAAAGAGCCAGGCCTGTGTTCACAGCCAGTTGCCTGCATTGGTTGATGGGTCAGTCAGTTCCTTCAGCTTGATAACAGGGGTAGATCCTGCCTCATTGTTCAGAGAGGAAGTTTTACCACCCCCATTGCTTTATCTCCCAGGAATGTAGTTTGAGCTGTGTCTCCTCCTTGACAGCTTGGACCTCAGTAAATTACCAGGGTCTTGACCCAAGAGATGGAGAAGTCCTAAGCGATTTTTTTTAGTCTCCTATCTAAAAATGTGTTTACATTTCTTGAACTCTGGCTGACTGATTCATTCTCCTGGTGTTGCAAGAACTTTCTTTATGCATTAGAATTTATAAGTTTCATTTCTAAGAAGCCCAAAGTTCCTTCCAAGCCACAGTGAAGTGAACCTCATCTCAATGCAATTCTGCTGGGCTGGGTTTGTCCAGAGGATGGATCACGGCCAAGCAGCTGTGATGTGGCAAGCACAAGTCAGGCTAATGGAGGGAGTGTGATGTGGAGGGAAAAGTATTAGATGCTATGTTGGGAGATCTGGGTTCAGGTTCTGGTCTTACACTGTTTCAAGGAACAGCCTTAAGCCAATCTCATGAAGCCACTCTCTGGACCTCAGTTCCCCCAGCTGTTTTAAAAAAGGAATGTTTTAAATCTGTCCTAAAGCCATTTCAAACCAGAAGAACAGGACAGCTGAAAAACAACAGAAAACGAAAGGTTGGCCCACAAGGAATGAGTAGAGGTTTCAGGTCAAAGAGACAAAGATGCCACAGGCTCTTAAAAGTAACAAGCATGGAAATAAGTTTTTGTTGGACACTCAACCCACACTAGAGACTAAAACCCTTGTTAGTGGAGCCATGTGCTTAGCTAAATCTGTTCCCCAAACAAACATTCCTTTATAAATATTAAATTTACTTGCTTAGGGATAAAAAGAAAAGCAAAATAAATTCTATCCTTTTGCAGCATGGGGTTTGAGTCTTGGGCTCAAATCCTTACTCAAAACCTCACTAGTGGTACAACCTTAGGTAGATTAGTTTACCTTTCAAGCCTCAGCTTCCACACCTGTGGAAAGCAGCGATAACTCAACCATGGAGGAAAGCCACACAGATTAACATCATCTGCGAGGCACCTGCTTTATGGAAAGTTCCATGATCTCCCACCAGCCCTACTTTGGCCTTTGCCTTTGTTTGCTTTATGTTTCCACTTCTTTTCTTTTTCTTTTTTTTTTTTTACTTTTTTTTAGTGTTTACTTATTTTTGATAGAGAGAGAGGGAGACCCAAAATCCGAAGCAGGCTCCAGGCTCTGAGCTGTCAGCACAGAGAGCAATGCGGGGCTCGAACCCACGAACCAAGAGATAATAACCTGAGCTGAGGAAGGACACTTAACCAAATGAGCCACCCAGGCGCCCCTTTATGTTTCCACTTCTGTTGCCCCTCCACATTATGAGGGAAAAGGGAAATCTCTGATCCCTCTATCTGGAAGGTTGCAGAAGCATTTTCTTCAGTGAAGTACAATCATACAAAATTTATATTCAACAGTATCAGCAGATTTTTTTTTCATCAATATTTCCTTTTTAATTTCAGCTGTATCTGAATTTTAGTAGCACAAAGAATTTACTTTTGTTCTTTTAAAAAGCAACCAAAACAAGAAAAATAGAAATTTGAGTGTAAGTTCTCAACACTATACTTAACATTGTATTTATACTGTGCTTATAGTGGGTCCAGGTGTCGTTTAGTGAGTAAATATGAATGCCATAGGTGTATGTGTGTTTATAACCCTATATACATGAACTAGGTGTGTTTGTATATAGTATATATAAAAATTAATGAGACCTAGATCTGACAGCTTTGATCCTTTTCTGATTTTCACCATAGCAAACAATGAATCCAGAACCTATCTTCACACGAATCTTAATGAAACCTCACCTTTGACCCAAAAGCCAGAGAAGCAGGTACAGTATTGACTCTGAATGAGCATGAGACTGGGAGGCTGGACTATTGGGTTCTTGCCTCAGCTTGCTGTGTGACCCTGGGTAAGTGTCTTCACCTCTCTGGGCCTCATTTGCCTCATCAGTAAAATGAGACAAATCGACTATAAAATCACAGAGGTTCCTTGGAATGTCTTAACTCAGCTTGGACTGTTTTGTGTGGCTCTTCATGTGCCTGAATAAGTTGAACAGGCCTCTCCCTGACTTCTACAAAGCCAAAAAGGGAAGAGGGAAAACAGAAAGGCAATAGCCACTCAGACTCTGTACTAAAGGGCCCATTTTTTCCCATCCAATTCTCATTCCTAATAGGGAGGGGAAAAAAAAATAACAATCAAGAAAAAAATGTAAGGCTACTGTGAAAAAAGGAGAAGTATGTTTCATCTGGATGGGTCAGAAATGTCTATTGGTGTTTCAAGGACATACATTCATAAGTATCAGTTTGTTACTTCATTTGAAGCTTTGAGGCTGGACTGTCTTCAAATTCACTCTAGAGAGACAACTCAGGAGGAATTCCTGGAGCTATACTCAGGGTCTCAGAGAACCTGAGGCAGAAACAGCGCAGTTCCAGGGCACGCTCAGGTCTCTCGACCTGCTGGGCCACAGCCTGAGCGGACAGAGGGGTGCATGATCTCTATTTCTCCCTTATCTCCAACTTCCTGCCACAGCCTGGCTTTCTCCTCTTTCCTCACATTTATTAAAAAACAATAATAATAAAAGTAGTTTTAGTTTCATGTGTGTGCCTAGCTGGGTTCTGAGAAAGGACCTGAACTCTCACTGTTAGAACCCCGGGCCGGGTCAGGCCTCCACTGAGGTAAAACACAGCTGAGCTGACCCTTCTTGCTACTGAGGAAACACTGAACCAATGTTTGCATTTTTTTTTTTTTTACATGCCTGCTTTGAAGACAGCCTTTATGAGGGATCTAGAAGGTTTTCTTTTTTAAGACAGTCTGTAACCAAGGAAAATATACCCTGCTATATTTTGATAATTCCACAATTCCAAAGGCCTTGCAGATGCCTCACTTACCCAAAACGCACTCCAAATTCACACAGCTCCCCTGGTTGTATTTCAGGAGACTAATATCGCCAGCAATAAAACAGTGGCTCAGTCACGTCAGATGAAGCCCTAGACTGAATTATTAGCCTTGCAGTCAGAAAGAGGAACACCAGGCCGAGGGTCTTAAACCCTAATCCTGGGTTTCCCCGGAGAAGCTGTGGCAAACCAGGTTACTGAGAACCTCGTGTGCCTTTTTTGTGAAAGGAGGGCCGTTCCTCCCAACACAACCGGTTGGTTTGTTCAAGTCACAGTGGTCTTACTTCCTTTAGAAGTAGCCCCCAAGAGGAAAGCCATTCGAGGAAAAGCCTAGGGAGCCCCACCAGCCCCTAAACACAGAGAAAATGGCAGGGGGCGGGGGAGACTGAGGAAGGTGGAGGCTGCTCCCATGCCTCCCCACCCCCTTACTTCTTGAGGCTAATGGCCCTTTATTAGATTAATCACTGACTTCAATTTTAACTACTTCCTCAACCTACTCCATGTAAATGACTAATTTCATGTTTACTGTAAAGCATCTGGAAAGGATTTAGAAACAAATTTCTGCCCAGCAGATTTCAGTTACGTACCTTGATGGGCCGCTGGCAAATCCAGTGGATTCCTTGCAGGGTTGCCTTCCCACTCTGAAGCAGGCTAGGATAGCACACAAAATTGATCTTTATCAGCATCAGCAGTTTCTACTTTTCTTTCCTTCCCATTAATTCCTCACTGAATTCGCCCTCTGCCTCCCCTCACTGGGGTCTGACCTTATTAGGAGTTCAGTCACATAAAGCACTTTTACTTTTTATCATTGCGCTAGCTGTGAGGAAAGAAAGAGAGAAAGAAAAAACCCAGAGGTGGAATATATGGGCATCCCCATGTTTCCACGAGAAGTCACAGACCTAGACGTGGAAAACAGTTTCTGACGCGTGGGTGAGAGGAAAAGCCAGCCGTGACCGGGTTCGTGGATTTAGCCCCTGGGCGCGGGAGGCTGCCTCCGGGCGCCCCCTAGCGGCTGCATTTGAAGCCTCGAAGGCTCATGTGCGTCTGTTCCGTGGAACCGAGCGGGAAGGACTGGGGCTCCGGCCTCCCACACGCGGGGTGGCAAATTGCGCGACTAGGTCCTGAGCCGCCCCTTCCACAGCCGGCCAAGGATCAGGGCCTCGAGGCAAATCCACAAGTAGAAATCGGAGTAGCAACGACATCAACAACTTCCTGGGAGTTGGAGGAGAGGGTTAAGCGGAAAGAGGGGGAAGAAACGACAAGGGGGAAATGTGCAGATGAAAAGAGCAGTGAAAAAAGAAAAAGGAGACAAGCAGACATGTTTCAACTCCAAGCTCCCATTTCCTCTTTCAAATGAACGGCCTCCCCACTGTGAACAGAATCAAGTATTTATGAAGGCATTTTTTGCATATTAATGGCTGCACACGGAGCATTGCCAGTTCTGAAGTCCTAAAGGTATGATGCCCTTTTTTTAATGCAGGTCCTTCAAACTCCTCACAGAATTTGGTATTCTCCTTCACATATATTTTCCTTTCTGCCTTGTGGCTTCTCCTCGGGTCTTTCATTTGATTAAGAGAAATGAGTTTCCACTATCGTCAGCGACCGAGTACTGCTCTTACCTCGGTGGCTGACATCAATCGCGAGAGAAGCTTCTCCTCTTCCCCAGGGCCTCTCTGTATAGAGGCTGCAGGTTGGGTGAGGTGACCAGCACCTAAAAAGAGTATTAAAATTGTAAATGAAAATACCAGCAGAAACGTTAACATATCTATGCTGGAGGGGCAGAAAAAGCAAAACTGAAAAAAAGAAAAGTTTTTTAAAAATTGCGTTAACTACAACAGCATTGCTATCTATACTTGATAAAGATTACATTAAATGTTAAAAGGAAAACATTGAGAACCAGTTAGAAAAATAAGTAAAAGACATAAACAATTTATATCAAAAATAATAGCAATAGAAAACAAGTATGGAAAATATTTATCCTGAGTAGCAATTTAAATGCAGATTGAGGGAAACTGGAGGTACCATTTTATATTTGAGGTGTATGCCTCCTCTCACTTTTTTTTTAATATTTTAAAGTTTATTTATTTATTTTGAGAGAGAGAGGAGAGAGAGAATCCCAAGCAGACTCTGTGAAGCCCAACAGGGGGCTCGATCTCACCAAATGTGAGATCATGACCTGAGCCAAAATCAAGTGTCAGAAGTTTAATAGACTGATCATCCTGGTGCCCCAAAGTTTTTTTTTAAGTTTGTTTGTTTGTTTGTTTGTTTGTTTGTTTGTTTGTTTTTAAGTAATCTCTACCCCCAAAGTGGGGCTCCAACTCAACTCCAAAATCAAGAGTCACATGCTCTTCCAACTGAGCCAGCCAGGTAGTCCATCCTCCCACTTTTTTTTTTTTTTAATGGCAACACCCAGTACTATGTTTTGGTAAAACTGGTACACTTATACACTTCTGGTGAGTTGCAATTTGGTTCAATCCAGTTGTAAAGCAAAATGGCAGGCAATATAACTTGTGAAGCATGATAAAATATTGCTACTCATTTATTCAGTACTTCTGACGCCTAGGAATTTATCTTAAGGAAATAATTCAGCTGAAAATATGAGTGAAGATGTCCACTGCAGGATTATCTATAATAAGGAAAAATTGGAAACAGCCTCATAGTCCAACATCAAAGAAATGATTACATTAATTATGACATATCCCTCTCGGTGAAAGGTTTAATTCATTCATTAAAAATGATACTTGTTCATACTAGAAACTGTAATTTAATACTAACAGTTTAACACAAGGTTTCTCAACCTCCACCCCATGAACACTTTGGGCCAGATATTCTTTGTCATGGGGAGCTTTCCTATGGGTTGTAGGATGTTAAGCAGCATCCCTAGCCTTTACCCAGTGGATGCCAATAGCACAATCTCTCAGTTGTGACAATAAAAAATGTGTCCAGACCTTGCCGAAGTCCCCTGTAGGGGAAAATCACCCCTAGTTGAGAGCTATGGATTAAATTTTAAAAGTGGAAATCAATGTAATTATTAACTAGAACTGCAACCATGTAAAAAAATAGAAAATTTTCCTGGAGAAATTCAGTGCCATGCCTTTGGGAATGAGTAACAAAAGGTAGGGAGTAAAGCCTACTTCTCTGGACAGGGAGATGCAGACAGCTAATTCTCTTAGAAATCAGTGCTGGGCCCAATCTCACTTATTAGCTTCAAAAATATCTCCAAGAAGGACGCCTAGTGACATCTTCAATCTGCAAGGAAAAGACTTGCAAATAATGCATGCAAAAAATTTCTGTCATGCTAATTTGAAATTAGGGCCGTGTTGAGTTGAGGTTTTTTTAGTTTGTCTTATTTTTCACTATTATTCATTTTTCTTTCAAAATCCTCCCTGTAAGAAGGAAAAAGGAATCAAGAGGAAAGCTAGTTTTATTCACATCTGGCTTTAAATGATCTAGGAGTCACAGTAAACAACAAGTATACAGAAAGCTAAACAAGAGGCAATATCATAGTGCCATTATTTTTTAACTAACTGTTAAAATTATTTAGTTTTTACTAAATTGTTGGAGAGGGTCACCAGAATTCTTCTTCTAAGGATTTCAACCCCTTTTCACTGTTTTATCCCACTGACCCTAGACTCTGGGGGACAATGAATTTACCTCTTTTTCTGAAAAGTTTGGATCTCAAACTATGAAACTCTCTTGTCCACACAGATCTATCTATGTAAGCTTGGAGCAAGAAGGGTCCTTAGCCCAGTGGTTTATAGAGCTATCAGGGCAGAGAAGTTGTCAGTAAAGAGTATCAAAGTACAAGCTCAAACCTTAATTACATTTCCCAAGAATCATTGCATCTCTTTGTTTAAAATAAGAAAGAAACTACCTCACGAGTTTTCTCATTGTCAATTTTCTCCCTTTGTTAAGGAAAGCAAACATCCTTTCTTGCATGCTTTATCTTGGGTTTTGTTTTGTTGCTTTGTGGGGATTAGAACTTTGGTAGTGTCCTAAAAATCCTGTTAAACTGGAATTATGTCCTTTTTTCCCATTTCTCATAGCCACTTCTATTTCAACGTGTATTATCTCTTAAGTTCAGGTTTCATGAATTTACAAGAGTATGAATTCATATTTGATCTTAGGTGTCCTAAATTTACTTCTTGGGGATTTCAAAGAGTAGCCTGTAATTCTAGCACACTAAGATTTAGGTTGAATAAACCTATGTTTACCCCATCTGTTTCCTTGGTGGTTTGACAGATGGTGTTCATATCCCCTTTCAGCCTTCCTCTTGCAGGACAAAACACACACACACACACACAAACACACACACACACACAAAACCCACCTGTAGACACGCTAAGTTTTTGTACAAAAGGGTACAAAGATAACCTTTTGTTTCAATATCCTTCTGAGCCATATCCTGCTTTCTATTGAATTTTTTGGCTATTATCTAAAAGAACAAGATACAAATCTTTAAAGACAGATGCCCCCCACCCACCACTTCTGCCTTATTCATCTGTGTATCCCTTGTGTTTACCACAGTTCTTGGCACATGGTAGCTACTGGGAAAAAACTGACCATCTTTAGTTGACATTAAGGACCATGTTCTGGGTAAAAAAGCCATAATCCTCCAAATAGGATTTGAAGAATTGCACTTGTTTTATTTCCAGTGATAATGATACGGAAGTTCAGCTGACGTTTCTCTAACAACTCACACAATCGCCAGACACTTCCTGCTGTTGGTTGGCACAATTTGGTATTTCAATCTCTGGGTCATGTGCAGATTGAAGATGTCACCAGCCATCTCCTTCTTGGAGATCTTTTTGAGGCTGATAAGTAAGTTTGGGCCTAGCACTGATTTCTAAGAGAATTAGCTGTCCTCATCTCCCCACCCAGAGAAGTGGGCTTTGCTCCCTACCTTTTGTTACTCATTTCCAAACGCATGGTACAGAATTTTTCCAGGTTCCATGCTGGTCCCCTCTCCCTCTTCTTTCCCTCCTCTCCTCCTTTCTCCCTCCCTGGATTTGTAAATAGTTTTGGTTGTGAAGCTTGATTCAAAGGTTTTTTGAAGATCTAAGCAAACTTCAACTTCTGGTTCAACCTCACCCACAGGATTATTTTGTCAGCCCCAAATTCCATTGACAATTTAAGGATAATTTACTGAGAGGGGTTTGTTTTTAATTACAAAACCAGGCTTTTATTACTTGAATTTTCACTGTGACTGTCATTTATTCCAGGACATCTGTATTTATTAATCTATTGGCTGCTAGTTCCAACTAGACACATGATATGTGCCTAGTTGATTTCTTTTTCTTTTTATTATGGAAAATTTCAAACACATGCAAAAGTAGAGGGGCTAGTATAATGAACCTCCATTATATTATAAGTATCTACAGTTATCTCCCCATTATCTTGAGAGGGTCTTTTTAGATGGTAATTACAGCCAATGTTTTTGAGGTTTACTATGTGCAGGGTTTAGGATTATCTCCTTTAATCCTTACAACATCCCTATGAGATAGGTATGGGTATTATCCCCATTTTACAGATGAGGAAACAGATGTCACAACAGACAGAATCCCATTCAACATGTGACCTGCACTTGTAAAGAAGCCTGCTGGTTTGGGAATCCCACAAAGCTGCATTTAGATCCCTGCTTCTTGCATCCTGGCTGTGTGGTTTCAGGAAGGTATTTAACCTCTCAGAGGCTCAATTTCCTCATCAGTAAAGGATAAAAATATGTCCCTCATGGGGTCATGACAAGAATTAGATGAAACAACATATGGAAAGGGATTAACACAATGTTTGTCACTAAGTAATCCCATAATTTACAATAGTAATTATTATTCCATTGCCCTGCTCTCTGCTTGAAAGCCATTATAAAACAGAAGTTGGGGAGTTTATATATCTAAGGGGTCAGATGTGGAAAATGAGAAGCTTGAAAAGCAGGAATAATTTAAAGCACTGTGAGCCAGTCTACCTAACCATTTTCCCCCACCCCCCATTACACCCAACCACCAAGCCCAAATATCCCCCCAACAAAGTATCCATGCTGTCTGGATTTTGGTTCACTGCTTACAGGTCTACCTATCAGAGATTCCTTTGGGTTTCTCATATCTCATTGTGATTTTTTTTTAATTGTTTCCTGTCTTGCACCCAAGGAAGCACAGCTGAAGGCCTGGGACAGGGGGGAGGCAGAGAATTTTGGCACCAGGAGCACTGGATCCAGCAGTGCTGCCCAGGAAAACTTAGAAGTCAGAGGACAGGAGGACCCAAAGGAAAGGAAGGGGCAGGAAAGAAAGAGAAAGGAGGTTTTTGTTTCTCTTCTTCCAGTCCTCTGCCATCCCAGCACTACCAGGGCTACTTCAGCTTTTTAGTCCAGCTAAATTATGGGTTAGATCAACTTCAATGGGCCAGTGTAGAAATCAAAGCAACATGGGCATCATTTCTTTTTCTAGTGAAAATCGGCTGATTTTAAATGACCTATTACAGTGGAATCAGTTTGCAAGTTGAGATTCCCTGTCTCTCGGTTGTCTGTCAGATTGGAAAAGTCACACCAGATCCAATGTAAAAAGGAAGTCACACAGTTTGGGGTTAAAGTGTTGGGTTAGAAGCAGGTAGGGACTCATTCAGATTTCCCATTCTGCATCCCACCACCTCCCGTCTCCCAGTCGAAAATAGGATGTCATCTCTCAATCACAGGCACAGTTACAGCCTGAAGACAGCCAGACACCCCCTCACAGAAAAAGCTAGTTTCTACCTCCCCTGGGGCAAAAGAGATCACTATTTTGGCTTAAAATTTTTCTCCTCCAGCTCCTGCTAAGCCAGATAAACAATGATTCTGTTGTGTCAACAAAGCACTTAATTAAACTGAAGACAATATCAATTAGAACTGATGAATAAGATTTACTTCCAGATAGTAAAAGCCCTGGAATTAAGGTGTCCTGGGTTTCATTATTCAAATGCTCCCTGAGTGGAACATTATTCAAATGCCCCATTTTATAGGTAGGAAAACTGAGGCATAGAAAGCTTAACGAAATGACAAAAGTCAATAAATGAGTTTCTCACAAAAGCTAAGACTGGAGATTGCAGTGTTTCTCTTCCTAATCTAAGTTTGCTAGCTATGAGGCTAATTTGTTAAACACTCAGGAGGATGTCAGATCCTTTTCATAGAGTTGAGGCATAAAAAAGTAGATAGAGACCAAAATTTGTGACAGGAGGAAAAATAAGAAGGCTCTTCTCTGGTTTCCAACCAAACTGTCTCTCTACCATGCCTCCTTGCACAGCCCTCCTAAAACTGTCCACTCAGCACATCTCACCAGCAGCAAATTGCCTTTAGAACACAAAACACAGGCCAGGATGTCAAGTGGCCAAGATGAACAGGATGAACCCAAGTGACAGGCACAGGGCCACAGGGCAGACTTGTGATGAGTGGAACCACACCATGGCTTGGGGTCCTTTCTCCTCAGAAAGAGCCTATGCAGGCAAATGGGGTTTTGAATTGAGATCCTGGTGTTCCATCAGGCCTCCTAAAGACTAGAGGTCTTCTGTTTCTCCAGGCCAGGGAAACCTAGATTGAGACAAGTTCTCAGAGGAGGACCTAGGGTGGCTGGGGTGGCTGACCTTGCACAGGCAGGGTCTCCTCCCAGTTACCCTGAGTTGATAGTGTATACAAAGCCCCCGGCCCACTGAGATCCCGCCCCAGGCAGCCCAGTCATAGGGAGCCCTATAGACCTACATTTCCTTCTTAGCCCCCACTGTGTCCCCATTCCTACTGCATCCTTTTAGTTCCACAGGCTTCCATGGGCAAGAAATAATAGGGCCTGAGAAGGCCAAGTGCTGGGGAACTGGCCAGACCCTTCAGACATCAGGCAAGAGTGACCCTTTCCAGGATTTGGTCCCCACCCCCCCAGCAGGGAACATGGTGAGGGGGAAGTTCAGAATCCTAGTCCTCCTCACCCCTCCCCACCCCCAGTGACTAAATCTCTCAGATCTATTCATCCCAGCTGGGATTCAGAGTCCCCCAACCCCCAGGAAAGTGGAAGGACAGACTCTCAGCCAAGGAGGGGGGCCTGGTGGTCCAAAGGAGAGACTCGCTCTTTTCCTTTTGTTTGCTCACAGGAGGGGACAAATGCCCTGTGTGCACAGAGGTTTGATGTGACAACTTGATAGACCACATAAGGGTTTCAGCAAAGGCCTCCCGACCCTGCTCTCCATGCATTAAGATAATGATGGGGTGTGTGCCCCAGTACATTTCAGATCTTGGCTACAAAGGCCTTCCTTCCTTCTGTTTTCTTCCTCCAGCTCAGCTTGCCCACAGGTTCCCAGAGACTCTTGGCAGCTTTCTCTCAGGCAGAATGAAGTTGTGAGCTGCGTGGGAGGCAGTTAGACAGCGAGAGTGTTGCAGCCTTCTTAATGAGGGACAATAGCTCCTCTTGGAGCCATTAAGCCACAGCTACAGAGATGGGGAACCCCAATTAGAAAGGAGTGGGAGAAGTAAAGAGGAGGGTCTGAGAGACGCCTGCAGGATAGATCTATATCTTTGGGGCTCTGTGGGCCCCATGGGTAGAGATATAGCTGGCTGCGTTTAGGATCTGCTTTCCTTCTTAAGGTAAAACATTCCATTGACTACAGAGCCAACCCTGGGTGGTGACCCTTCAAAATACACAAATTGAAAGGAGGAGGTAAAATTACCAGAGAGAAGGGTTTTTCTTTAAGTTTGTGGCTCAGAGATTATAAGAGTAAGAAAGGAAATTATATTTATTTAATGGACATCCTCTGTAAGTTTTGCTACATTATGTATGTGAGCATATGGATATTTGTATTACAGCCGATAGCTCTCTTTTGTTCTGGCGTTCAACTGAATCACATTATGTTTACAGCAAGATAATAATCCTGGATTTTCCATGGCTCACTCTGTCAGAGTATAAGATTAGCTCTCGAATTCATTAACAGCCATCTCCTTTTAAATGTCAGATAACTTTTTAAATGCCAAGTACTTACGCAACACCTTCTGTGCAATTCAAATCAGCTTTACCAAATTAACTCATTAATCTTTATTGTTTCACTTACTGACGAGAAAGGCTTCCAGGTGTTTTTAGCAGAACATGAAAATATTAAGGTAGTTACAATACAATACAGGTGGGTTTTGATTTTCTGCTAAACATTGACCCTTCCACTGGTTTTGTAATCATTCCCAGCAAAGCATCCATGTAAAAGAAACATAAAAGCTTCAGGCATCTCTCCTTTCTTCTAATTCCCCCATTTTCCTTCCCTTCTATTTTTCCTTGTGTTTTCTTCCCCTTTCTACATCTTCAGATACCTTGACTCCTGTTTGCTATTTATCCTGCTGTCTTTGCTCTCAAAATAGCCCAAGAGCTGCAAGTGTCAATTATGATGGTTCTCCCACCCAGAAACAGAAGGGTGCCTTGCAGGATCAGGGATGGAGCTCAAAGGGCTGCTTAGAACAGGCCTAGAAATCAGGAATTCCACTGTCCTTTCAGAGAACCCCTACCTGGTTTTACCTCTGAATAATCAGATACAGGCTGCACTGACTGCTAAAGATAGATCCTTCCAGAGTTGGCTTCTTCTTGTCCCCCAGTTTTCTGTTCAAGTCACCCTGGAAAGGTTTTCCCTCATCACCCAAAGGCAAGTCCCACCCCTCCCCATCAACTTCCATCTTATCCCATTTCACTGTCTTCATAGACTTATCTAAAATCATCCAGCTTGAGGTTCCTGGGTGGCTCAGTTGGTTGAGCGTCCGGCTTCAGGTCAGGTCATGATCTTGTGGTTCGTGAGTTCAAGGCCCGTATCAGACTTGCTGCTGTCAGTGCACAGCCCATTTCGGATCCTTTGTCCCCCTTTCTCTGCCCTTCCCTCACTCATTGTCTCTCTCTGTCTCTCTTTCTCTCAAAAATAAAAATAATTAAAAATAATAAAAAACAAAACAAATAAAATCATCCAACTTATGTATGTGTTTGTTTGCCTGGCACATACAATATCACCAAATAAATATCATTTTAATGAATAAATGAAAAACCATCCCAACACATGGCTTTGTCACCTGATTTTAACTTTCTGACTTTTTCTCTTCTTCTCACCACCTCCCAGAATCCTCTTTATATATTCAATCTTTTCTTTCCTCCAAACCCCCAAACCCCCTTTCACTATCATTTATTTGTTAGAACAGTTGAATGTAATAAGGAAAAACAGTTCTTCACATTCCAGTGACTAGAGAGCCTTCACTGAAGACATTCCGTCAAGCTAGAATTCATGGCCCCTAATGTTAAAGAGGTGAGCCATACAGTTGGGAGAATTGTTTTATCACAAAATTTATGGTCAGATAATTTGGAGGGACTTTTCTCAAAGCCTCTCAACTGCCCACTCTTCAATCTGAGCTCCACATAAGGAGTTAAAATAAAGTGTGTGACTCTTGACTCTTGATTTCATCTCATGATCTCACGATTTGTGAGACTG
The DNA here is from genome assembly GCF_028749965.1 of Puma concolor. Classification (NCBI taxonomy): domain Eukaryota; kingdom Metazoa; phylum Chordata; class Mammalia; order Carnivora; family Felidae; genus Puma; species Puma concolor. The sequence continues at coordinate 189,499,678 of NC_141674.1, forward strand.
AGCCCTGCCCTGTCAGGCTGTGCACTGACAGCATGGAGCCTGCTTGGGATTCTCTCTCTCCCTCTCTACCCCTTCCCTGCTTGCATGCATGCACGTGTGTATGCTCTTTCTCTCTCTCAAGATGAATAAATAAATAAACATTTAAAAAGAAAGATTTATAGGTCAGATGATTTGGAGGGGCTTTTTTTTAATTTTGTTTATGTTTATTTTTGAGAGAGAGAGCATGAACGGGGGAGGGGCAGAGAGGGAGACACAGAATATGAAGCAGGCTCCAGGCTCAGAGCTGTCAGCAAAGAGCCCAACATGGGGCTCAAACTTGTGAACCACACCAACATGACCTGAGCTGAATGAAGTTGGACGCTCAACCAACTGAGCCACGCAGGTGCCCCTTGGAAGGACTTTTCTCAAAGCCTCTCAACTCCCCACTCTTCAACCTGAGCCCCACATAAGGAGTTAAAGTAATTCTAACCATTGGAACTGGCTGTGACTATGCTTTTGTCTTCTGGGCTAACACAAAACCTTCTCTGGAAGATAATGGAGAAGTTTCCCTCAAATCAGTATTGTCTGATTTCTATTATTCCACCCAGTGATTCATGCATGATTTTGGAAGCTAGAAAGCTTCAAATTTTTTGTGTGATTCTAGCTCAGACCAAATGTTTTCATTTGATCTAGAAACAGGGAGGGGCTATCTTACTCCAAGAAGCTAATCAGATATATGACTGAGATGACAAAAAATTGGATATGTAATTGTCCAGGAAAGTCTTTATCTCTAGCCATATTTCAAAACAAAGGAAATGGGTGGGGGCGTGCATCAAAATGATGGCTGCTTCTGGGGGCCCAACAGTTAATTCATCATTAATACTTTAAAGTAATATAAATGTTATAGGAGGGGGAGTTTATAAAGGCCCAGAGAGACAGACATCTGAGATTTAGTCTACTAGAAAATATGGAAATGATCAAATCCACACCCAGGGTGATCTCATGGCACACTAGTGACCCCAGCAAGTCAGCCCTAAAGAATAACAAATAACTTTCTTCTTTGTGAAGGAGGAGCCAGTGCTATGCAGAGGATAGGCCTCTGGAGATCAGCACGTACTTCCTGTTAACGATGTTCTCACTGGCTCTACCCATTGTAATTGAATTGGGCTATAACATGTAGCTTGTGCCCAATGTGATTGTTACTCTTTTGTTCAGCAAATGTGTATCAAGCATCTGTTTGTTTCCATACCCTGTGCTAGGCACTACTGTTACCTAGAAACAGCACAGTCATGTTTCTTGCCCTCATGGAGCTTGTAGTCTAGTGGGGAGGGGAGTTGGCTGCACAGCATGAGCATCATTGTGGGCAATGAGGAAAGTGCTCAGTGCTCTGGATGTCACGGAAGGTACATGGGACAAGCAAGCCAGACCGGAAGGATGAGGAGGAACCCAAAGGGAGGAATGCGTTCCCAGGAGGAGGAAGGACAGTCTACAGGAACTGACCTTGGAAAGGTCAGTATTGATGGTAGTTCTTTGCACTTGCTATTCCCACAGTGAAGTAAACAGTTCCTGCAGAGAGCCCCACAGAAACCTTCCCTGACCTTCTTCAGAGCTTTGCTCAAAAATCACTTTCTTATGGGGCCTTCCTGCTTAAAATTGCAGCCTACACTGCCATCCCAGCTACTCCTTACTCCCCTCTCTGCTTTATTCTTCTCCAAGTCACAAATCACTGGCAGACATAACTTATGTTCCACTTACTTGTTATCTCTTCCCTCTCAATGAAATCTATGTGCAGTTTTCATGGGGCTGGAGACTTGTTTGCTTCTTGCACTGCTGTATCTGCTCTACTGGGCATAGAAAAGGCACTCAATAAATATTTCTTGAATGACTGAATGAGGCAGGAGAGATAGTCCAGGGCCAGGCAAGAAGGGTCTTATAAGCTTTTTAAGTGGGTTGGCCTTCATGCTGGGGGCAAGGGCCTTTGAATGTTTTAAGCAGAGTGGTATGGTCCACTTTGCATCTTGGAAAGATCAACCAGGTTGCAGTATGGAGCATGGGCTGGAAAGCGACATCAGATCAAACTTTGTTGTGTTCTGAATCATGACATCATTTTCATGTTGTGGTAACAGGAGAGAGAGCATGGCCCGAGACATTGGAGAGGCCCTAGGCCCCTGTATTAGCCCATTCTTCCTTCCTTGTTGCTAGATTCATCCAAATCACTCCTCCTAGCACATCAAATACATTTTAAGGTTGCAAATAAACTGGAGTATTGCTGTAACTTTATCTGCAAGGTAGATTTGATAACCATTTGTGGAAGCTATATGGAGTCTGGGGCACACGGTAATTACCAGCTGCATAGCTTTGGGCTAATTACGTTAAATAACTCTCAGAGCCTGCAGTTCCTCATCTGTGAAATGGGAATACCAAGAACTGCCTCACAGGGTTGTTATGAGCATTCAATAAAATGATTACAATTCTGAAACACAGGAAGGTCCTTTTTTCCACTTTCCTATTACACTGACCCCAGGTATGAATTAATAACCAGTCTTGGATTATCCTCTATATATATATGGGTCCCCTGTGTCTTCAATGATAAAAATAGGTGTTATGACTAGTGTTCCAACGATGAAAAATTACTTTCTATAAATATTTGGGGATTTAGACTAGCTCTTGTCGCACTGTATATCATTCCTATGAAAGTTGGGCTTTCTGCTTCTCTTCACAGGGAGCCCAGCAGTCCTTGGAGGCAGCAGCTCAGAAGAGAGGAGAGCCTCAAAGTTGTATAAATAAAGGGCTGATATGTTCAAACAGAAAAGAATTTTACACGCACAAGCTGCACATCGACATGACGCCGTTCCTGAAGGTGATCTCACACTGAGAAGACGAGGAGTTTTATAGACACATACACAGGCATCCCAGTTAATACATTTCTGCATGGTACAAAAACAGCTTCAGAAGTCCCTCAGAGTTCCTGCTTTATCAGAAAGGACAGAAAATAGGCAGTTTGTAGCAGATGAAGGAAGAACAAATTAGGACGGTAATCACAGCCAGCCATCGGGGACAAATCAGTTGGGTGTCTGGTTTGGGTGGTGGGGGACAAAAAAAAAAGAGATGAGAAAGGATAACCTTGAACTACCTCATAAAACAAACAAATATAATTCATTTTATCTTGACAGTAGCTAAAATAATTGTTACTGTTTTATCACTGTAACTGAGTAGAGCTGGTATTCTGACTGGAGAAGACTTATTTTTGGTAACTATTTACAAGTCAACTGCATATCCTCTTTGGATGTCTGACCTTATTGTCTGTTCTCTGAGAGTTCATTATTCTCCTAAGCTCAGTTTCATATCTAGTTAAGGGTACTGAGAGTTGCTATGGTGGGGATGTCATTTGTCCACCTTTGCAATACTCTGTCCTGCCCCAGCATCTAACACAGTGCCTGGCACATGGAAGGTGCTCCCTAAATGCTCCATAAATTGACTGCCTTCTTATCCAACAGCCCTTTGGGCTTAGGGTTCTCTTCTTACCCATTCTTTGCCCCCCTCGGAGCTAAATGGACCAGAAATAAATGATCAGGGAGTAAAAGAAACTAATCAGGAACAAAGCAAGGCTCCATAAATTGACTGCCTTCTTATCCAACAGCCCTCTGAGCTTAGGGTTCTCTTCTTACCCATTGTTTGCCCCCCTCAGAGCTAAATGGACTGGAAATAAATGATCAGGGAGTAAAAGAAACTGATCAGGAACAAAGCAAGCCTTGGCTTAGAAGGATCTCAGATCCTTTATACTACCCTAGAGAACAATATCCCAGGCCCTTGATAGTGACGAGGAAAGACAGAAACAGAGGAGAGGAAACCAAATATATGTAGGTTCGTGATGGTGGCACTATTCAATGCTATAGACTGTCAGAGACTTCAGGGGTCATGAGGATCACCCTCATAACCTCAGCTAATCCAGAGTTCTCAGGTTACATCTTCTCTGGGCTATTCCAATCCCAGCCAGAACTGACAATGTGGGGCTTTGATGAAGAGTGATGTATTTGCCCCAAATCTGTCTCACTCTGTGGCTGGGCTCTGCTTTCCTCTGTTTCCTCTTAGATAGGCTCTTTCCCCATGTAACAAGAGGACTATTGACTTCTCTTTCTAGATCATTCTGGAACTGAATCTTATTGACCCAAGTTGGGTCACATGCCCGTGCCCAAATGAATCACTGTGGCCAGGAAATTGGAATACACTAACTGACTCAGCTTGAGGCTACAGGGACTAAAAGTGGGGAGAGGAAGAATGTTTCAAAAAAGAAAACAGGGTCCTTATAACCAAAATAAGAAAGAATGATTCTGGGCAGGAAAAAAAAATGCTACAAGTATTCAAAACAATTACTTTGATTCATTTCTTATTATATTAGTTTCTAGGGCCACCAAACAAAGTACCACAGACTGGGTAGCTTAAACAATAGAATTTATTTTCTCACAGTTCTGGAAGCCAGAAGTCTGAGATCTAGGTGTTGGCAGGATTGGTTTCTTCTGAGACCTTCCTCCTTGGTTTGTAGATGGTCATCTTTTCCCAGTGTCTTCACATGGCCCTCCTTCTGTGTGTGTGTCTGTGTCCTAATCACCTCTTCCTCTGAGGACACCAGTAATATTGGATTAGAGCCCACCCTAATGATGAATGCATCTCATTTTATGTTTTAAAAAAATTTTTAATGTTTGTTTATTTTTAAGAGAGAGAGACAGAGTGTGAGCAGGGGAGGGGCAGAGAAAGAGGGAGACACAGAATCCAAAGCAGGCTTCAGGCTCTGAGCTGTCAGCGCGGAGCCAAACATGGGGCTCGAACCCACAAACCATGACATCATGACCTGAGCCAAAGTCAGATGCTTAACCTACTGAGCCACCCAGGCATCCCTGTTTTTAAAGACCGTATCTCCAAATGCATTCACAGTCTGAGGTACTGATGATGGTGGACTTCAATATACAAATGTTGGAGGAACACAATAGAGCCCAAAACACCTACACTAATGAAACTATTCTTTTTTTCCTTAGCATCAGTTTAGTTCTCCCTTTAAGGCCTAAAGAATTCTGGTTGGTACTTTACAGGATGAGGTATCATCAGTATCATCACTATTCATTCCATCTATAGTGAGCATCTACTGCTACTCTGTGCCTGACCCTTTCTGGGCATTTGGAATACATCAGCAAACAAAACAGACCGAGATCCTTGTCCTGCCCCAGGCAACACGTATAGTATGTTCAAAGGTGATAATTACTATGGAAATGAGATAAGTATATTTAGGGAACATCTGGTAACTGCAGAATTCAGAGTATAGAATTTATAATAATTGTTTTGCGTATTTAATGTCCACAGTGCTTTTGTGGTACACTTTTTGTTCAGTAATGTTGGTACCATGTTACTGAGGGAAGGGGATGATCATCCCTAAGGTCCACTTTCTGGTCCACCCTTTTTAAGACTAACAGAAATTGTAACTCCGTCTGCTTCTACAGGGGACTTATAGGGACACACTAGGCTTTCTGACTCCCAAACTGTCCTTGCCCAAAAGAGCACACCCTTTCTTGCAAATGTTCAGTGTTAAAACTCTCCTTAGGTAGACTTCTTATTTGACATGGTAGCTAGATTCTTAGGGGTTGCCTTCTATTAGAAAAGGACAAATCTCAGGGCTTGTATAAAAAAGGATGGTGAATTCAAACAGAAAGTTCTGTCCTCAGTTTCTTGAGCTTTATAGAAACCAATTCATTCTACACATGTCATTTGTGTATTTCCTGTCAATCCACACAACATTTCATTCATTTTTCCTAGTGCCTATAGGAAGCATTGCACATTTCAGGGGATAAAGGTGGGAGATAAAAATATCGAGGCTGAAAAGGGAAATGGAAAGAGATGCAAATAATCATAATTGCTAACATTACTGAGCACTTTCTCTGTGCCAGACTCTGTTCTAAGTTTTACATGGAAGAACTCATTTAATTCACAAAACGAATCTAGGAAATAAGTAACATTATCCCATTTTACAGGTAAGAAAACTAAGGCATTGAGAGGTTAAGTAACTTCCCAAATGTCATACAGTTGGTAAATGACAGGAACCAGATAAAAGACAGCCCATCTCCAGAGCCCATGTTTTCAACCATCTGCCACAAAGCCTCACTGCAGACACCAAATGAGTGACAGTCATTTCTGTGACTGTGCTTCCTTTTTAGTAAAATGGAAATCATAATACTGGGACCTCCATACCCATCTCTCAATGGTGAGGCAAGGGTCACATGAAACAATAATTTTGAAAGAATGTTCACACCTACAAGAGATTCAACTCATAAAGGAGAAATGAACAAACATTCATTGACTCCTGCTCAGGACCAGGGCCCTCACATATTGGAAATTTATTTAATTTTCCTACCCCTTTCCTGGTGAGTGTATAGATTCCATCTGTACAGATGAGGAAATTGGGGACTGGTAAAATGAGACAATGATCAGTGACATGGCTGCCAGCAGAGAGAACTGGGATTCAAAGCCATAAAACCCACAATACGTGATGTTGATGAGGTCTATCTACTACATTCTTATGAAAATTTAATTATACATCTTTGTTTTGGCTTCAGAACCTAGGAGAGGAACAGAGATTTAATAATATATTTTAATCTTAACACAAGATACCTTATGATTTTCATAAATTGGTTTTATTTATTAAAGAAAATGTGTGGGGTCTTTTTTTAAATTTTTTTTCTTTATTTAAAAAAAAAATTTTTTTAACGTCTATTTATTTTTGAGACAGAGAGAGACAGAGCATGAACGGGGAGGGTCAGAGAGAGGGAGACACAGAATCTGAAACAGGCTCTAGGCTCTGAGCTGTCAGCACAGAGCCTGACGCAGGGCTCAAACTCACGGACCACGAGATCATGACCTGAGCTGAAGTCGGCCGCTCAACCGACTGAGCCACCCAGGCACCCCTAAATTTTTTTCTTTAAATGTTTATTGGTTTATGAGAGAAAGAGACAGAGCATGAGTGGGGGAGGGGCAGAGAGAGAGGAGACATAGAATCCAAAGCAGACTCCGGGCCCTGAACTGTCAGCACAGAGCCTGACGTTGGCCTCAAACCCACAAGACGAGATCGAGATTGTAACCTGAGCTGAAGTTAGACATTTAACTAACTGAGGCACCCAGGCGCCCCCATGTGGGATCTTTTAATGCATAAGAAAAGTTGTACTACTGCCTTGAAGTTAAAACTCTTAAAGGAGATACTGATTTTCTTCCATTATTAAGGAGGTCATTTAGATGTATGTATTGTGGTATGTTACACAGACTTTCTAAACGTATTTTCCTAAACAGGCCTTTTAAGAACTCTGTATGTATTTATTATTACTCCATTTCAAAGGTGGAGAGAGTGAGTTTCAGTGATAGGTCATGCGGCTGGCTCCTGGCCCACAGGAGCCCCACATCTGACTCCAGCATCCCATACTCCTCCAGTCCCCTGGCAGCTCCTCATGAAAGCCTGCTGTGAGCCTAGAAGTACCATGCTCAGATGGGGTGCTGTGCATGAGGGTAGTGGGCAAGACCAGAGGAAGATTCTCCAAGGAGAGATGAGAACTTCAGGTCACCTGGCCGAGCCCCTGTCAGTTGAAGCAATTGAGGCTCAGGGTTTAAGTAACTTGCATGATCTGTAAGGCATGATGTGTAGGAGTCAGGGCTTCCAGGGCAGGCAGTCCGACTCCAGGACCTGCACCCCAGCCACTCAGGCAGCTGTGTCTCATGTCTGGTTTCGGTGCTGCAGTTTGTGTTTACAAAGTGTTTGTTACTATCCCCACCCACCCACAGCCCTATAATACCATACTGCTGCCAGTGCTCTTTCTAAATACAGCTCAGTCATATCACTGGTTTGCTTGAAATTCCTTACCATGTCCCCATTGGCCTTCTGGTTAGATCCTGGCATCAAAGATGTATTTCTTTCATAAATAGAAAAATATAACAAATCAATTTTTTTTAACTCCATATTGCAACCGGCAAAACCTGGCCCCTGTCTAATTCACACTGTCCGTGCACTGCAGCCACCCCAAACTGCCCCCTGACCAGCACATGCCTCTTCCTCTGCCAGGAACTGCCCTACCTCCCTTTCTCTGCAAGACTTAGCACCATGTCCCCTGGTAAACAAACATTCCCCAGACTAATTTAGCTTCACCTTCTGAGGTCCTGCAGAAACCTGTCATAATCTGTCACAACATTTATCACACAGCATTGCAATGCTGAGGTTTTATGTCATTTCTCCACAAGCCAGCAAGCTGCTTGCGAATAGATCTTTCATCCTGGTGCCCCCAATGCCTAGCACATGACCTGGCACACAACAGACACTCAATAAATGTTCATGGGCTGAAGGAACAGATGAAGAGCAAATGACTTGGCCAGAATAACTGATCTAGGATTGAATTTTCAGTCCTTCAGCTTCTTTGGCACACTCACCAAGTGTCATTACACTTGTTTCAATGTTTCAATCATTCAGTTTAGTCATTGCACTTGTAACTCATATTAAAAATGACAGATTGTGTGGTGCCTGGGTGGCTCAGTCTGGGAAGCATCCAACTCTTCCAGATGAGGTCACAATCTCACAGCTCCTGAAATGGAGCCCCGCGTCCAGCTTTACGCTCAGTGCGAAGCCTGCTTGGGATTCTCTCTTTCCCTCTCTCTCTACCACTACCCCCACCCTACCCTGTGCTGTCTCTCTCTCTCTCTCAAAATAAATAAACTTAAAAAAAAAATGACAGGGGCACCTGGGTGTGTCAGTCGATTGGGTGTTTGACTTCAGCTCAGGTCATGATCTATGTCATGGTTCATGAGCCCCACATCAGGCTGGCTGCTGTCAGCACAGAACCCACTTCAGATCTTCTGTCCCCATTGCTCTCTGCCCCTCCCCCGCTCACACGGGCATGCGCACGTGCTCTCTCTTTCTCTCTCTCTCTCAAAAATGAATAAATGTTTAGGGAAAAAATGACAGGTTGCATTTTGTTTAGTTTTAGGTGTTGTGTGTGTGTGTGTATTTAAGTGGGCTTCACACCCAGCATGGGGGCTCAAATTCATGAGCCTGAGATCAAGTACTGGGTTGGGATCAAGAGTTGGTGCTTAACTAGCTGAGCCACCCAGGCACCCCTGTAAAGAGATTATTTTTAACAGTTGTGTAGTATTCCATTGTATGAATTACCATAATGTATTTGACTAGTCCTCAACTGGTAGGACTTTTAGGTGGTTTCAGTCTGTTGCAGTGAATAACCTTAGGTATAAGTCATTTCTCATGTGTGTTCATATATCTAAAACATGACAGGTTTTTTTTTTTATAGTTTTCTAAGCAACAGACAGAATTTCAAATTAAGACTACTTCTTGGGGCACCTGGGTGGCTATCGGTTAAGCGTACGACTTCGGCTCAGGTCATGATCTCACGGTGTGTGAGTTCAAGCCCTGCATCGGGCTTTGTGCTGACAGCTCAGAGCCTGGAGCCTGCTTCAGAAAAAAAAATGTTTTAATAAAAAAAATTAAAAAGACTATTTCTTTTTCTAATAGGGATGTGCCAGAAGGTTCTTTCAAAGTCCCTGACTCTCTCTGCCTCCATCTCCCCATCTGTAAAATGAGAAGAATATTTCTTGCCCCTGAAGGCTCATAGCTACATATTAAGACTGAAGGTTTATTCTTCTTGCCTTTGAAATTCTTCCAAAGGAGCAAGCTTGTTTCTCCCTTTTAATCCAGTTTCCTGTTAGATTAATAGGGCATGTCTTTCCGTTTATCTTTTTTCTACTCTTATAACTTAGCAGTTTACTATGACTGAGGTGGGTTTTCCTGCTGTAATTTTTCAAAAACCTTTCCATTTATTTAGGGATGATTTTTTTTTTCTTTACTGCACCAAGACCAAATCCTGTTTGTCTCCAAAATGAGAAATAACAAAAGAAAGAAAATTACTTTGCTCGCTTTAGCAGCACATATACTAAAATTGGAGCAATACAGAGAAGATTAGTGTGGCCCCTGCATGAGGATGCTATGCACATTCCTGAGCATTCAATATTTTCTTGTATACCTGAAACTAATATAACACTATGTTGACTAACTGGAATTAAAATAAAAACTTAAGGGGAGCCTGGCTGGCTCAGTTGGAAGAGCATGAGACTCTTGATCTCAGAGTCGCGAGTTTGAGCCCCATGTTGAGTATAGAAATTACGAAAAAAATAAGCTTAAAAAAATTTCTTTAGAAACTTATCATAATAAAAGCAAAAAAGGAAGGAAGGAAGAGAAAGAAAGAAAATCACTTACCTGCTCTAGCTCTTTTATGTCAGAATCTCATTGGCTACAAATGGTAAGCTAACAAGTGAAAAAAACACAGGGTAAAAAGCTATAGGGTGAGATGAGAATGTCAAACAAATTAGATTAATTGTCTCTTTCCAGAGCAGCTTGGGTGTTTGATAATTAAGTAGAAAAACTGATTGTCACTAAAGGTAGAGGAACTTTAGTCCTAGGAGAAATTTCCAGGGCTCTCCATATCCAATTCCTTCTTTGTAGCTGAAGTGAAGCTAGGGACTCAGCAGAGATCCGCGTGACAAAGACCAAGAGCTGACTTCCTCAGACACATGTGGCTTTACTTAAGTCTTTGACTCTACCTGTCACATCACTTTGGCTACCAACGAGTTTCTCTTCTAATCTCTAGAGGAGATCAGTGACTCTCAATCCTGGCTACATGTTGGAATCACCCAAGAAACTTTAAAAATGCCCTAGTTCCAGGGGCGGCTGGGTGGCTCAGTCGAGTATCCGACTTCAGCTCAGGTCATCATCTCACAGTTCATGGGGTCAAGCCCTGTGCCAGGCTCTGTGCTGACAGCTCAGAGCCTGGAGCCTGCTTCAGATTCTGTGTCTCCCTCTCTCTCTGCCCCTTCCCTGCTCATGTTCTGTCTCTCTCTGTCTCTCAAAAATAAATGTTTAAAAAAAAAAATTTTAAATACCCTAGTTCCAGAAAGTCTGATTTTATTGTTTGGGGGTAAATATTAGATATCATACCTTTTAAATAATTCTAACTCATAGCCAGGGTTGCGAACCACTATTATGGAAATTTCTAGATGGTGGATTGCAAGCAATTTGTATGACTGAGAGAAAGAAGGAAGAGGGGATTCAATGTGATAAGAAACCTAATCCGTGGCAACCTTGGAAACTCCACAAAAGGCCAATCTGACCCTTTTGCTTCCTTGCATTACACCTTCAGTACTTTCCATTTGTTCGAGATAAGACCAAAGCCCTTAATCTGCCTTCAAGTCTTTGGGAGTCTGATTCAACCCACCCTTCCTATTCTTTCTGCCTCTGCTCTCATCACATCAGTCATCCATCAAGTCCCTGGAGGTACCTTGCTTCCTTCTCCAGTTGGTCTGTGCCTGTGGCATTCTTCTCCCCACCCCCTCCCCCCAGTTAACGCCAGGCATGGAACACTGTACATGTGGATGGGACAAGCCTCCCACAAGAGAAATACAACTAAGACCCCCATAATGCTCAACAGTGCAGCTAAGCCCACCTGGCTCTTTAGGGCTATTCACACTGGTACTAGACTTCTTGGACACTGAAGTTAAAATAAGTTGACAAAGAAGGAGAAGAACTGGATTTCCAAAGGGCATAGACAATAGGAGTGTTTGCCTTTATTTTGTCTTATGTACTTTTTTTTTGTTGTGTATTAACCTAATAGGAAAATGGAGATGAAATGGACTATCATGAAGAACCAGGAGGACCCCTCAGAGAAAATCATCAAGACACCCAAGGTAGAGACAGCCAGGTTGGGTTTTAAATCTTATCACAACAATCATCTGATGAGGTTTGCATTGGTTCAAAGATGTTAATGGGGAATGACCCTTCCATTTCCTCTCAGCCTGGAAGTCAGAAAACAGACCAATGTGCTGAGTTCAGACTCTGATTGTTCTTACTTAATGCATCACAAACCAACTGATGACGATAACATGCTTTTATATTTTTGGACTTACTGAAAGGTTTCTTTCCTGCCAGAGGCCACAGATTGATGGAAGAGAGTGGAGACTCTGGGGTATCACAAAAAGGTCACATAGGCACTTCCACTTTTCTGTTCCTCCTGCCCACAGGGGCATTGGATATGCAGGTGCAGGAGCTGAGGCTCCCTGGCTAGAGGGTTAATATTCCAACGATGATGGGGGGCAGTATCTTTAGAGACACAGACCCTGCTGCCCACCGCCCTGGGTGGTCAGGCTGTTTGAGTGCGGCTTCCTCCAAAAATGATGCTGCATTTAATAATGATGATTCTAGGAAACATTGGGCCCAGAACTGGGCTTTTTGGCATAGTTCATATTCCCAGACCCTGAGCTAGACTCTAATCTCTTCCCTGGGGGTACCTGTGCATGCTGTGTGATACTGCAGTTGGGTAGGCCCAGGTACCAGAACTGTTCTTTATCCTCACTGCATCTTGCAGGAATGGAAATAGATAGGTGAGAGATACTTGTGTTCTCAAGGAGTGGATGCAGTGCCAGCCAGAAAGAATTGCTTATTGTTTGCTGTACAAAGTCATCCAGCAGAGAGAGCAAATAGGGGCCTGTGCTCTGCCCCCTAAGCCATGCACCTCAGGACTGGGGGTATCCATGCAGAAGGGGCTCCTTTCCCCCTTCTACCGGCCCTTCTACTGGGGTGCCTTTCTTGAATTCACATAAGGTGCTCTATATAGGCTAGCAACAGCAGCTCTGTTCAGCTGAGTGGAGAATGTGGGCTCTGCAGTTGGACTACTGCCTTAACCCCTCTGTGCCTCAGTGTCCTTAACTGAGGCTGAAAACAGTATTCCCCTCCTAAGGTTGCATGAGAAATAAATGAAGTAATTCATATACAGTAACCCTTTAACGAATATTGTATTATTTTTTTTTTAAGTTTATTTATTTTGAGAGAGAGAAAGAGTCAGAAAGGGGCAGAGAGAGGGGGAGAGAGAGAGACTTCCAAGCAGGTTCTGCACTGTCAGTAGAGAGCTCAATGTGGGGCTTGAGCTCACGAACCTGAGATCATGACCTAAGCTGAAATCAAGAGTCAACCACTTAACCAACCGAGCCACCCAGGCACCCTAATACTGTATTATTTTTGAGTTGGATATCATAATGATTAAATGTCTACCCTCTCAGGGTCACAGTTTTCCAACCTTGAAATGACACCATGACTCTTCCTATTTCCTCTAGACCCCATGAGATGAGGAGACCATGAGAGCTCACTAGAAATAAAAGTGCAAAGTCATGGATTTGGAATTTCACCTTAAATTTGATATTTTTCTGTTTACATATTTTACTGTTTCTTTCATTTGATATTCTAAACAAAAATAATTTTATACTCATTTAAAAAGATTTCACTGCTGGGTACGTGGGTGGCCCAGTTGGTTAAGTATCTGACTTCAGCTCAGGTCATGATCTTCAGCTCAGGTTCATGAGTTTGAGCCCTGCTTCGGGTGAGCAAGAGCCCTGCTTCAGGTGAGCCCTGCCTCACTCCCTCTCCCCTCTCTCTCTTGCTGTCCCTGGCTCACTTGTGCCCTTTCCGTCTCAAAATAGAATAATAAAATAAAAGATTTCACTGTTTCTACATATCAGACAATAAAATATTATGGTAGCCCAATCTCTGGGTTTGGTCAAGCTTTTAAGCAGAGTTCTTGCTAAAATAAGTCTCCTGCCCCCTCCATTTTCAAAGCTGAGTGACAGTAACCAGGGAAACAATGCTCCAGTCTTCAGACCTTCCATATCATAAGTCACATATGCAGAATGTGAACACTGACAAGGCTCCAAGTGCAATGGGGGTTTTAGGCAGTGCAGAACATGGCCAAATCTAAGCAATGACCACGTCAGTTGAAACAGTTTTCCTTTCTCATGACAGAGGAACAGGCTTCGGCTGAGTTCCACAAAGGTTATCCAGACAGTCTTTAATGCAGTGAAATATCACTGCAGAAAATTAAAGAAGGCATTTGCCTGTCCTGAATGATAAATGCTAATGTTTAAAAAAAGATTTCAAATCTTTGTAGGAAGAAAAGAGAGCTTGCCAAGGAATTTTTTTTAACTATTTAAGGATCGATTTTCCCCATATAGGCCTTACATCTAATTGCCAAGATTTTATTCTCTACTACTCTAAATTAAGTAGTGATCTTCATGTTTAAATTATGAGCAGTGAGCCAGTGCCATATCTACCAAGAATACCTTGCATCTTACACTTGGTGAAATCACTGCATGCAAGTTTTCACCAGACAAATCAAATTGGCAACCTCCAAATCAAATCGGGTTTGGAAAATTGCTCATGTTAAATACAAAACTTTCCTTTCCACCTCTTTTCCCCAACCCCTCAGTCCAAAAAAAGAATAAAATTTCAAGTCTTATTTATTTCCTAGGCCAGTTGTTCTCAAACTTTAGTGTGCATCAGAACCCCCTGAAAGTCTGGTTAAAATAAATTTGGGGTCCTTCCCCTAGAGTTTCTAACTAGATCTGGGTTGAAGTCATCTGTAAAATGGAGGTGCCAATACTACTTACCTCATGAGGTGGCTGTGAGATAAAGGAGTTAATACATGTAATGTGCTTATGAGAGTGCCTAGCACAGAGGAAGTGCTCACTATGGGTTAGCTATCAGTCTATTTCTTAAAAACCTTAATTTAGTAGCTGTAAGTCTTGTCTCCTTGTCAGGAGAGACTTGTTCTAAGTTGATAACATGATGATTACTTTCTAGGTCAATCTCAGTGATGGGGGCTTGAACTTGGCAAGACTGGTTGAGTCCGTTGTGTAAGTCCTTCTTTTACTTAAGTCCACATGTGGACAGCAGACCCAGTCTGAACAAAGCAGCCTTGCCAGCCTCTGCCTTCTGTGAAAGGCTATGTGCAATAGTGATGTAACCCCTTACAATGTGGCAGAATTTGAGATACTCTTAGAAAGAGTGAGAGATTTGAGGAGCCCTGCATGAGATACAGGGGGGTCCCTAATGAGTAGCCTGAAACAATGGGGGGAAAAGACAAAAGGCAGGTCTTACAGAAACCCTTAGAAACCAGTGAGCCATTTCTATTCTACTAGGGAAAAAGAGGCCCAGAGCATTATTGCTTTATTGAAGAGATGGGTATGCAGTACTTAGGATATTGATGCAACTGTTCTAACAAAGAACAAGATAAAGTGACTTCAAATAAGATGGAAGGTTTATTTCTCTCTCTCGGAAAAGTCCAAGCTGGCAGACAAGAGGTAGGACAGCCCTGCCCCAGGTTCCTTCTCTCTGCCATCCCCTTTGCCATTACCCTTCTCTACATCTTAAAGCTGGCTCAGCATCTCCTCATCCTGAGGACAGGAGAGAAAACATCAGTGTTGGGCCCACAGCTGCCTTGTAGGAGCATAAATCCCATTGGTCCACTTAGCTGTAGGGAGGTTTGAAGGCCTTTCCTCGGGGGCAGTTCCTGGCTCCAGGAATAAACAGCTCCAGAAGGAGCAGATATAATGACTGCCCAACTTGTGCAATGAACTAAGGAGTAGCCAGTGTTGCAAAAAATTTCCCTTAAAGCTGTGGGAAAAATAGATCAGAAGTGTGTGCCCAGAAGTTGAGACAGTGCCCCTGCCCCAGAATCTACAACCTGGAAAGTGGCACCCCTGTACAGGGCTGCCACCTGAGGTCAGTCAAGACCCCTTGCTCCCCGATTTGCTCTATATGAAGCCTACACAGTCACTGCACACTGCCAGTACTGGGTTCAGAATTATCTGCTAGTTCCTAGCAGCCTAGATGACCTCCACACTCTGTTACTGCTTTATCTTTCCTTCTGAAAAGTATTTCAAAGCCCTCCTCCATGTCGAGCAGTTGTACATCCTTAAGAATGTTTCTAGCTCAGGGCACCTGGGTGGCTCAGTCAGTTGAGTGTCGACTTCGGCTCAGGTCATGATCTCATGGTTTGTGGGTTCAAGCCCCATGTCAGGCTCTGTGCTGACAGCTCAGAGCCGGGAGCCTGCTTCAGATTCTGTGTGTCCCTCTCTCTGTGCCTCTCCCCCACTTGTGCTCTGTCTCTCTCTCTCTCTCTCAAAAATAAATAAAATGTGGGGCGCCTGGGTGGCGCAGTCGGTTAAGCGTCCGACTTCAGCCAGGTCACGATCTCGCGGTCCGTGAGTTCGAGCCCCGCGTCAGGCTCTGGGCTGATGGCTCGGAGCCTGGAGCCTGTTTCCGATTCTGTGTCTCCCTCTCTCTCTGCCCCTCCCCCGTTCATGCTCTGTCTCTCTCTGTCCCAAAAATAAAAATAAAAACGTTGAAAAAATAAATAAATAAATAAATAAATAAATAAATAAATAAATAAATAAAATGTAAAAAAAAAAAAGAATGTTTCTGGCTCACTCCACTTAACCCAAAATAGAAACCCCAGGGAAGTCCCCAAAATCCCAGAACACAGCTGTTGCCCCTTGATCCTGAAAATTCTCTTCACCTTCCAGGAAGTAAAATTTATTTCTAACTTGAGACCCAAATTCATCAAGACCAAAAAGCAGTTGAACCTACAGATAAAGACAACATAAGAAAGGCAATTTATAGACCAATCTCACTTATGATCCAAGATGCAAGACTCCTAAATAAAATATAGCCAATCAAATCATTAAGCTTACGTTTAAATATGTAATATTTTATATAAATAATACAAATATACATATAGTGTGTGTGTGTGTGTGTGTGTGTGTGTGTGTGTGTGTGTATACATATACCATGACTGAATTTGGTTTATCCCAGGAATTCAAAGATGGTCTAACATGTGAGAGTCTGTTTATGTAATTCACGTCAAGAGGTTAAAGGAGAAAAACCTTAG
This sequence comes from Puma concolor, assembly GCF_028749965.1. NCBI lineage: Eukaryota > Metazoa > Chordata > Mammalia > Carnivora > Felidae > Puma > Puma concolor. The sequence goes on from NC_141674.1 coordinate 189,516,459, forward strand.
GGTCATCCCAATAGACACAAAATGAAAAATAACTTTATGATATCCACCCATTCATAATTTAAAATTATCAAACTGGGAACAGAGGAAGACTTCCTGATTTTAATAAAGAGTGTCTATCAAAAATCTGAAGCACGCATCACACTTTAATGGTAGAACTTTAAAAGCATCCTCTTTAGAGAAAGAACTAGGATAAGGACGCCCTCTGTCATTGCTTCTATTTCAACATTGTAGTAGCACAGTAGGGAAACCAAAAGAAAGGAAAAGGAAAAGGACAGAAAGGAGGAAATGACACTGTCATTATTCCCAGACAATAGCATTATATGGAAAATCCAAGGGCCTCTACAGACAAGCTATTAAAAGACAAAAAGTCAGCAAGATTACTAAATATAGATCAAAACATAAAAATCAATTGTGGAAAAAAGAAAGTGTCAAAACATAAATTACAATTTATAATGCAATTGTAAGATAATTGTTATTATGAAAACTCCCAAACATACACAAAAATCAGCATAGGAATTCCACATATCCATATCCTGGCCGATATTGTTCACCCACATCCCTAACTCCTTCCTCCCTCTCTTCCATATTATTTTGAAACAAATTTTCCAGCCTCATGTCATTTTATGTATACACACTTGAGTATCTATCTCTAAAAAACAAGAAAAGACACTTTGGGGGCACTTGGGTAGCTCAGTCAGTTGAACATCTGACTGAATTTTGGCTCAGCTCATGATCTCATGGTTCATGAGTTAGAACTCCATGTGGGGCTCTGTGCTCACTGCTTGGAGCCTGCTTGGGATTCTCTCTCTCCCTCTCTCTCTGCTCCTCCTCTGCTCATACTCTCTTTCTCTCAAAATAAATAAATACCCTTAAAAAAAAGACACTTTTGACATAACTGTAATACTACTATTGCACCTAAAAATTAGAACTATTCTTTAATATAATTGAATATTCAGTTTTTTTAATGCTGTAACTGTCTCCCAATTATTATAATTGTTTCAGAGTTTGTTTGTGATTGGTTGGTGTGGCCTTCAAGTCTCCTTTAATTTATTGGCTCCCTTTCATTTCTTTTCTTAACTCTCTTAGTTTATTTTTAGGAAATTGAGTCACTTGCCCTATAGAGTTTCCCACAATCTAGATTTTGCTGATTGCTTCCTCATGGTGTAGTTTTACGTGCTTCTCTGTCTTCTATACTCCCTGTAAGTTAGTACTTGGATCTAGAGATTGATCAGATTCAGGTTTGGTTTTTCCTTTTGGAAGACCATTTTGTGGAGGGCATTGAGCTCTCCCATCAGGAGACATCGTGTCACCTCATGGTGCTCGTAGCTTCAGATCCATTCATTCATTACAAGCTGCAAAATAGTGATATTGAAATTCTATCATTCTTTTTCCACTTATTACTTGGAAAACTCCTACCAAAAAAACCCAAAACAACTTTTCCTCTTCTATTAGTTATCCACTGGTACAGTTTATACAGGAAGGTAGGATAAATGTAATTTTTAAATATATATCTATATAGATAGAGGTACATATATCCTACAAATAAATGTAAAAAAAGATATGTGAGAATTTCTTGAAGAAATTACAAAATCTTGTTAAATTAAATAAAAATAGACTGAAATAAATATAACATTCTATATAATGTTGTATGTAATGTTTATAAACAGGAAGGTTGAAAATTCTCCCTAACTTAATCTATAAATTCAATGCAGTTACAATTTTTTTTTAATCCCCAATCAGGTTTTGGTGGAACATGATAAGTTGATCCCAAAATTCATAAAGGGACCCAAAATAACCAATAGAATTTTGAAGAAAAACAAAGAGGCCAAATACTAAAATATCAAAAATATTAAATATCAAAAATCACTTTAAGGCCATATGATATTGGCTTAGGGACAGACAGAATAGAGAATCCAGAAATAAATGCACCCATATATGGAAACAACATATGGCAAAAGTGTAAAGAATGAGCTATTTCTCAGTATATAACTTTGAGATAAATGGTTATCCAATTTTTAAATCTTTATCTCACATTATCAGGTGTGTTTCTTGAAAAAGCAAAAAAAAATTTTTTTAATATTTTCTTTTTAAGTTATCTCTATACCCAACTTGGGGCCTGAACTCACAACCCCAAGATCAAGAGTCTCATGCTCTTCTGGGGCGCCTGGGTGGCGCAGTCAGTTAAGCGTCCGACTTCAGCCAGGTCACGATCTCGCGGTCCGTGAGTTCGAGCCCCGCGTCGGGCTCTGGGCTGATGGCTCGGAGCCTGGAGCCTGTTTCCGATTCTGTGTCTCCCTCTCTCTCTGCCCCTCGCCCGTTCATGCTCTGTCTCTCTCTGTCCCAAAAATAAATAAACGTTGAAAAAATAAAAAATAAAAAAATAAAAAAATAAAAAAGAGTCTCATGCTCTTCTGACTTAACCAGCCAGGCTTTTTTCTGAAAAAGTAAAAATTTTAAACTTTTTAGAAGAAATATAGAAGAATATCTTTATGAATTTGAAAAAGGAAAAAATTTCCTACCCCCGAATCAAAACATAAACCATAAAGAAAATTACTGACAAGTCAGGTTATATTAAAATTTAAAGTTTTTGACAAGACAGCAAAAACAAAGTTAAAAGACAAATACAGGGGTGCCTGGCTGGCTTAATTGGCAGAGCAAGCAACTCTTGCTCTTGGGGTTGTAAGTTTGAGCCCCATGTTTGGTATAGAGATTATTTTTAAAAAATAATAAAATCTTTTGGGGCACCTGGGTGGCTCAATCAGTTATGCGTCCAACTTCGGCTCAGGTCATGATCTCATAGTTCATGGGTTCAAGCCCCACATCAGGCTCTGTGCTGACAGCTCAGAGCCTGGAGCCTCCTTCAGATTCTGTGTCCCCCCCTTTCTCTCTCTGCCCCACCCCTCTTGTGCTCTGTCTCTCTCTATCTTTCAAAAATGAATAAACATTTAAAAATAACATAAAATAATAATAATAATTTTTAAAAATCTTTAAAAAAGAAAAAAAAGACAAATCACAGACTATAAGACAATATCTTATAGCACATAAAACCAATAAAATATTGGTATCCAAAATGTGGCAAGAACCGCTACAAATAGAGAAGGAAAAGATCAACCCAATGAAAATGGCTGAGATATGAATAGGCAATTAACAGATGAGGAAGCCTAAATAAATGGTCATGTGAAGAAGTCAACTTGCTGCTAATCAGGAAAATTGAAATTACAACAAAAAGAGATATCATTTCAGGTATATATCAGATTAACAAAAATTTAAAAGTCTGCAAACACCCATTTTTGATGAGGATACAGAGTTTTAGAAATTCAGAGCAATTTGGAAATATCCAATAAATTGAAGATACACATACCCTGCAACTCAACAATTTTATTCCCATGTATACCTCAGAGAAACTCTTTTATGTATGAAAAGTGACTCACTCAAGAAGGTTCATTACAGCATTGTAATCACAAAAAGTTGGAAATAATCAAAACAGCCATCGGCAACAAAATGGATAACTAAATTGTGGTATTTTTATACAATGGAATAGTGTCAATAACTTAAAATAAATGAATGGAAACTACATGTATCATCATGAATTAATCACTAAAATGTTAAGCAAAATAAGTTGTAAAATATATAATGATTTAATGTATAAAATAGTATATGTTTTTTTTTAAGTTTTATTTATTTTGAGAGAGAGAGAGCACAAGTGGGGTAGGGGCAGAGAGAGAGGGAGAGAGAGAATCTCAAGCAGGTTCCGAGCTGCCAGCACAGAAGCTGATATGGGGCGCATACCCATGAAGCTGTGAGATCCTGACCTGAGCCAAAACCCAGAGTCAGACATTTAACTGACTGAGCTACCCAGGTGCCCCTGTTATTTATAAGTGTATTTATATGTGGCAAAGATATAAACATATGCCTGAGGACACTGTAGGAAAAGAAAAACTTTTCCTTGACCCTCTTAGGGTCTCCTGGCTGGGGCTAAAAAATTAAACTGACACAGATTTAAGAGGAGAAAAGCACACAAATTTATTTAATATAAATTTTATGTGATATAGGAGACTTCATAAGGAAATGGGGACCCAAAGAAATGGTTAAGCCTGAGTGTGTGTGTGTTTGTTTTGTTTTTTTAAAGATTTTTTAATTTTTAAGTTATCTCCACACCCAACATGGGGCTTGAACTCACAACCCCAAGATCAAGAGTTGCATGTTCCACAGACTGAGCCAACAGGCACCCCAAGCCTGAGTGTTTTTATACGAGGTTTGATGAAGAGTGGAAAGTTGTGGGATAATGTGATATTACTTAAAGGGAATGGGCTAAGGAAGGATAATAATTTGGGAGAAACTGAGCAAGGCCTGTTTGTTTGGATTCCTCTTGAAGTTTCTCCATCTTCAGAGATAAGGATGCCTCTTTCCTCTAGGTGGCACTTCTGGTGGGCACCTCTCAAATGAGGCTCTTAGAAGGGGGTGCTTCAGGGGGAGAAGGGGGTGGTGGTCAGAGAATCCTTCCTTCACCTGCCATTTTTCAAATTCCTTCAGCTTGAAATATTTAATATGTGAAGGTGCCATATTTGGAGTAGTGTGTTCAATGGACAAATACCAAATTTAAGAAAACGGTTACCACTGGGAGAGAGTGACAGAAATGAGATCAAATGTTATACAATGAAGTCTTGGACTGTATCTGAAATGTTTTATTTCTTTAGAAAAAAATGTGAATCAGATATGGCAAAATGTTAAGATTTCACAAAGCTAGGTGGTACTCATATATAGTATTTTTTCTATACTCTGCATTCTTAAAATATTTTACAGATTTTTTTAAAGCAGTTAAAAGTTGTAAATTATTATTCAAAGCACTGGCTTAGTTTATCCCAATATTTCCTAAATACCAGATTATTTTATTGGGGAGTGAGGGGAGCTCGTTTCTATGATCCACCTCCCAGAATTTTCAATTCTCATCAATACGGTGAAATTACACTAATGTAAAATCTCAGCTTTTGGTCAATACAAATGCGCCCTCTGCTGGTCCTGTAGTGCCCTGTCCCAGAGTTCAAAACAGCTATAATGAGCCATGAATGTCCAGTGAAACAGCTTTTACAGCCATGTTAGGGAATGAAACTCCCACAGAATTTCTCTTATCACGAAGATACTTAAATCACCTCCAACTCTCTGTAACATTACATATGATCCAAAACAAAATAAATTCTAAGTAACCACCCCAATCAACCTTCCCAGCTTCCCCAACCACCCCGTACATTAACAATTTTGTCCCCACTGCTATTTCTGGAGGTTGATGGAAATGCTATCCTTAAAGTTTGGGAATGGCAGAAGAAAACCCAAGCTACAAAGGCGCTCTGGGCTGAGAAGGAGTGGGGGTGTCATGGACAACTTTGAATGCTGAAAAATGGATTAACTATCATATTAAGGAGATGATTGATGGTAGGATGACAGGTGAATTTTTTCTTTTCCAATCTTTCTTTAAAGTTATAACCCCTTTAAATAAAGAAAAATGAGGAAAAATAAATGAATTCATGCAGGAATCTACTGCTCAAAGAGAAATAGGGATTGAATATTAGAGTCTACCTTTTGAAAAGTTTTTATTTTGTGTTAATATCCATCTTCCCCAATAAAATTTAAGCTCCCTGAGACCCGGGGCAGGTAGGGGGGTGTCCGTCCAACTCCCCACTCTATTTCCAGCATCTAACACAATTCCCAGCATGTGGTCAGTATTTAATAAGCATGTGATAAATGAAGAAATAGATGACCATTTTTCTCAGAGTGTTAAATCAGTACAAATTTTGGGGGGAATGATTTGGCAGTCAACATTGTGCCTTAAAGACTGTATATCCTTTAATAATCATAGATGTGAACAAAGAGTAGGTCTTTTAATAATCAAAAACATTCCTTTCAATGAAATGTTATGCAAAGTTCTTTATAATTATAAAAACTTTGAAACAATCTGAATTACAAGTTACATGTCTGATTAAGGTATGGTACATCTGTACAATGAAATGCTATGCTGTTTATTATGATAATTTTTAAGAATATTTAACTATATGGGAAATTCTAATAACATAAAAGTAAATTAAAATTATACATATATTTAATTCTATTAAAATGAATGTATATGTAGATGGATTAATTTTTTTTAATGTTTATTTATTCTTGAGATAGAGAGAGACACAGAATGTGAGCAGGGGAGGGGCAGAGAGAGAGGGAAACAAAGAATCTGAAGCCAGCTCCAGGCTCCAAGCTGTCAGCACAGAGCCCAATGCAGAGCTTGAACCCACAAACCGTGAGATCACAACCTGAGCCAAAGTCAGCCGCCCAACTGACTGAGCCACCCAGGCACCCCAGATAGATAGATTATATATGCATGAAAGTATATACACCAAATATTTGCATTAATTGTATGTGTGTAGAGTGATCATGGGTGAGGTGTTTTGGTTTTTGTTTGTTTTTACCAAGTGCCAGCACTGTTTAGGCACTTCATTTGTATTAATATTTTTCTTGAGTTTTTTTTAAGCAGATTTATTGAGGGATAATTGATATATGATAAATTATACTTATTTAAATTTTATGATTAGATAAGTTTTTTAAAGTGTTAAATAATACTTTTTTTTTCCTGTAAAGATTTTAATGCAGTCAACTTTCCTTTTTCTTAGGCTTTAATGATGTGTAATTATTTGGTAGGGTATAAAATTATTCAGCCAATAAATTTTCTTTCATTGAAATACTAAACATTGCTATGATTTGGGGGTGGTTCCTAGTTTTATTGAGGTATAATTGACAAATAGCATTGTATTAGTTTAAGGTGTACAACATGATTTATCTGTATGTTGCAAAATGATTACCACAGTAACTTCAATTAACATCCATCACCACACACAGTTACAATTGTTTTTTCTTATGATGAGAACTTTTAAGATCCACTAGGTAAGTTTTGATATATGTATATACCCATGAAACCATCATCATAGTCCAGATAAAACATTCATCTTTCCCAAACGTTTCCTCATGCCTCCTCCAACTCCAGCCTCCCTTGTCCCCAGCCTCCCAGTGTCCCCCATTGATATGCTTTCTGTCACTATAGATTAATTTGCATTTTTAGAATTTTCTATAAATGAAGTCATACTATATATACCCTTTTTTGGGTCTGGTTTCTTTCATTCCATGTAATTCTTTTGAGATTCATCCATAGTGCTGAGTGTATTAATGCTTCATTTCTACTTACTGCTAAGTAATATTGCTTTGTATGTATACACCAGTTTGCTTATCCATTCACCTGTTGATGAACATTTGGGCTGTTTCAAGTTTTTGACTATTACCAATAAAGCTGCTATGAACATTTGTGTACAAGTCCTTATATGGACATATGCTTTCATTCCTCTTTTAAGTTTGCTTATTTAAATAAATAACCTCTACACCAATCATGGGGCTCAAACTCACAACCCCGAGATCAAGAGTCACATACTCTTCCAACTGAGCCAGCCAGGAGCCCCTCATTCCTCGTGAGTAGGATACCCAGGAGTGTAATGGTTGGATGATATGATATATATAACATTTAATTTTTTAAGAAACTGGCAAACTAGGGTACCTTGGTGGCTCAGTAGGCTAAGTGCCCAACTCCTGATTTTTGGTTCAGGTTATGATCTCATGGCTCGTGGGATTGAGCCCCATGTCGGGCTCTGTGCTGGCAGTACAGAACCTGCTTGGGATTCTCTCTCTCCCTCTAACTCTTTCCCCCTCCCCCAGTCACTCTCTCTTTCAAAATAAATAAATAAACATTAAAAAGAAAAAAGAAACTGCCAAACTACTTTCCTAAGTCACTGTTCCATCTTACATTCCAACTAGCAGTAAATGAGAGTTCTAGTTCCTTTGCCTCTTTGTCAATACTAAGTATAGTCAATCATTTTAATCATTCTAATAATTATGTGTTGACTGTGAGTTATTTTTTCTTCCTTGTGCTTCTGTTTTTCAAATTTTCTGCAATGAAATTATCTTTCATAATAAAAATATTGTTTAAAGTGAAATAAAAGGTAGCCTAGTCCAATATGAAGTCTTAGTCTGAGGACTCTTCTCATTTTAAAGGAGTTACCCAGGGGCGCCTAGGTGGCTCAGTCGATTGAGTGTCTGACTCTTGATTTAGGCTCAGGTCATGATCCCAGGGTCATGAGCTTGAGCCCAGTGTCAAGCTCCATGCTGAACATGGAGCCTGCTTGGGATTCTCTCTCTCTCTCTCTCTCTCTCTCTCTCTCGCCCCCCCCCCCTCAAAATAAAAAATAAAGAGCTACCCAGTTTGGTCTTGAGAGAGTCCAGCAAAGAGTGATAGCTGTGTAGCCTGAGTAAGCCTTCCTTATAGGGTAACATTTGTTTTTCATTTTTTATTTTAATTAAAATTTTTTAAATTGAGAGAAAATAGATATGTAGCATTATATTAGTTTCAGGTATACAACATAATAATTTGATATTTGTATACATCACGAAGTGATCACCACAATAAGTCTAGTTATCAACAGTCATCATACAGTTACAAAAAAATTTTTTCCTTGTGATGAGAACTTTTAAGATTTACTCTTTGCAACTTTCAAATGTGCTAAATATTATTGACTATAGTCACCATGCTTTACATTATATCCCCATGACTTATTTATATTGTATATCTAAGGTTTTTTTAAGTTTATTTATTTTGAGAGAGAGAGACAAAGATAGAGAGAGAGCAAGCAGGGGAAGGCAGAGAGAGGGAATGAGAGAGAATCCCAAGTAGGCTCTACACTGTCAACATGTAGAGCTCAACACAGGGCTTGAACCCATGAACCATATCATGACCTGAGCCAAAATCTGGAGTCCTGATGCTCAAATGACTGAGCCACCCAAGCGCCCCTATATATAGAAGTTTTTACTGCTTGATCCCCTTCACCTATTTCTCTCAGTTCCCAACCCTCTTCCCTGCTGGCAACCACGAATCTGTTCCCTGTATCTATGAGTTTTGTTTTGTTTGTTCGTTTAGTTTTTTTTTTAGATTCCACATATAAATGAAATCAGGCAGTATCTGTTTTTCTCTGACTTATTTCATTTAGCATAATACCCTCAAGGCCCATCCGTGTAGTTGCAAATGGTAGAATTTCCTTCTTTTTTATGGCTTTTTTTGTATATATACCACATCTTCTTTATCCATTCATCCATCAATGGACACTTAGGTCGTTTCCATATTTGGCTATTGTAAATAAGGTTGCAATGAATGTAGGGCATATATCTTTTTGAATTAGTGTTTTCATTTTCTTTGGATAAATACTCAGAAGTTAAGTTGTATGTAGTTGAAGAAGCTACATACTGTTTCCCATAGAAGCTGCACTAATTTACATTCCTACCAACAGAGCACAAGGTTCCTCTTTCCCCACATCCTTGTCAGTACTTATTTCTTGTCTTTTTGATACTAACCATTCTAACAGGTAGGAGGTGATATCTCACTGAATAGCATTTCCCTCATAATTAGTGATGTTGAACATCTTTTCATGTGCCTGTTAGCCATCTGTATGTCTTCTTTGGAAAATGTCTGTTTAGATTATCTGCCTATTTTTTAATTGGATTGTTTGGTTTTTTTACTATTGAGTTGTAATGTTTGGGGTTTTTTAAACAATTTCATTTTCAATGTTATAATCACACTAGGATTTGAAGAAAAAATTTAAACACATATAAACTTCCTAATCTATTATTTTCTTTTTGTTTTCTCTTCCAGCCCTTATTCATTTACATACATATTTTATAGAGTTCTACCACAATATTCTATATTTTACATTTTTACTTCTTTATGTCATGTTTTCCATATTGCTTATCTTTTAAACCATAATTTTAAATGTCAAATTAATGCATCATAAATTGCTTCCCCAATCTCCCATTGTTGGGGAGATTTTTCATTATTAATAACAAAGTTATAAAAACTTTGTACAAAAAGCTTGTCCTTTTGAATTATTTCTTCATGATAAATATCCAGGAGTAAGATTCCTGATCAAAGACCAGAACATTTTTCTGGTTCTTGGTACACACTGTCGTAGCACTTTCCCAAAGCGTCTACTAATTTTAATGTCACTTGCCTTGTGCCAGCACTGGTTTGTGCAGGATTTGCTAATTTTCTAGGCATAACATACTTTATTGTGCTAATTTGCATGTCATTGACCACTAACCAGGTAGACATTTTCCCATGTCTGGGATTCTTGTCTATTGTCTTTGGCTGTTAAGGATCCTCTTTGTCTTCACAGACCAGGAGCTGAGGAATATGAACCTTGACCCTCCTAGTGCTTCCCTGGATGATCACATCCAGACCTTCGAGTCAGATACTGTCCAAAAGACGTAAGTGTTCGAAGCTGTAATGATATGGACTGCTCTACTTTTATTTCATTTTTTTCTTTTTTCTTTTTTCTTTTTAAAGTAATCTCAACGCCCAATATGGGGCTCGAACTCATGACCCTGAAATCAAGAGTTGCCTGCTTTACTGACTGAGCCAGCCAGAGACCCCTCATTTTTGTTTTTAATTATTTCATTTCTGTTTTTTCTAAGCATGAAGATTCTCAGGCTAACTGCATTCTCTAACAGCCAGAATTGTTGTCTAAGAAACGGATTCTTGGGGAGAATTATATTGTGACATGTTTCCTACATAAGCCATATTCTTTGGCTGGGTGGGTGAAAAGTGAAGTTTAACAGTATGGAAACAGCTTTCTCCGTTTGTCTACATAACTGGGATCTACAGACATGCCTAGTAAGGTGATTTCTGTCAATTCAACTTGGTTTCTCCTCTACACATTCACTCTGCTTTGGGTAAAATAAATAATACTTAAAAATACTAAAACTAATTGCTAACATGTAGTAAGTGCTTCCTATGTGCTCACTATGTCCTTCCAATGAGCTCACTAACCAGCAGCTCGGCCAGTCAGCTCCTAAACCCCATTTGGCAGTGGCAGCTGGAACTATAGCCTCTTGTGACCTCCCATGAGCATCAGTGACTTGACAACCTGACTTCACCTGCCTCTTGATGTAGGTGTCCCCTCCTGAGTCAAAAAGGATTTATGATCCCTAGGAACAAAGAAAGAAAGGCACTTGATGGGGGGAGGCAGCTATCTGAAAAATTCCAGTTTTCAACTTTTATACCTCAGTTTCTTCCACAATGGATTTAAATGGCTTACAACAACCTCATCAGCAAAAAACAAAACAAAACAAAACAAAAAAAAAAGCCAAAGTGAGATAACCAAAAAGAAAAACAAATCTTTAATCCAGAGGAAAAGAAAAAAGAATATCAACACCCAACAAAAGTAATTAGAGTCATTGTGACTAAAGATCAGACTTCCAGATTTGATACACAGATTCCTGAATGTAAAAACAAAAAAAGAAGGAGGAGGAGGAGGAGAAGTAGTAGTAGTAGTAGTAGTAGTAGTAGTAGTAGTAGTAACACAGGTTTGTGGTTCTCATTTGCAGCATACCTGTTCCTCAAGGGAAATAAAGATTTTCCTAGCACTAAATTCTAAAGGATACACCTTCTGTGGGTTTTTATAGAGTGACATTGAATGATTTAAAGACCCATGTGTTGGGGCGCCTGGGTGGCGCAGTCGGTTAAGCGTCCGACTTCAGCCAGGTCACGATCTCGCGGTCCGGGAGTTCGAGCCCCGTGTCAGGCTCTGGGCTGATGGCTCGGAGCCTGGAGCCTGTTTCCGATTCTGTGTCTCCCTCTCTCTCTGCCCCTCCCCCGTTCATGCTCTGTCTCTCTCTGTCGCAAAAATAAATAAATGTTGAAAAAAAAACTAAAAAAAAAAAAAAAAAAAAGACCCATGTGTTTACAGGAAATTCTGTTTTTACCTCATGCAACAAATATTTCTCAAGTTTCTATAGTAAGACCCTGTACTAGCACAGCACAATGAACAAAATATTGATTTGGCTAAAAAATCAAATGCCCAGAACCAGGTTTGGCACACAGTAGCTGCTGCTGCAGCTGTTACTGAAACCACATAGCTATTTCTTAGTGACCTTTTTACCCAGAGAACATAAGTCAGTTATCCTCAAGGCAGATAGTCAGTGACTGCAATTCTACAAGGGATCACACAAACACAGCACATGACCTTTTGGTGGCTAGATTTGACCAAGAATAGAATTCAAAAAAAAAAAAAAAAAGAATAGAATTCAGAGGGCATAAAAGAATGGATGGATAGTTGCATGTTCCTAAGACTATTTTTTAATCAAATTTTATGTATGTATGTATTTATTTATTTATTTTTCAGGAATAGAATTTAGTGATTCATCATTTACATATAACACCCAATGCTCATCCCAACCAGTGTCCTCCTTAATGCCCCTTGCCCTTCCCCCAACCAACACCCCACCAACAACCATAAGTTTGTTTTGTGTATTTGGGAGTCTCTCATGGTTTGTCTCCCTCTCTGTTTTTATATTATCTTCCCTTCCCTTATGTTTATCTATTTTGTATCTTAAATTCCACATATGAATGAAATCATATGATATTTGTCTTTCTCTGACTTATTTTGCTTAGCATAATACACTCTAGTTCCATCCACATTGTTGCAAATGGCAAGATTTCATTCTTTTTGATTGCCAAGTCGTTTTCCATTGTGTATGTATGTATGTATATACATATACATCTATATATACACGACATCTTCTTTATCCATTCATCAGTCAATGGACATTTAGGCTCTTCCCATACTTTGACTATTGTCAATAGTGCTTCCATAAACACTGGGGTGCGTGTGCCTCTTCGAATCACCATTTTTGTATCCTTTGGATAAATACCTAGTAGTACAATTGCTGGGTCATAGGGTAGTTCTATTTTTAATTTTTTTGAGGGACCTCCATACTGTTTTCCAAAGTGGCTGCACCAGTTTGCATTGCCACCAGCAGTGCAAAAGTGTTCCCCTTTCTCTGCATCCTCACCAACATCTGTTGCCTAAGTTACTAATTTTAGCCATTCTGACAGGTTTCAGGTGCTATCTCATAGTGGTTTTGATTTGTGTTTCCCTAATGATGAGTGATGTTTAACATTTTTTCATGTGTCTGTTAGTCATTTGGATGGTTTTTTTTTTGAAAAGTGTCTGTTCATGCCTAAGACTCTTTCTTAAAGGTCATGTATTTTTCAGCTAAGCCTTTGATAGAAGAAATTTCAGTTAGATAACCCTGTGTCATTCAATTAAAGGCATAGATATGCAACCACAGGGAGACAAACTATTTCTTCTGCTCCCTAAATTGAGGATTAAGCTGGAGAGAACCCCAAAAATGAAGACTCAAATTTCTAATCTCCCTTATTCAGGGATGTATTGAGAAAAAGAGGGTTGACCAAGTGTGTAACATGCCCAACACAGTGCCACAGAAACAATGCTTGTTCACTTTTCCTTTTCCTTGTCCACTAGTTTTGTGGGGTTTGTTTTGTTTTGTTTTTTAGTTTGGTCCTGTTGTTTTGCTCTTTCTTAAAGTGGCAGAGATTATGATGTACATCATCTACAAAGAAGACTCCAAGGACACGAGTCCCTAGAGAGGTTGGGTCCTAAAGACACATCTCTTCTTCCAAGAGGAAGAGAAGAGAAAACTGAACCAAGATCATTCAACCACCAGGCACTAGCCAACATAAATGTAAGTGTAAACACCTACCAGCTTGTTCCAAAAGCCCTGCCTGGATGTTGCTCTCATTAGGAGTATCATGGACAGTTGTATGTATTGCTTAGTATATACACAAGGGTACCTACAATGGGGGCAAGTGAGAGCTGAAATCCATTCTGTGGTTAACAAACCATGCCCTGAACCCCAGCATTGGGCTGCATCCTTCTGAAGGATGGGGTGCCCATTTCTAATTTTACAAAGGTGCTAATAGAAAACTTCAGTTTTCCTACACACACCACTTCTGACACCAGATGTATGGAGTCTTTTTCCACATCGATCAATTCTCCAGCTCGAAGGACACCATTTGGGTATCCAGTCCTTTTTTTGCATGGGGAAGGGATGTCTGTCCTACAGTTCAATTCTGACACTACCTGGAGTTAGCACAGACCTCACAGGTTAAGGGTGAGCTCAGTCCTACAAGACTGCTCCAACTTCAGACACTAGTCACAAGTCCCAGATTGTCACCTGTACTTCTGACCAACAAGCTATAAATAGAGGGTTCCCACAACCCCTTCTTCAGCTTTGACAATTTGTTAGAATGGCTCACAAAACTCAGAAAAACATTTACTTACTATAATTGATTTATTACAAAAGATATTTTTTTAAACAATTTTAAGTAATTTCTACACCCAACTTGGGGCTTGAACTTACAACCCCAAGATCAAGAGTTGCACGTTCCACTAACTAAACCAGGCAGATGCCTCTTACAAAGGATATTTTAAAGGATGCAAATGAACAACCAGATGAAGAGATACGTAGGGCAAGGTCCCAGAAGCAGGCGCTTCACTCTCCATGGAGTTTGAAGTGTGCCACTCTCCTAGCATGTGGATGTGTTCACCAACTCAGAAGCCATCCAAACTCCTTTGCTTCAGGTTTTAATGGAGGCTTCATTACATAGCCATTGACTGATAAAAGCATTGGTAGATGGTACTTAACTCAACCTCTAGTCTTTTCTCCCTCCTCTGAGGTTGGGAATGTTGAGCTGAAAGCTCCAAACCTCTAATAACATGGTTGGTTCCCCTAGCAACCAGCAACCCCCCACCTTAGGTGCTTTCCAAAATCATCTCATTAATACAATCTCAGGTGTGGTTGAAAGGGGTTTGTTAGTGGGGCACCTGGGTGGCTTGGTCAGTTAAGCGTCCGACTTCGGCTCAGGTCATGATCTTATGGTCTGTGAATTCGAGCCCCGCGTCAGACTCTGTGCTGGCAGCTCAGAGCCTGGAGCCTGTTTCAGATTCTGTGTCTCCCTCTCTCTCTGCCCCTCCCCTGTTCATGCTCTGTCTCTCTCTGTCCCAAAAATAAACAAACGTTAAAAAAAATTTTTTTTTTAAAAAAGGGGCTTGTTAGTGAATAACAAAAGCCACTCTTTTCACATTTATGCTCCAGAAATTACAATGGTTTTAGGAATTCTGTGCCAGAGACTGGGGATGAAGACAAATATATATTTCTTATGTCAAAATATCACAGGTACTAAGGTACCCATTCTGCCATCCTCTCTTTGGAGGAATCTCCATTGTTGTCCCAGCCCATAGGGAAAGGTAAAGACTGACATGGCTGTGGTCGTCTGCTTGAGAAACTTCTGGAAAGTTAGCAAATGATGCAAGAGTGAATAAAGCTGGCTCTGATTTAAACTAGTTAAACATTAATTGTAGCAATAGCAATCTATCAAAGTTGAAAAGTGCTTCACTTTGATCCACCTCTGTAGATCGTGATTTAGCATCCAAGAAGGGGACAATCATAAAGTGTATTCTGTTCCTCTTTCCTCCTATGACATTATACCTAGCAGTTTTAAATGAAAGGCTGAACCTTAGGATCTCCTCACCAGTTCCATTCTAAGACTCGCTCTCCAGCTTCATGTGGAACCCAGAAATTCCATTCTAAGCCATTCTGTCTTGTTCAACATAATCACCCTTTGATGGGTTTTTTGTTTGTTTGTTTCCTACTCATATCATGGTCCTTTCCTTAATTTTTCACCTTTAGGAGATGGAGTTGATTGGCAAAGACAAGAGAAAGAAAAGAACCAAGACAGACAAGTCCAAGGCACCCCAAGGGGAGAGAGAAGGAAAGGTCCACAGGAAAACAGAGGCTTCTGTTGGTAAGGGAGTGTGCTCTTGAGGAATGACCCAGGAAAAGACACCTAATGGGAGCTGAGAGGTGTCACAGAGAATCATCATGAATCTAATGAGACAAACTACCTAATTTTGAGTCTTTTTTTTTAATATATGAAATTTATTGTCAAATTGGTTTCCATACAACACCCAATGCTCATCCCAAAAGGTGCCTTCTTCAATGCCCATCACCTACCCTCTCCTCCCTCCCACCCCCCATCAACCCTCAGTTTGTTCTCAGTTTTTAAGAGTCTCTTATGCTTTGGCTCTCCTGTCTTTTTGACTACCTTGGCCAAGACAGTATTGCAGACTTACTTCATGTGAGTATCTTAGGAGATAGAGAAGAGGAGAGAGGAAACCAGGGTTACCCAGAGACCTGTGATCAAGAGAGGAAAAAACAATAGCACCTATTTACTGAATACGCACTGTACTAAGAGCCCTGCATATATGACATCATGAAATCCTTAAAACATCTCCGTAAAGTACGTGCTATTATTATATCATGTAGTGGTTGAGGCTTGACAGAGATTGAGTGGCTTGCATAACCCCAAACAGATCAAACAGTAAAGTGGTGGGTCCAAATACATGCTCTTACCATGGTCTCTATGAACTAATAACTGTACCATAATTTGAGAATTGGGCAGTGAAAGCATTGGGAAGGGGAAGGATAAAACAAGCTCTGAATTATTACCCCAGTTACCATTTTTCTTCTTGGTTCCCTGTGTTGCACCTTACTAGAAATTTATATTCCCATGCTTCTGAAAACTTTCTTTAGCCTAAAATTTACACCTGTTCTTTCCTGGCCACATGATTCAGAAGACAAATCAAAGGTTGTCAGAAAGGATGACACTGGATCATCTCCTAGGCTCAATCTATTTTTGAGATTTACTTTTTAAAGTCTTGCTGACTTTACATAGTTGTAGCCCATAACTTGGTTTGCATTGGCAGGACTGGGAAAAAGAAATACTTGCAGTCCCCAGAGGTGAATTGAGGAAGAGTTCTTAGAGTATGGAAGGCTTAAGCTTTGCCAGGTTACAAAGCTACAACCTCAAGCCAGACTCTTGAGACAGGACTTTCCATCTGTATCTGTAGTTTTTCCTCTGGAGAGTCTTGCCTCTACCATAGGTCAGAGTGAAACAACTTTTTTAGTAACAAGACTATTGAATTACAGTTGATCCACATAGGATAAGGCAGTTTCTCAAAGGGTGGTCTGTGCACTACCCTTCTCAAAACACTTGGAGTGCCTGTGAAAATGCAGATTCCTACAGAGTCCGACTCTAGGAGTGGGGCTTAGTAATCTGCACCCCAAGTAATTCCATTGCACACTAAAGTCTAAAAGCTACTGAAAAGGATACAGAGATCACATTTACTTAGCTACACTTCTGTCTCCCCAATTATTCTCCTCCAGGAAAGTCAAAGGAATCAAAGACTGAAAAGAAATCAGGGCTAATTCCCAAAGAAAGGAATCCAAGAACCAAAAGGAAAAGGATACGGAAGGAAAGGAATCTGGAAATAGCAGCAGAACTGAATGGGCCTAATATCATTAACTCTAAGGAAATAGAAGACACTTCAGATAGAGGTTTCTCTCCTTCCAGTTCTCTTGTAGAGGACCCTTGGCTTTCCGCCAAGTATGATGCTCCGGAGAGCCAAGTGTCCATAGATGGAAGATCATCACCCATGCAGACTATACCTGTCACTAGAAACACGGAATCTAAAGAAGAAAGAAGCTATGATGACCCTTCCAAGGTGAGGTCCAATATTCTTAGTTTGGCCAGAGAGATTTCTGTTCTCACTCGTACAACTGCAGATGTGGGAAAAACAGCCCCAAATCATATTGCAGTTGTTGAAACAGCAGTACTACATAATGGTTTTATTTGTTCTACTTTGATACCTTCTGACCCTTTAAGAAGCCAGAGCTGATCCAAGACACAATTTGTCAAAGCCCCTCTGAAATGATGCATTCTGTGAGGCCCCCAAACTGCCACAGCATATACTCATCCCTTAAAGAGCAGGAAGTTGGCACAGGCCTCACAGTCACAGGGAAAGGTGGGTTCTGGCCATCAGAGCCAAGTACATGCATATCCCTGACTTGGCCTGGAACTAAATCTTTGCCGGCCTCCCAAAGGCTATGGAAATTTCTCCTTTCCTGATTTGCTTTTCTGTGGCACACAGCTGTGCCACAGGCAGTTTATACACACGTGTCTGTCTTTACAAGGTGCTTTGGCATATAAAAGTAATTTTGTTCCAGGAGCCTTGATTCTAATGTCAGGTATTTAAGAGAAAAAACTGAGTCAGTGTAAGGAATATTACCCTTGAAAATCCCTGCAGTGAATCAAAAATAATACCATACAGATACATCTCTCAATAAGACCAACCCAACCAATTTTTCCTCTGCTCTTGGGATAAATCACAGTTTTTCCCACTGAGATGAAGGTGCCAAACTGCATTTAGAGGTCTTGTTGTAGGGGGGAAGAGAGTATCTTTAAACACTACAATTATACCCACAGCTAAACCACTATGGTTGAACTCACATAAGTTACATGTGTGTATGGTACAACTCTGCTGAATCTCATTTAATCTTTACAGCCACACTTGTGAGCCAGATGTAGTTATCCCCATTTCAGAGACCTAGAAACTGAGGCTTGGAGATAAGAGACCATTTCCAGAAGCCACACAACCATAAAATGATAGAGCCAAGACTTAAACCCAGGTCCTTTGGCTCTAAAATCAGGGTTCTTGTCAGTTTTAAATCATTATATTTTTCTTTATTTTATAATCCATGGTCTTCCAAAAAGGATTTCAAGAAAGATCTTGACTTTATAGTTCCCAATATTCCCAGCTGCCTACACTATGGAATTCTGCTCTACACCACAGATGAAAATTTTAAGCTGTGGGTAGAACATTCCTGAGCCTGCCAGAGAATCAGAATTTCTTAGCTTTATCGTTAATCCATAGTACTGTTCTGCCTCTGCACAGGCTAAAAAGCCAGGAAGTTTCACCCCAAGTTGGATACACCGAGCTCCCATAGAAGAGTTGCATTCAAAATTGCCCTTGTGGCTTCTGACTGTGGCGGGGACGATAGGGAGAAAAAGAAAGCTAAAACACTTCATATAAACCGAGGGAACCTTTCGCTGAGAAAGTGGGTTTGCATGGGATTAAATGTAAGTCTAACACATTTATATCTAAAACCGTCCCTGGTAAGATAGCCTTTGTCTAGAACCTGTGGGTCCCAGGGCTTCACTAGGATCACCTGAGAAGCTTTTTAAAACCAAGGCCTCCCACCTAGATATTCCCCCTTGAATTGGTGGGTGGGGCTTTGGCCTCAAGTAATTTTTAAAAGCTCCTTACGTGTCCATAAAGTGCAGCTAGCATTGAAAACTCCAGACATACGATGTGTCAGACATTATTTTGGCAATTTCACTAATTCAATTAATCCCAGTAACAGCCCCAAGAAGAAGACAATGTCAGGGAAATTAAGTTGTGACCTCCAAATCCTGAAGCAAGTAAGAAACTTGGACCCAGGCCAGTCAGACCCCAGAGCCCAAGCCAGAGGCTGCGGTCTGTGGGGAAAGCACTCAATGACTCCATCTCTGATGAGAGACAACGTACCCGGTGGGGTGGAGGAGGGCTCACCCTTGAGACACGCTCTCCCTTTCACTAAAGAGCACTCTGGTTCCACAGACCCTCCTCGCCAAGAGAGAGCAAGAAGCTTCCAGGGACAGGCTGCGAGCAGAGAGGGCTGAGATGAGACGCTTGGAGGTGGAGAGGAAGAGAAGGGAGCAGGAAGAGCAGAGGCAGCTCTTGCAGGAGCAGCTGGAGAGGGCAGAGAAGATGAAGGAGGAGCTGGAGCTGGAGCAACGCGCCCGCGCGGAGGAGATCCGGTGGGTAGAGCAGCGGGAGGCTGTGGCCACACCAGGAGGCAGCAGGAAAGGCTGGGGTTAACCTCCACCAGGGACAAAGTTGGTTCTGAGGCTAATGCCCGGTAGTAAAACAGCACATCTCATTTTCCTCTGTCCTCAGTTATCCTAGGAACAACCTGGCCCAAAGATCAGGTGTGGTGTCCTAACCATTAGAGTCTTCCTGGGAGGGCTTGGTGACGCAGCCCAGCAAACGTTTGTTGAGCCCCTACGACTGTCTGCATTGCGCTAGATTCTCTCAGAGGCATTGACTCATCTAATTTAATATTCTTCTGTGAGACTGGAGTTTCAAGATTCATCTTGTAAGAATGAAAAATGAAGCTCTGGGAACTTAAGTCCCCTACCCCCAGAGCACAGGGCTGTCTGGTGAAACTTCAGGCTTCTGGTTCCGGGCTGGTTGTGCTCTTGCTTCTGCTCTTTACTCAGGCTTCCCTTAGAAACCCCACTGTCCTCTGAATGGGATGCTCCGTGTGGCCTGTAGCTGCAGGGCCTCCACCAGGGGCACTGCCTGCCAGCTAGTCTCGCAAGGTTGCCCCCGTGCTTTCCGCCATTTCCCTGACCATCTTGTGGGTTTTCTCAGGCTGAGGAAACAGAGACTCGAAGAAGAACGGCAGCAGCAGGAGGAGGAGGAGAGGAAGCAGCAGCTTCAGTTGCAAGTGGCCCAGGAGAGACTCCGGCAGCAACAGGACAAATTCCGGAGGAAACTGCAAGAACTGCAGAGAAAAAAGCAGCAGGAGGAAGCCGAGAGGGCTGGTGAGGGACGTTCTGGAGGAATCTGCATCTCCTGTCTATCTGGGGCAGAAGTATTTTTATCCCACTGTGGGTGTTCACTTGAATCTCCCCAGAGTTATTCCTATCTAGGCCTAGTGTGTGAAGCACTCTAAATGTATAAGCTATTTTTTTTCCAAAGTGATTAATATGTGTGACTGCAGTGAGTTGAGCTAGAAGATCAAACTAAGACAGACTCACTTGTGGAAATGACTCTTGGGTCCCACTCCCAATTCAGTCATCTCCCAAACTGGGATTCTGCCCCTCCCATTGCCCTTTTAGCATTGCTCAGGAGGTGCCTAAACTGGAGACATAGCTCTGCCCCTTGCTTCTTTCCCTAGCAGATAGAAACAAAACATCCGGATAGCTTCAGGGCAGCCTTTCAGGTGCTTAAATGTGGAATTTCTACTGCCTCACTTTTGAGAAAGTGGAAGGAACGTCAGTAGATGACACTCTTTATAGGCTGGTCAGTCCAGCTGAGTAAGCACCCGGTTTCTCCAGACCCCGATCTGACGCCCCTCCCCAATGATCTGCATACCACCTGTGAGTACCCCAGGCTCTGGAAAATTCTCCCCTAAGGTTTTGTACTAATTGCACAGTGTAGGTGCTTGACACTTAAGTACTCTTAAATTTATAATTTAACCCCAATATGATCCCCACAGAGGATCTGGCAGCCTGCTGGCAGGTAGGCAGCACAATCTCATGGGGAGTCCCTGGGAATCACAGTGAGAGAACTGTTTTCTCCAGTAATGAGACCCCTGATGAGCCTACCCCCTTTCTATTCTGCAGAGGCTGAGAAGCAAAGGCAGAGGGAATTGGAAATACAGTTAGCAGAAGAACAAAAACGCCTGATGGAAATGGCTGAAGAAGAACGGCTAGAGTACCAGCGGAGGAAACAGGAAGCAGAAGAGAAGGCTCAGCAGGAAGCAGAGGAGAGAAGGCAAAGGGAAGAGGAAGCAGCAAGGCTGGCCCTGGAGGAAGCTATGAAACTGGTGCAGGAACAAGCCAGGTAGGGGCTTATTTGGGCAACAGTTGCCATAGGGGGATTGTTTCAAGGTCTTGATGCCCTGGTGCTAGCACTACACTTGCACTGCCTTTGGACAAGTGAAGTTCTCCCACTTTCCATAAGCATGTTTTGAAAGAACTAAAAAACAAAAGGCTCTTTTGCTGCAAATGTCACAGAATTGCTTCATGGCTTATATAACTTGTATTGAAGCTGGGAGTTTAGATTTCATCTATCTCAGCCCTCTGGTTTACAGATGAGAAAACTGAGTCCCGAAGAAGGGAAGGATCTTGATCAAGGCCCAATAGTGTTAGAGGCAGTACCAGGACCACATCTTAGACCCCTGATTCTGAACCACTGTCCTTGGTATTTTTTGGTTACCTATTGTAACCACTGGGAATTCAGGAGTGAGCAAGACAGATGTCTCTTCTCCCATGGCATTTATATTCTAGTGCTGGGGCAGGGAGACAAATAAATAAAAATAAAGATTTGTTTTAGCCAGTAACAGATGCTATACAGAAAACATTTTTTTTTATTTTTTTTTTTATTTTTTTTTCAACATTTTTTATTTATTTTTGGGACAGAGAGAGACAGAGCATGAACAGGGGAGGGGCAGAGAGAGAGGGAGACACAGAATCGGAAACAGGCTCCAGGCTCTGAGCCATCAGCCCAGAGCCTGATGCGGGGCTCGAACTCACGGACCGCAAGATCGTGACCTGGCTGAAGTCGGACGCTTAACTGACTGCGCCACCCAGGCGCCCCACAGAAAACATTTTAAACATGTGATAGGATTGCAGGAGGCTTAGGTTAGATTGGTCAGCCAGGGCAAAACTTCTCAGAAAAAGTGGATATAAGGTGAGACCTGAATGACAAGGAGTTAGCCACATAAACATCTGGAAGAAAAATATTCTACAGGCAAAGGTTCTAAGTGCAAAGGTTCAAAGGAAGGAGACTGGCATGTTGGAAGAATATAAGAAAGTCAGTATGGCTGGAATGAAGTGAACAAGGCACAAAGAATACTTTCAGATGAGGTCATATTAGTAAGCTAAGACCAGATCTCATGAGAGCCTTGTTAGGAGAAATAGCACAGAATTAGTTAGTTCTCAAGGGCCAATGACATTTTCCCCCTTTTCTCTAAAAATAGTAATGATCATTTCATCATCGTTGATAATAGAATTTCTTGAGGAATGTGGTTTCAACTTTTTTTTAAGAAAGAACTTTTTTGTTTACTTTTTTAAAATATTTGAGAGAGAGAGGGCATGTGCACAAGGGGGGTTAGGGGCAGAGAGAGAGGGAGAGAGAGAATCCCAAGCAGGCTCTGCACGGTCAGCACAGAGCCCAACACATGGCTTGATCTCATGAGCTGTGAAATCATGACCTGAGCTGAAATCAAGAAGTGGACGTTTAACCAACTGAGCCACCCAGGCGCCCCTCAACTGACTCTTTAAAAACTAGGTCTTCTATAGTTGCTTTCTCATGTATTTCTACTCCTTAGTGAAAGCGTCAAATAGACATCCCCCTTTAGAACTATCAAAATTGAAGGGCAAAGAAGCACAACACAGAAAACCATGTGAGTCCAATCTTGACTGTAAACAGTTTACTCCCTGCAATGTATTTTCTACAACTTAAGCTGAATGTAAACTCTTTAAGGGACCAAAAAGAGAAGGCAGCCAGAACAATTCTATTTTGAGGTTTTCCACCTAACTGGAGTTGTTCCTCTCCTGGACTTTACTCAGATGGTTTTTTGTTGTTTTCCAGCTGTTGTGTGAACTACAAAACAGATCGTTAGAGAAGTTGATTCAATTTCAAAATTATGTATTCCATGTATCACAGCAGCAGGACTGGGTTCTTAAGTATTGAGACCAAAAGCAAGCGAAACTAAGGCTAGTCCAAGTAGCTGAAAGCAGAAAACCTAGTGACTAAAGTGGTGTGTGAGGGGTAGAGTCTCACTCCACCAAGGGTTAGAACTTGATCCCAGCTGGCTTTACTTCATCTTCACTTCTGGGACTTTGGCCCAGGTACTTTTAACTTCTCTGGTCTGTTTCATCTCTAAAGCAAGGGAGTTCCTTCCAACAAGACAAGTTTAAGAACTTTGAGTTTGCCCTTTCCTTTAACTTTCCCAGGAGAAGGTTCATGAAACTCTAAACCTCATGTGTAAAGTTACTAAATGAATAGAGTATAATCTTCCACTAAAATGAAAGATCGGTAGTAGTCTAACTGATGGTTGCTCAAATCAAAAGTTTTTCTACTGGCTTATAGGGACTATTTCTAAGATGCTTAATCATACTGGGATTGTGGGTGGGTTGTCTCCTTAGGCAAAAAGCTGCTTTGAAGAAACATCTTCAGTTCCACCAAGAACTCTCTAAGGAAGCCAGTGGCCTACAGTGGACACAGAACATTTCCAGATCATGGGTGTTCTCTTACTTCCAATTCCTACAAATACCCAAACCTTAAGGCTAGAAGAAACCTTAAAAGTAAGTTGGGAGGTGGTGACAGAAAAAGAGAAACTTCTATAATGAAGTTGCATTTCATTTGGTTCACCTCAACCCACACCTAGCTTCACTCTAGGACCTCCATTCCCACCACCCTTCCCCACCACACATAATTAACTAAAGTCTTCATTCACCTAAATCCATCATGTTCTGTAGAACCCCATAAATCCAGAAACTTTAGTGCCTAAAACTGCCCAATAATTTCATGTTTGAATTTCAGCAAATTCAGTTTAACTTCAGTTAGTAAGACACTAACATCATCTTAGGATAGTCAAAGTATTTGATTTCACAATGTGTCTGAAGGAGTTGATAAAATGGAAATTCCATAATGCAAATAATTCTGAATAGGTTAAGGAGTTAATTCATATATACATACTCTTTTTTTTTTTTCAACGTTTTTATTTATTTTTGGGACAGAGAGAGACAGAGCATGAACAGGGGAGGGGCAGAGAGAGAGGGAGACACAGAATCGGAAACAGGCTCCAGGCTCTGAGCCATCAGCCCAGAGCCCGACGCGGGGCTCGAACTCACAGACCGCGAGATCGTGACCTGGCTGAAGTCGGACACTTAACCGACTGCGCCACCCAGGCGCCCCTATACATACTCTTTATAAGGCAAAATCACATCTATTTCAGCCTAAACATCTAAAATATGCTGCCTGTTGAAAACAAGGTAAGCACTTGATAAATGTTCATTTGAGTAAAATTAGCTGTTTTGTGAGGGTATTCTCACTTCCTCAAAGTATAGATTCTAGAGCTGCACTGGTTTGTAAGTAGCCACATGTAACTATTTCAATGTTAAAACATTCAATTTTTCATTCACAATAGCCACATTTCAAGTGCTCAATAGCCACATGTAGCCACTGGCTACCTTACTGGACAATACAGATGTAGAACATTTCCATCATCATAGAAAGTTCTACGGGACAGCACCATTCTAGACTCTTGATAATTAACAAATCTTGAGGGTCTGTTTCTGTCCCTATAAAATCCAACCACTCACGGGGGCGCCTGGGTGGCAGTCGGTTAAGCGTCCGACTTCAGCCAGGTCACGATCTCGCGGTCCGTGAGTTCGAGTCCCGCGTCGGGCTCTGGGCTGATGGCTCAGAGCCTGGAGCCTGTTTCCGATTCTGTGGCTCCCTCTCTCTCTGCCCCTCCCCCGTTCATGCTCTGTCTCTCTCTGTCCCAAAAATAAATAAACGTTGAAAAAAAAATTTTAAAGAAAAAAAAAAAAAAAGATCCAACCACTCACATAATTTCCCCATTTTTAAAATCATATGGACACTATTAAGGAACAGACTTAATTTTTAACATCTCTTTAAATATCAATAAGTATTTAGTAAGTATCTGTCATAGAATTATCATCAAAACGTATGAAAGATGATTACAAGATCTATAAAAGGATGTTAGAGAAAGCAGTATCTGAACCAGAATTTTCCCACAAATTTCCTTTGGCCCTACTCTGTATCTGTGTGCAACTGAAAAAGTATTTACAGATGATTCCCTCAAATTTCTCACCAATGCTTGTAAAGTATTTACTCTCTATAGGAACTGTATTTCTACAATCCTGATGTCAAGCTTAATTTCAAGTCTGTATTGCTGACTTGCTGTATTGCTTTATGTAAAAAATAAATAAAATGGCCAAAACACTATCAATCATAGTAATTTTAAGTATGTCACAAAATTTCTCAAAATTGTCCATCCTACTTGCACATTCATTCATTCATTCGAGTCATTCAGTAATACTTAAGCAGATGAGAAAGGAGCATGTCAAATAATACAAGAACAGAAGAAAAAACACTCAAGGAAAACATCCTTGTGGGGGAAATTCCCATTACTGACTTTATTTTCTACCTTCTTTTACAAATTGAGGATGTTGCAGTCAAGCACCAGGTAGGGCAGCTACACTAAATGTTATTCAAGATCCCTTCCAAATCTGATATTCTATTAAACTGTTGCTATGAAAGTCCTATTTTATCAGCACTACTACACCAGATAAGCACACATCAGTAAGTTAACCATAGCAGAATGCGATGCATTTTAGAAGAATCTGATAAACTAAAAATGAGATTATTTCCCCAGTACCTAAGCTCCACCACCTAAATGCTGAGAACCTTCAGAGATGCAAACAAAATTAAGACACCAAACTATATACTTACACGTTCTGGATAGCTCAAATAGCCTTATCAAGTTTGTTACTCAGGGCTGACAGAAATATGCAATTCAATGAGGATTTTCCAGAAATGGGCCTAATTCCTAGTCACTATTTAA
The DNA here is from genome assembly GCF_028749965.1 of Puma concolor. Classification (NCBI taxonomy): domain Eukaryota; kingdom Metazoa; phylum Chordata; class Mammalia; order Carnivora; family Felidae; genus Puma; species Puma concolor. The sequence goes on from NC_141674.1 coordinate 189,542,664, forward strand.
ATGCCAGGTGACAGTCTAAAGGCTCTATTTTACCTAGACTATATACATATAACACAAGTAATTTTTCAGCTAGGGTCAGACTTAGGAATTTTAAGGCAAGCCAACTATTTCTCAACAGGTGACTTGAGTAGGGTTATATAAGCTGTAACAATTTTTATAAAATGTGCTAGAGACAGGTTTCACCTGCTCTTCTAAAGTATTCAGATGACTATTCTATCTAGGATAACATGAAATTAAATTCTGTGTATGCATACATATACTAAATTCTGTGATTCATTAGAGTTAAAAGGTTATACTCTCTAATAGGAACTAATTTGGTACTTTAGTTTTACAGAGATTAAATATTTAAGATATAAAGTAATAAAAGGAAAATATAAACAAAGTATACCACACTTTAACTAAGCAGAGAACATTTTGTAAATTGTTAAAGGAAAAACTTAAAATTATCAATATAAATCAATAATTTTTGGCATGCCCATTTATTCAATATGATTGGGTAACTAGATCATATATATGCACCATACAAGAATATCAAGTTTTTAAAAAAAACAGAACACTGAGTATTTAAGAAGGTAGTGTGGCCTTAATTAAATCCTTGATTCAAAGGCACTTCAGTAACTTTCAGTGCTTCAAAGTCATGATCATCATCACTGTACAGTACTGAAAAATTTATTTGTACCACGTACAAACAATAATTTCCAGTATTATGCAAAAAAGACCTTATGTTTTAAGCATTATCTTTTTTCTTTCTATACAATTAAAAATAAAATGAACATTAGTACGGTTTTTACAAATATTTTGTTTATTTTAATGAAGCTGGTACAGACAATGTCCATTTAAAACCCATATCCCAGGCCAAAAAGTACAAATAAAATCAAAAAGAGCAGTGTTCTGTTGAATACACTTCTGCATGAATAACTTTATTAACTGCTAATGAAAATTAGAACTTTTCTGGGATCTTCTGACAAGACTTTTCTTTTATCTTAAAATGCTTTCTCTTCAGTGAAGCCATCTTTGGAGTTAGTCATTACTCTCACGATCTCTGTCATCTCGACTCCAGCCTGCTATTTCTCTTCTTTTGGTCCAGACCCTCAAATTTTAAAAGAAGCTTCAAGTTAAGGAAAAGTCATTTTTCCACAGTTCAGTTCTCTGAAAAACTTCCATCTCCCACTGAAAGTCATAGTCCAGGAGTGAAGCAATCACATACTAGAACTTCAGGGCCAAATGGAAAGTCATTATGAACACTCGCATTGGTCGATCTTATTTATCACAAGCCTGAAAATGCACAGTCCTGGAAAAGGTGGTGGCCTCTCTGTGCACACATGTAATTTTTTTAAAAAGGAGAGGGTGACATGAAGGGGGCTGAGGTTTGATCACCAAAAATCAGCACAATGAAAACAAGTGATAATGAATAATGGGCACTAGAATTCAAATTACCAGATGTTTTAAAGAGATGGGGTGCCAGTTTTCATTTCCGTTTTGAACACCACATTACAAAAGAACTATTTTTAAAAATAAAAAAGGATTGAGGGTAAAGAAAAAAAATAAAAAGAATATCTAAATCGTTGAATGACCCCCTGTTTGTTCCTGATAAACTTCAATCACATCTTCTTCCTCCATTCCCAGCTGTAAAAGAGGGGGAAAAAAATATGTTAGAATACAAAAGCACTATTTTTTAACTGGCTGCAATTATGTGGCCACTGTTTTACTGTTTTAAAGTGCAAAAAAATGCTTAAGTGATCCACAGTTACCCTGTTCTAAGATTAAGAATCTGGGTTTCCTTTATTTTTTTTTTAATGTTTTAATGTTTATTCATTTTTGAGAGAGAGAGAGAGAGAGAGAGAGAGAGAGAGAGAGAGAGAGAAGGTGGGGGAGGGGCAGAGAGAGGGGGAGACACAGAATCTGAAGCAGGCTCCAGGCTCTGAGCTGTCAGCACAGAGCCTGACGCGGAGCTTGAACCCACAAACCATGAGATCATTACCTAAGCTGAAGTCAGAAGCTTAACCAACTGAGCCACCCAGGCACCCCAAATCTGGGTTTCCTTTAATATAAAGAACATAGAGGTATATCTGTCCTCCTGATTCTGCCTATGAAGTCATTCATCTGACCCAGCTGAGCCAAATTCACCTCCTAATATACTTAGCATATAAAGTGTGTTTTTTAAAAGTACCTCAAAAAGAGCTTCAAATCTAACGAAACATGTATTTAACAGTTTAAGCAACAGTTTGATAGTATTTTCTAAAAAATCATTTTTTACTTCTAGATGTAATTACCTTATAGAATCTCTTTCATTTATTTCAAAAAAACTTGATCTCACTTTGAAATATATGTGGTTTTAGTTAGAAAAATACTACCTAAAGATTCATTTCTAAGTAGTTTGCTTTGTCATCTACAATTCCTTCTGGCATATAACTATTAGTTTTTGGCAGTGACCACTCTCAATATAGAAACGTTATCCATACATCTATTGTTACTTGATAACTCCAATTTTATACGCTAGATTTGTCAGCCTTGCCCTTCTCAATTCTTAAAGAAAAAAAAGGGGAATCCTTCAAAATGCCTTTTACAGAACACTAATAAGCAAAGTAGAGGCAATTATTGTGTGGTTGGTTGTTTGTTTTTAATGTGTTTATAAGCACTGAAATATTCTGGAATTTTTTCATAAAGACATTAACATGGTTGCCTCTGAGAAATGGGAATGTAGAGATATTCAGAGTGGTAATTACTTCCCACTTTATATACTTTGGTATTTTGTTTTATTACTTTTAACTATGATTATTCTTTATTTTAAAAAAGAGTACATAAAGGGGCATGGTGTCATACAGAAACCTAAGTATGACCCTCAGTGAGGGTAAAGGACCATGAATCTGTTGATTCTGTTGTGCCATCAGGGTTCAGAAGCACTGTAACAGGCACACTGAAAACAAAAACTAGCCATTGTTTCCACTAAACTACAGTGGATCACAAAAGCAAATGAAAAATAAAGGAAAGTCTAAGATCAGCGAGAAAAGTTATAGGTGACATTTTTGGTGCAGAATTACAAAATATGAAAAGATACTCTAAGAAATCTAAAAATAAAACAGACATGGGGGCACCTGAATGGTTCAGTCGGTTGAGTGTCCAACTTGATTTCGGCTCAGGTCATGATCTCACAGTTCCTCCATTCGAGCCCTGCACAGGGCTCTGTGCTGAGAGCAAAACATGCTTGTGATTCTCTCTGCCCCTCCCCCACTCTCTTTCTCTCTCAAAATAAACTTAAAAAAAAACTAGACATGGATTTAGGACTTTTTAAGTGATTCAGGCTGGCTCTAGTGTTATGGATATCTTGGTTGTGGTCTATTTATGAATGTTAAAATAATTATTAAAGATGCTGGGGCGGGGGCGCCTGGGTGGCTCAGTCGGTTAAGCGGCCGACTTCAGCTCAGGTCATGATCTCGCGGTCCGTGAGTTCGAGCCCCGCGTCGGGCTCTGTGCTGACAGCTCTGAGCCTGGAGCCTGTTTCAGATTCTGTGTCTCCCTCTCTCTGACCCTCCCCCGTTCATGCTCTGTCTCTGTCTCAAAAATAAATAAACGTTAAAAAAAAATAAAAAAAAAAAAAAAAGATGCTGGGGCGCCTGGGTGGTTCAGCTGGGTAAGCCTCCGACTTCAGCTCAGGTCATGATCTTGCAGTTTATGGGTTCAAGCCCTGCATCAGGCTCTGTGCTGACAGCTCAGAGCCTGTAGCCTGCTTCGGATTCTGTGTCTCCCTCTCTCTCTACCCGTCCCCTGTTCACTGTCTCTCTCTCAAAAATAAATAAACATTAAAAAAAAAAAAAAAAGATGCTATTAAAACAATTTTATTTATTATTTAAAGATTTTTTAAAGTAATGTCCACACCCAAAGTGGGGCTCGAACCACAACCCCAAGATCAAGAGTTGCATGCTCCACTGACTGAGCCAGTCAAGTGCCCCAAACTAAATTTTAATTGCACATATAGCCCGATAAATAACAGCAAGGAATAAAATGCCAAACATTACAAGATGCCTTTAAGTCAGGAAGGTAGCAAATATCCTTCATCTATGGAAAATAGGAAGCAATCAGCTTCAAGAAGTTAGGGGATTAGTCCCTAAATACCTATTGTCTCACTCTGCCCCATTATGCTTCTGAAAAGATAATCTCATAATAATAGCGAGGAATGAGTCACTAAAATGTAGTAAATATCTACTGTGTTGAAGAGATTATGTCAAACTAGGACAGGGAAAATACAAGATGAGTATTTTATATCTTATTGTGCCAGACATTAAGAAAGTACTCAAGGGGCACCTGGCTGGTTCAGTCGGTGGAGCATGAGACTCAATCGCAGGATTGTGAATTCAAGCCCCACATTAGGTGCAGAAATTACTTTAAAAAGAAAATCTTAAAAAAAAAAAAAAAGAAGGGGCGCCTGGGTGGCGCAGTCGGTTAAGCGTCCGACTTCAGCCAGGTCACGATCTCGCGGTCCGTGAGTTCGAGCCCCATGTCAGGCTCTGGGCTGATGGCTCGGAGCCTGGAGCCTGTTTCCGATTCTGTGTCTCCCTCTCTCTCTGCCCCTCGCCCGTTCATGCTCTGTCTCTCTCTGTCCCAAAAATAAATAAACGTTGAAAAAAAAAATTAAAAAAAAAAAAAAGAAGAAAGAAGGTACTCAATAAAGTAGGTAGATATTAAACCAGGAAAAAGTTTGATGACAAAGGATATTCATGTAGTTTCAAAGTACGTCCCCACAAATTACAACAGGAAAAGTAACAACTACATTGTAAAGAAAAAAACAAAACAGTTAAACTGAGTGATAAAAATAAACATTATCAATAAGGGACTTCATGTATTCCAAATGCTATACCCTAAGAAAGACATATCACCATTTACATAGTATTCCAGCCCAAAATACATAACTTAAATCTTACTCATAAGGAAACCAGTCCAAATTGAGGGACTTTCTAGAAAATAACTGGTTTGTATCTTTTTAACAATGTAAACGTCATGAAAGACAAAGAAAGATTGAGGAACTGTTCCAAATTAAAGATGATTCAAGAGACACCTAAATAAAATATCTTGATACTGAACTGGATCCTGTGATAGAGAAGAAAATTTGTTATAGAAGACATAATTGGGACCAATGACAAAATTAGGTTGTAAAGTATTCTAACAGTGGTAAGTGTCCTGAATTTGATTAAGAGTACTGTGGTTATGTAAAGGAGTATACTTGTTCTTGAGAACTACACACTAAAATATTAAGTAGTAAATGACCATGGTGTATGCAACCTAACTCCCACATGGTTCTGGTAATAAATACACACACATATACATGGGTGAGAGAAATAATTAAGTGAAGGTAGAAAATGTTAAAAATAAGCCAATCTAGGTGGAAGCGAGTATAATTTTTAGTACTATTCTTGCAAGTTCTCTGTAAGATGAAAATCATTTCAAAATAATAACTTGAAAAAAGATGGAGACATGTCAAAAAGAATACAGACACCAACTTGAAGGGGCCCACACTGGCCACTATCTAAAGAATATTCTCAGAGTTTCAATATCTCCCCACAAATTACTTACTATTTTTTTTTTTTTAACGTTTATTTATTTTTGGGACAGAGAGAGACAGAGCATGAACGGGCGAGGGGCAGAGAGAGAGGGAGACACAGAATCGGAAACAGGCTCCAGGCTCTGAGCCATCAGCCCAGAGCCCGACGTAGGGCTCGAACTCATGGACCGTGAGATCGTGACCTGGTTCAAGTCGGACGCTTAACCAACTGTGCCACCCAGGCGCCCCTTACTTACTAATTAAAAAGGAAAATGGTAGGGGTGCCTATGTGGCTCAGTTGGTTGGGTGTCTGACTCTTGATTTCGGCTCAAGTCATGATCCCAGGGTTGTGGGATTGAGCCCCACACTGGGCTCTGCACTTAGCGTGGGGCCTGCTTAAGATTCTTTCTCCCTCTTCCCCTCTTCCCTGCTCATACTCTCTCAAGAAAAACTTAAATTTAAAAAATACAAAAAATAAGATAAGAAGGAAAGTGATAACTTTACAATGAACAAATCTGGCAGTTACCACCTTAACTAAAGTTGACCAAAGTTAATGTTACCGTAACAGGACAAATGGACATCACCTACCTCCTGATGTGATTGATACACTCAGAAGTACATAATAGCTTCACTCTGTGCTGCTCCTACCAAAAATGCAAAACTGCATCTAATCATGAAGAAACATCAGACAAACCAAAATTGAAGGACATTCTAAAACATGGCCTGAACTCTAAAAAATGTCTGTCTGAGGGGCATCTGGGTGGCTCAGTCGGTTAAGCATCCGACTTCGGCTCAGGTCAGGATCTCACAGTTTGTGAGTTTGAGCCCCTTCTCAGGTTGTGCTGACAGCTCAGAGCCTGGAGCATGCTCCAGATTCTGTGTTTCCCTCTCTCTCTCTCTCTGCCCCTCCCCCACTCACACTCTCACTGTCTCTCGAAAATAAACATTAAAAAAAATTAATAGATAAAATAAAAAATGTCCAGCTGATGAAAAAGAGGGTAATAACTAGTTACAATATACTAATCCCCTAATAAGGGATCCTAGGTCAAGTTTTTTTAAAAAGGCTATAAAGGACCTCACTGGGATAAATGGCAAAATCTGACTATTCTGATTGCATACTTGATAACAGTATTGTATCAATGTCAAATCTCCCATATTTGATCATTTAACTGTGGCTCTTAGGAGGTAACACTAAAATATTCAGGAGTAAAGGGTCATGATATCTACAAAATTAATCTCAAATAATCCATCAATGATAATATGTAATATAGAGAAACTGATCAAGCAAATGCATCACAGTATTAATAATTGATGAATCTAATGAGAAGGTTATACGGGAGAATATTATACTAGTCTTATAACAACTCCAAGTTTGAAATATTTTGAAAATAAAAAATTAATAGGGGCATCTAGGTGGCTCAGTCAGTTCAGCGTCAAACTCTTGATTTCAGCTCAGGTCATTATCTCAGGGCCATAGGATCAAGCCCCATGTCAAGCTCCGTGATGAGCATGGAACCTACTTGAGACTCTCTCTCCCTCTCTTCTCCTCTCTCTCCCCCTCCCTCTACTCCACTCACACTCTAAAATAAAAAAAATTAAAAAAAAATTAGTAATAACCATATATTGTTCCCACTATCAGAAATATCAGAAATGTTATTTTGTATTTGGAGGGGGAAATCTGTATAAATATAAATAGACGTTGGGAATGAAAGCTGGTGTAGCCACTCTGGAAAACAGTATGGAGGTTCCTCAAAAAACTAAAAATAGAACTACCCTACGACCCAGCAATTGCACTACTAGGCATTTATCCACGGGATACAGGTGTGGTGTTTCGAAGGGACACATGCACCCCCATGTTTATAGCAGCACTATCAACAATAGCCAAAGTATGGAGAGAGCCCAAATGGCCATTGATGGATGAATGGACAAAGAAGATGTGGTATACATATACAATGGAGTATTACTCAGCCATCAAAAAGAATGAAATCTTGCCATTTGCAACTACGTGGATGGAACTGGAGGGTATTATGCTAAGTGAAATTAGAGAAAGACAAAAATCATATGACTTCACTCATAGGACTTTAGCAGACAAAACAGATGAACATAAGGGAAGGGAAATAAAAATAATATAAAAACAGGGAGGGGGACAAAACATAAGAAACTCATAAATATGGAGAACAAACTGAGGGTTACTAGAGGGGTTCGTGGGAGGGGGGATGGGCTAAATGGGTAAGGGGCATTAAGGAATCTACTCCTGAAATCACTGTTGCACTATATACTAATTTGGATGTAAATTTAAAAAAATAAAAAATTAAATTAAATTAAAAAAATAAATAAATAAATAAATGGATGTGCACATTCACAATCTCTCTCATACTTTATTACTTTCAGATGCTTCTAAGGGAAGGGCGGTATATAAAAAAGAAAAGAGACCATACAATGAAACAAACGAATACACAGAAGCATTAAAAACATAAATCAAGATGACAGAGCCAAATATATTAATATACACTAAGCTTTTGTATTAAGTTCTCAAAATGGGCCAAAGATCAAAGATCAAACTTGAACCATTAAGGTCACCAGCACCATGAAAGTGTTACCAGAAATCTACCAAATTTGAGGAACACCTATTCCTCTTCAAAACAATGTACATGCCTTATGATTTCAGTACTCAATTCCCACTTGCCACCTCTTTTTTTTCTAAACATTTTTTTTTTTAATTTATCTATTTTGAGAGAGAGAGCATGCAAGCATGGGGTGGGGGGGTGGGGGTGGTGGTGAGGAGACAGACTCCCAAGCAGGTTCCACACTGTCAGTGCAGAGTTTGATGTGAGGCTCCAACTCACAAACCATTAGATCATGACCTGAGCTGATCAAGAGTTGGACGCTTTTAGCTGACTGGGCCACCCAGGCACCCCTCACCTCTTTTTTTTTTTTTTTTTTTTTTTTAAGATTTTGTTTTTAAGTAATCTTTATACCCAATGTAAAGCTCGAACCTTGCATGCTGTATTGACTAAGCCACCCAGGAGCCCCTCCACCTCTCTTTTTATTGGCAATTTTTAAGCCAATATATGCGAAGTTCAACCCAAAAGACTATCTTTCTCTCTGACAAATCATATACCACTTAAATCAGAAAATATTCAAGAAAGGATAGTTTAATACCAGTGAACCAATGATTCAATGCAGAATTTAACATTTTGGGGGAAGACCTGGGTGACTCAGTCAATTGAGCATCTGACTCTTCATCTCAGCTCAGGTCTTGATCTCAGGGTTTTGAGTTCAAGACTCACACGGCTCCACACTGGGTGTGGAGCCTGCTTAAAAAAAAAAAGGAAAGAATTTAACATTTTTTTCACCCAAAGAAGAAATTATACTACTCACTTCTTTTGGAGTGTGATTATCAGCAATTCTCTGACCTTCAAAGAGAAACCTGAGTGAATTCATTGGAACTCCCTAAAAAGGTAAAAACAAAAAAACAAAAACAAAAACAAAACCATATATATATATATATATATACACACACACACACACAAATCTTAAAAGAGATAGTAGGAACTTTGATGCACAAAAAGCAAACATGAGAGCTTCAACAGAATACACTGAACATAAAGCATATCTATCCTATCATAATTACCATTTATTGAGTACCACCTATTTGCTGGGCCCTCCCTATACCAAGTATTTCACATACATAATCATGTTCATCACAACAGTCCTGGAAGGTAGGTATCATCACCTTATATTCACTTTATAGGTAGGGAATCTAAGGCATGGTAAGGTCATACAAGCCAGATACCAATTTAAGGCCCATCTGTTCTTAAACCTGTGCTCTTAACCACTATTCTATAGTTTGCTCTAAAACCTGTATGCTAACATAAAAGATAAAATCAGAAATTGGATAAGCACTCTCACTAGTTTCCACCTATACAATCAAAATTAGTTTTAAGCAGATTAAATCACATATATATGGTAAAGCACAGTAGCTAGCCAAGTAAGCTACAGTAAACCTGTGATGACACAGACAGCACTATAACTATCAACTATTCAACAAAAAGAGCTAAAAGCAAAGAAATGACTCATTTAAAGAAAAACTGCTTCACTAGTAAGTATAAATCAAGAATCATTTCTTTAGTCTAAAAGTAGAAAAATTAAAACTATCTTCCAAGCAGTATATACATAAATATATGAGACCCTGCAAACTTATCCTTCATTTGATTTTAAATTCTTTCTAGGCTTATACAAAATAATAAACATACCTGACAAGGGCAAAATATTCTTTGTTTTAATTACAGAATCTTTTAAAAAACTTTATCTTGTGCTGAAGTCAAAAAGAAACCAGTCTATAACATCAAAATTGAAAAATGACTCAAAAATTACTTTATATACTTTTCAATCTCTATTGCATGTTACATACTTCAGAAAAATTAAGTTTCCTGTTCCTTGTATATCAGTAAATACAAGAAAAAATTATCAAGCCTCTTTGAACGAAGCATAAAAACTTTTCTGAAGACTGTAAAGTATACTCTGAAGCATAAATAGGAAAGTTAAACCCCCAAACCCACCATCTTCAATCTTGGATCAAAGTTTAGCTTTCACTTTAGCACTGTGATTTACCTCTTTACTTTGCATTGTTCTTCCTCAGTAACCAACTCCATCATCTATAGATGGGGTGAAAAGACTAGCTGTTGTGAGGATTAAAAGGCAATGTCTTTAAGGACGAAGCATAGTGCACTTAACATATGTTCTTTCCCCTGTGAACATCTCCATTTTAGCTCCCAGCAATATTATTAAAATGTGAACTAGCTGAGCGCCAATTAATCAAATTTTAGTGAGTTTAACCACTAACATCAAAAACAAAGAAATATTTGTTTTATTCACCCTAACACCTAAGTGATCTCTTTTCTTCTGGCAAAATGAGTTTTATGTTGGTTACAAATTTGAACTATAAAAAGCAAAGTTTCTAAACATAAAACCTATATAATACCTAAGTTAATATCATGTAATATAGGGGCGCCTGGGTGGCACAGTCGGTTAAGCGTCCGACTTCAGCCAGGTCACGATCTCGCGGTCTGTGAGTTCGAGCCCCGCGTCAGGCTCTGGGCTGATGGCTCAGAGCCTGGAGCCTGTTTCCGATTCTGTGTCTCCCTCTCTCTCTGACCCTCCCCCGTTCATGCTCTGTCTCTCTCTGTCCCAAAAATAAATAAAGGTTGAAGAAAAAAAAAAATTAAAAAAAAAAAAAATCATGTAATATAATTATTAAAATCTTGGTTGTCTCCTATAAATACTAATTACAATTACATTTTCTATTTTATTGATAATAATGATTAACATTCATTGAGCATTTTTAAGCATCATGTTAACAGCTTTATGTAGGTTATCTTCATGAGGTAGGTACTACTATGATGTTCCCATTCTACTGAGGGAGAAACAAGGCACATAACTTGTCTAAGATCCCACAGTCAGACAGTAGTAGAGCCTGAATTTGAATCCAGGCAGGTTAAAGAATTATTGATTTAATAATTGAGCTCATGAAGGCCAGGGTCTGAGAATTTATATTAATAAATTAATAAGCCTTCTTTGTGATTTAAAAACATTTTTTAAAGTTTATTTATTTTTTGAGATAGAGCATGAGCAGGGGAAGAGAGAGGAGACACAGAATCTAAAGCAGGTTCCAAGCTCTGAGTTGTGAGCACAGAGCCCGACGCAGGGCTCAAACTCACGAACCATGAGATCATGACCTAAGCGGATGTTGGACGCTTAACCAACTGAGCCACCCAGGTGCCCCTAATTTTTTTACAGGAGAGAAAATTCCTTCATGTTGAAAATACATAATGTAATTAGCAGTAACCTGTAGTACTATATATAAAGATAATAAACTAATAATACTAGTACTTACATTTAACATATGGCTACCTTGGTTAAAAACAAGGAAATTTCATAGTGATCACCAAAAATTACTTGACTTTACTCTTACATACACTGGTAAGCCATTAAAATAGAAATATTCATATAGCTATTTTTACAACTCTGAATCACTTTTCAAAACAGTTCCACAAACCTTATGAATTTAAATTCTGAAATGGGCCACAATGGGGAAAAAGGCAATTAAACAAGGTATAGTTTTCTCCTTCGGCTGCTAATGGTGAAAATAATAAAAGATCATTTTTCTTTTAACAACCTTTCTTACAAGAAAAATTAATGACATGTAAAACATTGTATCTTATATCATTACATACAAACCTGTCTTTGACAGTATGATTCTTTGAGTTTCTTGAGATGTGTTGTCATTTTCACTTTGAAGTGAATCTCACTGCTATCCTAAGGAGATGAAAGAAAAATAATTATCCCTTTGTGTAAACTATTTGCTTTGCTTGAAAAAAATTATTTAAGTACACATATAGTACAAATAGAAACATAAACCCTGTCACTTTCCCACCAAAATACTCTTTTTAAAATACATGAATATATATATACACATATATACACACACACACATATATACATATATACATATATATACACACACACATATTCTTTTTAACATTCCTAACAGAGTTTATTAGAATACTCTAAGCATCCTCAAAGTTACTTAATGTCCATTTCAAAAGAAATTTACAGTCTGTCCTGGATGTTAAAATTAGCAGTATAAATAAAAACATGTATATCAAAGAATGTATTCCTTCATAGTTACATGTCTATTCTATTTTCAAAATAAAGAGAAGTTAAACTATCACAAACACCCAAAAGAAACTCAAAACAAAAAGTACCCCCCCAACAACTGAAGCACTGTTGAAGGTGGTCAAACCTATAAGAGAAGCATATACCATAAAATAACAGACAAGAAATTCATTTCTGCCACAAAGTCACCCCAGAGTCTGGTTTCTCTCACATAAGTAACATGAATAAGAACCTGAGTCAAAGTAATTTATGGCGCCAGGTTCTTTTCTTCTACCCAGACTGCCAAACAAACCATCAGGCAACCATCCAAAAAAAAAAAAAAAAAAACCAATACTGGGGGGTGCTTAGGTGGCTCAGTTGTTGAGCATCTGATTCTTCATTTAGGCTCAGGTCATGATCTCAGGGTCATGGATTTCACTTAGCATAATACCCTCCAGTTCCACCCATGTAGTTGCAAATGGCAAGATTTCATTCTTTTTGATTGCAGAGTAATACTCCATTGTATATGTATGCCACATCTTTATCCAGTCATCCTCGATGGGCATTTGGGCTCTTGCCATACTTAGGCTATTGTCGATAGCACTGCTATGAACATTGGGGTGCAGGTGCCCCTTCAAAACAGCAAACCTGTATCCCTTGGATAAATACCTACTAGTGCAATTGCAGGGTCGTAGAGTAGTTCTATTTTTAATTTTTTGAGGAACCTCCATACTGTTTTTCAGAGTGGCTCCACCAGTTTGCATTCCCATAAATCAATAATTCTTAAAAATGTAATTCATGGCATAGAACATATAGATCAATGTTAGAATAAACTGACAGCCCAAAAATAAAGCCACATATATCTATAGTCAAATGATTTTTTGCAAGGATGCCAACCAACTCTATGGGAAAAGGATCAACTTTTCAAACAGTAGTTTGGGACAAATGGATAGCCACATGCAAAAAAAAAAAAAGTTAGAATCTACCTCAAACTAACACAAAAAGTACTCAAAACCATCAAAACTTAATGTTAAGAACTAAAACCATAAAAATTTTAGAAAAATCTACAGGTATAAATCTCTGTGACCCTGGATTAGGCAACAGTTTCTTAGATACAACTCCAAAATCACAGCAAGAAAAGAAAAAATAAATTCAATTAATCAAAATTAAAAACTGTTGGGGCGCTTGGGTGGCTCAGTCTGATAAGCATCTGACTTCGGTTCAGGTCATGATCTCACAGTCTGTGAGTTTGAGTCCCACGGTGGGCTCTGGGCTGACAGCTCAGAGCCTGGAACCTGCTTCAGATTCTGTGTCCCTCTCTCACTCTGCCCCTCCCTCGCTCATGCTCTGTCTCTCTCTCTCTCAAGAATAAAAAATTTTAAAAATTTTTCTAAAAATGGAAAAAAGATCTGAATAGACATTTCTTCAAAGAGGATGTACAAATGGCCAATAAGAACATGAAAAGATGCTGAACATCATTAGCCATCAGGGAAATACAAAACAAAAACACAATGAGGGGCGCCTGGCTGTCAGAAGAGCATGCAACTCTTGTTCTCGGGGTCGTGAGTTCGAACCCCATGTTGGGTATTGAGATTACCTACCTACCTACCTACATACATACATACATACATAGTGCCACACCACTTCACACACACCTGGATGACTATAATTAAAAAAAGATAAGAGCAAGCATTGACCAGAATATGGAGAAAGTAGACCTTCACACAATGCTGTTGCTGGGAATGTAAAATGGTAAAGCCACTGCTGAAGACAGTTTGGCAATTCCTCAAAAAGTTAAATAAAGTCTTGAATATTAGACCCAGTAATTCCACACCTAGATACATACCCAAGAGAATCAAACACATCCCTCCACACAAAAACTTATACATGGATGTTCAGAGCAAAATTATTCAGAATAACCAAAATGAGGAAACAAAAGAGCCCAAATGTCCTTTAACAAATGAATGGATAACAAACTGGTATATTCATACAAAGAAATATTATTCAGCAATAAAAAGGAATAAAACACTGATTCATACTGCAACTTGGATGAACTTTGAAAATATATTAAATGAAAGAAACTAGTCACAAAAGGCCACATATCATGTGATTCCATTTATATGAAATGTCCAAAACGGGCAAATCCATAAAAACAAAAAATAGATCAGTGGTTGCTAGAGGCTGGCAGGGGAGAGGATAGGGAATAGTGCTAATGAGTAGAGTATGTCTTTTGGGGATGATGAAAATGTTCTGGAACTAAATAGTGGTAATGGTGCACAGCATATCCTTGTGGAATATATAAAGGCCACTAAATCATACACATAAAAATGGTGAGTATTGGTATGCTCAGCTGGCTCAGTTGGTAGAGCATACAACTCTTGATCTTGAGGTTGTAGGTTCAAGCCCCACATCAGGTGGAGATTACCTAAAAAAATAAAATCTTAAAAAATAATAAAATAAATGGTGATTTTTATGGTACACGAATTAAATATTAATTAAAAAAATTTTAAGTAAGGGACACGTGGGTGGCTCAGTCAGTTAAGCATCCAACTGTTGATCTCAGCTCAGATCATGAACTCACATCAGGCTCTGCACTGCCAGACTGAGCCTGCTTGGGATTTTGTCTCTCCCTCACTCTGCCCCTTCCCCACTTGTGCACTCCCGCTCTATCTCTCTCAAAACAGATTAACTTTAAAAAAAATTCATAAAAATTATCAGTTAAGATAATCACAGAAAATGGGGAAAGGATATGAACAAAGAATATAAACATAGGTCAGTAGTAGCCTAATGCTACATCACAAAGCCTGCATCACTTACCTCACTTCATCTCATCAGGTAGGCATTTTATCATCTCATATCATCACAAGGGTGAGTATAGTACAGTAAGATATTTTGAGAGAGAGATCACATTCACATGACTTATTACAATATACAGTTATAATTGTTCTATTTTATTATTACTGTTGCTAATCTCTTACTGAGCCTAATTTACAAATTAAACTTTACCAGAGGTGTGGATGTACAGGAAAAAACATAGTACAAATAGGGTTCAGTACTATCCACGGTTTCAAGCATTCACTGAAGGTCTTGGAAAATACTGCCGCAGATAAGGGGGAACTACTATATGAAGATTCATTCCTCCAACAATTTTCAACTAACCTTAATTATCAGTTAACATCTCAAGAAAGGTCAGTAAAGATACAGTCTGGGGAAAAGACATGCCAGGAAAGAGAAAGGGGTCAGTAAAAGGACTACTGAGAGGCCCTTTTACAGTTGGCCCTAGCTTTATCACTCAATAGTATTTACTATATTTGCCACTGAAGCATGCTAACCAAGAAAAGTTTTTTATTTGGAGAAATTAAGATAATCTAAATCTGCCTAGCAGATCTGCCTAGCAGATCAATAGAATAGTATGAACCTCTTCTACCTCCCACAACAGATGCATGTATAGTAAATGAAAATGCCATTTTTAAATAATTTGCCTTACTGAAATCATTTTTTATGTATCAGAAATTACTCACTTTAGAGAGTTAAAGGAGAAAAATAATGAAACTCACCTGTCCAATGACTTTGAGTTTAATGTATTCTCCTTCCTTCTTATCCCCCAAGTCTTCAGTTGAAGGTTTTGCCTCCTGAAAGAAAAGTATATTCAAAGATAAAGTTCCTATATGCTATTGTAATTACTTACTCATGAATACCCATTACTTTCACTGAGTACAAAATCTGTACTTGAGAATAAAACAGCATTTATTTTCTCCGCCACACCAATTAAGCAAAAAACCTAAGTCAATTACTGTTTCAAATACCAGTGTTCCAGAAGTCAAAATAGAGGTCTCTTATTTGACAATAAATTTCATATAATAAAAAAAAAGATTAAAAAATTTGACAATAAATTTCATATAATAATAAAAAAAGATAAAAAAAAATTAGAGGTCTCTTATTGTGATATCCTACAGTAATACCTCTAAGACCCCACCATGCATAGGAATCAACTGAGGGACTTTTTAAACAACTGCTGGGCCCCACTCCCAACTTTTTATTCAGTAGGTGAGGGATAGGGCTGTAAATACATTTCTAACAAGTTACCACTTGGTGCTAATTCTGCTGGGCAGAGGACAACCTACCCTACAGTCAACTCCTATTAGTCAGAAGTTCATTCTCCATCAACCAAACATTCTGAACCCAAGATTCTCTTTTCAGAGCCTATCAGAGAAGTTAACTACTCCAATTGCAAAACTATACTAAAAAACATAAATTAATTATATTAGTATAAGCAAGGTCTATTTAGAAAGGAAAATCAGGGGCGCCTGGGTGGCTCAGTCGGTTAAGCGTCCGACTTCAGCTCAGGTCACGATCTCGCGGTCCGCGAGTTCGAGCCCCGCGTTGGGCTCTGGGCTGATGGCTCAGAGCCTGGAGCCTGCTTCCGATTCTGTGTCTCCCTCTCTCTCTGCCCCTCCCCCGTTCATGCTGTGTCTCTCTCTGTTTCAAAAATAAATAAATGTTAAAAAGAAAGGAAAATCAAACAGCATATTGGTCTAATGTACTCTAGGATCAAAACAAATCGATTTTATATCATCTATTATTTTAGACTATCTGAAGCAGTCTATCCAATTTTAAAACATTAGGCTTGGCTGAAAAAGCTTAGGGTAGTAAGTAGAATAAGAAAAAAGTATAGAGTAGGTAGGAAAAAGAAAGAGGAGACAAAATTTGAAGAGAGAAAAGAGGGTTATAAAATAATTTCTAATTAAGGGATATTGAAAAGAAAATGAAGTTAACAGAATAAACTAGTTAAAACAATTTCATCATGAAGTATCTAAGAAAAGCCATTTTACTAAAGGAGGTAGCTTGGAAAATTTCACTAAATAGTACATTAAAAGTATCTTTCCTGGGGCACCTGGGTGGCTCAGTCGGTTAAGTGTCCGACTTCGGCTCAGGTCATGATCTCACGGTTTTTGAGTTCGAGCCCCGCGTTGGTCTCTGTGCTGACAGCTTGGAGCCTGGAGCCTGCTTCGAATTCTGGTACCTCCCTCTCTCTCCGCCCCTCCCCTGCTCATACTCTGTCTCTCTCTGTCTCTCAAAAATAAATGTTTAAAAAAAATTTTTTTCTAAATAAAAAAAAAAGTAGCTTTCCTGTTTACCTTAGTTTGGCCACCAAATCAGCCACTTATTTACACATATGCTCTTCTGTTAAATATATAACAATTTCTGTTAATCCACACTTGATAAGAATATAACCAACCATATTATATTGTACAAGTAAAATAACAGGGCCATATTACCTGTGTACCTCATGCCAGAAACTTCAAACTAAAACTCCAACATTCAAAATTTAACAGAACATTTTATTTAAATTTTTTTTCAACGTTTATTTATTTTTGGGACAGAGAGAGACAGAGCATGAACGGGGGAGGGGCAGAGAGAGAGGGAGACACAGAATCGGAAACAGGCTCCAGGCTCTGAGCCATCAGCCCAGAGTCCGACGCGGGGCTCTAACTCCCGGACCGCGAGATCGTGACCTGGCTGAAGTCGGATGCTTAACCGACTGCGCCACCCAGGCGCCCCAAACAGAACATTTTAAACTAGAAGTAGCTTTTAACTTTAAGACACAGGCTAGAGTCCAAGGAAATGCTTAGACAACAGAATTGACTTCGTTAGTGTAAGTCCTTGCCTGTTTTTCATTCTGCAGTGCTTTCAACATTTGCTGACTACTGCATATTATGGCAACAGACAAAACAAACCTTCTTTAGTGAGACAGTCTTTCACCTGAAAACTAGAAGACTGTCTTCAAATACAGTCACATCACCACATTTCTATGAATTTATATTCATAGTTAACAGCTGCTTCTTCTTTAAGTATCTAGAGAGGGTTAGGACAGCTTATTCCACACAGTGAAGAGCAATGAAGCGGAGTTCTCTTTAACTGGGAGGAAAAGGGGTGTTAGGAAGCGTTGTTTGAATTAATACAAAGAAGGAGCATCGCCACCCCCACCTCCAGCAGCAATCCATCAGTACAATGGGAGTGATTTTGCTCCAGTTTTCTTAGCTAAGATGGCTACAGAGGCTACTCAAGGAAAGACAAAAGAGTTCTTTCCCCTCCTCCAATCCCTCCTCCACATTGTTTTTCTCAACTACAGCTTCTCTAATTGGATAACTACTCCTATCAAAAAGCATTAATAGCTCCCAGTTCTTTAAGGCCTAGAACCAAACTCCACAGCACCAAATTCAGTTTCCATTACTAAACTCAATTCTCATTTTTCTACCACTTTCTTTACAAACCTGAGGATATGGTTAAATTGGACTATTTGCTGTTTCCTGAAAAGTCTACCAGCATTCTTCCACCTTCAACCCCTGTTTCCACTACTTAGAATATACCTCCTCCCCTCAACTTTTCCTGAAATCACCTCAAAGAAATCCATCCCCCATATTTGAAGTCCAGTATTAAAAACTCTGGGGGTGCCTGGGTGGCTCAGTTGGTTAAGCGTCCAACTTCGGCTCAGGTCATGATCTCATGGTTTGTGAGTTCAAGCCCCGCAATGGGCTCTGTGCTGACAGCTCGGAGCCTGGAGCCTGACTGAATTCTTTGTCTCCCTCTCTCTCTGCTTCTCCCGTGCTCGTGCTCTGTCTCTCAAAAACAAATAAATACATTTTTAAAAACTCTAACAGGGTGCCTTGGTGGCTCAGTAGGTTGATCATCTGACTCTTCATTTCGGCTCAGGTCATGATCCCAGGGTCATGGGATCGAGCTCTGTGTCAGGCTCTGCACTGAGTAGGGAGCCTACTGGAAGTGTTCTCTCCCCTCGGCTCCCAATCTCTCTCTAAAATAAAAAATAAATAAAACAAAATTCTTCCAGGAGATTAAAAAGCAAAACAAAACAAAAACTCTTCCAGGAACCAGAGCACCCCCCCCAACCTTCCAACTAGGATTATTTTCCTTTATGTTCCTATCTGGAATTTATTCTTACCTTTCATGGCATTTATTTTCACTTTTAAAATACTCCTTTCTCTAAACACCTGGGTGTCTCAGTTGGTTAAGTGTCCAATTTCAGCTCAGGTCATGATCTCACGGTTCGTGAGTTCAAGCCCTGTGTCAGGCTCTGTGCTGACAGCTTGGAGCCTGGAGTCTGCTTCGGATTCTGTGTCTCCCTCTCTCTGCCCCTCCCGTGTTCATGCTCTCTCTCTCAAAAATAAACAAACATTTAAAAAAATTAAAAATAAAATACTCCCTTCTCGACTATCTTCTCTAGTTGTTGTACTCATCTTTCTCTTTAAACTTCTTACAAGAGTAGTCAGCATTAACTGTCTCCACTTTCACCCTTAAACTCACAAAATCTGGTTTATATTTCACCATTCCAGTTGATACTGCTCTCATCAAGGTTACTAGTTCAACTCTTTATTGCTGAATTTATTGGACAATTTCAAATCTCATTTTTAACAGTAACAGAATAGACACTTAGTGATTTCTTCCCTGAAAACTCTCGACCTTTGGCCTCCAAGATTCCATTCTCTCCTTATCTTGGCTATTTCCTTAAATGCTGGGAGTCTCCTCTGGATTCCAGGTCCTCAATCTTCTGCCTTCTCTCTTGGGTGACCCATGATTCCAACTACCTCTCAGATCCTAATGACTCACAGTCATCCTCTCCAACCTGACTTTTCTGAGTTTTACATTCATTTATCCAAATGCTTGAGTATCTCCACTTTAGATGTCCCATGGGTACCCAAATGTAAGTACCTAAAACTGAATGCATTATTTCCAACTCCTCTGTAAATTATAACTCCTCTTCCTGAAAACCACCTTAAAAAAACAAAACAAAACAAAACAAATTTCCTCCTGGACTCTCAATTACAAAAAAGTTACCATACACTCAGCTGTCCAAAACAGAAACTCAGGTGTCCTCTTTAGCTAGACTTTCTCTCTTAAATCTCACACTTAATCATCCATCCTTCTGACAATGTTATTATCCCTTAGTGGCTCTCAAGTTTATTCTTCTCTCCATTCCACTGCCTTATTTCAGGTACTCATTGTTGTTCCTTAATATTACTGCAACAGTCTTGCTCCCTTCAATTCTCCAACTACCACCAGAGCCACCTCTCTAAAATGCAATCTGATCTGCCCATAATCTTCAGGCAAGAATCTTAAATTCAAACTTCTTAGCTAACATACACTGGTCCTTCATGTACTGGTCCCAGCTAGCAATCCAGCCTTAATCTCCTATCTCTCTTGCTAATAATATCCTTTGCTCCAGCCATATTGATCTACAATCCCTTACACATATCACCTCTACCTTATCTTCATCATATCTATACCTGTTAATCACCTCTGCTTAGAAGCCCTTTCTTACCCTATTTTCCTTTCACTCAGGCATCACTTCCTACAAACTGATTTCTCTAATCACCCTCTTAAACATCCCCATGCTTACTTTTATCTATTATAACCACATGTTGGCCTATTTGTATCTTCTACCAGATTGAGTTCCTCACTGGCATACTTTATTTCTGATCATGCACAGTGGCTGGTTCTTTGAAGATATTCAATATTCTTGTTAAATAAATTAATGTTTTCTGTGACAGTTTTGTATGTCTTGACTTCCCTACAAGTTTACAAGGAGAGGACCCAAGTTTTTTCATCTTTATAATTTCTGTAATGCCAGGCAAATACTAGGCTATTTAATGCTGTTGGATCAAAGAGACAACATTATTTTCTGTATCACCCCACAAAATCTTACTAAATCCTTTCAGTTTTTTATATTTACAGTTGGAAATACAAGATAATTCACTTCAACTGCATAAGAACATGTGAACAGCCTTCCTTTCGGCCGGAACCGCCATCTTCCAGTAATTCGCCAAAATGACCAACACAAAGGGAAAGAGGAGAGGTACTCGCTATATGTGCTCTAGGCCTTTTAGAAAACATGGAGTTGTTCCTTTGGCAACATACATGCAAATCTACAGGAAAGGTGATATTGTGGATATCAAGGGAATGGGCACTGTTTAAAAAGGAATGCCCCACAAATGTTACCATAGCAAAACCGGAAGAGTCTACAATGTTACCCAGCATGCTGTTGGCATTGCTGTAAACAAACAAGGGCAAGATTCTTGCTAAGAGAATTAATGTACATATCGAGCACATTAAGCACTCAAAGAGCCGAGACAGCTTCCTGAAGCGTGTGAAGGAAAATGATCAGAAAAAGAAGGAAGCCAAGGAGAAAGGTACTTGGGTTCAACTGAAGCGCCAGCCTGCCCCACCCAGAGAAGCACACTTTGTGAGAACCAATGGAAAGGAGCCTGAGCTGTTGGAACCCATTCCCTATGAATTCATAGCGTGATAAATGTAAAAAAAAAAAATAAAAGACGTCAAGACTGTAAAAAAAAAAAAAAAAAAAAAGAACACGTGAACAATCAGGATATGAAATTTCCAAAAATAAGTTACCACTTTCCCTAGTCACTACATTTTGGTGACCTCTTCCCAACTCTGAAGCACTATGGCAATATCATCTATACCACTTGTTTAATAGCCTCATGCTTGCTTAATGCAGTCATCCAGCTTTTCATGTACTATCTTTTTTTCTTTTGACAAACTAGTCTGACAAATGAGAAGATCTTGGCCAAAAAAGGCCAATGATCATTTCCAGTGATCTCAGTGTCTTTTGTATGTCTTCTTTCCTTCTCTCCCCTGTGAAAAAGCAGCCAATACAGAATGGTATGGCACACTAGCTACAAAACAGTGAAAGCATTCAGCACTGGCTCTGGGACACTAGGTCATCAGAGAAAAGAGACTCCCAGAGAGGGCTGGTTGATTTGGCTGGAAAGGATACACGGCCTTAGAACAGAAGAAACAGGTAAATGGAAAGAAAAGTAAATATATGTACAAGATCAAAGAAAGGAACCAAAAACCTCTAAATTTTCAGGTTTGTGTCATCCAGAGCCTGAATCATGGTAACTGGAATGATAAAGGAATTTACCACGCTACAGGTACTATCAACTTTTCTTTCCAAGCCATAGAGGGAATAGCTTGTAAATAGAAGATGGTTGGATTTGGAAAGAGAATTAGGCTGGAAAGAACGAAAAACACAACAAATGTACAAAATCCATTTACAAACGTACAAAATTCATGAGAATTTTACTGTGCCATTTCAAAGTCGAAGGAACAAGAACTCTGCTTAGGGGCACTGGCAATCAGTATGTTGACAATTTAACCATAGGAAAGGACATCACACTTAACTACCTCCCATCTGTCAATGACCCTTCCAGCTACACAAGAGTTGTTCATTCTTCTGAAAGGAGGTGGGGAGATTCTGGGGAAACCCCAAAAGAAAGAATATATTTGCTCTTATTTGAGGACATTAACAAATCTGCTCATTTTTTAAGGTGTGATAACTATTATCACATATCAGATACATACTGAAATATTTATGATGGAATTATACACCTGGGATTGTCTTCAGACTATGAGGGAGTAGATTAGAGCAATGTAATGTAGATGAAATAAAATAGGCCAGGAGATGGGTATATGGATATAATTACATACACATTAAAATTTTCCATAAAACCTTTCACAGAAAATGCAATCACTCAAAGTATCAAAAAATCTGTTAACCACAGGTCTGAATGGAATTCTTCAGTTTATTTCATTTTATTTCCTAATGAAAAAAATTCAACATAGCTCAAGTTGGAAATTCTTACACCCATTATTAAAAGATATAAAACCCAAAATAAAATAACATCAGCCCCCTCCTATTTCAATGGATTTACCACAATTCTAAAAACACAAAATAAACATACATTTTCAGATTCATGCTGTGTGTTCAAACTTAAGACACAGTACTGGAAATCTGGAATGGAACCAACCAGACCTAGCTCCATAACTTCAACATTTAAGTCAAGCTGTCCAGACACTGGATCTTCTGCAAATTTACATTCAACTCTAGAACGGTGGTTAAACACTAGATGTGCAACTTACCAAGAACTAAAAATTGTAATTGAAAATCACATTGGTTGTGCAAACCACTCTTTGAGCCTAGACTATGGACCTACACAAAGCTTGGAACAAACTGGCTTGACTGTATACAAAAGTACCAGCATACACATTTAGAGGTTGGCGGACATTGTTAATTACCTATCCAATATCCCCTTTCTCCATTCTCCTTACAAAGGGAAGCCTAGGTATGCCCAGCCAAAAAGCATATTTCTCAGCTTCTATTATGGCCACGTGACACAGTGCCAGCCAATGAGATAAAAAACACTGAACAGATTTGTTGTTGGCGCATACTTTTTCCCTTTGCTCCATCTCTTTCTCCTACCTGGAACAAATACACAAAGTAACTTCTCTGTGCCCACAGGACATAGGCATGAGGGTGAAAACATCTGTTATGGATGGGGGAGAAAAGAGTATGAAGGCATTGTGGAGCTGCCTTACCAGCCCTGAACTACTTATGTCTAGACTTCTTTTTTTTTTTTTTTTTTTTTTTTTTTTTGAGAGACAGAGTATGTGAGTGGGGGAGAGGTAAGGGGCAGAGGGAAAGAGAGTATCCTAAACAGGCTCCACACTCAGCACAGAGCCCAACGTGGGGCTCAATCCCATGACCCTGAAATTGTGACCTGAGCTGAAATCAAGAGTCACTTAACCAATTGAGCCACCCAGGCTCCCACAGACTTCTCATTTCATGAGAAAAATAAACACATACTTGTTTAACCTACTATATATCACGTTTTCTGTTACTCGGCCGAAAAGAAATCCAAACTGACATAGGAGGTACTGTAAATAGGTATCATTTGTCTTATGTTAAAAACAGAAGCTAGGGTACCTGAATGGCTCAGCTGGTTAAGCAACTGACTTTGGCTCAGGTCATGATCCCACGGTTCATGAGTTCAAGCCCCCGCATCGGGCTCTCCCCTGTCAGTGCAGAGCCCACTTCAGATCCTCTGTCGCCCTCTCTCTCTGCCCCTCCCCTGCTTGTGCCAACGCGTTCTTTCTCTCTCAAAATTTAAATAAACATTAAAAGAAAAAAACAGAACTTAGAAAACTACCTCCTTGTGCATCAAAAGCAGGGTGGAGAATTGTGGTACAGTCACACAATGGAATATAATTAGCAATGCAATTTAAGAACACAATAATATGGACAAATCTAACAATGCTGAGCAAAAGAAGTCAAATACAGAAGTATATACCATATGACTCCGTTTACATAACATTATAATGTCTAAAAACAAGCAAAACTAATCTAATTAGTAGTCAGGGCAGAGGATCTTAATCTGAGTACTGGCTGCATGAATGTGATTAGTTTGTCAAAATTCAGCAAGCTATGCATTTATGTGCACTTTTTGATACATATATCAATCTTTGGTAAAATCTTGAAAAATAACTGTGCCTAGATATTGAAAACAGACAGAGTCCAGCAAACAGAACTCCACTTTTCCTACAGATTCTCACTAGCTCAGTAAAAGTAACTGACCAAAAGAATGGTCAAAATAAAAAAGTATAATAAATATAACACATCTTTAAATAACCTAAGTTATGTTGCAGGAATATCCACAATTTAAACTGTAAAAGTAAGGGGGCACTTAGATGGCTTAGTCAGAAGAGCATGCAACTCTTGAACCTTGGGGTCATGAGTTTGAGCCCCACATTGGGTATAGGCATTACTTAAAATAGATTTTTTAAAAATGTTTTAACTGTAAAAGTAAGGTGCTCAATAGTAGATGTGAGAATGTACCCATGACTTTTTAAAGATTTTTTTTTAAATGTTTATTTTTCTGAGAGAGAGAGGGAGACACAGAAGCCAAAGAAGGCTCCAGGCTCTGAGCTGTTAACACTGAGTCCAATGCAGGGCTCAAACTCACCAAATGCAAGATCATGACCTGATCCGAAGCCGGACGCTTAACTGACTGAGCTACCCAGTAGCCCCATACTCATGACTTTTTTAAAGAAGCAGAATATCAAAAATTATCTACCTCCCAAAAACCACAATTTCAGAAAATTCTAAAATGGGGTACTAAACCTATCTTAGAGAAAATTATCCACAATAATTCTAATGTTCTGGAAGAAACAAATGATTTGATCTTAGAAATAAAAAGTTTCCAGGTCTATTGTTAGTAGAAGTAAAGATCAAGAAGTAATGTCAAATCACCATGAAAAGAAAACTACTCCATGACAACCAACTCTTCCTCAATAACAAAACATCATGGAGGGGCGCCTGGGTGGCGCAGTCGGTTAAGCGTCCGACTTCAGCCAGGTCACGATCTCGCGGTCCGTGAGTTCGAGCCCCGTGTCAGGCTCTGGGCTGATGGCTCAGAGCCTGGAGCCTGTTTCCGATTCTGTGTCTCCCTCTCTCTCTCTGCCCCTCCCCCGTTCATGCTCTGTCTCTCTCTGTCCCAAAAATAAATAAACGTTGAAAAAAAAAAATTAAAAAAAAAAACAAAACAAAACATCATGGAGGCTAAAAGAAGAGGAGGAAGATACCAGTTGCTTCAAGTTTCTGAGGCAACCCTCCAATTCTAGGGCTTAGCATGGTGCCTAGAACATTCAATAAATAACTTGTTTAAATGAATGAATCTGACCAGTCATTCCTTCAAAAAAACTAAGTATTCAGTCACTGTGCTGGGCACTTCAAGAAAAAAGGATGAATAAAAAAGCCTGATTCCTGACCCTCAAAAGCATTCTAATGGAGAAGAACACTTAAGTAAATAATTTTAACACTATATATAAAAACTATAGTCGAGGGGCACCTGGGTGACTCAGTCAGTTAAGCGTCCAACTCTTGATTTTGGTTCAGGTCATGATCTCATGCATGGTTCATGGGATCAAGCCCCACATTGGGTTTTGCACTCAACACAGTGCCTGCCTGGGATTCTCTTTTTCCCTCTCTCTCTGTCCTTCTCCCACTTGTGCTCACTCTCTCTGAAATGAACATTTTTTTTAAAAAGCTATAATAGAGACATTCTCAGCTTTGCTGGCAGTATCACAGTCAATGAGGTTTATCTGGGATGCAATTATTGCTAATATAAAAGACATTCTAAATGCTAAGGGGGCTAAAAGGTATGAAGACCTATTTGACAATGGCTTTATAGTTTTGAATTTGAACTACTCATCTACCTTCACGAGTACTACAACCATTACAATCATACTCAGTTTTCAAAATACTATTAAATATTGTTTAGGTAACATTTTATTTGCAATGTTTTATTAATAACTTTTATGTTTGCAACATCCACTAGCAGCACCTCATGTATCTATCAGGGAGAAAATAGAATATATCTATCAATCCTCTCACGGGGCATGCAATGCTTACTGTATGTATCACTATATGCTTAAGTTATAGTTACAGTTTTTAACATATAAATAGTAGTATACATAATTATTAATTTTAATATATACCCAATTCATCATATTCTCCTACTATTTCAAGCTAACAGTAAGATAAGTAAACATCAACAACAGGAAGATACAAAGAATATTGCAGGGAATAATGCAATCCTGACAGAAGAAATACAATTAATGTGGCAGATTAAAGATAAGTATGAATTCTTTGTTACTCTTCCCATTGAGAAATGAAGTCTAAATGCCTTTCCCTTGTTGACTACAGCTAATATTGTACTGCATATTTGAAAATTGCTAAGAGATTTAATTCTCATCACAAGAAAAAAAATTGTAACTGTGTGGTGATGGATGTTAATTAGACTTATGATCATGATTTCACATTACATAGATCAAATATCAAATCATTATGTTGTATACCTGAAACTAACATATTACAGGTCAATTAGATCCCCCAAATAAATAAATAAATGCCTTTCCCTTGAATTTGGGCTGGCCTTAGCGATCTGCCTGACCCACAGACTACAGAAGTGACTTCCAAGGCTAGGTCCTAGGAAGCTTGAGGTTTCCAGCCAGGGTTCTCTGGGAACATTCACACTCTTATGAGCCCTGAGCTGCCATAGCTCAATATTCTCGGGTTCCTATGCTGAGCAAAACACATGGTGAAACCACTAAGAGAGGCCTTGTGACTTTATGAAGAGCCCATCCATTCCAGCACCCAACCATGTAATCCCAGTTGAGGCCCTACACAACAAGGAGCAATGGTTAAGTCCAGCCCACAGGGCTGCCCAAATTGCAGATATATGAGCAAAATAGAAAACTGTTATTTTAAGCCTCTAAGTTTTGAGGTAGTTTGTAAGGTACCAACAGATAACCAGAACTACATAATGCTTCCAAATCCTTGACTAAAGGGAAAATAAAAGAAAATCATTCAGCTTCTCTCTGAGGTGGGAGTGGGGAGAGTGAACGTGCTTACTTACAATAGTTAGCATTTGAAGTAAATCAGTCATCTAATTATTACAAATTAATAGACCTGAATTAAAGAGCTGAAGTCCATGCTGCCTTTGATGATTTGGGCATGGCGGGAACACTATAAACTTGAATAAAGGGAAGAAAAAAGGGAAAATATTTGTACAAATTACCCACACCAATTTTGATAGCAAGCTTCTGGTTCTATATAAGTGCTTAGATTTGCTTGAGATCAGGCAAAGGAGAGCACCCAATGAGATCTACTATTGGTTAAAGGATTGTCTTTATCCTTTTTGAGAGATAATGTACCTCTGATGAAATCTATAAGCCTTTTCTCCCTAAAAAAATACACACATACCAGGGCACCTGGGAGGCTCAGTCAGTTAGCCATCCAACTCTTGATTTCAGCTCAGGTCATGATCTCATGGTTTGTGAGTTCAAGCCCCACGTAGAGCTCTGTGCTAACAGTGTGGAGTCTGCTTGGGATTCTCTCTCTCCCTCTCTTTCTGCCCCTCCCCTGCTTGTGCTCACACACTTGCTCTCAAAATAAATTAAAAGAAAAATACACATGTAAAAATAACAAAATGCCCCATACAATTTCAATGATTTTCAGCCTTTAGGGCCCATGAACTTTAGGTTTAGAACCTGTTGTAGACGATTATTCAGCAATGGTTCACAAATCCACTAGATAATGCTGGCAATTGTTAAAATTACAGGAAAGGTATTTTACTCAAATTCACAAAATAATTTTTCACTCATCAACAGAAAACCCAGCAATTCAAGTCTTGTGTGATTTTAACGTCCACCTGTATTTTAACCTAAAATTGTTACTCAGCTGCAATGTCTTAGCGCCAGATAACAAATTTCTGAGACGTGCCTCAGAAAATGCATCCTCCTTAAAGAACTTGGTTTAAGTCAAGATTGTCTCTTGGGGACAGTGGGTCAGTCTCATGCTGCTGATATTGCACAGTAATAACTTGAGATTCTTATTCTTGCTCATAAGCCTCTTAAGGGTAAGAGTTCAGCTTCATACCTCTTTAAATCCTTAGCACCCAACACTGAAATTGTACTGGGTCTTGATTATTAATAATGATGCTGGTTAAACAGAATGGAGCAACAGTTCTCAAACTTTTTGGTCTCAGGACTCTTACACTCTTAAAAAGTTATTTGGAACTCCATAAAGCTTTTGTTAGGTTAGTTATATTTATTCAGGTTTACAGTTAGACATTGAAACTGAGAAATGTTTTAATTATCCGTTTAAAAAGCCCCACTATATATTAACAAATAATATATTTTTATTGAAAATAAAATGAGAAGAACATCAGTTGTTTCTAGTGAGAAGAACAGCACTATTTTGCATTTTTGCAAATCCCTTTAACGTCTGGCTTAACAGCAGCTAGATTTTCACATCTGCTTCTACATTTCAATCTGTTGTGATATCACAGGCCACGTTAGTGT
The DNA here is from genome assembly GCF_028749965.1 of Puma concolor. Lineage (NCBI taxonomy): Eukaryota > Metazoa > Chordata > Mammalia > Carnivora > Felidae > Puma > Puma concolor. Next base: position 189,571,594 of record NC_141674.1, read on the forward strand.
TTAAAAAACACCAATGAAAACACAGGAAAGGATCAGAGTGAAAAAGACAAATAATGTCCTAGTATTATCATGAATAGTTTTGGCCTCAAAGACCTTCTAAAACAGAATCTAAAGAACTTCTGGCCACCTGTTAGTGTACTAGGTCCTTTATTTCTTCTTTCATGTCTCTCTCAATGACTGGAATTCAATGACTGAAGCAATAAATTCTGTAATTTAGTTTATAATTCTTTCTGTACATTGCTCTTTCATCAGACTATAGTAAATTTCAACATGCTTCCTAGCATCAAAATAAAAGGCTGATGAAACTAAGCATTTACACCTGTTCTTTCCTCCCTGGTAACCAAGTAAACAACTATCCAGGGAGATACTTATAATGCCACTTATAATTCCCATACCAACTTGGGAATTAATCTAGATTGTTAAGAGCCATCCAAAATTAATCTAGATTATGATTAAGCTTTAAAAATACCAAAGTACATTTTGCACAATAGTACAAATCCACAAAAGCCTCACTTGCTTTCACAAACTGGTACAAAACTGAACCGGGTTAAAAGCTAGGGAAACAAGTGTGTTAAATTTAAAAGTGCAAGTACATTATGGAGTTGAATGAAAAATAACTTTTCTAGATAAATATCATTAAACAAGCGAAAGATCCAAAGAGACTTTAAAAAGTCACAGTCATCTGAGCAAACAAAACGAAGTCCAGACACAAACGTTATGAATTAAAAACTAGCCATAAACGTGGTTAACTGAAAAAGGATGAGAAAGAAAAACTTAAGCAAAACTGAACACTCCTGATCGAGTGCAAATCCCAAGTAAATTTTTTATATTAACACTGAGATGGAGCACTTTGCCATAATAGGCAGCTTTCGGTGAATGTTATGCAACTGCTCTACATTGAGTTTTCCTATCCTTTCCTTCAAAAGTATCAGTCAGCTTCAGGTTAATGCCCAGATGAAATGTTGCCCTAGCAGTTTCTTTCTACTTTGTTTCTTGGTTATTCTGAGTGCTCTCTTACAACTGGAGAGTTTCTGAACCAATCCCGAGTAAGAAATGGGAAAGTACAAGAAAAGAGGCGACAGCTCTGCACCAACACACTGCAAAAGACTCAGCAGAGCAGCGGCGGCCCTACCCAAGCTGCAATCCGAACAGAAAGCAGAGCTTTTTAGGTTCCCAGCAACACCAGACGTCTCCCGCCCCCACGTCCCCACTCCTGGACAATCTAAACACCGAGAACCAAAAAGTGGAGTCCACCCGCTTTTCAGGGCCACAGAGCCTCCCGGGCTGGGATGGTCTCCCGTTACATAACTGGGGCCTAGGGCCCTGCTTCTACAGTCAGTCCCCAGGACAGGGAGACAGACATGTTCCCCAGGGACCCTCTCAGGGAAGCTGAAGCTGGGCTCTGCACCTGGCCGACCCCGGAAAAAGAAGGGGGAACGACTCGAGGGAGGCCGCGATCACAGACGCTGGGGCGGGGGGGGGGGGGGAGGGGGGGAGGGGGGTAATGAGCAGGCCGGGAGAGGAGCAAGGGCGGCTCCCGGAGGCCCGCTGCAGGCCCCAGCGACTCCAACACTAGTCCACTCCCCTCCCTCTCCGGCCGAGTCCCCACCGGCCGCCCCCTCCCCCATTCCGCGCTCCCCTCCCCCGCGCCTCCATCCCCGGCCCCAGCCGAGAGGCAGGCGCACCAGCCGAGTAAGGACTCGGCCACTGCTATCAGACCGCTCCCAGTCCGGTACCTGGTCAGACATGGTGACGGTGGCTTCACCCAGGGTCTCCGCACAGCAGCGGCCTCGGGTAGGCAGAACCTCGCTCCGGGGTTTACAAATCCGTCTCTCTTCCCCACAGCACAACACCGCGGCTGGAGGGACTTCCGCTACGCGTCGCGTCACTTCCGCTACGCGTTGGGAGGAGGGATCGGGAAAGGAGGAAAGGCTAGGCGGGAAAACGGGTGGGGAAGCTGCCGGGAGGCGGGAGGGCCGGAGAACTCTTTATTGGTGGTAGCGCGAGTGAATTAACACCAGTCTCCCCAGCTCTACTGAAGACCCTTCGCCTCCGTCCAGAGCCTGTACTCCAGGGGAGAAGTTCCCGGTCCCCAGTCTCACTGTTTGGAACCGTACTGACAGCCCGCACTCTCACCCCTCCGACACCTTGCACGTTTTTGAAAGCTGAGCCAAGATATTTCTATTGTCCCTTCCTGGCTTTGGTCGTCAACTTCCCTAAATAAATTCTATTGAATACCAGTACTTCTTACCTTAGAGATAACTTGTGGTTAATCAGCCACCTGGCCTGACACATGACCTTGATTTTTCAAAAAGCAAAACAAAACAAAACGATCCCATTGGACACAATCTTGATGGCTACGGATGAAAGAGATTCTTGGGAAAGTTCTAAACTGGTAGGGAGGAGGAGGTAATTCCAACTCTAGAATTGGTTGCTCTGAGCTAAAAAATGATTCTTACATGATTTCATCTTTAAAATACAGTGGCCCTACCGGCATAGGGTAGAAGATAAGGATCTAGGTAAATGAAATAAAATTGAGAATCTGGAATTAAATCAAACCCTCATACACTGATTAATTTTTGACAAGAATACCAAGACAATTTAATGGTAAAAGAAGTCTTTCAACAAATGTTACTGGGACAACTGGATATCCACATGGAAAAGAGTGAATTTGGATCACTACCTCACAACATATGAAAAATTAAATGGATCAGAGGCCTATATGTAAGAGCCAAAACTTAAAACTCTTAGGAGAAAACAGGCATAAATCTTCTAGACCTTTGATTAGGCAACGGATTCTTAGATATGACACCAAAAATAGAAGCAACCAAACAAAAATAAATAAAACTTCATCAAAATTAAAAACTGTCTTTCGTGTTGAAAAAATCTGAAGAATGAAAAAAATATTTGCAAATAATATATCTGATAAGGAACTCATATTCAGAATACATAAAGAACTATTACAATTCAATCATAAAAGATAAATAATATAATTTTTTTTAATGTTTATTTTTGACAGAGAGTGTGAGCAGGGGAGAGGCAAAGAGAGAGGGAGACAGAGAGACCCAAGCAGGCTCTGCACTGTCAGTGAAGGGCCCAATGTAGGGCTCAAACTCATGGCCATGAGATCATGACCTGAGCTGAAATCAAGAGTCAGATGCTTAACCACCCGGGCACCCCAATAATACAATGAAACAATTTTTAAATGGACAAAAGATCTGACTAGACATTGCTCCTAATGAGATATGCAAATGGAGAAATGGACATGGAAAGATATTCAACATCATTAACCATCAGAGAAATGCATATTAAAACTGCAGTGAAGTACCATTTCATGCACACTAGAATGTCTATAATCAAAAAGACAGATGATGATAAGTATTAACAAAGATATGGAGAAATTGGAACACATATACCACGTGGAAATATAAAATGCTTTGGAAAATATTCTGGCAATTCCTCAAATTGTTAAAGTTATCATGACCCACCAATTCTATTAGATATATACCCAAGAGAATTGACATGTCCATACAAAAAAACAGTTACACAAATATTGACAGCAACATCATTCATAATAGCAAAAAAGTGGAAATAATCCAAATGCCAACAGCTAACTAATGGGTAAACAAAAACGGTATACATTTAAAATGGAATACTACTAGGTCATGAAAATGAACTACTCATACAATGTGGAGGACCCTTGAAAACGTGCTAAGTGAAGGGAAAGAGCCACAAAGAATGATTCTTTTTTTTTTTACTTATTTTGACAGAGAGAGAGATAGAGAGTGAGCAGGGGAGGGGCAGAGAGAGAGGACAAAGAATGAACTTTTTGTTCTCTATTACATAAAAAATCCATTGCTCTATCTTACACTTTGTATAGATATTTTACTCATGCATAATTTTGTAACATCATGGATTGCTCATTTAAAAAACATTGATTCAATGAATCATATAGATTTCCTAAATGTTGACACATTTCATTATGAAACATTTAAAAATCATATTATTGTCACAGATTCATCAAAAAACATCTTCAATAATACTATTTTTTTTTTAATTTTTTTTCAACGTTTATTTATTTTTGGGACAGAGAGAGACAGAGCATGAACGGGGGAGGGGCAGAGAGAGAGGGAGACACAGAATTGGAAACGGGCTCCAGGCTCTGAGCCATCAGCCCAGAGCCTGACGCGGGGCTCGAACTCCCGGACCGCGAGATCGTGACCTGGCTGAAGTCGGACGCTTAACCGACTGCGCCACCCAGGCGCCCCACAATAATACTATTTTTAGACTCATCAGAAAAAACTTGTATTCATCACTGTCAAATTCACAATGATGAATACTAGTTTTCTAAAATGCTAATTTTTTTAAGTTTGTTTGTTTTGAGAGAGAGAGCGCATGCATATGTGCTGCACAAAAGTTGGGGAGGGGCAGAAAGAAAGGGAGACAGAATGGCTCTGGGCTGATAGTGCGTAGTCCGATGCAGGGCTTGATCTCATGAACCATGCGACCATGACCTGAGCCAAAATCAAGAGCCAGACACTTAACCAACTGAGCCACCCAGGTGTCCCTCAAAATGCTAATTTTTATGTAAAAGCTCAACTTCTGTCATTGACAACAAATATTGGCAGTAGTTTTCTTTGCTAGGCTCTTTTGTTCATTTTTTGAGAAAATAGCTGCTCTAAGTCTGAATAATGATTGTTGACCTGCCATATTCTGTCACTTAAAAACAGTGTTCCTCTTTTTAAAGTGGCTAAATCAGCTTATACCTCAATCTTTTGTGTGCTTTTCCTAGAGATAGCCATCTTATGGAGAAGAAATGGCTGTACTTCTTCATATAGAATATTTAAAAATGTTATTTGAGCATTGAAATTTAACAAAATTAATGTTTCTGTCTTACTGCTGCTAGGAGAAACTGCCACAAACGTCATGGCTTAAAACAACACAGTTTATTTTCTTACAGTTCTGAGAGTCAAAAGTCAAGGTGTTGCAGGGCATGTTCCTTCTGGAGCATCTAGGGAAGAATTCCTTTTCTTACCTATTTTAGCTTCTGGATGCCACCTTCGTTTTTTGGTTTGTGGTCCCTTTCTTCATCTCCATGCATGCTAGCCCCCCTCCATGCAACTAGCCCCCCTTACTCACCCTCCCGACCCCTTCGTCCTCACCTCTCCCTCTTCTTCTCCTCAATTTCTGTCTGTGATCACACCTGCTTCTCTGACTCTGACCCTTCTGTCTCCCTCCTGTAAGAACTCTTGTCATTCCATTGAACTATCTAGATAATCCAGGATAACCACCTCATCTCAAGATTCTTTTTTTTTTTTTAACATTTATTTATTTTTGAGACAGAGAGAGACAGAGCATGAATGGGGGAGGGTCAGAGAGAGAGGGAGACACAGAATCTGAAACAGGCTCCAGGCTCTGAGTGGTCAGCACAGAGCCCGACGCGGGGCTCGAACTCATGGACCGTGAGATCATGACCTGAGCCAAAGTCAGATGCTCAACTGACTGAGCCACCCAGGTGCCCCTCATCTCAAGATTCTTAATCACACCTGCAAAATCCTTTTTGCCATGTAAGGTAACATATTCACATATTTCAGGGATCAAGAAGTGGACATCTTTAGGGGGCCATTGTTCAGCCTACCACAATTAATTTTTTACTCTTTCAAGAACATTCTTAGGTGAAACTAGGTTTTTGTTTTCAAGTGCATCACAGTGAGGAATACGATGAATGCTAGTATAGTTGGCATCACTGTCTTGATTCATGCTAAAAGGCCAGCAGTTTTACAAACTACTGCTTTTGCACTCTCAGTGCTAATGTCCACACAGTGAAAAAAGCAAATAATGTCTAAATATTATTATAAAAATAGTTTTGAACTTGAAGACCCCCTTAAAAGGTCTCAGGTCCTCCAGTATTCCACAGACCATATTTTAAGCTAGAGGAAGTAAAATGAGATCTTTTTCCTGGACGAGACAAGTGGGAAGAGGGAAAGAGGCAAGCATGACAAGTTCTGTATGATAGGACCACGGTTTGGGAGGTAGGAGCTAGAAAGAAAACTCCAGAAAGGAAAGTAAGGGACCGTTCACTGAAAATCTAGTAAATCATATTAGGAAATGTGGTCTTAATCCTGAAAGGCCTGAGGTTGGAAGTGGAGGGAGGAGGAGTAAGGGGGGCATAATGTGTTTTTAACCCGGGGAAGAAATTATACCAGATTCCAGTGGGGAAAAGCAAGACAACCGAGGGAAATAAGGTAGAAAGCTGCAGCAGTAATCCAAAAGAAAAAAAGAGAATTACAGGGAATTAGAACAATGGTAGTAGAAATGGAAATGAAGATGATACAATCATCAGGTTTGGATATTTATTAGATTCTAACTTGGGTAACCTGATATGGTGATATCATTTAAAGATTTGATAGAAAACCTTGGAGAAGAAGAGCAGATTTGCAAAGAAAAAAAAAAAAAGATAAGTTTTAGATGTAAGTGTGCAGTACCAGAGTTATTCAAGGCAAGATGTCCAGGAGGCAATTGATATGATCTGGAGCACTGAGAGAAGTCTGGGCTGAACGTAAGAGCTTTGGAAATCAGGGGCATATATATGTTGTTGATGATAATTATTAACACTTACTGAGTGGCAGATGCTCTTCCTAGTACTACACATTTATTATTTCACTTAATCGTATAAAGTAATAAAACTATCCTCATTTTATAGATGAGAAAACAGAGACAAGAGAGATTGAATTCACCCAAGTGATGGAGTCAGTATTTGAGCACAGGAGATCTTAGATCCAGTTCCTTCAGTGATATATAACAGGTAAAGAGGGCAGGAGAAATGCTCCTTGCAGGATACCCATCAAAATCACCTGTGAGGGTTTTCAAATTTAAGTAAACCTCTGAAATTTAGATGAATGTCCTCAAGAGTTTATTCCTCTTTTTTTCCCCCTCACTCCTCACCTCCAGAATCACAGCCACAGTGAACCACAGTTATTGCCAGAAGTGTCTTACATTCCTTAGGTGTGTTATGTCAATAAGAGAGTGGTCTGAATTTAGGATCTCAGAAGTGAAGAAAGTCTTGGTGACAACAAGGACTAGGGTGTGGACTTGGAAGTACATGGCTCAAGTGCCCTAAGAAATGAAGAGACAGAGGAATAGAAGACTAGGGTGTTGGTAGGTTATCACATAGAAATTCAATTCACTTGAAAGAAAGAAAGAAAGAAAAAGAAAGAAAGAAAGAAAGAAAGAAAGAAAGAAAGAAAGAAAGAGAAAGAAAGAAAGAAAGAAAGAGAGAGAGAGAAAGAGAGAAAGAAAGAAAGAAAGAAAGAGAAAGAAAGAAAGAAAGAAAAGAAAGAAAGAAAGAAAGAAAGAAAGAAAGAAAGAAAGAAAGAAAGAAAGAAAGAAAAATTGAAATCACTCTCGGTGACTACAGGGCTTGGAGTGTAAGGAAGCCAATGAACAAGTGAATAAGTTTGGTGATAGTAGTAAAGAGGAAGAACAATTGTTTGTTTGTTTGTTTGTTTGTTTTAAATGTTTATTTATTTTTGAGAGACAGAGAGCTCTTGAGCTGGGGAGGGACAGAGAGAGAGTGAGACAGAAAACCCCAAGCAGCCTTGTGCTGTCAGCACAATACCTGCCTGATGCAGGGCTTGAACCCATCAACTGTGAGATCATGACCTGAGCTGAAGTCAGATGCTCATCCAACTGAGCTACACAGGCACCCCAGAAGGACAAATTTTTAAACCAAATGGAAGAATGGTGTTCTCAAAGTAATATTGGAGGGACTAAGAAACACCAAGAACTTGGACCAATTTTCTATCATTTCTCAAACAAGGTTCTTGGAGAAATTAAAATTAAACATTACCTGCACATCTGCTATGTACCTATGCCTTGGTATTAACAGCTCTTTATCTCTCCACTCCTTCCCTTCCCCCACAAAGATTCACAACAGGTTTTTCCTGCACTAACATGGCACTATGGGTAAAGCAAATTCCACAGTTGTATTAATTGATGAACAAACTAGCCAAGAATAAATTCCTGAGTTCAGGGATAAACAACATCTTTGCTGTCTGAAGGAGTATTTATTTATTTATTTATTTATTTATTTATTGAATGGCCTCAGATGCCATTCAAAAGCAAAGTAACAAAAAGTGCAAACATTTCCCATCCCTCGGCAGATCATCCAACAAACTTAAAAAAAACTTCAACTACCACAATTTTAAAAATAATTTCCCTATTATAATATCAATTCTCAAGAAGAGGCCTTTTAAATTAAACTTACAGGTGCAATTAACATATTGTCTTCTGGGGCACCTGGGTGGCACTCAGTCGGTTAGGTGCCTGGCTCTTGATTTCAGCTCAGGTTATGATCTCATGGTTCTTGGGATCAAGCCCCCAGTGGAACTCTCACGGATCCTTCTTGAGATTCTCACTCTCCCTCTCTCTCTCTGCTCCTCCCCCACTAGCATTCTCCTTCTCTCTCTCTCTCTCTCTCTCTCTCTGTCTCTCAAAAATAAATAAAGTTTAAAAAAAACATATTGTCTTCTATGAACAGAACTGTCCATATAATTAGAAATTAGTGTAGCTTGCAACTCTGCACTCATATTTTCTCACAGGGGAAAGAAATCAGAAGATACAGAAGTTTAGAAGAAGGAGGAGGGAGGAGGGGGAAGGGAATGAGAAGGAAAGGGGAAGGGAAAGAAGAAGAAGAAGGAAGAGGAGGAAGACAAAGTGAAGAAGAAGAAGAGGAGGAGGGGTGCTTAGGTGGCTTAAGTTAAGTGACTGACTCTTGATTTCAGCTCAGGTCATGATCTCAAGGTTGGTGAGATGGAGCCCAGCATCAAGCTCCATGCTGTCAGCACACTGTCAGCATAGAGCCAGATTGGGATTCTCTTTCTCCCTCTCTCTCTGCCCCTTCCCTGCTCTCACTCACACATGCTCTCTCTCGAAATAAATAATAAATTTTAAAAAGGAAAAAGAAGAAGGGCACCTGGGTGGCTCAGTCGGTTAAGTATCCGACTTTGGCTCAGATCATGATTTTAGGGTCCATGAGTTCGAGCCCTGCTCCCAGCTCTGACAGCTCAGAGCCTGGAGCCTGCTTGGGATTCTGTGTCTCCCTCTCTCTCTGCCCCTCCCCTGCTCTCTCTTTCTCTCAAAGTAAATAAAGTTTTAAAAAGTAAATTTTAAATAATTTTAATATTAATAATAATATATTCTGAAGCTATTATGTATCAAGTATAGAATAAAGCATATAAATATTGTAAGCCTCTAGAATCAATAGGATGCCCCCCTTTTTTTTTTTAATTTTTTTTTTTAATTTTTTTTTCAACGTTTTTATTTATTTTTGGGACAGAGAGAGACAGAGCATGAACGGGGGAGGGGCAGAGAGAGAGGGAGACACAGAATCAGAAACAGGCTCCAGGCTCCGAGCCATCAGCCCAGAGCCTGACGCGGGGCTCGAACTCACGGACCGCGAGATCGTGACCTGGCTGAAGCCGGATGCTTAACCGACTGCGCCACCCAGGCGCCCCTTTTTAAATTTTTTTTAATGTTTATTTATTTTTGAGACAGAGAGAGACACAGCATGAATGGGGGAGGGGCAGAGAGAGAGGGAGACACAGAATCGGAAGCAGGCTCCAGGCTCCAGGCTCTGAGCCATCAGCCCAGAGCCCGACGCGGGGCTCAAACTCGCGGACCGTGAGATCATGACCTGAGCTGAAGTTGGACGCTTAACCGACTGAGCCACCCAGGCGCCCCGAGGATGCCCCCCTTTTTATTCCTGATATTGCTTGTTTGTACCTCCTCTATTTTTTCCCAGTCTCATCAGGGGTGCATTAGTTTTATTAGTCATTTCCAAAAAAAAAAAAAAAACAAACAAAAACCAGAAACAAAACAACTTTCACTTTCATGATTCTCTATATTGTAAATTTATTGCTTTTTAAATTCTGCTTTTATGCCACTTTCTTCTGCTTTTTTTTTGCATTTAATTTGGTCTTTTTCTAGCATTATCAGATTAATAGTGAGATCACTGATTTTTAAACTTTCTTTTTTTCTAATAAGTGTATGTATTTTTAAAGGTAAATATTTCAGGGAAGGAGCAAAAAATAAAGGTAAATATTTCACTCTAAACACAGCCTCAGCCTCATCCCATAAAATTTCACATATTGTATTAATATTTTCATTATTATTTAATTTAAAAATTCTACTGTTCACTGTAATTTCTCCTTTAACTCATGGATTATTTTAAAAGTTTATTCCTTTGGGAATCCTGGGTGGCTCAGTCTGTTGAACAACCAACTCTTGATTTCAGCTTGGATCATGATCCCAGGGTCATGGGATTGAGCCCCTCGTTGGGCTCTGTGCTCTTCTCAATTGGAAGTAGTTACCTTGAGGGAACTGAAAACTAGAAAGTACAGCAGGGAACTTGTTGATTTTCATAACAAGCCTTGTAGAAACTATTTGACTCTAAAGTCTGAGGGGTGCCTGGGTGGCTCAGTGGTTGAGCATCTGACTTTGGCTCAGGTCATGATCTTGTGGTCTATGAGTTCAAGCCCTGCATTGGGCTGTTTGCTGACAGCTCAGAGCCTGGAACCTGCTTTGGATTCTGTGTCTCCCTCTTTCTCTGCACCTCCCTATTTATGCTCTGTCTCTCTCTCTCTTAAAAATAAATAGGCATCTAAAAAATTTTTAAAAATAAAATCTGTGCATGTACAACTGGAAAATATTTAACATTAAAAATATATAATTGGAAATAAAAAAAGATTCTCTCTCTCCCTCTGCCCTCTCCCCCACTCACATGCATTCTCTCTCTAAAATTAAAAATAAAAAATAAACGTTTATTACTTAATTTCAAAATGTATGATAATTTTCAACATGTCTTTTTATTATAAATGTCTCACTTAATTTCACAGTGGTCAGAGAACATACTTTATATGATTTCAGTCCTTAATGATTTGTTGAGAATAGCATATGGTCAATTCGGTAAGTGATGCACATGTACTTGGGGTGGGGGGGAATGTATATTCTTCAGTTGAACTCCATGTTTTATCTGTCTAGTCCAAAGCTCTGTTCAGCTTCTCCATCTCTCAGCTGCTGCTTTCTGCTCAGTTTCTTATCCTCTTAGCTATCACCTTTGGGTCAGCAAATTCCACAATGTGAAAAATGGCACCAAAGTAGGGCTTACATCTCTGGACTTGTCTCTGCCACCTTTTCCCTAAAAATCCTCATTGCTTTGGTAAGTCTCAGATGCTTTCAAATAAATGTGTTTTTTTTTTCTTTTTCTCCATCTTTTCTAGTAGGTCTCAACAGGTAAGTTAGTTCAAAGCAAGCTAGTCTCTCTCTGCCAGAAGTAGAAGTTCCTAAAAGACTTAGGTTCTTGAAAGAGGTACACTGCTTCAAAGAAACCATAATTCTAGATTGAAAAAGTCAGCAAATCTTGGGGCCCCAGCACTTTGTAAGCAGAAAGTAGGCTAGCAAAGCTGAGCAAAACATCCCTAAAAAAGTATGCTTTACAATGTCCACTATTCACATATGACCAAGGAGAGTAATAAAAAGAACCTCCCAGAAGGGCAGCAGCAAGAGACCTGGAGAACAATGGACAAAGGAGTCCCTCCCAAACCAGGATTAAGGCCTAAACAAGACCACATTCCTCACCACAAGGATAAAACATCCTCGGACAAGTGACTACTCTGTGCCTTCCATTCTTCCCCTCTCTAAATGGGGACTTTATTATAGTTGGCATGTCAGTTGGCATACTGAGTATGTGGATGCAGATAACTTGCCTCTTTAGTTCACAGGTCTCTAGATCACAAGAGACCCACACCTGGACTAATGGGATGTTCTCACTGCTCCCCTGACTGCAGACTACTGCTTGATGCTGTGACTAGATGACACTGTTGGTTTGTCTCTCTAGGAGGATGCCGAGTGTATTTTACCTGCAAGAAGGAGAGTGAGCCAAGTATTTTATGACCAGAAGGGCAGAGTCTGGTATATATGAGTGCTGCTTACCAAAGATATTCGACCCTCAACCTTCCAAGCACACAATAGGATTACCAGCTTCCCTGTGGTTGAATGAGGTCCTATGACTAGTATTGGCCAGTGAGTCGTGAATGGAAGTGACAAATATCATTTACAGGAGAACATGTAATAGAATATGTAATTTGGCAGTGTGAAACAGCCCCAAAATCTGTTTTCCTCTAGTACACAGTTTAGCACCTTTAGAGATAGTGACTGCTCCATTAGCCTAAGAGCCTGAGTGACCATGATGAATACAGCCCCTTCCTTTGCCAACACACAGTACACATGTAGTGTGAGAAAGAAATAAACCGTTATTATTTTAATTCATTGACTTTTGGAACTTTTAATGTTTATTTATTTTTGAGACACAGAGACAGAGCACCAGCGGGGAAGGGGCAGAGAGAGAAGGAGACACAGACTCCGAAGCAGCCTCCGGGCTCTGAGCTGTCAGTGCAGAGCCTGACTTGGGGTTCAAACTCACAGACTGTGAGATCATGACCTGAACTGAAGTCAGATGCTTAACTGACTGAGTCACCCAGGCAACCCATGGAACTTCTGGTTACCACAGCATAATCTGTCCTATCCTGACTAAAACACAGTTTTAAAAGTTCCTACTACATTTTGATTATAGACAATGATTGCCCCCTCACCCTACATACAAAAAAGTGCCACTCATATGATTCTTTGCAAGAAAAAAACAACTGTTTTAATAAATTAAAAGAGGAAATCAAAACCATAATGAAATACTACCTCATACCCTATAGACAGTTTTGTGGGTTTTTTTAATGGAAAATAGCAAGCGTTGTCAAGGATGCAGAGAAATTGAAACTCTCAAAGGTAGCTGCTGGGGATGTAAATGGTGCAGATGCTATGAAAACAGGTTGACAGTTTCTCACAAAGTTAAACATAGAATTATTTTTTCTTATTTTTTAAATTAAAAAAATTATTTATTTTTGAGGGGGTGGGGCATGAGTGGGTGGGGGCAGAGAGAGAGGGAGACACAGAATATGAAGCAGGCTCCAGGGTCTGAGCTGTCAGCATACAGCCCAACTCAGGGCTTGAAACCATGAGCCATGAGATCATAACCTGAGCTGAAGTTGGATGCTCAACTGACTGAGCCACCCAGGCAGCCCAGCATAATCTTATTTTTCTGTAAAGAAACATATAAATGTGCACACATAAGAAAAACTCTGACAGTGTATTCACTGAAGAATTACAAGTGACTGTTTCTTAACAGCAAAATCATTTACGTATTACTTCATCCAGTAAATGTTTATAGAACACCTATTATATATAGCAGGCACTGTGCAGATAAACATAGAATTAAATATGACTCAGGAATGTCATGTATATACTAGGTATGTATCCAAAAGAAGTGAAAACATATGTCTACACAGAAACTTGTACATAAATGTTTGTAGCATTATTCATAATAGCCAAAAAGTAGAAACAATTCAAATGCCCCTTAGCCAATGAAAGTAGCATGATTGCTGAATCAGGAATTTGAAATTTCCCAAGCCCCCTTTATTATATTTATGGTAGTGACTTGACCGTCATTGATTTGATAAGGTATTCTTGTTTGTTTTGTTTTGCTTTGTTTTGTTTTAATTTTTAATTTTTTTAATTTAATTTTTAATTTACATCCACGTTAGTTAGCATATAGTGCAACAATGATTTCAGGAGAAGATTCCTTAGTGCCTCTTACCCATTTAACCTATCTCCTCTCCCACAACCCTTCCAGCAACCCTCTGTTCTCCATATTTAAGACTCTCTTATGTTTTGTTCCCCTCCCTGTTTTTATATTATTTTTGTTTCCCTTCCCTTATGTTCATCTGTTTGGTCTCTTAAAGTCCTCATATGAGTGAAGTCATATGATATTTGTCTTTCTATGACCAATTTCACTTAGCATAATACCCTCCAGTTCCATCCAGGGAGTTGCAAATGGCAAGATTTCATTCTTTTTGATTGTTGAGTAATACTCCATTGTATATATACCACATCTTCTTTATCCATTCATCCATCGATGGACATTTGGGCTCTTTCCATACTTTGGCTATTGTTGATAGTGCTGCTATAAACATGGGGATGCATGTGCCCCTTTGAAACATCACACCTGTATCTCTTAGATAAATACCTAGTTGTGCAATTGCTGGATCGTAGGGTAGTTCTATTTTTAATTTTTTGAGGAACCTCCATACTGTTTTCCAGAATGGTTGCACCAGTTTGCATTCCCACCAGTTGATAAGGTATTTATTATTATTATTTTACTGTTTATTTTGAGACAGAGAGAGGCAGAGTGCAAGTGGGGGAGGGCCAGAGAGAGGGAGACACAGAATCTGAAGCAGGATCCAGGCTCCGAGCTGTCAGCACAGAGCCTGATGTGGGGCTGGAACTGAAGAATCACGAGATCATGACCTGAGCTGAAGTTGAACACATAACTGACTGAGCCAGCCAGGCGCCCCGATAAGGTATTTTTAAAGGAGACATTTTGGGATAAAACAAAACTATCATTTAAAAAACACAGTAGTAGAGGAATGAATGTTAGCCTTTGCAATGGTACAAGGGTTGATAATGTTTCCTAAGTATCAGTTTAGTCTTCATTGGTTCCCTTGCTCAAACACTGAAGGAGTTGTGAGCTTTCTTTGTTCTCAAATAAGTCTAACCAAGTGTGATGTTTTCAGAGCTGATTGTTTTTATCCTAATCCCTTTCCTATGAAAAGAAGGATAGCATCTCTAATAATAATAAAAGAAATACACATTAAAATAAGATACAGGGGTGACTGGATGGCTCAGTTAGTGGAGCATGCAACTCTTGATCTTGGGGTTGTGATTTTGAGCCCCACGATGGGTGTAAAGATTACTTAAAAATCTTTTTAAAAATGAGATACAAGCGCCTGGGTGGCTCAGCCAATGATCAGGTCATGATCTCATAGTTCATGGGTTCAAGCCCTGCATCGGGCTCTCTGCTGTCAGTGCAGAGCCCAATTCAGATCCTCTGTCTCTCTCTCTCTCTCTCTCTCTCTCTCTCTCTCTCTCTGCCCCTCCCCCACTCATCCTCTCTCTCTCTCTCTCTCTCTCTCTCTCTCAGAAATAAATAAACATTAAAAAAATAAGATAGAATATTTTACCTACCTGTTTTGTAAAGATAGATAATGCCTATTATTGTCATGGGTTGTTAAGATGAATACCCTGAATCATGAATAGAAAGAGTGTAAATGATACAGTTTTATTGGAGGACAAATTGAGAATATCAAAATTTTATATATACAGAAATGTGACATGACATTCCTGTTCTAGGAATGTATCCTTTAGTAGTGCTGACACAATTGTTCATAGCACATATATTCAATGTTCTCTACAGCATTGTTGGTAAGAGCTGAAAAACTGTATACAATTTCCTGTCTATCAGTGGGGAATTAGATACATAAATTATACTACATACGTGGAATAGAATCCTATGCAATCACTTGTTAAAATGAGATGAATCTACCAACAGCATTTTTCACAGAAGTGGAACAAACAATCCCAAAATTTGTATGGAATTACAAAAGACCCTGAATAGCCAAAGCAATCTTGAAAAACAAAACTGGAGGTATCCCAATTCCAGACTTCAGGTTATATTACAAAGCTGTAGTAATCAAAACAGTATGGTACTGGCACATAAATAGAGACATAGAGCAATGGAACAGAATAAAAAAACCAGAAATAAACCCACAATTACATGGTATTGATCAAAGGAGGAAAAAACATACAAAGGGAAAAAGACAGTCTCTTCAACAAATGGTGTTGGGAAAAAGAATGAAGTTGAACCACTTTCTGACACCATAACACAAAAATAAACTCAAAATGGATTAAAGACCTAAATGTGAGACCTGAAACCATAAAAATCCTAGAAAAGAGCACAGGCAGTAATTTCTCTGACATTGGCCGTAGCAACATTTTTCTAGATATGTCTCCTGGGACAATGGAAATAAAAGCAAAAATAAACTTGGGACTACATCAAAATAAAAAGCTTCTTGGAGCACCAGTCTGGCTTAGTTGGTAGAGCATGTGACTCTTGATCTTAGGGTTGTGAGTTTGAGCCCTGCATTGGGTGTAGAGATTACTTAGAAAGAAAAAAGCTTCTGCACAGCAAAGGACACAATCAACGAAACTAAAAGGCAGCCTATTGAATGGGAGAAGATATTTGCAAATGACATATCCAGTAAAGGGGTAGTACCCAAAATATATAAAAACCTTATACAACTTAACACCCAAAAAACAAATAATCCAGTTTAAAAATGGGCAGAAGACATGAACAAACATTTCTCCAAAGAAGACATACAGATGGCCAACAGATACATGAAAAGATGCTCAACAACACTTATCATCAGGAAAATGCAAATCAAAACTACAATGAGATATCACCCCACACTGTTCAGAATGGCTAAAATCAACAGCACAAGAAACAAGTGTTGGCGAGAATGTGGAGAAAAAGGAACTCTCATGCATTGTTAGTGGGAATGCAAAATGGTGCAGACACTGTGGAAAATAGTATGAAAATTTCTCACAAAATTAAAAATAGAACTACCTTATGATCCAGTAATCACACTACTGGGTGTTTACCCCTCAAAATAAACAAATAAATAAAACCACTAACTCAAAGGGATACATGCACCCCTATGTTTATTGCAGCATTATTTACAGTAGCCAAATTATGGAAACAGCCCAAGTCTCCATCCATAGATAAATGGATAAGAAGATGTGGTATATATACACAATGAAATATTATTCAGCCATAAGAAGGGATGAAATCTTACCATTTGCAACAACATGGATGGAGCTAGAGAGTATAATGCTAAGAGAAATAAGTCAGTCAGAGAAAGACAAATACCACATGATTTCACTCATATGTGGAATTTAAGAAACAAAACAAATGAGCAAAGGAAAAGAGAGAGAGAGAGTCTTAACTATAGAGAACAAACTGATGGGGTGAGGGGATTGGTGAAATAGGTGATGGGAATTAAAGAGTACACTTATCAGGATGAGCACTGGGTAATGTAGAGAATTGTTGAATCACTATATTGCACACCTGAAACTAATATAACACTGTATATTCACTATATTGGAATTAAAATTTTAAACTTAATAATTAATTAGTTAATTAAGGAAGATTAATCTGTAGATACTGACTTGGAAGAATGCCTGAGCTATATTTGGTGGGGGAAATTCTATGATTCATATTTCTGTGGGGGAAGAAAACTGCTACTAAAGTAGTTCTATTACTATTACTATTACTATTACTATTACTATTACTATTACTATTACTAATAATAGCAAAAACCATTTGTAAGATACTTCCTTAAGCATAGTACATTATTTTATTTAATCTTCACAAGGACCCTGTGTGATAAGTGTATAATAACACCATTTGTAAGTGAGCAAAATGGGGAATAGTTTAAGTAAGTAACTTGTGCAAGAGCTCATAGACTAAAAGCTAGAATTTGAACCCAGGCAGTCTGGCTCTAGAGTCCATTATCTTAATCCACTAGGTCAAGTTATCTGATATATATACAGATTGTATGTGTAGGTGTGTGTGTGTGTGTGTGTGTGTGTGTGTGTGTGTGTGTGTACAAAACTTACAATCATATACATCAAACTCTTAACAATGGTTATTTCCTGATGAAGGATTACAGGGACTTCCAAATTCTAAGTTAATTTTTTGAGGTAATATTTAGATTGTTTGTTATACTGTGAATATACTACTTTTGTAGACAAATAATTATTTAGTTCCTGCCATGAGCCAGGCACTAATCTAGGTACTGGGGAAAGCAATATTTTAGTAATAAGGTAACTAGCTACTAACAAATAACTCAATTATTTCAATATTTTAACAAAATTAAACTATTTTTCATTCATATCACAGCCTGAATTGAGTGTTCAGCAGGCAGCTTTTCACATTTTGATTCAAGGATTCTGTCTCCTATCAACTTATGGTGGCACCATCTTCTGAGGCAGGTATATGCAAACATTTTCTTTTTTTTTTTTTTTAAATCTTCATTTATTTTTGAGAGAGAGACAGAGTGTGAGCAGGGGAGGAGCAGAGAGAGAGGGAGACACAGAATCTGAAGCAGGCTCCAGGCCCTGAGCTGTCAGCACAGAGCCTGAAGCGGGGCTCGAACTCACGAACCATGAGATCATGCCCTGAGCCGAGGTCAGATGCTCAACCGACTGAGCCACTCAGGCACCCTGCAAACATTTTCTACAAAAGATAGTAATATTTTAGGTTTTTTGGAACATACTGTCACCGTTCTGCAATTGTGGCATGAAAGCAGCATAAAAAATAAACAAATAAATGGACATGGCTATGTTCCAAAAAACCTTTATTTACAAACACTGTGGTGGGCTGGATTTCACCCATGGGTGATCATTTACCAGTCCCTGTTCCAAGGTCTTCTCAGAGATGTGGACTGGATCCTCTCTGCATTCAAAAGGTCAAAAGAAATAATAAGGCAGGCAAGAAATGGGACATGACTTCCACCCATATCTTCTTGGCCAGAATCAAGACTCATGGCCCCAACCAAGTAAGCCTGGAATATGTCATTTTCTTGTGACTTAATGAAAGGAAAAGAGGGGCGCCTGGGTGGCGCAGTCGGTTAAGCGTCCGACTTCAGCCAGGTCACGATCTCGCGGTCCGTGAGTTCGAGCCCCGCGTCGGGCTCTGGGCTGATGGCTCAGAGCCTGGAGCCTGTTTCCGATTCTGTGTCTCCCTCTCTCTCTGCCCCTCACCCGTTCATGCTCTGTCTCTCTCTGTCCCAAAAATAAATAAACGTTGGAAAAAAAAAATTAAAAAAAAAAAAAAAAAAAAAAAAAGAAAGGAAAAGAGATTTGTGACCATCTAGGCAGCCTGTGGCAGAGTCAGCTCTTTTTGTCACCAAATATTTTTCCTTTGTATAGATAATACTCTCCCCATCCCCAAAGAGGACAGCCCAAAGTTCCACCCAGTAAATATATTCAGCTCAAAGTCCAAGCTCTCCAGGTAATGTCCAGTTTTCTCTATCAGGTTCAGATATGGCTCTTTATGGTCTGGTGACCTATGAACTAAAAAGACAAATAATCTGCCCAGACACACCCATGCCCATTGGTAATGCAACAAAGACAGGAAAATTGAAACACTCTCATTCAGAACAAGGAAAAATTGAACACACAGTTCTCACTGGATCACATCGTTTTGATACTACACTTTATCTTAGCCAAAAGGCCAAGAAGCGATAGGATCACATCATTTTGAAATCCCACTGGGTAAATATTGTAAAGTTCTCTTTCTGTAGGGGTGAGTCAACACCTCTGATGGTTCTTATACCTCATAACAGTCTGTTACTCCATAAGGATGCCCTTACTCCACTCAAGCTCCAATATCCTGTACTGGGCAACCATCTGAATGAATGTCTCCCTCCCCCTATCCAAGTTCTAACATCCATTGGTAGGTCTCCCCACCAAAGGACACCCTTCTTACCCCAGTCAACCTCTGACCCCTCTGTCCAGGTGACACCATGTTGTCACTTAGCTTCTCAGCTCCACCTAATGACTTTGGGATGGAATAGTTCAGGAAGGGAAAGAGAAAGAAAGAAAGACAGAAAGAAAGAAAGAAAGAAAGAAAGAAAGAAAGAAAGAAAGAAAGAAAGAAAGAAAGAAAGAAAGAAAGAAAGAGAAAAGAAAAGAAAGAAAGAAAGAAAAGGAAATGAAGGGGAAAGAAAAAGAGGCAAAGGAAAAGCTCATAGCCTTCCTTAACTAATTTCTTCTTATTTTTTTTAAAGATTTATTTATTTTTGAGAGAAAGAACACAAGCGGGGAAGGGGCAGAGGTGGCAGTGGGTAGGGAAGAAGATCCAAAGCAGGCTCTGAGCTGACTGACAGCAGCAAGCCCATTACAGGGCTGGAACTCATGAACTATGAGATCACGACCTGAGCCAAAGTCAGACGTTCAACCGACTGAGCCACCCTGCTGCCCCTAATTTCTTATAATTGAGGTATAGAAGCAGAAGTTTTACCTGCGAGTTTCCAAATTTTAGATTCTATTCCCTTCTATTTCTTCTTACAAACCCATGAGGGAATTCTTTCCTGATCTCATCCCTTTCTTATAATATCTTGCCACACACTGTTAAAAATAACCTCTATTAAGTTTCTATTTTCTATTCCCCCAGGAGTCAGTAGACACATAGTCTGCTGCTCAAGTCATCTCAGGCAATAATTCTGCCAAATGTTTTGCCACTGCATCTCATGACTAACCATCTTTTCATCGACAGATACTGGGTTCATTGTAGCCCACCATCCACTTGCCATGTAAATGCCACATAGGTTTGTTTGTTTGTTTGTTTGTTTGTTTGTTTTTTATAGTTGCGTTCCACTTTCAGCAGTGAACAAAACACATAAAGGCTCTACTTTTGCTGAGCTTACATCTGTAGTATTCTTCTAACTCCTCATATGGTTTTGTTTTAGGAAGGGCATGATTACTTTAAAATGTACTCGAGATTTGTTTTAGTCAGGTATCGTAAGACATGGAGACACAGAAACTGGCATAAAGGAAGAAGTTTTTATACTCATGGATCCCTAGAAGCAGGAGGCATGGCACACCACACAAGACCACACGGCAAGCACCATGAGGCAGACAGAGTGAGGGGAAAGTGTAGGCTAAAGCTTTTCTTTGGGTTTTCGTGGGAAGGAAGGGGTGAGGCAGGATAAGCAAACTAAGCAGGTTTAGGATTGGATAGTTTGATTTCCCTGGGCTCCCAGCTATAAGAATGGTTCCCTGGTGCCCAGTACCTGGCCCTAGAGTGATTTAGGGTGGGAGGTTAGTGTCCTCAATTGCAGGAACCTGGTAAAAGGAGGGGTGGACTCAGGATTGGTTGGTTTGCTTATCAAAGGCTTATTCTCAGGCAAGTTCTTTACTACCTCTGGGAGGGGCAGTTCCTCTCTGGGTCCCTAAGGTCCTAAGATGTCAAAGCATCATAAAATACAAAACATTTTAAAAGGTGAGGGAAAGTTCTCTTCACTTGGATCACTCTCTACAGGTTTCTCATCTATTTAGCAGGACTCAAATTGTATCTTCTTTAGCCACCTTTTCACATCCCCAAATATACATCACCCAGATACAAAAAGCATCAAGATTTGGCACACTTCCTTCCTCTCTGTCGTCTTCTTTCTCTCCTGAATTCTCTTAGGGCAAACTCAAGACATGTCATTTCATCTCTACATACTTTAGAATGCTTTCCTTGACAGTTGATTGTCTGACTCTTCATTTTGGCTCAGGTCATGATCTCACAGTCATGAGATGAAGCCCCCTGTGGGGCTCAGTGCAGAGTATGGAGCCTGCTTGAGATTCTCTTCTGTCTTCTTCTCCCTCTGTCCCTCTGCCACTCATTCTTTCTCTCTCTCTTTCAAAATAAAATAAACTTTTAAAAAATGGGGGGTCTGGGTGGCTCAGAATGCATTCCTTAAAAAATGGCTGTTTTTCTTAAATTACCATATTATTTCCAGGTACCTAGAAATAAAATCACTCATCTTTTTAAAAAGAGTAACTGATTCAAAAAAAAAATTTTTTTAATGTTTATTTATTTATTTTTGAGGGGGAGAGGGAATGAGAGAGAGGGGAGAAAGATTCCCAAGCAGACTCCACACTGCCAGCGCAGAACCTTACACAGGTCTTGAACTCACAAACCGTGAGATTGTGACCTGAGCCAAAACCAAGAGTCAGACACTTAACTGACTGAGCCACCCAGGCCCCCCAAGAATAACTGATTTTTTTTAAGAGTAACTGATTTTTGAGAGTTATGGTGCCTCTCTGTGATAGGCAGAATAATGCCCCCACCAAAAAGTGCCCATTTCTAGCCCTAGAACCTGTGAATGTTACCATACATAGCAAAAGGAATTTGCAAATGCAATTAAGTTAAGAATCTTGAGATGGGAGGGGCGCCTGGGTGGCTCAGTCGGTTGGGCGTCTGACTTCGGCTCAGGTCATGATCTCGCAGTCCGTGGGTTCAAGCCCCGCGTCGGGCTCTGTGCTGACAGCTCAGAGCCTGGAGCCTGTTTCAGATTCTGTGTCTCCCTCTCTCTATGCCCCTCTCCCACTCGCACTGTCTCCCTCTGTCTCAAAAATAAATAAATGTTTAAAAAAATTTTTTAAAAAGAATCTTGAGATGGGAATTGAGGTCTATCCCAACGGGGCTTTTTCTGTAGACCTACATTATTGGAAACACCTCATAGAGTACATATGTGGTTTCCTTTATTCACATTTTTTATATGTTAGATCTGTGGGAAAGAATTATAAGACATCTATCTGCTAAAACTTGTGAGAGACCTAATAGTATTTTTTTTTAATTTTAGGTATTGGCATATCTGAACAATCTGTACAGTTCTAGGGTGTGGTAGTTTAGGAGTGAATATGATTTGAACTCATTCACATTCAGAGGGTATTTGAAATTGAGAACCAGGCAGATCCATCGACTGTGACCCTGAACGTGGCCCGAAAGAAATTGGATCCCAAAGATTACAGGTGGAGAATTTTAAAAGTCTGTCCATATTCAAGTGGAGATCAAAAAAGTCCAACTGAAAGAACTCTGGACTGACAGTGACAACTGTGGATTGAACAACAGTTCTTTTTTTTTTTTATTTTAACTTTATTTATTTTAGAGAGAGAGAGAGTGGGGAGGGGGCAGAGGATCTGAAGCAGGCCCCTGCACTGACAGCAAAGAGCCTGATGCAGGGCTCAAACTCACAAACTATGAGATCATGACCGCAGCCAAAGTTGCACACACAACGAACTGAGCCACCCAGGCACCCCCAAAAAGTTCTTTTTAAAAGGAATTTTTTGAAGATTATGATTCTGACTTTGGAGGAACTATGGTGATTGGCAGTGGCAGCAATCATGTAAAATTCCTTAAATAAAAAGTTATTGGCTTAAATAAAAAAGAATCTTGAGATATGGAGGTTATTCTTAATTATTCAGATGCACCCAATATTATCATAAGAGTCCTTATAATTAAAATAAGGAGGCAAGATAGAGTCTGAGGAGGAGATGTAACAACTGAAGCCGAGCCATGAATGTGGGAAACCTTCAGAAGTTGGAAAAGGCAAAAAAAAGATTCCCTCCTGGAGCCTACAAGCTCTAGATGTCTTGCTGACACAGTGACTTTAGCCTCATGAAGCCCATTTTGTACCTACCACTATCAGACAACAAATTTGTGTTGTTTTAAGCCACTAAATTTGTGATAATTTGTTACAACAATAGGAAACTAATGCACTGTCTTTGTATGTGAACATGAGCATGTTTCTAGCCAACCTAAAAAGTATACAATTACTGAATCCTACTCCTACCAAAAATTGATATCATTTTGATTGTGTATATATAAATATATATATATATATATATATATATATATATATATATATATATATATATAATTACCTTATAGGAATCAGGCTTTTATTTTTAAGGCTTTTTTTTGTTGTTGTTGTTTTTTTGTTTTTTTTTATGTAATCTCTATACCCAACAGAGGGCTTGAACTCATAACCCCAAGATCAGGAGTCACATGCTCTACCAACTGAGCCAGCCAGGCACTCTGAGCTTTTCTTTTTTATTTAGCAGCTCTTCTCAGATTTTGAGCTTGAGAGACAAGAGAATTTTCATAGTAGTGATAAAATAATTAAATATCTGGAGAATGCCAAATATATTTAATTATGATTAACATCATCTCCATTTACCAGGTGAAAGTGAACCTCTTTGTGCCTTGTCTAGGAAACTCCAAATAAAGTTTAGGTGTATAACAGTTTTACTATTTTGAATTTGAAGTTTGAATGTGAGGACGATATTTTTAAAATTTATCAGAGAAAAAAAAATTTTTAATTTTTTAAAAATTTTATTTATTTATTTTGAGAAAGTGCGAGCAGGGGAGAGGCAGAGAGAGGAGGGGGAAAGAGAATTCTACGCAGGTTCCACGCTGTCAGTGCAAAGCCCAATGCAGGGCTCGAACCCATGAACCATGACCTCAGCCGAAGTCAGACACTTAACTGACTGAGCCACCCAGATGCCCCCAAAATTGTAATCTTTTAAAGAGTTATCAGAGCAGACAAGATATAAATACAAGTCATACAAGTATTAATCTCTGTAAGTCAATCAAAATAAGAGTTCTGTTAAACTTTAGATAAGTTATAATCTATCTTTTTTTTTTGGAAATATGCAAAGTACGCTGCATGTTTACTCAGAAAATATTTCACACAATAGAAGAATCTTATTTGAATCTTGGGAAAGCTAGGAATTTCTGAAGAATTTTATAACTGGATCTCCCCTTGTGTCATTATGCACTGTTATGTAATACTTGTGCAGATAATAGACCAATCTAGGGGCACAACTTTAAGATTTATTAACACCTTGTCTATACATAGAGCTTTTCTCTCCAATGTGGCTTAGTTCATTTGTATATTTCCATAAGACTTTCCTATTTCCCTTTGAGAAAGGAGAGAGAAAAAGTCATGCCTCCAGAACCCTTATACTTCTCAAGAGATCATGAAGCTCCAGACAAGTTAGAAACAACAGGTCCTACTCTATTTGGATTTCCGTTCTACCACACATTCAGGATCATTCATATATGTGTTACATAAACCAAGTGAATCATTTTAAAGTTCTCTTGTCTTTTTACTCAATCCATATGCCTGAAGTTAGCCAAACTGTAAGGTTTAGAGCCAACTATCATGTTTAGGGAGCACACACTTTCCACAAGACTGCCCTTACTCTGACACTAAATGCAAATTTTAGAGGGTTCCCAAAACCACCCTCAGGTTTGGTAATACTAGAAGGACTCACAGAACTTACTAAAAGCTGTTTTATACTCATGGTTACAATTTTTAAAAATGTTTTAATTTTTAAGTTATCCCCACACACAAAGTGGGGCTCAAACTCACAACCCCAAGATCAAGAGTTTCATGCTCCACAGAGTGAGCCAGCCGGGCCCCTCCGCCCACCCCTCCACCCCCACCATGGTTACTATTTCTTAAAGGGAAAGGATACATATCAAAATCAGCTCATGAAAGGAGCACATAAAAGGCAAAAATCTGGGAGCACTTCAAACATAAAACTTTCAATGTCCTTTCTCATGCAGTTGACACATTGTTACTCTCCCAGTGTTGATGTTTGACAATATTCATAGAGGACTACCAACCAGGGAAGCTCATTTGAGCTTCCAGGTACAGAGTTTTTATAAAGGCTTCATCACATAGGCATGATTGATTGATTGCCCATTGGGTTGAACGCAGTCTCCAAGGTTAGTTACATTATTGGTCACATGGCCACCCCCCACCCTAAATAAAGACACTCCTATTGAGTATACACAAAACATATATTAAAAGGAAAATACTCAGTTTGGTTACCAAGGTTCTGTTAACAGAGGAAAAAAAAAAAACCAAACAGCGATTTTCTCACAGGTGTATCTCATCTGTAAAGCTTTTCCCTTATCTTCAGGTATTAGCATTGCAAAAGGCAGGGATAGAGTTGTTTTTGTTTGAGAGTATAAGTTACACAAAGTCTCAAAATTTCACTTAATCCCGTATCTAGAACTGAAACCTGGTTTTGTTGTGTTTTGTTTTTGTTTTCTTGGGGCACAAAGTTGTGTTTGTATGTTTGTTTCCTATCTGTAGGATGTGATATGTATGTTTACCCTTAGTGGAAGCAAGTGGTGTGAATTTTGTTCCACATTTCTTTAGTTTCCTTCTTGATATCTCCCTCCTATGGTCTATTTGAATTATTGTCTTAATTTAATTTAATTACGTGCCATTTACTGAGCACTTAGGTTAAGTCAAACAAAGATACTATCTTGTTTAATAGTCACAATAACTCTTTGAGGTAGATGTTACTTCTATTTTACATACTAGAAAAGTGCCAAAGAAGTTAAATCATTTACCCGAGGACTTAAGATCCATCAAATAGTAGGTGATGAAGCTGAGATTTGAACTCCTGCTACATTGTTTGTTTTTTTAATGTTTATTTATTTTTAAGAGAGAGAGAGCATGGGGGAGGGGCAGAGAGAGGGAGACACAGAATGTGAAGCAGGTTTCAGGCTCTGAGCTGTCAACAGAGAGCCCGACACAGGGCTCAAACTCCTGAACCATGAGACCATGACCTGAGCCGAAGTCCGTCGCTTAACGGACTGAGCCACCCAGGTGCCCCTCTGCTACATTGTAATTGTGTTTGTACTAGTAGGCTTTCCCCATCAATCAGCAGCAGTTTCAGGACAGATTATGTATTGTACGTCTTTGAACGACCAGAACAAAGTATAGCGTCTAGTATGTTGCAGGCATATAAATGAATGAGCTATCTTTTACAATTTTATAATTGTTAAACATGCATAGATCTTATTTTTTGAAAAAGAAAGTCCCCTGAGGGCAAGGAATGTTGAAGTTGGAGCAGAGGTGCTGATGTCAAAACTAGAGACCTGCTAATAGTCTGCTCAGGCCCATACCATGATGTAGTTCAGGATCTGGACCTTAGTTTTACAAGAAACTCAATTTTGACCATGAATCTAGAGTTAATAACTTTAGAGGGAATTGCTCATTTTGTACAAGCTCACAAGAAAATGATGAAAGAGTGTAAGTATAATTTAACTGGTCAGAGATGAGATTTTCTTGGGCTGTTTTGAAGAGTTGGCTCCCCAAAACATATCACCTCTGTGTTTTCTGGGTAGACTACCCTCTCTGGAGGCTATTCAAACTGTTATGTCTCAATGTTCAGGAAAAAATTTTTTAATGTTCAGGGAACTTTTCAACTAAAATAGGAACTCAATTGAAACAGATGCTCTTGATTTACACAGGGTCTAGAGTATGTAGGGTAAATAAGGGAAAGACATTAATATTTTCATTCAGGGGGTGCCTGGCTAGCTCAGTCAGTAAAGCGTGCAACTCTTGATCTCAGGGTTGTGAGTCTGAGATTGGATGTACAGATTACTTAAAACTAAAATCTTAAGAAAAAAAAGATTTCAGAGGCACTTGCATGACTCAGTCCAACTTCAGCTCAGGCCGTGATCTCACAGTTCATGAGTTAGAGCCCTGTGTCGGGCTCTGTGCTGTCAGCTCGGAGCCTGGAGCCTGCTTCAGATTCTGTGTCTCCCTCTCCCTCTCTGCCCCTCCCCCACTCACTCTCTGTAGCTCTCTCTCTCTCAAAAATAAATAAACATTTAAATTTTTTTTAACGTTTATTTATTTTTGAGACAGAGAGAGACAGAGCATGAACAGGGGAGGGTCAGAGAGAGGGAGACACAGAATCCGAAACAGGCTCCAGGCTCTGAGCTGTCAGCACAGAGCCCGACGCGGGGCTCGAACTCACAGACTGAGAGATCATGACCTGAGCCGAAGTCGGACGCTTAACCGACTGAGCCACCCAGGTGCCCCAAAAATAAATAAACATTTAAAAAAAAATTTTTTTTAAGATTTCATTCAGGTACTGATCTGGTGGCAGGAAGTCCTCAGAAAATGACAGATTGAAGAGAGCAACAATAGGCTCATGAGAGGAAACCATCCTGTATTTAGTTGCATGAGCCAGACTGAGAAGTAAAACATGGCTGTTAGAACAGATGGTCTGAAGTTTGAACCTGTTTCCAACCTATGTCCTAACTACCTCTCTTTCCTCCAAGTACCTGTAGTCTCTGGAAGGAGAGGACTTTTGCAAAAATAAAAATATGTCTCACCAAAGAACAGGTTAGGAAGCACAAAAGCTGCTTCCCTCCTACCTGGAGAAGAACAAGAACCCCTGATGGTGGTAGTCTGCAGAAAATGGGCAATGGTGTGGACATCGCCTGTGTTCAAAAATGTGGCAGCAGTCAACAGCAGAAAGATGGCAATACTAGCAGACACCAGGGAGTCTGCAAGGGAATACAAAGCGACAGGCAGCAGCTCAATTCTATAATAGAAACAGTCTCTATGGCCCATCCTCTGGGGATTCCTAAAGGATACAGTGAGGGAGATTGTGTTATCTTGGGTTCTTAACTTCTCTGAAAAGGCAAATGGGGGTAATAATAAGAGTACCTATTGGGGTACCTGGGTGGTTCAGTCAGTTGAGCATCCTACTCTTAATTTTGGTTCAGGTCATGATCCCAGGATCATGAGATCAAGTCTCACATTGGGCTCCATGCTGAGTGTGGAGCGTGCTTAAGATTCTCTCTCTCAGGGAGCCTCAGTGGCTCAGTTGGTTAAGTGTCCGACTTCGGCTCAGGTCATGATCTCGTGGTTCACGGGTTCAAGCCCTGCATAGGGCTCTGTGCTGACAGCTCAGAGCCTGGAGCCTGCTTCATATTCTGTGTCTCCCTGTCTCTGCCCCTCCTCCGCTCACGCTCTATCTCTCTACAAAAATAAATAGACATAAAAAAAAAAAAAAAGATTCTCTCTCCCTCTGCCTCTCTCCCCTGTTTGTGCATGCACGTGCACACTTGCTCTCCCTCTCTCTAAAAAAAAAAAAAAAAAAAAAAAAGAGTTGACTTAAAAAAAAGAGTACCTATTGTCTAAATTTGTTTAAGGATTATATCATATGATGCATATGATGAGCACTGAAAAAAATACTAATTGTTACACTAATAAAAATGTTAATTCATTATTTTAAAATGGGGTCATTTATAGTCACTCCAATACCCGTCATACTGTTCTGAGAACATACCAGGCACACTCCTGCTTGGTTTCTTTGAATAAACTGTTCTCTTTGCCTGAAACACTTCTCCTCTAGATATCACGATGGTTGGCTCCCTAAAGTCATTTTTTTTTAATTGTTAGTGTTTTGCCATATTTGCTTTCTTTTTTAAGTTATTTATTTGTTTTGAGAGAGAGTGCATGTGCACAGGAGGGGCACTATCCTCACAGAGCCTGATGAGGGGCTTGAACTCACAAACCGTGAGATCATGACCCAAGCCAAAACTACGAGTTGGACACCTAACTGACTGAGCCCCTAAAGTCATTTATTCAAATGTCACTTAAATGAGGCCTTTCCTTACCATCCTAGAATATCTTATTCCCCTGTCCTGCTTTATTTTTCTCTGTAGTATCTAGTACTCTCTAATATACTAGATATTTATTTATTTAGTTTCCCCTTACTAGAATATAAGTTTCATGAAGTGTGGAGGTTTTTCCATGTTTTATTCATTGGTATGTCCTTAGTGCTTATAATAAAGCCTGACAGAGAGTAAACATTCATAGTTGTTGACTACATAAAAGATGTTTACTACTTGAACTACATGAAAGATCCAAAACATCTCCTTCTATTTATTACAAGGCACATCAAAGGTCTCGTAACAGAAGGATCTCTTTTGCTATTATCAGTCCATCCCCAAAAGTACATGAAGCCTCTACTGGCACCTAGAAATAATTTAATCCCATTATTCATTCCAGTTGTTCATGCACCCATCACTATTTGTACTTATGGAGTCCCTACCATGTGCCAGATACTCACTTGGTACTGGGCATCCAGCAATGAACCTTCATGGAGCTTATATTCCAGCTGGGACAGGGATAGGGCTGGAGGGTGGGGAGTGAACAAAAGAACCATGTTTCTTACCTTTGTCCTTTTACCATGTTAAACCACTAATAAAGTAATAAATCCCTCTTCTGGGTTATCTATACTCTCCCATATTCTCCTCCTTATACTTCTTTGTGCTATCTCCCCTTGATCTAATACTTTGTTTAATTTAATAAAGTATTGAATCTCTTACTTTTCTCTTGCAACAGGGAATTTTTCGGAGAATTACTTTATTTGGCCAAGATCCAAATCCAAATCCAGAGTCAGCTCAGAACCCCTGACTAATGCATCACTGGGCTGATTATATAAATGGCAATGTGCAAAGACAACTTTTTGGAGAAGCACAGTAAAAAGATTTCTTATTGAATAAGTGGTTTCATTTCTCTTTGAGCAAAAAATGCAAACTTTAGATGCAAGAAAAAGAATTTTACTTCCTGCAAACATTCATTCATTAAATGGTTAAGAATTATTTAATGAGAGCCTACTTCGTGACTAGTACAACATGATGCCCTATACAGATATAATTAAGTGTAAGATACAGAATGCTCCTTCTAGCAGATAACTCTTCAGTTAAAACTAGACAGGGGCACCTGGCTGGCTCTGTCCGTAGAGCATGACACTTTTAACCCTGGGGGTTGTAAGTTTGAGCCTCAAGTTGGATGTAGCGATTACTTAAAAAAAAAAAAAAAAACTTCAGAAAAAAAAAACTAGATAAAAAAAGATGATATATATTGTGAAATTATATAACACCACAAACAGACACGGTGCTTCCACTTCATCCAGCCACCCCATTCACCCTTCCTTTCCTAATCAAGCCATATTAGTATCTCTTTCCTCCCTGATCACACCGAATCCTATGGCTATAATCAACCATTCTCTTGTCTGTACTCCCTCCCCCCATCACTTGATTCCCCCCAGCCCCCATTCCCACCCCCACGCCACCCTCGACCCCCGCCACCTTCATCTTTCCTGTTATTCAGTCCAGGATTTGATCCCAGGTTGCAGAGCTGCTTGAAAAAAAAATCAAGTTACTTGGTGTTCCAAAACTTTCATCAGGTTACAATTTAATGCTTTCACGCAATCCGCGTATAAAGCCTGGGAAGTGAGGAAGGAAATTTCACTCCTATTGAAAGCCAGACTTGTGGAATAATTGAGGTATTGAAATCAGTCACTCAAACTGAAAAGTCCCAGAAAAGCAAATTACACTAAGACAAGGACATAAAGTCTAAATGCATACCCTAGAATCATTGCAGCAAAAATGGGAGAGGCGTACATATGTATGAAAGACATTTATGCTAAAAATCAATTTGCCAGAGAAAAGAGAACGGCCAGGAATGCTCGCAAATACAGCGACAGTCATGGATGGTGTCACCCTGAGAAGTTCACTTCAAGGCAGGGCTATCCAGGGAGCAAAGTTAAAGGGCTAGCATTTCCCAGATTCCAGATGCCTGGGGTAAACAGACAAGACAGCTGCGCATTTCTCTTAAAGTAAAATATATCCTATGTGGGCCTTTCAAAAATAATAAAAAGGGAAGTTTTTCCCCTTTTGGATTTCCCTGCAGTCCAGCCACTTAAAAGCTCGCTTTAGTCCCTAAGAAATCTCGCAACAACACGGTCTTTTTTTTTTTTTCTCTCCTCCCCCTCCCCCCCAACTCCGATGGCGGGAACTTAACGGAAGCAACGGCACGCTCTCCGTCGGAAGTGACGTAATATCCCAGAATCCTTGGAGAAGGAGGGGCGCTTTCAGGCGTTCTTTGCGCAGTGTGGTGTGGATTCTTTAGGCAACGTGGTGTGGTTCTTTGCAAGAAGGCGTGCTGCTTTGTGCTTGGCCCGCTGCGGCCTTGCGGACCTTTCGGGCCGAAAGTTTGATTTCTTTTCACTGATAACAGAGCTCGCGGCGGGCCGCTCAGGGCCCTAATCCGCCCTCACCATGTTGGTGCTATTTGAAACGTCTGTCGGCTACGCCATCTTTAAGGTAGGTTGGAGATTGAGCCATTGGAGGGGGGAGGCTGGTGTTGGGCCGGCGAGGACAGGGAAAGACGTAAGAAGAAGACAGCACTGCTCAGAATCGCGTGGGAGCCGTTTGTGTCCTCCTGCCTTGAGAGGTGGGGGAAGGCTTTGGGCCTGGGAGGCATGTTTCGGTGAACACGTGGCCCCGCCGTTTGGGGCGCAGGGTTCTGTGTTAGAGCATTTAGCTTGGTGAGAGAGGTGAGCGGGAGCTGTATTAGAATTTCACAGGTAAAGGTGAGGAGTTTGGGGTTTATTCTTAGTGGTTTTGAGCAATGATTGAAAGGTTTTAAGCAGAGGAATGACTTGATCTAAACTTGTCTTAATGAAGTTGCTGTGTGAAGAATAGATTATAGGAGGCAAGAAAGAAAGGAAGAATATTTTTGCATCAATGTAGACAAGATGAAATTGCTTGGATTAAGGTTGCTACCGAGGGAAATAAATACCAGGAGAAATTTTGAAGGTAGAACTGGTGGGTTTGGCTAATGAATGAAGTGAGTGGGGTATGATGGTAGCGAAGAGAAGAAAAAAAACAAGATGGTTGGGTTTTTTTGGAGACGGGAGGATACTAAAAAGGTCCAGTTTGGGCTGTGAAACTTGCGGTGTCTGTTAAATCGTCATTTTTTAAGTTTAATACCTAAGGGAGATATCTGGGCCGATGGTAATCAATTTGGGATTTGGTTGTCTTAATAAAGTTTGAAATTTGAAGTTTATCAGCACGGAGCTGATTGAGCAATGGGACATTCGTGTAGTAGGATGCTATAGAGTTGTTAGAAAGAATGAGAAACTGAGTGCTATCCATGTGCTAGCCAGTCTTCTGAGTTCTACAAATGTAGCATCGAAAAACAAAATTTTCATATATGTGCTGTTAAGGCAAAAATGGATAAAATATGTATAGTAAGATTCTAGCTAGGAATCAAAAAACTGTGGTATGAGTGCGGAAAATCTGCAATCAGTTTTCCAAAATGTTGCTTTAGAGAAAACTTTAAGGTTTTCTTCAGACTTTTGAAAATACAGTTCCATTTGCACTTGGTACATTACTTATTATTTTTTAAGAGATAAAATGGTAAAAGCCAATAGCTAGCTTTGCTTATTTTTTCTCATTGGGGTTGTCTGTAATTGCAATATTAGAAATTTTAAGGGACTTTGGAAAGCTTTGGAACGTGGAGTATGTCTATTTTACGTTTTCCCAGCTTCTTGGCAATCTTTTCTAAATTCTTAAATAGAATTCTGCACATGTGCCCAAATTTTCTTAGCCAGCATGGTCTGTCATATTTTGAATTTGTGTATATGGATGAATTTCATCTAAATTGAAGTCATTGTGTACTGTCCACTGGATGCTGATAGAGAGAGGGGCAACTCTGCAGTCCACTGTGTGCCTCTGTTTGTTAGGAAGGAATTGACTTACAATTGTAGTGACCTGGGTCATAAAACACTTAACCATGTTTCTTAATAAATTACTGGTTTCTATTAATGAAGAATGTTCTCCACAAAAATAAGTCTTGAGTATTCTGTCAGTTTCTAATGCCATCTATCTGCAAGTCACTGTTCAAATTGTGGTTTATGGTTCCATGTAATGGATAAATAACTAAAGGCTTGAGTATATTGAAATAATGATTTCACTTCCAAATATTTGCGATTAATAGCAGTTACTGATTGTTAATAAAAGTCATACAAAATGTTCTGGAATTAATGTTGCACAGTTTTGTGAAAATATGCTAAAAAGTAAGTCATACACTTGAGAAGGGTGAATATTACAGTATATAAATTATATATTAAAGTGCATATGTAGTACAAAATTATTAGCTCCCTTTTCATGATCTTTCAGAACACTGGGGTATAAAATTATATTGGTTTGCATGAAATTCATGCTTTAATACGAATGCTTTTGTTGTTGTTGTTGTTTTGGTGTTTTGTTTGAGTTTGAGAGAGAAAGAGAAGGCACACACAAGGGTGGGGGTGAAAATCTAAAGCAGGCTCCATGCTCAGCAGCAGAGTCCGATGCTGCGCAGGATGTCACCACTCTGGGATGGTGACCTGAGCCAAAATCAAGTGGACATTCAACCGACTGAGCCACCCAGGAGCCCCAAGAAATTTTTAAAACTTTTTAAACCTCAGGTCATAGTAAGGAATACATTTATTCTGTTATCATGTTCCAGTGTGTATATAGCATATATACGCTGTGTATGTAGCCACATACACAGAGTGATTCACAAAGAATTAAATACTTTCTAAAAAAATTACTGTGTTAACATGGTTATATGTGAATACAAAGACAATACTGAAAGAACTGTTGTTATTTTTAGAATATTGTAAAAACTCAACCTGTGTTCCTTGTTGTGTGGCACACATAGCAAGATTAAAGGCATCTTTTGGTTTTAATAATCACATTGTAGAGTGCAGCTCTCTGTGTTCTTTTATTTCCTCAAGGCCATGAGGAAGAGATTTTTTTTTAGGTGTATACCACAGGTCATGTATAATATGATTAGTGAGCAGTATGGTTTTCCAGCTGCATTTGAGTATAGCTTACATACTGTATAACTCACTTATTGTAAGTGGTGCAGTTTGATACATTTTAGTAGAATTTATACACCTCTGCAAGTTACAATCCAGTTTAGAGTACTTCCTCTTAAAAAGTAAAGTTCTGCCCATTTGCAAGTCAAAGTCAGACCGAGCTCTAGGCAACCACTGTCTGTATAATTTTGTCATTTCTAGATATTTCATGTAAGTGAAGTAATAGTTTTTTGTGTCTGGCTTTTTTCACTTACGCTTTTGAAGCTAATCCATGTTGCATGTATCAATTTGTTCCTTTTTGAATAATTCACACTTGAAACTATTCCAAGTCATCCTGTGTAACAACTCACACAAGTTTCATAGTACAATGCTTAACCATTTTGTTTGTGAAATAAAACTTTAAAAGTTAGCATTGAGGGGAGCCTGGGTGGCTCAGTCAGTTAAGCATCCCAGCTTGGCTCAGGTCATGATTTCGTGGTTTGTGAGTTCAAGCCCTGCCTTGGGCTCTATGCTGACTGCTCAGTCTGGAGCCTGCTTCAGATTGTGTCCCCCCCCCCCCCCCCCCATTCCTCCCCAGCTCCCTCACTCACGTGCTCTCTTTCTCAAAAGTAAATAAAGATTAAAAAAATTTTTTTAGGTTAGCATTGAATGTTTATTTTTTTTAATTTATTTATGTTGTGAGAGCGTACGTGGACACACCCATGAGAGTGGGGGAAGGGCAGAGAGAGAATCCCAAGCAGGTTCTGCACCAGTGCAGGGCTCAAACTCATTGAGATCATGACCTGAGCCCAAGTGGGGCCACCCAGGCACTCCAGCATTGAATATTTAAATAAAACATAGGAAGTCTCAAAATAACCAATTAAAAAGTGAAAATTAGGGACAGTCACTTTTGATAATAATGTGCCCTTTCCTGCTTATAAATTTCATGCCTGTGTGGAATAGAGGAGGATACCCTAGGACTATCTGGCATGCTGTGGGATGCGTTTGTTTTTACTTTTTATTGTGAAAGTTTTCAAGGAGACAAGTAGAAGAGTACTCTCCATGTACCCCATTACTCAGCTTCAGCAGGCCCATTTTGTGTCCTCTCTCATTCCCCTCCCCACATTGTTTTGAAGCAAATCCTGGATATTTAGGGTTTTTTTTTTAAGTTTATTTTATTTTATTTTGAGAGACAGAGCACAAGCAGGGGAGGGGCAGAGAGAGGGAGAGACAGAATCCCAAGCAGGCTCTAGGCTCCAAACTGTCAGCACAGAGCCTGACGAGGGGCTCGAACTCATGGACCGTGAGATCATGACCTCAGTCGAGATCAAGAGTCAGATGCTTAATTGACTGCGCCACCCAGGAGCCCCATGGATATTTAGTTTGATCTGTAAGTATGTCTCATGCTGTGAAGGCAGGCACACAAATGAATTGTGTCTTTCCACAGTATCAGCTTTTTTCAGTGTTAGAGCAAGGTTAATATAATTATAACTCAGGTTCAGGATTCCAGACTCAACATTTCACTACCTGTTTAACTTGACTTCTTACACATTACAGAAAGCAAAGCACAAGACAGGTTACACAACAAATAAGATAGAACGGGGGAAAGGAAGTCTTTGATTACACAGTTGAGATGTGGCCTTGGTCTGGTCCAGGTCAGCTCACAGAACTTACTGCTTATTATATTCAAGCAGTGGAAGATCTCTGTTTTGTTCAGACATCAGTCAGGCAGGGTCTTGGACAGCAGCTATCTTTTTGATGTGGTCAGATGTGAAAGGGTCAGTGTTAAGAAAGTTTTGACAGTTTACTGCAGAAATCTTCCATTTTAAAAAGGACTTAATAAGTCCTGATTGACAAACCTCTTATGTTTCTATTGGTTATCTTTTCTGAGTATGTCTCAGCTGGTGCTGGTTTCGGCAGTATGGGGTCTTAAGTGGAATGCCCTTGGTTGCTTGTGACATAAGTTACTGCTTGACCTGAGTGAGAGACAATCTTGCTCTCTACAGTATGTATAAGATATAAAGACCAGTTTTAAAACTAAGAACAATAATAGCCTGCTAAATTTTTTTTAATGTTTATTTATTTTTGAGAGAGAGACTGAGCACAAGTGGGGGAGGGGGAGAAAGAGAGGAAGACACAGAATCTGAAGCAGGCTCCAGGCTCTGAGCTGTCAGACAGCCTGACGCAGGGCTCGAACTCACAAACTACAAGATCATGACCCAAGCTGAAGTCGATTAAGCCACCCAGGCTCCGCAGCCTGCTAAATGTTTTAATGGTAATAACTACACACTGTTTCTACTTGGAAATGGAAATTATTGTATCTTCATCCAAAATGATAAAACTTGAAATGGACTTTGTATACAAATGTTTTCAGATTTCTCTGTCTGAAAATGACTAAAATTTGAGGCACATTTTACAGAAAATGTAGCAGTTACCTCTTACTTTGTTCAGACTGTCTTTATTAGTAATGTTCTCTTCAGTATGTTGTAGCACAATTGGAAACATTTAGTAACAAGGTTTTGTTTGTAACAGTCTTTGGAGACCTTTGAGTAGTCATGAATGTTTTCATTACATTTTCCTTGTTGCTTTTAGAATGCTGATAATATCTCTTAACTATGCCTGTTGTTACCCAAATGTTA
The DNA here is from genome assembly GCF_028749965.1 of Puma concolor. Classification (NCBI taxonomy): domain Eukaryota; kingdom Metazoa; phylum Chordata; class Mammalia; order Carnivora; family Felidae; genus Puma; species Puma concolor. The sequence continues at coordinate 189,608,256 of NC_141674.1, forward strand.
TCTTGCTTTTCAACTAGGAAAAAATATAAATTTTACTCATGAGTCATGTCCCCTGTTTGATACATACGCTCTCAGCAGTTCATGAGCTTTTTGGGTATGGTTTAGCTGCATTCTCTAAACAAACTATTTCCAAAAGTTAGGACTATTCTATGAACTTACTTAATCAAAAAGTAACAGTTAATGTTTCAGTGCATTCATGAGATTTGTTGGAAGTTCTCCTGATACACAAAATAGAACTGTTAGAGGTGCCTGGGTGGCTCAGGTCATGATCAAGCCCAGCATTGGGCTTGCTCGCTCACTCTCTGTCTCTCTTAAAAAAAAAAAGAAAAGAAAAGAAACTGTTAGTGGCTTGTAATTTTTGTAAAGATTTCATTTTTAAGTAAACTCTGTGCCCAACGTGGGACTCGAATTTACAATCCCAAGATCAAGAGTCACATACTCTCTTGACTGAGCTAGCCAGACACCCCAGCTTGTAATTTTTTAATACAAACACTGTGTTTTGTGATCATGTAGTGCTCTTACTCTGTTCTTTTAAGTTTTTTCATTTCGATTTGTTTTGACCGACTTCTCAAGTTTTGTGAATATATGTAATTTGTCTGTATGAGATTAAACTTAAAGAACACAACAAATCCTCTCTCCCTCTCCCTCCCCTCCTTCTTTTTTAAGGAAGAGAGGCAGAGGGTGATGGGTGGGGCAGGGAATCCCAAGCCCGGCCCCACACCCAGCACGGAGCACAACACAGGGCTTGATCCCACAACCCTAGGATCATGACCTGAGCCCAGATCAAGAGGCAGATGCCCAACTGACTGAGCTACCCAGGCACCCCCACAACAAATCCTCCTTAAAATCATCTTGCCATACTTGTCTGACAGAAATTAAATGCAACTTGAAGTATTGTAATTATGTTTATCACAAAAATATACACTAGATGTAACTGGGCAATAAATCTTACTGTGTAAATATTCTGTGATAATGGATTTGATAAAATGTTTATCAGTAAGGTATTGTTTTAAATTTATCAGTTGAGTATTTTTCCCACAAGAAGACATAATATCTGTGTATTATATTTCACCAAATTTAATATGCTATTATTTTACACTGCTAATTAAATTTACCTCCCATCAGTTGTAAGGCATGTCAGTTTCAAGGATGTTAAATCTGGAGGAAATGGTTTTTAGGATTGAGTCTACCCTGTGTTATGCTTGGGCAGTTGACTTATCCCATCAAGAATTAGAGTGTGGGACATGTTTTATTAACTCTTTGTTTGTTTGTTTTTATTTTTGAGAGACAGAGACAGAGTGTGAGCAGGGGAGGGGCAGAGAGAGAGAGAGAGAGAGAGAGAAGGAGAGGGAGAATCTGAAACAGGCTCCAGGCTCTGAGTTGCCAGCACAGAGCCCAACGCAGGGCTCAAACTCACCTGCGAGAACATGACCTGAGCCGAAGTCGGACGCTTAACTGACTAGCCACCCAGGCGTCCCTTTTAACTCTTGATTTAAATGAAACTAATAGACTCTCTTGAAGGCATTTTGGTAGCATCTGTCAAATATAAAATATGCATTTCCTATATGATCAATTAACCGCACTTCTAGTAAAGTATGTCTTATAGAAATACATCATGTGTACATACAAAACTGTTTTCTGAAGGAGAATAAGGAAAATTTAGAAAGACCTTAAACTTCTATAAGAGCATAAGATGGTGATATTTTCATACAGTCTAATTCTACGTTGTCAAAACCTATAATTGTGTCCATGTTATGCTAAATGGTATAGTGTGATTCTGAAAAGTATGCATAAATAAAAAGGTTGAGAAGACTGTCAAAAAGCCTTAAATATATATGCCTAATTGTTAATGACTGTTTCATAGATTTAAAGTGCCCCTTTTTTCCCTTTTCATTTTAAGTTTTCTTGTAACAGGATGTAAATTGATAGTATCTCAGTTTTAGAGAAATCCTTAGTACTTTGATGTTAGGGTGATCATAAGCAGTAAATAAAATTTATTCTTTATTCTAGAAAGTAGGGAAATAAAGTCTTTTGTTGTTGTATAAACATATGCTGGTGCTCCTGTGTGGCTCAGTCGGTTAAGCGTCCGACTTTAGCTCAGGTCATGATCTCACGGTTTGTGAGTCCAAGCCCCGCATTGCGTTCTGTGCTGTCAGCCCAGAGCCTGGAGCCTGGTTCAGATTCTGTCGCTCGCCCCTCTCCCACTCACGCTCTGTCTCTCTCTCTCTCTCTTTTCGAAAATGAATAAATATTTTTAAAAAATTAAAAAACCTGTGTTTTGTGAAGGTGTTAGTGACTCCTTTGAAATGGGAAGTTTTAAACAAAGTCATCAACTCAATTCCATCCAGTTATTAAATGGGCCACTTGAGCTGCTAATTTGATCACGCATTTATGGTGGGTAAAAAATTGGTATTATTTCAATGAGAACATAGCTTTCACCACTCTCATTTTACGTGTATAGTTGTACTTGAAGAGTGTAGTTATATATGTCTAAGCTATGCCATTTAAATGTTTGTTACAGGTTTTGAATGAGAAGAAACTTCAAGAGGTTGATAGTTTGTGGAAAGAATTTGAAACTCCAGAGAAAGCAAATAAAATGTAAGTCATCTTGAAACTAAGAATTTAGTTAACATTTAGGTGTGTTTTTTTTAAGTAATCTCTACACCCAGTGCAGGGCTTGAACTTATGACCCCGAGATCCAAGAGTTGCATGCTCTATCAGCTGAGTTAACCAGGGGGCCCAAGTAATAGAATTGCTGAATAAATTGTAGTATATCTATAGATCCTTTGGTGACCTGGGGAGAGGACTGTGGTATACCAAGAAAATCATGCTTCTCAGTGATACATATGTGATCCCATTGTTTCCAGGTTCTCTTAGATCTGTGTATGCGTTTATGCAGGCATAGACACCAACAGATGCCACTTCAAAAGGGTGGAAATGGGGATGGGATGAGGCACAATAAGTCGAAATTACTATTTTTTCCTAAAATCTTTGTATTGTTAAATGTATTTAAGGGATCACCAGGGTTTTTGTTCCCTGGCAGATAAGAAAACCTTCCTTAATTAAGACAATACTATTTTAGGGACAATAGAAGGCTAGTTTTTCTTTTTAAAGGGCTGTATGCTTCATTTGGCTGAGTTAACGTGATTCATTGTTGTCAATGATGTATTCTTGTTGGAACTGAATATAAATGATCTAACTCAAATATTCGTCACTACCACTGAGACAACAATGAATTATGAATTAACTGTATATTTTTGTTGAATATAAAATGATGTTACCTTGCACATAAGTGTGTTGGGAAGAAGGAGAGTAAAATAAGGGTAACTTAAGTAAAATAAGGAGTCAGATTTGACCATTAGCTATTTGTTGTTGTTGTTGTTTATAGAAGAGTTTATTAAACAACAGGAGCTTAAGTCTCATTTATCTTCTAAACAAAATACACCTGAATTATTTGTCACATTTCTTACTGTGTGTTAATGAAAATCATAGACAAAATAGATTAATTTTATATCACTGTCTTCATAATTGATAGAATGATTAGATAAAAACAATAATGAATACCTTGATATAATTGATAAACCTCACAAAATTCCGTATCATACATTATTTTCAATTTCCGATGGAATGCCTTTTTAAGATAAACCATATGCTGGGTAATAAAATATGATTCAGTAAATTTCAAAAGCTTGAAATCTCACAGGGCATATATTATAATGTCAACAGAAATATATTACAAGCTAATAGTAAATTGGTTTTAAGAATACAAATATTTGGAAATTAAGCAACATGGTTCTTTTTTTTTTTTAATTTAATTTTTTATGTTTTAAAATTCACATCCAAATTAGTTAGCATATAGTGCAACAATGATTTCAGGAGTAGATTCCTTAATGTCCTTTACCCATTTAGCCATTTAGCTCACCCCCCCCCCAACCCTTCTAGTAACCCTCGGTTTGTTCTCCGTATTTTTAGTCTCTACTGTTTTGTCACCCTCCCTGTTTTTATGTTATTTTTGTTTCCTTTCCCTTATGTTCATCTGTTTTGTCTCTTAAAGTCCTCATATGTGTGAAGTCATATGATTTTTGTCTTTTTCTAATACTTAGCATAATACCCTCCATTTCCATCCACGTAATTGCAAATGGCAAGATTTCATTCTTTTTGATGGCTGAGTAATACTCCATTGTAGGTGTATGCCACATCTTTGTCCATTCATCCATCGATGGCCATTTGGGCTCTTTCCATACTTTGGCTATTGTTGATAGTGCTGCTATAAACTTGGGGGTGCATGTGTCCCTTCGAAACACCACACCTGTATCCCATGGATAAATGCCTAGTAGTGCAATTGCTGGGTTGTAGGGTAGTTCTATTTTTAGTTTTTTGAGGAACCTCCTTACTGTTTTCCAGTGGCTGCACCAGCTTGCATTCCCAGACCATTAGCTATTTCTTAATGACATTTGTACTAGATGGACAAATCAGTGTTGTGAGATTCCTGACCTGAGAGGTACTCTTAATTCCTTTTCTAAGGTCTCCTATTCCATATAGTAAAAGGCATCTGTGTCCAGATTTAAGCAACAGAGGTTATGTTCAGGCTTCGACATCTTTCCTGTGGTTGAGATGTGGTACCAAACCTCTTAGCTATTTTTCCTTCAAACCCTACAATCTTCTCTTAGTCCAGACATTACTGACCTAGTATTTGGAGAAACTAGTTGTTTTAATATGAATTTATCTAACTTTGCACCCTCATGCCCAGTGACAGGAAAATTTATTTTGTTGGTGTGTGCTTTGAAAACAGTTCAGAACCTCTTTCCTAAATATATGGCTTTTGAAGAATCAATTTGCCCTCATAACTTTTCTTTTTTTTTTTTTTTCCTTCTAGAGTAAAGCTAAAACATTTTGAGAAATTTCAGGATACAGCAGAAGCATTAGCAGGTAAAGTGAAAGACTAGCTTTTTTTGGTTTTATTTATAATCTTGTCAATGTATTATCAAAAGATTATTTGCTTCAGTTGCCTGAGTTAACCTTAATCAATGTTGTCAATGATGCATTCTTTTTGGAACTGAATTTAAGTGATCTAACTCTAATTCGTCACTACCACTGAGACAACATTGAGTTAGCTTTTTTCACCATAGGGCTTGTTCCCCCCCCATGTGATGAGTGTGAGAAGTGGTTAAGTTGATCTCCCTGTGGAAACCAACAGCATAATGCTGAAGCACAATTCAGTAAAAGCTGTTCTACAAGGGACCAAGGTAATGTAGTCAAGTGCACAGCCCTCTGATGATTTTAATTCAAGGGTAAAGTTGAGAATAGCCAGGATTCACAGTTGAAATAATAATAAAGCAGCTTTTTGGGGTTTTTTTTAGTGTGAAACCTACACAGAGCCTTAAGAGTTAATCTGAAGGGAACATGAAGAATGGATGGCTCATATCCTTCAACCAGTCCTCATAATGGGAGAACAGACATAAAGTAATAGGGTGTATCATCTAGGTTTGGCTTTAATAAGCAGTTGGTCTTAACAAGGTTGTTTCCCCCCCCCCCCCCCCCAATAGTGTTAGGGAAAATAAGAAGACTGTATATAAAATTCTAATCCTGGATTTTTCAGTTGCTTAAGTTCTATATATTAAGTCAGCCAACTGCTTGTTGGTATAATCTGAAAATGTAGACTATAAAGAATATGGCTTATAATTAGGCAAGAATATGTTAGACCCAAATAATTTTGTTCATCAGCCACAAAAGAGGAGTATAATTCTCTTGTAAAAATTAGGAATCTAACTAAACATGCTACAATATTAATAGACCGCCCCAACATTGGCAGTGGGGTAGCTGAAGGAAGACCCAATAATGAGACCAATTTTTTAATTTTTAAAAAGAGTTCTAGGGCTGCTGCATCAGTAAGTCAGTAAATAAAGCCTCATAGAGCTATTAAAGCACAACAATGATAATTTTTTTAATTTTAGTTTTTGTTCTTATTTTTTTTTAGTAATCTCTACACCCAATTTGGGGCTTGAAGTCATGGCCCCAAGATCACAAGTTGCATGTTCTTTCAACTGAGCCAGCCAGGTGCCTCCCTGCCTAGAGAATTTTTTAAAAGATCTGTTTATCACAGCTTTAAAATTACATGGGTAGAGTTTTGTTAAAACTCTATGGAAAAAGATTGTGTTCGCTATTTTCCAACTCGGGTGGGGTGTGCAATATTCACATAGACTGATTTGAACAGCTCCTGCTGAAGCTATAAAGTGCAGTGGCCCTGATCCCAAGTAACTTCTTTTGAATTCCCTTTTGCATATTACTTCTTTAATCTTTTTTGGGCTATTTCCGACCAGTCCATATTAAATGGTCTACTTCTACCCAGACATGAAGCAGATTTTTACTATTTTAATTTTTCTTTATGTTTATCTTTGAGATTGAGAGAAATAGCATGAGTCAGGGAGGGGCAGAGAGAGAGGGAGACACAGAATCTGAAGCAGGCTCCAGGCTCTGAGCTGTCAGCACAGAGCCCGACATGGGGCTTGAACCCACGAGCTGTGAGATCATGACCTGAGCCGAAGGCAGATGCTCAACCAGCTGAGCCACCCAGGCGCCCCCAGATTTTTACTATTAATAGCTAATATGTTGATCATGTAGTGTGTGTCAGATTTTGTACTCATCATTTCAAAATTGTTGTTTAATCCTTGAAACAATCCTGTGGGATACATATTAATAACTATTTTACAGAAAAACTGAGGCTTGAGAGGTATCCCATTTCCCTACTGAGCTTTTGGTATACCTTAAAATACTGTAAAATAAATGGCTAAAATGCCATACTAGCTAAGAATTTAAAGTCAGCCCCCCTCCACCCATCTTCCTTCCAGGAAGGCAGAGACTATATTGTTCTTCGCTGTCAAATTGCTAGATTCTAGCATATAAATACTTTGGATAAAGGGATGAAAGTAGTGAGCTCTGTCAGGAATCTGCCTTTTCTCATCTATTTTTACCAGAAACTCAACATCACCTTATTAAGAGAGTAGTCTTTCCTGGAAATTAACTTCCCACTCCCTGTAAAAAGCAATTATAGTATGACAGAACCAAAACTGAGTGGTTATAGATATGGTAGTGTACATTTAAAACTCCGTAGGGGTGCCTGGGTGGCGCAGTCGGTTAAGCATCCTACTTCAGCCAGGTCACGATCTCGCGGTCCATGAGTTCGAGCCCCGCGTCGGGCTCTGGGCTGATGGCTCAGAGCCTGGAGCCTGTTTCCAATTCTGTGTCTCCCTCTCTCTCTGCCCCTCGCCCGTTCATGCTCTGTCTCTCTCTGTCCCAAAAATAAATAAACGTTGAAAAAAAAATTAAAAAAAAATAAAAATAAAAATAAAACTCCGTAGCCCAAGAAACAGTCTGATCTGTTGTGATGTCAAGAATTTATATTGGCGGGGGGGGGAGCTGGCTGGCTCAGCTGGTAGAGCATGAGACTCTTGATCTCACGGTCATGAGTTCAAGCCTCTCATTGGATGTGGAGCCTACTTAAAGTCTTTGGGGTGCTTGGCTGGCTCAGTTGGAGGGGCAGTGTAACTCTTGATCTCAGGGTCATGAGTTTGAGCCCCACATTGGGTGTAGAGATTACTTAAATAAGTAAATAAACTTTTTTTTTTTAAATAAAAGGTTGAATTTAAAAAAAAGAATTTATATTGGTCCTAGAAATTCAAATATGCTGTTGGTATGGAGAGCTTTATCTTTATCTCGGTCTAATTTCCAAGTTGCAAGTCTTCCAAATGCCACAGAAAAATTTGGTGCCAGCCTACATTTGGATGAAGTGGGAAAATTACTGGGAAGTGGCTAGTGAAATAGAATAAAGACTCAGTGTCCTCTATTTTAAAAAAAAAATTTTTTTTTTTAATGTTTATTTTTGAGACAGAGGGAGACTGTGCGAGTGGGAGAGGAGCAGAGAGAGAGGGAGACACAGAATCTGAAACAGGCTCCAGGCTCTGAGCTGTCAGCACAGAGCCCGATGCGGGGCTTGAACCCATGAACCGCGAGATCAAGACATGAGCCGAAGTCGGACACTTAACCGACTGAGCCACCCAGGCACCCCAAGACTCAGTGTCCTCTTAACTTCATCACCATCTCTGTTTCCCATGTTTTATTTATTTATTTTTTAAGTCTATTTATTTATTTTGAGAGGGAGAGAGAGCAGGGATTCCAAGCAGTCTCTCCAGTGTCAGGCAGGAACCTGACTCGGGGCTCAATCCCACGAACTGTCAGATCATGACCTGAGCTGAAATCAAGAGTTGGATGCTTAACCAGCTGAGCCACCCACATGCCCCTGTTTGCCATCTTTTAAAAATACATATTACAGGGGCTCCTGGGTGGCTCAGTCGGTTAAGCGTCCGACTTCAGCTCAGGTCACGATCTCACGCTCCGTGAGTTCGAGCCCCGCATCGGGCTCTGGGCTGATGGCTCAGAGCCTGGAGCCTGCTTCCGATTCTGTGTCTCCCTCTCTCTCTGCCCCTCCCCCATTCGTGCTCTGTCTCTCTCAGTCTCAAAAATAAATAAACATTAAATAAATAAATAAATAAATAAATAAATAAATAAATAAATAAATAAATAAATAAAAATAAAAGTACATATTACAGGGGCGGCCCAGATCGAGCTCTCCATCAGGGTTCTCACTGATAGCACACAGCGTGCTTGGGATTCTCTCTCCCTCTCTCCTCCTCCCTACACTGTCTCCCTTGGTCTCAAAAATAAACTTAACAAAAAAATACATATTATGAAAAGTAATTAACAGGTTTTCTCATAATAAAGGGAAGATAAATCTAAGCATAAACGATGGTATGCAAGATTGAGAATAGAAGCTGGAAGTTGAAATTTTTTAATTATAAAAGCAAGTAAGATAACTCCTATTAGAAAGGCAGATCATAAGGAGTCAGTATTGTACAGTATGGTTGGAACCTAACGAAAATAGCTTGAGTCTCAACTTCTTAGAGTGTCTCAGCCTCTGTAAGAGCTTAATGGTAGCCAGATGATTTTTGTCCTCACCTTTCATCTTCCCAGACACAGGTGAAATGGACTTGTAATTCAAATGGATGGAGATGTGGTCAGGAAAGAGCAGATACCTGGCTGATAAAGCATAAATTGCCTGGCCTTAGAAATTGCGACAGAATTCCTTCCTGCCAGGAGTACTTTAAATTCAGCCAGAACCATCACAGATAACAGGAGGTGTCAGTCCATGTGGGTCCAGAAGATCTAAGTGTAAGCCTAAAGAACAGTGAGACTTACAAATTAAAAGATTTAGAACCTTCCAAAAATGAAAGCAGTCTCAGATTGAAGAGGCTGTCTTTAGTGGGGAATTCCCCATCACTGGAGGTTTACAAGCAGAGGCCTGATGACATATCTGAATCAGGATTAGCAAAAGCCCTCCACTCAGACATCCTTACCCCACAGCAGGACCTTCCAAATGAATATACTCCTTTTACAGGCCAGTTTGTTTATAATGATATAGGAGAGGGAATTTACTTTTGATTCCAGAATAGATTGTTTCTAACGTTTTATGATTTTAGCTCTGAGTTCAAGAGTAGATTTCCTATTACATAGGGAAAGGAATGTTGGTTCTGCTTTAATTCCCAATTCTAGAGCTGAAATGGGGGTGGGAAGATCAGATGAAATTCAAATGTGTAACTCCTTCAGTGTTTTTTACATTTATCATTTCATTGTAGAAGTAATGTTAAATTCACCCTTTTTGAAAGGTAAAAGGAAGTGTTTATTTTGCTTTATCTTTTAAGTTTAAATGAGAGCTTAAGTTCTTAAAATTAGAAACTTGAGAATTCTTTTGATTTTTTTTTTTTTTTTTCCTCAAAAGCATTTACAGCTCTGATGGAGGGCAAAATCAATAAGCAGCTGAAGAAAGTTCTGAAGAAAATAGTAAAAGAAGCTCATGAACCCTTGGCTGTAGCTGATGCTAAACTAGGAGGGGTCATAAAGGTAATTTTTTTTTCATGCCTGCTAATCAGAGTTCACCATACAGCTTAGCAACTACAAAGACTTGGCTTTGCATTGAGTTGGTTGTTTTAAGTTCTCATACTTGATCTTTTCTCCTTTACCTATAGAATAATTGATTTCCATTATGTACTAAGCATATAAAAGTAATACCTGGTCATTGTAGAAAATATTGATACCCCTAAAATGATTTAAAAAAAAAAATAGCTTTAATCTTGCTGCCCAGAGATAATGTGTTAACACTGTATTCTGCCATGTCTTTGTTCAGCCACATTTCTTTTTCTTTCAACAGAAATGGAAACATGACATTTCTTTTGAGTGTGTGTGTTTATTAGAAAACTTTAGCAGGGGGTAGAGTTTCTAGAGATTGGTAGAAATAGTGGAAAAATGGGCTCCCAAGAACGAAAAGAAGAGTTTGAGAGCCGGTTGCGATAGTTTGATCTTCAGTGGTTATTGTAGATCTTACAGTGACAGGTTAATTATTATGTTCGTGAATATACCTCTGTTTTGGGTTTTTTTTTAAGTTTGTTTATTTAAGTAATCTCTACGCTCAACATGGGACTTGAATTCACAACCCTGAGATCAAGACCCTCTGTGCTCCTTCCAACTGAGCCAGCCAGGTGTTCTATACCTCTAATTCTTGAAGTAAGGTTTATATTATGTTGTAGGGTTTTGTGTTTTTTTTTCATTTTTTTGTTTTTGTTTTTTTACTGTTTTATTTATTTTTGAGAGAGTGCACGTGTGCGAGTTGGGGAGGGGCAAAGAGAGAGGGACAGAAGATCCTAAGTGGACTCTGCGCTTACAGCAGCAAGCCCGATATGGGGCTCGAACCCATGAACCATGAGATCATGACCTGAGCCAGAGTCAAATGCTCAACTGACTGAGCCACCCAGGCACCCCGTGTTTGTTATATAGGTCTTTTTAGGTAAGAAAATGCTAAGTAGATTTGAGGGGGTTTTTTGTCCAGGATTGTGAATTTAAGAAGTTCAATTAAATGAATTTCTAACACTGTCTGGTAAGTAATGAAGTTTTCTGTGATGATGTCAATCTCTATCTTCATTCTTTGGTGTGCCCACAAGTGTTTGTAATTTTCTGTTGAAAACATTAGATTTTAGCATAGTACAGAAGAAATTGTTGAATGGTGGGATTATGGGTATTTTTATTTTTTTCTTTTCAGTTTCTCTGTTTTAAAAACTTACACTGAAGATCACTCATACATACCAAATATTTGTTTCTTAAACATGATGTAATACATCTAATTTTGCATGCATGTCATAATTTGCATTGGATAAACTAGCACAATACAATGAATTATTGAATTGAATACCAAATACAATGCAAAGTGAAAAGAAATGAATGGGTGCAGAACAAAATTTATTAATGTGTGGAGGTGTGTGTGTAAAAAAATTGTATAGTAAACCCTTGAACAACTTAGGCGTTGGGGTGCCAACCCATCCCCCCCACACACGCACACACAGTCAGAAATCTGTGTACAACTTTTGACTCCCCCAAAATTTTACTACTAAAAGCCTACTGTTGATCAGAAGTCTTACCAATGACATGCATAGTTTATTAACCCATATTCTGTATGTCAACGCGTATTAGATACTGTATTCTTACAATACAGTAAGCTAGAGGAAAGAATGTTACTAAGAAAATCGGGAGCGCCTGGCTGTCTCAGTAGGTGGAGCATGCAACTCTTGATCTTGGGATTGTGAGTTTGAGACCCATGTTGGGTATAGAGATTACTTAAAATATTTTTTACAAAGAGAAGAATCGTAAGGAAGAGAAAGTACATTTATAGTACTGGACCGTGTCAAAAAAGTCTGGGGGCCCTAGGTGACTTACTTAGTTAAGCATCCAACTTCAGCTCAGGTCATGATCTCTCGGTCTGTGAGTTTGAGCCCAGCCTGATGAGTTCCAGCCCTCTGTTGGTCATTGTGCTGACAGCTAGAGCCTGGAGCCTACTTCAAATTCTGTGTCTCCCTCTCTCTCTACCCTTCCCCTGCTCACATACTCTCTTTTTCAAAAATAAATATTAAAAAAAATTCTTTAAATCTGCATTTGGTGTTCTCCCCACACACTAGAAACTGCTTTTTAAGAAACTGAGAAATATATATTTAAATCTGTTCTATTTTAATAATTAAATGGTTTTAGGAACTTAATACAGATATTCTTATTCTTACAGGAAAAGCTGAATCTCAGTTGTATCCATAGTCCTGTTGTTAATGAACTTATGAGAGGAATTCGTTCCCAGATGGATGGATTAATCCCTGGAGTAGAACCACGTGAAATGGCAGCTATGTGTCTTGGATTGGCACACAGGTGAGATTTACTGGAAAACAAAGTCCGCTTATTTCTGTTTAATAAGCAATTATGTTGCACTGGTTTAACCATATTGTAAATACTAATTTAATTCTCATAATAATTTTATGAGGAAGGTAGTAGTAGTAGTATCCTCGTTTTATAGATGAATCTGATGCCCAAAGTCAGTTATCTGGTAAGTGACGAAGCCAGGGCTGGAAACCAGGCAGTCCTCATCATAAGCATTCTCTGCCTTATGAGCATTGGGTCCCACAATACTTGGGCTTTCTCTTTTTTCTTTTCTCTGGTATCTGCTGAATCATTTGCTATCCCTCCGTCTTCATCTTCCTGAACTTTCTTACTGGCTATGGTCTGCTGTGTATCTGTGTTGCTTGTTTTACTGATTTTAATTGAATTTTTATAATAAGGCAAAGAGAAGCACATTGTCCTATCATGTTTAACCAGAGGTCCATTAAAACAGGCATTTCTTGCAAATTGGTGCAGCCGCTCTGGAAAGCAGTGTGGAGGTTCCTCAGAAAATTAAAAATAGACCTACCCTATGACCCAGCAATAGCACTGCTAGGAATTTATCCAAGGGATACAGGAGTACTGATGCATAGGGGCACTTGTACCCCAATGTTTATAGCAGCACTCTCAACAATAGCCAAATGATGGAAAAAGCCTAAATGTCCATCAACTGATGAATGGATAAAGAAATTGTGGTTTATATACACAATGGAATACTACGTGGCAATGAGAAAAAATGAAATATGGCCTTTCGTAGCAACGTGGATGGAACTGGAGAGTGTTCTGCTAAGTGAAATAAGCCATACAGAGAAAGACAGATACCATGTTTTCACTCTTATGTGGATCCTGAGAAATTTAACAGAAACCCATGGGGGAGGGGAAGGGGAAAAAAAAAAAAAAGAGGTTAGAGTGGGAGAGAGCCAAAGCATAAGAGACTTAAAAACTGAGAACAAACTGAGGATTGATGGGGGGTGGGAGGGAGGGGAGGGTGGGTGATGGGTATTGAGGAGGGCACCTGTTGGGATGAGCACTGGGTGTTGTATGGAAACCAATTTGATGATAAATTTCATATATTAAAAAAAATAAAAATAAAATAAATAAATAAATAAATTTTAAACAATAAAATAAATAAACATTAAAAAAAAAAAAAAAGAACAGGCATTTCTGTTTTACTGTGGTATGTTTTCCCAAAAAGCTCGGCATATTATGAAATTGTACTAAACTATCAGGATTTTTTGGTGAAGAATAGATAGGATTAAAGGTAGACTACTCAGAATCTATGCAACTTTATAACCAGAGCACTATCAAAAATAGCCCTGTAATCCTGGCTGGCTCATTTGGTTAAGTGTCCTTTTGGCTCAGGTCACGATCTCACAGTTTTCATGAGTTCAAGCCTAGCGTCGGGCTCTGGGCTGATGGCTTGGAGCCTGGAGCCTGCTTTGGATTCTGTGTCTGTCTGTCTCCTCTCTCTGCCCCTCCCCCATTAGTGCTGTCTCAAAATGAACTTTTAAAAAAAGCTCTGTGTTAATACAGTTAAAAAGACACGTTAAATTTATATAAAAGGAATAATACTATAAACAGATCTGTACCTTTGAACAAAACATAGCATAAATCAATGAAAGGGTTAAAGCTACTGAGTTATGGAGATGAACAAAATACATAAAAGTCAAGAAGAACTTTGTAACAAGCATTTTTTTTTTGAGCGAGAGAGTAAGCACTTGTGAGGTTGTGCAGAGGGGTAGAGGGAGAAAGAATCTGGAGCCAGCTTCACTTACTGTGGCGTGCGAGTGGCTGTATCTCAGGACTTACTGTGATATCACTACCTGAGCTGAAGTCAGGAATCAAGATGCTCAACTGACTGAGCCACCAAGGCGCCCCTATGTAATAAGCATTTTTAAAAGAACATTACTAGCTAAACTGAGTCAAGGTACAAGCTTTTGATTAGTTGGCATTGTATAACAGTAGTGGTTCTCAATCAGGGGCAATTAAATATCCCGTAGAGGAAATTTGGTAGTGTCTAGAGATATTTTTGGTTGTGACATACGGGTTCAGGTCTAACATAATGGGTAGAGGCCAGGGATATTGCTAAACATCCACTCTACACAGAATAGGCCCCTACAGCAAAGAATTATCTGGCCCGCATTGTTAACAGTGCCAAGATTAAGAAACCCTTATGGCAATCCTATCAAAATAACACCAGCGTTCTTCACAGAGCTAGAACAAACAATCCTGAAATTTGTATGGAACCAGAAAAGACCCCGAGTAGCCAAAGCAGTCTTAAAAGAAAACCAAAGCTGGAGGCATCACAATCCCATACTTCAAACTGTATTACAAAGCTGTAATCATCAAGACAGTATGGTACTGACACAAAAACAGACACTCAGATCAATGGAACAGAATAGAGAGCCCAGAAATGGACACAAAACGTATGGCCAGCTAATCTTTGACAAAGCACGAAACAATATCGAATGGAATAAAGACAGTTTCTTCAGCAAGTGGTGCTGGGAAAACTGTACAGCGACATGCAGAAAAATGAATCTGGACCACTTTCCTACACCATACACAAAAATAAACTCAAAATGGATGAAAGACCTAAATGTAAGACAGGAAGCCATCAAAATCCTCAAAGAGAAAGCAGGCAAAAACCTCTTTGGTCTTGGTCACAGCAACTTCTTGCTGAACACGTCTCTGGAGGCAAGGGAAACAAAAGCAAAAATGAACTATTGGGACCTCATCAAAATAAAAAGCTTCTGCACAGCGGAGTAAACCGCAAAACTAAAAGGCAACTGACAGAATGGGAGAAGATACCTGAAACGATATATCAGATAAAGGGTTAGTATCCAAAATCTATAAAGAACATATCAAACTCAACACCCAAAAAGCAAATAATCCAGTGAAGAAATGGGCAAGAGACATGAATAGACACTTCTCCAAAGAAGACATCCAGATGGCCAACCAACACATGAAAACATGCTCAACATCACTCATCATCAGGGAAGTACAAATCAAAACCACAATGAAATACCACCTGACACCTGTCAGAATGGCTAACAATAACAACTCAGGCAACAACAGATGTTGGTGAGGATGTGGAAAAAGAGGAACCCTTGTATACTGCTGGTGGGAATGCAAACCAGTACAGCCACTCTGGAAAATAGTATGGAGATTTTTTAAAAAATTGAAAATAGAACTACCCTACGACCCAGCAATTGCGCTACTAGGTATTTATCCAGGGGATACAGGTGTGCTGTTTTAAAGGGACATGTGCACCCCAATGTTTATAGTAGCTCTATCCACAATAGCCAAAGTATGGAAAGAGCCCAGATGTCCATTGATGGATGTGTGTGTGTGTACACACAATGGAATTTTACTCAGCAATCAAAAGAATGAGATCTTGTCATTTGCAACTATAGATGAAACTAGAGGGTATTAAGCTAAATGAAATTAGAGAAAGACAAATATATGACTTCACTCTTATGAGGACTTCAAGATACAAAACATGAACATAAGGGAGGGAAAGCAAAAATAATATAAAAACAGGGAGGGAGACAAAACATAAGAATAAATAAATATAAGTACAATTTAAAAAAATCCTTATGTACAATTTTGTTCTTCCATGGCTTTCTGTTTTCAGGTGTTAACAGTGCTGTACTTTTATTTACCTACTGGTATAAAGCATTGATACCTTGTAAAAATCATGTATGAGCCAATATGACTTGCATTGCACAGCATCATCCTTTTTGTCTGTCATAAATTAATTCATGTTTCTGAAATATAGGTTATAGCAGGACAGATGTATTTTCCTTTTAAATGTGTATTTTCACGTTGCTCTTGAGTAGTCAGTTAAGTGAGTCTGTTAAGTGACTTCAGCTCAGGTCATGATCTCACGCACTCTGTTGGCGCATGCTCTTTCTCTGTCTCTCTGTCTCTCTCTCAAAAATAAATAAACATTAAAAAATTTAAATGTGTATTTCCTGGTTTTGCATAATTATATTCTGTTTGTTTTATTTATTTTGAGAGATCATGGGTGGGGCAGGGGTAGAGAGAGAATCCCAAGCAGGCTCTGCACTGACCTGGGGCTCGAACCCAGGAACCATGAGATCACAATCTGAGCCGAAACCAAGAGTTGGATGCTTAAACTGACTGAGACACCCAGGCTCCCCTGATTTTGCATATTGTATTCTTGTTCAACTGATTTTCTCATGCTGGGAAAATTAAAATAATGCAGCTCCAAGAAAAGGGGATTGGTTTTAAACAATTTTTTAAGCTGTTAGTTCTTTTCATAGATGCTGTCAGTAATTTCTTATTTTTCCCTTTTATCCCCAGCTTGTCCCGATATAGATTGAAATTTAGTGCTGATAAAGTGGATACCATGATTGTTCAGGCAATTTGTAAGTATAATCCATGGGAGGCCTAATCCTCATGACTTTTTCCTCCTGTTAAAACTGTATTTTTGTAATGTTAGCACTTGAGGAAGGGAAAGGAGATCAGTTAGAATTTTTAGTAATGAAGTAGAGAAACTAGAAAATGCAGAATTGAGAAGGAAAACCACCCATAATTTAACTAGGTAGAAATAACGTGAATTAACACTAGTGATGTTAACAGATGTGTGTTTTTCTGTGAAGTAAATGACTAAGTAGGATCTATTGCATTGTGCTTTTTTCACTTGGCTTTGTAATAGGTCGTTTTCCTAAGTCATTAAATGAATTTTGAAAACATCAGATTCTTAACAGTTTCTAGTTTTAAAAATCCCTTTAAATGGCAATTGCATTTCTGGGTATATACTCCAAAGAATTGAAAGCAGATACTCACAGGTATATATACATCTGCGTTCACAGTAGCGTTATTCACAATAGCCAAAAGATGGAAACAACCCATATACCCATTAACAGATGAATGGGTAAACAAAATGGAATACATACACACAATGGATTATTATTTATCTTTAAGAAGGAATGAAGTTCTAATACATGTTACAACATGTTATATGAGTTTTGAAAACCTGCTAGGAGAAATAAACCACACAAAAAACATTACTATTGTGTGGTTCCACTTATGAGGTACCTAAAACAGGCAAGTTCATAGAGAATGGAAGTAGAAGAGATAACCAGGAGATGGGAGGAGGAGAAGATGGCGTGTTATTTATTGGGTGCAGAGTTTCCATTTGGTATGATGAAAGAGTTCTAGAAATGGGTAGTGGGTGACTGTTGCTCAACATTGTGAATGTACTTGATGCCACTGAAACCTACACTTGAAAATGGTTAAAATAGTAAATTTTATGTATATTTTACCACAGTTTTTCAAAGCCTTTTTAAAAGTTCTTTTCTTTTCCATCTTAATCTCCTGCAGCCTTGTTAGATGATCTAGATAAAGAACTAAACAACTACATTATGCGGTGTAGAGAATGGTATGGCTGGCATTTTCCTGAATTAGGAAAAATTATTTCAGATAATTTGACATACTGCAAGTGTTTACAGAAAGTTGGTGAGTAACTTTATCTTTTAAGGCATTGAAAATAATTATTTGCATCCAAAAACATGAGTTTATAGTAATGCTTTTTCCTTGAGCTTCCCAGAGTTCCTTATGACTTTTATGTGTTTGGGAGTGTAGTGATCTTAGTGTCTGTTAGAATTCAGATACAGTCATCTGTGATTTTGATGGCCTGTACAACAGAGCATCATTCTCTAATTTGGTTTTTCCCTTCCTTCCTTCCTTCCTTCCTTCCTTCCTTCCTTCCTTCCTTCCTTCCTTTCTTTTTTCTTTTTTTAAGTTCATTTATTTATTTTGAGAGAGAGAACACAAGCAAGCACAACCTGGGGAGGGGCAGAGAGATGGGGAATGAGAGAGAATTCCAAGCAGGCTCCACACTTACAGCACAGAGCCCAGTGCAGGGCTCAAACCCACAAACTGTAAAATCATGACCTGACACAAACTGTAAGATCATGACCTGAGCCAAAATCAAGAGTCAGGTACTCAACCGACTGAACCACCCAGATGCCCCTCTAATTTGGTTTTTCTGAAAATGGCATCTTCAGATGAATATATCTCCTAGTGAATTTGCCATTAATACGAACAACTGTAGACTTCGAATATTGTGCATTATATTAATAATAAAACTAGTACGCTGTCTATGCTGTTACTGTTATATTCTATATTAATAGTACAGTAATATTAGTAGAGGGGCTTGGGCATTGTTGATAAATAGGACTTACCAGGTTCATGTTATATTACCATATTACCACCGCAAGAATTCATGGCACTGGCTTTAATAAAACCTTGGCTACAAATTGTCACAATATTATCAGTCCTATTTCATGGGGTATTTTGTTTTTATCTAATTCATATTTTTTTTGAATAGAAATGTGGGGAGAGATTTTAAGCTCTAAAATTAAGCCTTTACATAAGAAAAATATCCAGGTCAGACTTGTTTGCTTTTTGTTTTGTTTAGGTACCCTTTTCATTGGCTTATTTCTACCTTAGTTTTGTTTTGTTTTGTTTTGTTTTGTTACTATTTGGGTTTTATATAATTTGTTGAAGAATGATACTTCCTCATCCTCTGCAAACATTCCATAGGCGACAGGAAGAATTATGCCTCAGCTAAACTTTCTGAATTACTGCCAGAGGAAGTTGAAGCAGAAGTGAAAGCAGCTGCAGAGATATCAATGGGAACAGAGGTTTCAGAAGAAGATATTTGCAATATTCTACATCTCTGCACTCAGGTAAACTATACATGGAGAAACTAGTTGTGTTGGAACCAGCTATGTAATAATTTTCTGATGGCAATGATGATTTTTAAATTTACTAATCACCTGACAAATATGAGGGTGTTCAGTCACTACCTCATCTGATGCCATCTTGATTTATATATTTAGTGGGGGAAATAATACTGAAGTAAAGTTAATAGAACACTATCTAATTTATTTGTATTGTCAGCATTGTCTGGATAATGAATTATAAATCCATTAAGAAGACCGAGAATTACAGTTTGAATTATTTAATTCCAGCCTCTGTGTTTGTAGCCTAGAGCCCCTTTTTGCGCATTTGGAGATAGTTAAACAAGAATCACAAAGAAGGGGCACTTGGCTGGCTTAGTTGATAGAGCATGTGACTTTTAATCTCAGGGTTTAAAGTCTAGCCCCATGTTGGGTACAGAGATTACTTAAAAACAAAATCTTAAAAAAAAAAAAAAAAAAAAGTACCAAAGAGGATGACACAATGTCTAGCCCTTGGAGTTTTTGTTTGTTTGTGTTTTTTTTAATGTTTGTTTTTGAGAGAGAGCATGAACAGGGAAGAGGCAGAAAGAGAGGGGGACAGAGGATCTGAAGCAGGCTTTGCTCTGTCAGCGCAGAGCCCGATGCAGGGCTTGAACTCCCAAACCGTGAGATCATGACCTGAGGCAAAGCTGAGCACTTAACCAAATTAATAGTTGACTAACATTTTTAGGCAGCGTATTAGGTTGTTTACATTTATTATCTCATAAAATATGTATTAAAATGAGAAACTGAGGTAAGGAGTGGTTCATTTTCCCAGGATTGCACAGCTGTTCTGTGATAATTTAGGAAGGACTGTAATGTTTCAGACGGTGGTTTTTATATAATTTTTACTCAGATCATTTATGACATATCCACTTTGTTCTTTATACTAGGTAATTGAAATCTCAGAGTATAGAACCCAGCTCTATGAATATCTACAAAATCGAATGATGGCCATTGCACCGAATGTTACAGTCATGGTTGGGGAATTAGTGGGAGCACGGCTCATTGCTCATGCAGGTGATGATTTTAATGTGACTGGTAAATAGGAATATTTAGAGTTGAGTTATTTTCTACTAGGATTATTTTTTACTCTTCAAATTACATTTATTAGAAATTTTTGGTAAAAAATAGAAGTAGATAGTATATTGGGGAGAACCAAGGACCAAGTAAGTGTTCAATGATGATTCTAATTTGTATGCCTGATTTCCTTTTGGATAATGAAGGCATCTTTAGTCACTACCTCTTCTGAGACACTTATGGTCCATTTTCAGAAGTTTGTTACCATTAATTAGAATATTCAGATGAAGTGCAGGAGGATGAAATCAGTTAATATTTCCTGATACTAAAAACTCATCAGATTAAAATAGGAATAGTTATCACAAGGGTTGATATATATGCTTGATTGAGAATTTGGTTCACTATTAAATATGCTATTTTAAAATACGCTATTTTAATATATTTGACATGCAAAATATTTTTAATAATTTATCATAAAACTTCAAACATGTATATAGTGATTTTACAAAGAAGGTATGCTATAAAATACTATAAAATTGAATAGTTGCAAATAGAGTGAATTACTAGCTCGTTATATTATTGGAGTATAATCCATCACAGAAGATCTTAACATATCATCTGTCACCATGTCTAAACTAGAATAGCTCCTGTAACTGCATCATTAAATAGACAAATATGCCATTCAGATACCTTCAGCTGCAAGGTTGGGATCATCTGGCAGGTTTTGTTGTCTACATATGAAATTTCATAGGCTTAGCTAACCTTTTGTTGTAAGAGATATAGGGATTAACAGAAGTATGTTTTTAATTTTAAATATGAATTGTGTGGTTGAGCATTAATGTTGGGGGTGTGTTCTTACGAAATCTGTGTAATAAATTTAACAAACCAGCACCTTTTAGTACCCAATTATACTTATATAAGTGTATCTCCATCTCCATATCTTAAACAACAGAGGTAAATAAAGTGTGAGAAGATTATCACATAGTTCTACTACTGAGATGTCCTGAGAGTTTCCATTTATTTGTATATTTTTTTCATCTCTAAAAGTAGAATATTTGATGTCCAAAATCATCCCCTGTGGTATGGTGGTGGAATGTGGAATAGTAATACCATCTCTCAGGCAAATAAGTATAATTGAACTGATAGTCTTAACCTTCAGTTACCGTAAGCATTCATTACAAACTTCTGCCCATGGTGCTACATGGATGAATCACAAATGCTGAAGCTTTTTAGGGAATCCCAGACTATATAGAATCTGAATTATTTTTATTTACTGTAGTGGCTGTAAATACTTAGACTATATGTCTTGTGTTTAATACATGGAACTTTCAAATACTTGGAATTGCATTCCTTGTAACTACCTCTTTTCTTTTGAAGGTTCTCTTTTGAATTTAGCCAAACACGCAGCTTCTACAGTTCAGATTCTTGGAGCAGAAAAGGCACTCTTCAGAGCCCTCAAGTCTAGACGAGATACTCCAAAGTATGGACTCATTTATCATGCTTCACTTGTAGGCCAAACAAGTCCCAAACACAAAGGAAAGGTGAGTTACAGTTCTCCTGAGGTGGGTCGTTTTTCTTTTTTTTCCTCTAAATAACCCATATCCTACTCTGTAATATGCAATAAATCTTTCTACTACTTCTTTTCATTAAATAGAGAATGGTGAATTCTTGAGCTTTTTAAAAAGCACTTCTATACACTGAAAGTGTACTCAGGGCTCCTGGCTGACTTAGTCAGTAGAGCATGGACCTCTTGATTGTGGGGCCATGAGTTCCAAGCCCCTTGTTGGGTGTAGAGTTTACTTTAAAAAAAAAAAAAAAAAAAAAAAAAAAAACTACCTATGAGAAGTAGGTATCTCGGTTTTACAGATGAGAAAGCTGAATCTTAAACCAACTAAGTACTTTCAAGGTTTTTGGTAGGATACATAATTTAATAGAAACTGAAATTTTATAAAATTCAGAGCAGATAGAAGAAGGAGGTTGGTAAAGTGTTAATTAGCCTAAAAAGGGGGCTACGCGTTTTCTGGATGACCTCTTGATATAGAACTAAGGTCACTGAGTAGAAATTAAAAGAAGACCTTAGAAGAGCAGTTTGAGCTCATTTTATTTCTTTATCTTATTTTTTATATATGTAATTTACTGTCAAATTGGTTTCCATACAACACCCAGTGCTTATCCCAACAAGTGCCCTCCTCAATGCCCATCACCCACTTCCCCTCCCCCCTACACCACATCAACCCTCAGTTTGTTCTCAGTATTTAAGAGTCTCTTATGGTTTGTCTCCTTCCCTCTCTAACTTTTTTTCCCCCTATCCCCACCCCTCCCTGGTCTTCTGTTGAGTTTTTCAGGATCCACATATGAGTGAAAACATACGGTATCTATCTTTCTATGCCTGACTTATTTCACTTAGCATAACACTCTCCAGTTCCATCCACATTGCTACAAATGGCCAGATTTCATTCTTTCTCATTGCCAAGTAGTATTCCATTGTATATATAAACCACATCTTCTTTATCCATTCATCAGTTGATGTAGATGGACATTTAGGCTCTTTCCATAATTTGGCTGTTGTTGAAAGTGCTGCTATAAACATTGGGGTACAAGTGCCCCTGTGCATCAGCACTCCTGTATCCCTTGGGTAAATTCCTAGCAGTGCTATTGCTGGGTCATAGGGTAGATCTATTTTTAATTTTTTGAGGAACTTCCACACTGTTTTCCAGAGCAGCTGCATCAGTTTGCATTCCCACCAACAGTGCAAGAGGGTTCCCGTTTCTCCACATCCTCTCCAGCTTGAGCTCATTTTAGATATGAACTACAAGATACTTTTTTCCACCAAAACGAATGTAGTTGTGTATATAACCAGTTACCCATTATATGGTGGCAGAGATTCAGATATAAGATAGGTTTCTTGAGTTGTATGATTTTATAATACTTTTATAATTCCTGATTTGGAAAAATCCTAGAGTGAATGATTGAGTTCATGACTTGCTCTAGTTTTCTCATGGATAACTTATTGAGGATTTTTATATCTCAACTTGGAATATAGTTTGAATGCCTCTAACTTCAAGTTCTCTTTTAGATTTCTCGAATGCTGGCAGCCAAAACTGTTTTGGCTATCCGGTATGATGCTTTTGGTGAAGATTCCAGTTCTGCAATGGGAATTGAGAACAGAGCCAAATTAGAGGCCAGGTTGAGGACCTTGGAAGATAGAGGGGTAAGAACCACATCCTGCCTATTATTGCAGAAGTGTTAGCTATCAAAAATTAATAAACTTCAAGTGTATGTACTTAATTACTTCACCTAAGCAGCTTTATTTATGAAACATTTCAGCATATCAACATTTTTTGTTTCTGCTGTTAACAATTTCCCTTATATTTACCAAAAAATGATATCTTTTCTTAGATAAGGAAAATAAGTGGAACAGGAAAAGCATTAGCAAAAACAGAAAAATACGAACATAAAAGGTGAGTACGTTTGGGGGAGGATGGATGAACAGTTTCTGCTTATTTAAATTACAATTTTTGACAGCACTTTTTTATTATAAATGTAAACACCTCAATGTCTCTAATTGTTTCTTTGCTCCTTACAGTTTTCCATATTTACTTTTTTTTTTAACTTTATATTATTCTTAAGGGAGAGAGAGAGAGTGTGGGAAGGGGGAGAGGGAGAGAGAATCCCAAGCAGGTTCCATGCTGCCCAATGCAGGGCTCAATCCCATGAACCTGTGCGATGATGACCTGAGCCGAAATCAAGAGTCAAATGCTTAACTGACTGAGCCACCCAGTCACCCCCCAATTTTTAATCATATACATATTTTTACATTGTTGTACTTACACATATAGCATACTTGTTTTGGCTTTCTATACCCAACGTGGGCTCAAACTCAAGACTGTGAGATCCAGATTTGCATACTCCTTCGACTGATCAGCCAGGCACCCCTTGGCTTTTTTTCTTCTTAATATTTAACTTGTTCATTTTCAGATGTAAAGACAGAAGAGTCTAAAACTAGCTAAGAGGCATAGTAAAGTATTCAGACCACCATGAAATTAACAAAAGATACGTGTAGGGAGAGGTATTTTGCTTGTTATTTGAGGTAATGTTCAACACTGGTAAGGTTGTGATGATGGAAGTAGAGAGTGGTTCAACTTTTCTGGAACCAGTTTGACAGTATGTATCAGGAGCCTTTAAAATGTTTCTTGTCATTAACCCATAAATTCCATTAGGACCCTTGTAACCCTTCTAAGAATTTTAATAGTAAAATTTTAAACTCTAAGTGGGCAAGGAGAACAAAATACCATAACATCTTACCATATATATTCATATGTCTGTAAGTGTACACATTTAGAAAAATTGTTTTCCTTTATTCTGTTCAAGGTCTAATTTGATGTGTTTAGTTGATAAGTGTGGATCTTTGTTCTTTAAATTCTAAATGTTTTTAATCTATAAAAATTAAACAGCCACAAGTCTACAATTTAAAAAATGAAACATTCCTTAGCTTGTTTTGAACAATTTTTAAATATTCCCATACCATGGGACTTTAAACACATGATCTTAGGACTTTAAACACATGGTGTTAAAGCACCAATTATGAGGTTTAGTTCTTAGGCACTTAGTACTTCAGTTTTTTCTTTCTGCTACATTAGAGCGAAAGCAAATGTTGCCTTATTTAGGGAATGTTTATCCATATGTATCCCTGCTTGTTCTACCTTTTGGGATTTTGTGATGAAGTCTTTTATATTAACTTGATTAGGTTTTTTGTGGGTTTTCTGTTTTGTTGTTGTTGTTTTCATTGAATTGCCCTATGTTCTAAAACTTGAATTGCTTCAATTTTTACTTTCTAGAAGTCATTTGGTATAAAGAGATTTTTTTTCCATCTTTCCCCATACTGATTGAATGTTTTTCTGTACCATAGTCACTACATTGATTACTAAACCAAAGTTCATTTTAGTTCCCCACTTCTCTTGAAGTCTGATTGATCTGCTTGGAAAATAGTAAAACCTCTTTACCTTTTGGGAACTATTAGTTTTCATAAACTGCCCCACAGCCACTAAAGTAAAACAGCATTGTATGCTTATGTAAGTATTATCTACTAGTATTTCCTTTAAATCTGTTTAGAATTATTTCATACAAGTATTTGTAGAAATTTTCTATAATTTGGCTCTTTCAGTGAAGTGAAGACATACGATCCTTCTGGTGACTCCACACTCCCAACCTGTTCTAAGAAACGCAAGATAGAACAGGTAGATAAAGAGGATGAAATTATTGAAAAGAAGGCAAAAAAAGCCAAGGTTAAAATTAAAGGTCAGTTTAAATTTTTTGAATGTTCTTTATATATATTTTTTTTATGTTTATTTTTGAGAGAGAGCGCACATGCGAGTGGGGAAGGGGCAGAGTGACAGGGAGACACAGAATCTGAAGCAGGCTCTAGACTCGTGAGCTGCCAGCACAGCTCAACACAGAGCTCAAACCCATGAACCATGAGATCATGACCTGAGCCGAAATTGGACGCTTAACCGACTGAGCCACCTGGGCACCTCTATGTTATTTTTTAAGAAAGACAGACTTCAGAAATCTTGGGAAAGTACATGCCACTGAACTTTATTGTAAAATCACCCATATTGAAAGCTAATGGTGTTTTAATAAGCTGCCATGTTCTCTGGGAATAGTTCAGGTACTATTAGATATATCAGACTTCATAGAGGAATGTGAGAAGCATTTCTTTCAATATGTGGAATCCTGTATTATGCTAAGTGTACCAAACTTTAGTTAACTACCATGTGAGCTATTTTGAGAATAGCTTAAAACATAAAAAAATGCTTATGGTTTCTACGTTATTGAAGTATTTTTGTTATATAGTTAAGGGTAGAATGCACAGCAGTGGTTTTCTTCATTGTTTCTGTCACATAGAACGGACTATAGTAATAACATTGGGTAGCCTGCCGTTACAGTAATATTTAATAGGTGCTCTCCATTGAACTAGGCTGTCTCGCAAAGTTGATAAGCCAGTAATTCTGTTTACTAGCAGTACTTGTGTTGAATGCCTACAGACTAGTCCAACAAGAGTATCATGCATTAAAATGATGACTGACTTAATTTTTGGTTTCTAAATAGCTTAGTGGTCAAAAGTATACTATCAGCAAATGGGAATTCTTACCCTGGCTGAAGAGAACATAAACAAGTTATTCAGCTTCTACACTTCTGTTTACTTATTGAACAGTAAGGTGATCTCTAGGTCCCTTAATTAGCATTTGAAACACCAGACTCGAGGATTGTATCTTCACTTATATATCCATCCAGTAAGCTTTTTAAACTTGAACTTTCGTGGATCCTTGTTACTCTCAGTCTGTTGCTCTCCAATTTATTTTTCTTATAAATAGCAATTCTGGTTGCTTTGGCCTTTAACTTTCACTCTTCGAAAACCTACTCTGGCAACAAATCCTTTTTTTTTTTTTTTTTAGAACTTATTTTTGAGTAATCTCTACACCCAGTATGGCGCTCATACTTAAAACCCCGAGATCAAGAGTTGCATGCTCCGTCAACAGCCACACACCCCTATTTTGGCAACAAATCCTTTCAATTCAGTTCTACTTTGAAAATATATCCAGGGGCACCTGGGTGGCTCAGTCGGTTAGCTGTCTGACTTCAGCTCAGGTCATGATCTCACGGTTTGTGAGTTCGAGCCCTGCGTTGGGCTCTGTGCTGACAGCTCAGAGCCTGGAGCCTACTTCAGATTCTGTGTCTCCCCCTCTCTCTACCCCTCCCCTGCTCAAGCTCTGTCTCTCTGTCTCTCAATAATAAATCAACGTTAAAAAATATATATATAAAGGGGCGCCTGGGTGGCTCAGTCGATTGAGCATCCGACTTCGGCTCAGGTCATAATCTTGCGGTCTGTGAGTTCAAGCCCTGCATCGGGCTCTGTGCTGACAGCTCAGAGCCTGGAGCCTGCTTCGGATTCTATGTCTGCCTCTCTCTCTGCCCCTCCCCCCACTCATGCTCTGTCTCAGAAATAAACATTAAAATATATATATATATCCAGAGTCTAACCACTTGTCATATCCGCCACTGCTGTTCTTAATGTAGCAGCCACCGTGACACCCATTAGCTCTGATTCAGTCCTACTCCTTGCTCACTCTGCTGCAGCCACACTGGCCTCCTTCTTATTCCTTAAACCTGCCAATTCCCCTTCTCTCCCAAAATAACCTTAGCATTTGCTATTCTCTATGCCTGGAAAAATTTTCCTCAGGATAATATTTTTCCATCATTCACTCACTCCCTTGCTTCTTCCAGGTGTTTGTCTGACTGCCCTGTCTAAACTATCCATATGCATTGTCTTCTTCAATGTTCTCCTTCCTGCTTTATTTTTACCTTTAGCACTGATTACTGTGTAAAATATTGTATAGTTGTATCATTTTACGTTTTTTCTCTACTCCTAAAATAAAAGATATATAAAAGGACAAGGAGTTTGTCTGCTTTATGCCTTGTTGTATCTCAAATTGTAGAATACAACCTGGTATTTAGTAGGTGCTAAATGAATTTTTGGTGAATGACTTTTTTTTTCCCTTAAAGGTGAATGAGTTTCTAATGATAGCTACCTATTATTGAGTCCTCATTCTATTGCCCCAAGTATTATATGTTATCTCATTAAGTCTTAGTTATCATCCAGTGAGGTAGACATCACTAAATTTTACAGATGAGTAATACGAGTTTACAGAAGTCAAATGACTTACTCTCCAGGTCCCACCAGGTTGAATAAACCCAAGTGTTAATCATTTCTAATATAATTGACAGTTTGCAAAAATAGTTTCAATGTGTTTTATTCCTAATTTCTATACGTAGCTACCTGATCTCATGAGAAATTTCTTTGAGCTTTATATCATTTAAGTTAGAGTTAATGGACTAGGCAGGAGTTCCAAGGACCTTTCCACTTATAGAATTTTATAATAAACATTGGCTAGTTAACCAGAATGATGGGGGGGGGGGAGTGAGATTTCCAAAAGTTTGGGGTTGGGGAAGTGAGGTCTGACACGATGTTAATTGTTGTGTCTTTATACTTACCCATTCAGTTGAAGAAACCACAACAGTAGCAGCCGAAGAAGAGGAAGAAGAGGAAGAAGGAGTACTAGTGGTGGAAGAACAGGAGATATCTGTGAAGAAGAAGAAGAAAAAGGACAAAAAGAAACACATTAAGGAGGAACCACTTTCCGAGGAGGAACCGTGCACTAGCACAGCAATTCCTGTATGTTTGTTTTTAATTGCCAATACTTTGTTGGTATGGACAGGGTCTCTGTATTTTATTCTATTCTCTTTATCAGAAATGAGCAAGCAGTTACGGTGTTCAATGATGGAATAGTAAAAATAAAAATGATATTTTTACAAAGAGCCATTTCCTAAACGTAGAATCTTATTGCAAAATAAGTTTGCCTTGAGAAAGAAAAAATATGATTTGCTACAGATCACTTTTGGTTTTTATATTTTTGGGGTTTTTTGTTTTTATATTTTTGCTAAAGATCACTTTCATAGAGGTGGTTTTTATATTTTTAGGTTTTAATCTTTAACCCAAATTTATTTTTAAGGAAAATAGATCTCCTTTGTTCTTATAGGAAAAGTTACTGTTACCCGTACATTTATAGCTCTTTCAAAAGCCTTCTTGTTGGTTATTTCCAGAGTCCAGAGAAAAAGAAGAAAAAGAAAAAAAAGAGAGATAATGAGGACTAATTGAAGGGAACCATCTTTGAATCATCTGGATACATCACACTTCAGTCAGGAAATATCAGAGATGCTCTCCAATTGAGAGAACGTTGGATGAAACAAAGTGATTGATCATCTATAGCTTTCCAAACCTATTTGTGTCTTGACACCAATTCTGATAATTTGATTATGTTATCATTTCTTAGAGTCTTTGTTATACAAATAAAAATATTTTCTTTGTATTTTGAGGCAGTTCTGTGATCTCTGTATTTTAGGTAGACAGCCTTGGCCCTTTATTCTATCTAGCATTTGATGGTTATTGCTTTGATAATTAAAGCTGAGAAGTGAGAGTTGTGACTTGTTAATTTGAAACTTAGCCTTTTGGGAGATCATGTAGATGGACCAATTTGAGAGTCTCACACTAATGTTTCTTTTTTCCTTTTCGGACTCTTTTTCTCCTTTTCTCCTATTTTTCCGCCTCTGTATTTATTTAAATAAAGCTGTGTTTTGTGTTCAAAATTTTTAAATTAAGTAAGCACAACTTTTCTGTATCTCTTCAGAAAGAAAAAATTGTGTTCCTAAACTTTATTTACTTCAGAGTTCTGAATGGAGCAACAAAGTAATTATCATAGATGCAATTTTTTTCTAAAGTGACAATTTTTTTTTTTTTTTTTTTCTTTAAATTTTTTTTTTTCCAACGTTTATTTATTTTGGGGACAGAGAGAGACAGAGCATGAACGGGCGAGGGGCAGAGAGAGAGGGAGACACAGAATCGGAAACAGGCTCCAGGCTCTGAGCCATCAGCCCAGAGCCCGACGCGGGGCTCGAACTCACGGACCGCGAGATCGTGACCTGGCTGAAGTCGGACGCTTAACCGACTGCGCCACCCAGGCGCCCCTAAAGTGACAATTTTAAAAGGATAACACAAAGTAATTTTATAGTAAAGAATGGAGGAATAACAAGAAAACAAGACCAAAAATAAAATGTCCATGGGTATAAACCAAGATACAGAACACCAAAGAACAGTCTTTTTTTTTTTTTATTAAACAGTTTATTTTTAGTTTTTTAATTTTATGTAAATCCAAGTTAGTGTAACATATAGTGTGAGAATGGTTCAGGAGTAGAAGTTAGTGGTTCATCACTTAAATATATCACCTAGTGCTTATCCCAACAAATGCCCTCTGGGCAGTCTTTGTTTCTAAAATGCAGTATTTAGTAAGTGAACAACAGCCTGATTGACAGCTCTGTAATCATGGCAGCCACAAGTTTCATAAGACTGTTAGGTCTTGCATCCCTGTGTTTGCCACAGGCATGATGCTAAAGCCTGGTTCAATAAGCATCCAACAGGTGGAGGAGCCGAAATGATTATAACTTTGCGTTCCACCTCTGCTTTTCATGTAACTGGGAGCAAATCCACAGCCCCTCAACTTTAGTTTCTCACTTGGAAATTAGAGATGATGGTCAGCTTTACCTCTCCACCAACATTGGTTTGTAGAAAATTAGAGAAATTTTCACACATTTAGATATTTAGAGTATATGCTATATGAAGTACAGGTAGCCATCCCTAGATACAATTGTATAATAAAGCTGATTATTTTGCTTCTAAGAGAATGTTATCATTTTGCATGGTTCATTAGTACCCCAGACACATTCTTGATATGGAACATAACAGATTTTTAACAGCTTTTGATGAAAGCTGCCCTGCAAAGGGCTTTATGGTCAAAAGCTTTTTATCTGAAACAAGATAGACCTTGAGAATGCTAATAAACTTAAAAACCTCGTTGAATCACAGAGCCATCAGCTTTGTTAAGCACTAAAGTCTTAACTGCTTGAAACACTAACCTGAAGGTAGATTCTGGTTCTTTGTGCTAAAATGATGTGCTTGTTCTATTGAAGAGCCTTGGATCATAGCCTGAAATCTAAATGTGAAATGGGAAGCACAGGTGAATTTTATATACCTAATTTTGATAGAAAACTTGAATTTCTGTGAGTGTGCCACATAAAATGTTTTAAAACTTAATGATTCTCGAGCACCTGGCTGTCTTCAATTGAAAGAGCATGGGGCTTTTGAGGTGTCATAAGGTCAAGCCCACATTGGGCATATACTTAAAAAATCAAAATTTCCTGATTCTCAAAAAACAAAAGATCTAGTCCACATTTTTCCCTTCAAAAATGTAAATATAGGGCACCTGGGTGGCTCCGTTAAGCATCCAACTTTGACTCAGGTCATGATGCAGTTTGTGATTTCAAGCACCACATTGGGCTCTCTGCTGTCAGTGCAGGGCCCACTTCAAATCCTCCGTCTCTCTCTCTGTCCCTCCCCTGCTCATGCACTCTCAAAAATAAAAAAAGTAAATTTATATTTTTTGGCTGAAAGTATTTCTATATGTATCTACTATTTTCTGGGTCTTCAGTGTGCTTATCAAGATTTTGGATAAGCTGTATTCAATCCAGACTCCAAGCTCAGATCACTTTTCTGCAGTTCTTTATTCATTTGTTGCTTTTCTAAGGCCATTTTTTAAAACTTGGCTCAGGCCCATCCTCTATCCCAGCTGTACCACTTAGAATAATGGGCATTAGGGCCAAGTACCTAAAACTTCGAACGTGCATAAAAATCACCTGGGGATCTTGATAAACTAGATCTGAGTCAGTAGATCTGAATTGGAGCCTAAGATTCTTAATTTTTAGTTAGCTCTTAGGTGATTCTTGTTGGAGGCCACACTTAGGATATATAGTAAGGTACTCAGGCAAATTACTTAAACTCTCAGATTTGTCTGAAACTGGGTTGCTCTAAGAATAAGGTGAGAATTTTTAAAGGAGTTTTTAAAGCCATTAATTTCCTTTTTCATCCCTTGAATATCTTCACTCCCCAGTTGTAGACCTCCCCTGTGTGTTCTTACCTGTCCGGGTTTCTGCAATATAGTAGGGCCTTAGTGTTTGTGTAGTGATGAGGATATGACCTGTGGATGAATTAACTAAGTTTTTCATAACTGTTATATTCAGAAGAAAGCAAAATTAAGAATGCTAGGGTCCCTGGCTAACTCAATCAGTAGAGTTATGTGACTCTTGATCTCAAGGTTGTGAGTTTGAGTCTCATGCTGGGTGTAGAATTTACCTTAAAAAAAAAATTAACAATGCCACTTTTGATGTTTTTTTTTTCTCCCTCCTCATGAGCTTTTTTCTTTTAAAAAAAAAAATGTTTATTTTGAGAAAGAGTATGCGAGCAAGGGAGAGGGAGAGAAAGGGAGAGAGAATCCCAAACAGACTCTGCCGTCACTGCAGAGCCCAGTGCAGGGCTCGAACCCACGAACTGTGAGATCATGACCTGAACGGAAATCGAGTTGGATGCTTAACCGACTGAGTCATCCAGGCGCCTCTATCATTTCTTTATATATTTTGGATAGTAACCCTTAATCAGATACATCATTTGCAAATATCTTCTTTTCAGTAGGTTGCCTTTTAGTTGTTTGTTGTGCAGAAACCTTATTTTGATGTAATCCCAATAGCTAATTTTTGCATTTGTTTCTCTTAAGTTGCTTTGGCCATTGTCAAAGAAGTTACTGCCTGTGTTCTCTTCTAGAATTTTTATGGTTTCAGGTCTCACATTTAGGTCATTTAATTCATTTTGAATTTATTTTTGTGTATGGTGTAAGAAAGTGGTCTAGTTTTCCCAACACCATTTGTTGAAGAGACTTTCTCATTGGATATTCTTTCTTGCTTTGTCAAAGATTAATTGGCCCTATAGTTGTGGGTTTTTTCTGGGTTTTCTGTTCTGTTCCATTGATCTGTATGTCTGCTTTTGTGCTAGTACCACACTGTTTCAATTACTACAGCTTTGTAATATAACTTAAAACCCAGAATTGTGATGCCTGCAGCCTTGCTTTTCTTTTTCAAGATTGGTTTGGCTATTCAGGGTCTTTTGTGGTTAATACAAATTTTAGAATTGTTCTAGTTCTGTGAAAAATGCTGTTGGTATTTTGATAGGAATTGCATTAAATTTTTTTTTTTTATTAAAAAAAAATTTTTTTTCAACCTTTATTTATTTTTGGGACAGAGAGAGACAGAGCATGAATGGGGGAGGGGCAGAGAGAGAGGGAGACACAGAATCGGAAACAGGCTCCAGGCTCTGAGCCATCAGCCCAGAGCCCGACGCGGGGCTCGAACTCACGGACCGTGAGATCGTGACCTGGCTGAAGTCAGACGCTTAACCGACTGCGCCACCCAGGCGCCCCTAGGAATTGCATTAAATTTTGATAGGAACTGCATTAAATGAGTAGATTGCTTTGGGTAGTACAGATATTTTAACAATATTTGTTCTTCCATTCCATGAGCATGGAAT
Source organism: Puma concolor (assembly GCF_028749965.1). Classification (NCBI taxonomy): domain Eukaryota; kingdom Metazoa; phylum Chordata; class Mammalia; order Carnivora; family Felidae; genus Puma; species Puma concolor. Next base: position 189,641,352 of record NC_141674.1, read on the forward strand.
GTGGAATGTCTTTCCATTTCTTTTTGTCATCTTCAGTTTCTTTCATCAGTGTTTTATAGTTTTCAAAGTACAGGTCTTTCACCTCTTTGATTAGATTTATTCCTGGGTATCTTACTGTTTTTGATGCAATTATGAATGGGATTGTTTACTTAATTTCTCTTTCTGTTGCTTCGCTGTTGGTGTATAGAAATGTAACATGTTTTCACATTGATTTTTCTATCCTGCAACTTTACTGAGTTTATCAGTTCTAGCGGGTTTTTTGTTGGAGTCTCTCGGACTTTTTAAAAAAAAATTTTTTAGGGGCACCTGGGTGGCTCAGTCGGTTGAGCATCTGACTTCGGCTCAGGTCATGATCTCGCGGTCCGTGAGTTCGAGCCCCGCATCAGGCTCTGTGCTGACAGCTCAGAGCCTGGAGCCCGTTTCAGATTCTGTGTCTCCCTCTCTTTGACCCTCCCCCATTCATGCTCTGTCTCTCTCTGTCTCAAAAATAAACAAACATTAAAAAATTTTTTTTTTAATTTTTTATTTAAAAAAAAATTTTTAATGTTTATTTCTGAGAGACAGAGAGCATCACTGGGGGAAGGGCAGAGAGAGAGGGAGACACAGAATCAGAAGCAAGCTCCAGGCTCTGAGCTGTGAGCACAGAGCTCGACGTGGGGCTCGAACCCACAGACCTGAGCAGAAGTTGGACGCTCAACCCACTGAGCCACCCAGGTGCCTTATCAGATTTTCTATATATAGTATCGTGTCATCTGCAAATAGTGAAAGGTATACTTCCTCTTTACCAATTTGGATGTCTTTTATTTCTTTTTGTTGTCCAATTGCTGTGGCTAGGACTTCCCAGCACTGTGTTAAATAAAAGTGGTTAGAGTGAACATCCTTTTCTTCTTCTTGACCTTAGGGGAAAAGCTCTCAGTTTTTTCCCATTAAGGATGATGTTAGCTGTGAGTTTTTAGTTGGACTTCATTATGCTGATGTATGTTCCCTCTAAACCTACTTTGTTGAGGGCTTTTGTCATGAATGGATGTTGTACTTTGTCAAATGCTTTTTCTTTTTTCTTTTTCTTTTTTTTTTTTTTTTTTGCATCTGTTGAAATCATATGGTTCTTATCCTTTCTCTTATTGATGTGATGAATCACATTGATTGATTTGCAAATATTGAACCACCCCTGCAACCCAGGAATGAATCCCACTTGATGGTGGCAAATGATTTTTTTTAATGTATTGTTGGATTTGGTTTGCTAGTATTTTGTTGAGGATTTTTGCATTTATGTTCATGAGAGGTATTGGCCTGTAGTCTCTTTTTGTGGTGTCTTTATCTGATTTTGGTATCAGAGTAATGATGGCTTCATGTATGAATTTGAAAGTTTTCCTTCCTTTTCTATTTTCTGTAATAGTTTGTGAATAGGTATTAACTCTTTTTATTCTTTCAATGTTTCTTTATTTTTGAGAGAAAGACAGAACACAAGCGGGGGGGAGGGGCATAGAGAGAGGGAGACACTGAATGCTAAGCAGGCTCCAGCTCCAGGCTGTCAGCACGGAGCCCGATGCAGGGCACAAGGAACTTGAGATCATGACCTGAACTGAAGTTGGACGCTTAACCAACTGAGCCACGCAGGCACCCCGGTATTAACTCTTTAAATGTTTGGTAGAATTCACCTGCGAAGCCATCTGGTCCTGGACTCAATTTGTTGGGAGATTTTTTTTATTACTGATTCAATTTCTTTGCTGGTTATGGGTCTGTTCAAATTTTCTATTTCTTTCTGTTTCAGTTTTGGTAGTTTATATGTTTCTAGGAATTTATCCATCCTAGATTGTGCAGTTTGTTGGCATATAGTTTTTCATAGTCTCTTATAATTGTTTGTATTTCTGTGGTATTGATTGTTATTTCTCCTTTCTTATTTATGATTTTATTTATTTTAGTCCTTTCTTTTTCTTGGAAAGTCTGGCTAAAGGTTTATCACTTTTATTGATTTTTTTCTTCAAAGAAATAGCTCCTAGTTTTATTGATCTGTTCTATTGTTTTTTTAGTTTTTCTATCATTTATTTCTGCTCTAATCATTATTTCCTTCCTTCTGCTGGTTTTAGGTTTGTTTATTCTTTTTCAAGTTGTTTTAGGGTAAGGTTAAGTTGTTTAAGGTTTTTCTTGCTTCTTGATGTATGCCTGAATTGCCATAAACTTTACTTTTAAAACTGTTCTTGCTGTGTCCCAAAGGTTTTAAACCATTGTGTTTTCATCTTTATTTGTTTCCATGTACTTCTTTATTTCTTTCCTTATTTCCTGGTTGAACATTCATTATTTAGTAGCATGTTATTTAACCTCCATGCATTTGTGGTCTTTCTAGATTTTTCTTGTGGTTAGGTTATATATAGTTTCATAGCGTGTGGTCAGAAAGATGTACATAGTATGGACTTCCATCTTCTTTAATTTGTTGGGGCTTGTTTTGTGATTTTTTTTCTTTCTTTATGAAAATGCTTTAAGAAGACCACTAAATATAAGAGCCTAAATGATAAACTCATGTTTTTTGGGCCTTGAGCTCAGTTTTCTATTATGTCCTATGGCCATTAACTGTAAACTCTATTGCTTTCAAATACAACTTTATAGATTATTTTTTAATAATTTTTCCATTAAAAACATTTCTTGTAGCAAATGTCAAATGGTGATTCTTCTCAAGTATTTATCGTTGTGCTGGGTTTGGTTTTAAGAAGAAATTAGAGGGGCGCCTGGGTGGCGCAGTCGGTTAAGCGTCCGACTTCAGCCAGGTCACGATCTCGCGGTCCGTGAGTTCGAGCCCCGCGTCGGGCTCTGGGCTGATGGCTCGGAGCCTGGAGCCTGTTTCCGATTCTGTGTCTCCCTCTCTCTCTGCCCCTCCCCCGTTCATGCTTTGTCTCTCTCTGTTCCAAAAATAAATAAAAAACGTTGAAAAAAAAATTAAAAAAAAAAAAAAGAAATTAGAAGTAATGAGAAGTGGTTTTCAAAACTTGTGGGAATTACAGATACCTGGAGGACTTTTTAATTTTTTTAAATTTATTTTGAGAGAATATTTTTTTCTCTTTAAGTTTATTTATTTATTTTGAGAGAGAGCACACAGGGAGGGGAGGGGCAGGGAGAGAGAATTCCAAGCAAGCTCTGCACTGATGGTGCAGAGCCGGATGCATGGCTCAATCCCAGGAACCATGAGATCATGACCTGAGTCAAAATCAATAGTCAGAAGCTTAACCGACTGAGCTACCCAGGTGTCCCGAGAACTTTTAAAAAGGTACATTGCTGATTTGGTAGATCTAGGATATAGGGCTCAAGAATATGCACTTTGGGGGCACCTGGGTGGCTCAGGTGACTGAACATCTAACTTTGGCTCCTGTCATGATCTCACAGGTTGTGAGTTCAAGCCCTGCATTGGACTCACTGCTGTCAGCCTGTCAGCTCTGAGCCAACTTCGGATCCTTTGTCCCTCCCCTCCTTCTCAAAATAAAAATTTTAAAACATTTTTTTAAAAAAGAGAAGGGGTGCCTGGGTGGCCTAGTCAGTTAAATGTCTTGACTTTGGCTCAAGCCCAGCATCAGGCTCTGTGCTGACAGCTCAGAGGCTGGGGCCTGCTTCAGATCTTGTGTTACCCTCTCTCTCTGCCCCACTTGTGCTCTCTCAAAAATAAATAAAAACATTTTTTTTTAAATATGCACTTTGGAGGCTCCTGGGTGTCTCAGTCGGTTAAGCATCTGACTCGATTTCAGTTCAGGTCATGATGTCATAATTCGTGAGATCAAGGCCCCCAGTCAGGGTCTGTGCTGACATTGTGGAGCCTGCTTGGGATTCTCTCTCTCTGCCCCTCTCCTGCTTGCTCGCTCACTTTCTTGCTTTCTCACTCTCGCTCGCTCTCTCTCTCTCAAATAAACTTTAAAAAAATAAGGAACATGCACTTTGACAAGCTGATGATGTTTATACGTTGACCACTATACTAGGAGGATTCCCTTATATTGCAAACTAATACCTACTTTGATGGCCAAGAAGTCAAGCCTGTGCCTCTTATTAAAATGAGCACCACTGCAATACTGTCATTGGGCAGCAGTTGTGCTATTTCACTAGTTAATTTTGAGGAAGCTCCTGGGGCTGGGGACTTAATGTGTACAGTGCTTTTCCCACATAAAAGAGGCAAACTTTGGTTGGGTACAAGAAATAAAATTATCAACCTTCTTTCCTGTCTTAAGAGTTTGATTTTGAAGGAATCTAATTGTTGATTTTATAAGTGTTTGGTACATATTTACTATAAAAGTGAAAAAACTTAGCCTATGTTTTATTAAGTTTGTGAGAATAAAACAGATTTAAAGCAGTACAGGGACGTCTGGGTGGCTCAGTTAAGCCTCCAACTTTGGCTTGGGTCATGATCTCACGGTTTGTGGGTTCGAGCCCCAAGGGGAGCCTGCTTGGGATTCTCCCTCTCTCTCTTTGCTTCTGTCTCTATCTGCCTCTCCCCCACTTGCACTCATGTGCTCTCTCTCTCTCAAATAAGTAAACTTAAAGCAGCACACACAGAGGAAAAAGCACACAAAAGCATCTCTGAAAGAAACATCAATGAGATCAATTTATGGACTAACCCCATATATGCAAGTGGCTGAGATTTCTCAGTCTTCCTTTGGTTGATTATAACCTTGAATGCAAAATCAACGTTCATACTAGCATCATTATTTTATCATCTCCAAGTGTCTACTATTTAGTATTTTTCTTTGGAGTAGTTCTAGATTTTGGTTTTCTTTTTTCTGGCTGTTTCATTACAAAGCTGCAATGAATGTCTTTATACATTTGTCTTTATGTACTTGTGTTTCCTTAGGATAAATTTCTAGATGTAGAATTACTATATCAAGGATATACAAGTGTAAAATGGTATCCAGTTTGTGGGGCTGGCTGGCTCCATAGAGCATGTAGCTGATGATCTCAGGGTTGTGAGTTACAAGCCCCATGTTGGGTGTGGAGTCTACTTAAAACAAAAATGACTTAAAACATAGTGCCAGTTTGCCTTCAAAATATTCCAGTAAATTTATACTCCAACCAATAGTGTTAAGAGAAAGCCTTTTCAGGAACTGTCTCATAATTGTCTATTAGCATCTACCCTAACCCCTTACTCGCTAACATAGTTTTTTACATAGTTAACTTTTTAAAAATACTAACATGAGAGGCTCCTGAGTGACTCAGTCGTTTAAGTATCCAACTTTGGCTTAGTCATGATCTCACAGTTTGTGGATTCAAGCCCCGCATCAGGCCCTGCTTTTACGGTGTGCAGAGCCTGCTTCGGATCCTCTGTCTCTCTGGCCCTTCCCCACTGGCACTCTCTCAAAAATAAACGTTTAAAAAATATATTAACTTGAATTAAGTGGTTTAAAATCAGGTAATTTTCCCTTTCTACCTCTTAAAATTCTGTAGTCAAGATGTACAAGAGGATTTATCAGTACAGAACTGAAATCACATTCAAGGTTTATACACTCCCACCCAATCTTGTGCTATTAACCCAAAGTGGGAATTTGTGTGGATAGAAAATTAACCCCTTCTTCAGAACACTGTACCACTAGGTGCCAGAAAATTGGCCTATGATTCAATGACTAGAACATGAATGCCCACCACCGACCCCAGATTTATGTAAAGAATAACTTGCACAGTTGTAAGCACAGCCCTGCGCTGCTTCTGTGGTTCTTAATTACAGACTTTTTTTTTTAAGATTTTATTAAGTAATCTCTATACCCAACATGGTAAACCTACCATGAGATCAAGAGTTGGTGTGTTTGGGTGGTTCAGTCGATTAAGCATCTATCTCTTGATTTCTGCTCAGGTCATTATCTGATAGGTTTGTGAGTTCATGCCCCACATCAGGTTCCTCGAGCTGTGGAGCCTGCTTGGGACTCTGCCTCTCCCCCACTCACATGTGCATGTGCTCTCTCTCTCTCAAAATAAATAAATAAACGCTAAAAAAAAAAAAAAAAAAAAAAAAGTCACACTCTACCCACTGAGCCAGGCTGGTGGCCTTTAATTCTGGTCTTTTTTCATTTGTTGGAAAGTATAAAGTAGTAGGCTTAAAATAATTAACATTCACTGAGCACTTACCATGTGTCACGTGCTATTGACTTCTAGTCTAACAACCCTTTCTAACAAATACTATCATTATGCCCACTTCACATATGAGGAAGCTGATGCATAGAGAGCTTAAGGAAAGGAACTTAGTCAATTCCACTTGAGTCGTTAGGAATGCCTCTTAATTTCTAATGCCTCTAAAGCTCTGTGATTCTGAAAAGCACAAGCTACTCTATGTTGGAACACTTTCTAAATAGCCTGATGATAATTCAAATCTTGTTGAAATATCTGGCAGGTATATAGATTTTCATCATTTTCTCTTTTTTCCTGTATGCTTGAAAATGATCATAATTAAAAATCTTATTCTTTTTTTTTTTTAACGTTTATTTATTTTTGAGACAGAGAGAGACAGAGCATGAACGGGGGGAGGGTCAGAGAGAGAGGGAGACCCAGAATCAGAAGTAGGCTCCAGGTTCTGAGCTGTCAGCACAGACCCCGACATGGGGCTCGAACTCACGGACCACGAGATCACAACCTGAGCCCAAGTCAGACGCTTAACCAACTGAGCCACCCAGGCGCCCAAAAAATCTTATTCTTTAAAGCAGTAGCATTCTATTTATTTTTGCTTTAATTCTAAATAACTCTGAAAACTTCATTTTTATTTTTATTTTTTTAAGTTTATTGAGAGAGCAAGTTGGAGAGGGGTGAGAGAGAGGGAGACAGAATCCCAAGCAGGCTCTGTGCTGTCAGCACAGAGTCCAATGCAGGGCTCAAACTCATAACCCGAGCCGAAATCAAGAGTCCGACGCTTAACCAACTGAACCACCCAGGTGCCCCTAAGACAACAAAAACTTGTAAATTAGAACTTTACAACATTCTTGGTTAACACACATTTGCAGACACCCACCATGGGCCAGGTGCTTGTTCGATAGAACTCAAGGAAGCAGAAGATGCAGCTGCTCTGCCCTCACAGTTCACAAAGTGAACCTCAAACATTAGACCCTCCTGCTGAAGTCAGGTTATCATTTAAGTCCTTTCTTGCTTAAGTAAGGGGGAGCTCAGGGAAGCAACAAATAGAGCGAAAGCATGAGAAATGATGAAGACAAAAGCTGCAAAGTGGAATTTGAGTTTATGGAAGAGAAATCCCTCTCCCTTCCTCTGCTAGCTACACACTGAAGAAAGTAGAAAACAGAAATAACAGCAGCAAAGACCTATCCCTTGGCAGGTAATCGAGTTGTAAGTACAGCTGCATCCCTTTGTACCCCATATCTCCACCCTAAAATCACTTCCCAAGATCTTTTGAGCTCTGGCAGGTTGGTACCTGGAGCACTGTGCTATGCTATAGAAGTGCACAGAAGCCATATGTGAGTCCTTGGGACCTCAAAACTGCTTTCCTAACCTTAGCCAAGAAGCAGAGAAGGCCTTGGTTTCTCGCAGAGGTGGATGTACCTGACTCCAGGAAAAGAATTGGTCAGACAACAAATGCATCTATTTATAACCTATAATCTGCTGGGCCAGCAACATGCTAATAACCAGCTGGATATGATGGAGAGGCCACAAGCCAACTGTCAGAATAGGAAGATCCTTGCACTAGTGGTCAGAGAAAAGGATACACATGAAAGGGCTGCATGAGCCAAAAAGCACTATAAAAAAAGTCCTTGCTGTTATGAGCTGGTTTCACTACTCACTACTTCATGTCCTTGGGCATGCCCTCTCTGAGCCTTCATGTCTTCACCTATAAACTGAGCCTGAGTGGCTCAGTTAAGTGTCTGACTCTTGATTCATGGATTTGTGAGTTCCAGTGCCTCATCAGCATCCTCATGCACTGTCCTCACACTGACAGTGCAAATCCAGTCACACTTGGAATTCTCTTTCTCTCTCTGCCCTTCCTGTGCACGCTGTCTCTCAAAATAAATAAGTCAGTGTAAACAAAATGAAATGGAAATAATTCTCTATCTTACAGAGTACTTGGAAACTGAGGTAATTTATGCAAAAATTCCTTATAAACTGAACAAATACATTATTACTCAGAATCTGTTCTACTTAAAAACAAGAAGATCCAACAGCTAAGTATTCCAGAGAAGTCAGGAGGAGGGATTAGGGAAACTTCCCTGAAAGCCACTTAGCCAACCATTTACTGGACCCATTTTCTGTTAGTTCTGGGCACACAGCTAGACTATATTCCTCAGCTTTACCTGCAGTTAGATGTGGCCATGTAACTGAGTTCTAGCCAGTGGAATGGTAGTGATGTGCTGACGTACATCTCTTGAAGGCCTGCTCTGTAAAAATCCTCACTGCACCCAATGCCCTATCCCTGCTGCTACTGGCTCCATGCAGACAAATGGTAACTTTGGAGGCCTGGTGTTGAGATACAGAAGCTACAAGGTAAAAGAAGCTTGGGGCCCTGAGTTACCACCAGTGGCTTGGAGGCCAGCTACCCACTGAACTTTATAGAGGAAGAAATAAACATACTACATTTGGGCCATTAAATTAGCTTGAACCATGTGAACTTGCCAATATTTGACTTTATGAAGTAAAAAAAAACAGGGATGTCTGACTGGCTCAGTAGGTAGAGCATATGACTCCTGATCTTGGGTTTTAAGTTCAAGCCCCACGTGGGATGTAGAGTTTATTTTATTTATTTATTTATTTATTTATTTATTTATTTATTGTTTATTTATTTTTGAGAGACAGAGTGTGAGCAGGGGAGGGGCAGAGAGACAGAGAAAGACACAGAATCTGAAGAGGCTCTAGGCTCTGAGCTGTCAGCACAGAGCCCGACGCAGGGCTCGAACTCACAGGCCGTGAGATCATGACCTGAGCCAAAGTCGGACACTTAACTGACTGAGCCACCCAAGTGCCCAAGAGTTTATTTTAAATAAGCCCTACGTTGGGGGTAGAGTTTCCTTTAAATACATACATACATACATACATACATATATAAATTTTTTAAAATTAATTTCATATGATTCTCCCTAATAGATCATTTGATTTGCTTTAGCAGCCACTGTATCAATACGCCATTTTAAAGGAAGTCTTTTTGACAGCCACATTTTCAAAGGTGAGAAGGAAAATTATTATTATTGAGCTCATGGAACAAAGATTATAAACTGCTTGCCTTTGATCCAGCTTTGGATGCAAAAATACATGATTTGCTCCACAAAATGTTGGCCCACATAGTTTTCAAAGGTTGAATTCAGAGCCAAATCATGCAGAAGTCAAAAATGTATTTTCTATGTCATTTGTTTTTTGACCTTCAGAATCAATGTAGCAAAAGACAAAACAAAACAAAGCAAAAAAACCTAAAACCAAAAACTAAGGAAGACAAAAGGACAAAACCTCTTTAATAAACAAAGAATTAAACTATTTAGATCTTAAAAGAAAGACAGAAAAATTTATAATTAAGAGGTGAGGAAGGGAACCTGGTTGGTTCATTGGTGGAACATGTGACTCATCATCTCGGGGTCATGTGTTCAAGCCCCACGTTGGGCATAGAGCTTACTTTAAAAAAAAAAAAAAAAAAAAAAAGGGAAGGAGGGGTGCCTGAATGGCTCAGTTGATAAGCGTCCAACTCCTGGTTTCAGCTCAGGTCATGATCTCACAGCTGGAGTTTGAGCCCCGCATCAGGCTCTGTGCTGGCAGTGCAGAACCTGCTTGGGATTCTCTCTCTCTCCCTCTCTCTGCCCCTCCCTTCCTCTTGCTCTCTCTGTGTCTCTCAAAAATAAACATTTTTTTAAAAAGAGGTAAGGTTGGGGCGCCTGGGTGGCGCAGTCGGTTAAGCGTCCGACTTCAGCCAGGTCACGATCTCGCGGTCCGGGAGTTCGAGCCCCGCGTCGGGCTCTGGGCTGATGGCTCAGAGCCTGGAGCCTGTTTCCGATTCTGTGTCTCCCTCTCTCTCTGCCCCTCCCCCGTTCATGCTCTCTCTCTGTCCCAAAAATAAATAAACGTTGAAAAAAAAATTAAAAAAATAAATTAAAACTAAAACAAATAAAGAGTGTACAAGGAACACCTGGCTGGCTCAGTCAGTGGAGCATGTGACTCTTGATCTCAGGGTTGTTAGTTTGAGCCCCACATTAGGTGTAGAGATTACTTAAAAAAATAAACAAACTTAAAAAAATTGAAATAAAAATGTAAAATAATTGAACCTGTAGTCAAAAAGTATCACAATGTGGGGCACCTGGGTGGCTCAGTCAGTTAAGCATCCAACTCATGGTTGGACAGTGCAGAGCCTACTTGGAATTCTCTCTCTCCCTCTCTCTCTGCCCCTTCCCTGTTCACTCTGTCAAAATAAAGAAATAAACTTAAAAAAATTTTTAATTAAAAATAAAACTATCATGATGTATGTTTTATCTGAAGCTATGACACTGGCTATTTGGTTTTTTGTTTATTGATTTGGTTTTTTTCTCTGCAGAGATCATGAGGGGGTACATATTTTTTGATAGTATTGTGGTTTCATCAGTGTAATCAGCAAGACTTTTCCAGTAAAGAACAAAGTGGAAAGTGGGAGGATAAATGAACAAATTATTTGAGATTCATCATTTCCCCACACTTGCCCTTACTTAATCCCCAATTACCAGTCTTTATACTTGAGGCTGAGAAATCACTCCATGATTTTGAAGGTTTTGAATGTCTCATCCCCATTTTGTAGAACTAGAATCATAGAAGAATTAAGGTAGGAGAATTATAACTCCAGCTTCTACCTGTTTAATGTATTTGAGAAACATGTTTGTGAAATGCTAGATTGAGGACCAAAGGGTTGTAAATATAAGTTAATACAAATGATCTGATTTCATCTTAAGTGATCTATAATGATTTGGAAGAGCACAAATAGATATTAAGATTTTGCTTCATTTTCTCCTTGTTCTAGATGTGCTTTTCTCTTTCCCATAGTCTTCTGTGGAGGCTTCCTCCATCTCTCATCAATTCTTCTCAAATCACAAATGTTTTCCCAGCCTGTGAAATCTAGTGACTGGCTGGCCAGAGTATTACGGCAATTGTGTTCTTCTGAAGGAAATCCTTTTTTTAACTGCCAGGAATTTCAGGCTCCAAACTTGGGGGGGCGGGGTGGGGGGGGAGACTTTTTGGCATAATGCCGGGTAATTGCCTTCTTTCCCTTTAGCCAACTGAAGGCGACTGGCTGGAGCCCAAGGGTAAAACCACAGTCTCCCATGGCTGCAAGGGACAGACTTTCAGGGATCCTGGGAGATTGAGACCAGTCATTTCTCCTTCCATACAGACAAGACCTCTTTCAAACCACAGCCTGGCAGAACTTTAATGCTTTCCAAGGAGAAATCATACGACTCTATTCATCACAACAGCATTAAAAACAATACAATAAAGCATTGTTTTTCGTCTAAAACAGAGATTGGCAAACTTTTTCTGCTAAGGATCACTATGACATAGTGATCATGACCTGAGCTGAAATCAAGAGATTGGCAAACTTCTGCTAAGGACCAGTAAATATTTTAGGCTTCACAGACTACATGCTTTCTATTGCAACTACAGCAAAAATAGCTGTAGACAATACCTAAGCAAATGAGCATGCTTTCCAACAAAACTTTCCAGGCACTTACCTGAAACTAATGTAACTACATTAGTGTATCAACTACAATAAAACAAAAACAAACAAACAAACAAAAAACGGGTGTCTGAGTGGCTCAGCAGTTAAGCATCTGACTTTGGCTCAGGTCATGATCTTACAGTTCGTGGGTTCAAGCCCCGCCTCAGACTCTATGCTGACAGCTGAGTCTGGAGCCTGCTTCCAATCTGTTTCCCTCTCTCTCTGCCCCTCCCCCACTCCCATTATGTCTCTGTCTTTCAAAAATGAATAAAGGTTAAAAATAAATAAATAAACAAACAAAACTTTGTGGACACTGAAATTTGAATTTCATTTAATTTTCACATCACATAAAATAATTCTTTTTTTCCCCAGCCATTTACAAATGAAAATTTTTTAGCTCATGGTCTATATAAAAAAAAGCCTATAGTTTATTGACCCTTGATCTAAATTACTGGTTTTAAACTGCTTTGGCAAGTCCTCTGAGGGGAAAAAAGTTGGTTGGACTTGGCAATTCGCATTCAGGCTTTCATTATTGTAGCCATCCCCCTTTTTCCTGTTTTATAATTGGGGCTCCCAGGTTTGGGGGATTTTTTGTTTGTTTGTTTGTTTGTTTTGGGAGTTCTTAACTTTTTTTTAATTGAAGTATAGTTGACGTACAATATTATATTTGTTTCAGGTATAAAACATAGTGATATGACATTTACATACATTATGAATGATCACCACAGGAAGTCTAGTTACCATCTGTCACCACAGAAAGTTATTACAATATTGCTGACTATTCCCTACATTGTACTTACATCCCTGTGACTTATTTATTTTATAACTGTAAGTTTGTACCTTCCCAGGTTTTGTTTTATATATGAAGAGGTTTCCATAAAAAAACCAGAATCTCCTTTTTGCAATTTCAGCCCATTTTCTTTTGGTCTTCCCTCTGTGAAGATAGAAAATAGTAGCTAGCTTACTTTAAGGGCCTTTCAAAAAATGATCAACAGGGGTGCCTGGGTGGCTCAGTTGATTAAGCGTCCAACTTCAGCTCAGGTCATGATCTTGCAGTCTGTGAGTTCAAGCCCACATCAGGCTCTGTGCTGATGGCTCAGAGCCTGGAGCCTGCTTTGGATTCTGTGTCTCCCTCTCTCTCTGCCCCTCCTCCACTCACACTGTTTCTCTCTCTCAAAAGTAAACATTAAAAAATTAAAAAAAAAAAATCAACAATTCAATCTTAAATAAGTCTTGTTCTTTCATCTGCCTTGTAAGTCAGTCACATTTTGCCAATGCTTTAGTTTGTATTTGAGATCTTTCTTTTTAAAAAAAAATTTTTTTAACATTTATTTATTTTTGAGAGAGAGAGACAGAGCATGAGTGGGGGAGGGGCAGGGAGAGAGAGGGAGACACAGAATCTGAAGCAGTCTCCAGGCTCCGAGCTGTCAGCCCCCGATGGGGGCTCAAACTCACAAACTGTGAGATCATGACCCGAGCCAAAGTCGGTCATCCAACCAACTGAGCCATCCAGGAACCCCTGTGTTTGTGATCTTTCTCTCCAAGTTCTCAAAATCCCTCAGAATTCCACAGACTGAAATAATATCTCACAGGGAAGAGCACCTTGCTGTGCATCCCCGCATCTTTTCTCTATTAGTCAGGGTGTCCAACAGCACCCTGGCTGGAGGGAGAGCCCCCATTGTGCTTAGAAGGAAGAAACAAGTGGCAAGGCTAAGAAGACTGCTTGGGCTTGGAGTCTGGTCTGAGATCTAAGAGAGGTTTTTTTTGTTGTTTTTTTATTTTTTATTTTTTTAAAGTTTATCCTGAGTGAGACAGAGATGTGAGTGGGGGAGGAGCAGAGAGAGGAGACAGAATCCCAAGCAGCTCTGCACTGCCAGCACAGAGCCTGATGCAGGACTCCAACTCATGGAACTGTGAAATCATGTCCTGAGCCAAAACCAAGAGTCGAATGTTTAACTGACTGAGCCACCTAGGTGCCCCTAAGAGAGTACTTATGTGGGAAAAAAAGGCCTGAGGTCAGAATCCAGGAAAATTTTGAATAGACAAGAAACAAAGTGGGCAGTAAATGAGAACAAGCAATTTAGGATAGGTGCCATGAGTAACACAGGGGTGCTTCAATATCATCTCCTATGCTGCATGTTTGTATGTATGTATGTATGTATGTATGTATGGAATAAATTCTCCCCTAATGTGGGGCTCAAACTCATGACCCAGAGATCAAGAAGCACATACCCTACTGACTGAGGCAGCCAGGAGCCCCTCCTATGCCTCTTTTATACAAAAATAATGCATGTTCATCACAGAAAAAAAAAATTATATACTGGGGCACCTGGCTGGCTCAGTCAGTGGAGCATTCAACTCTTGATCACGAGGTTGTAAGTTCAGGCCGCACATTGGGTGTAGAGATTACTTAAAGATAAAATTTATAAATGAATGAATGAATGAATGAATGATTACTTAAAGATAAAATATATAAATGAATGAATGAATAAAATCTTTTGAAAAATTATATACCAGGGGCACCTGGGTGGCTCAGTCGGTTGGGCACCTGACTCTTGATTTCAGCTCAGGTCATGACCTTGAGGTTCATGGGTTTGAGCCCTGCATCAGGCTCTTCACTGACAGTGGGGAGCCTGCTTTGGGGTTCTCTCTCTCTCCCTCTTTCTCTGCCCATTCCCCAACTTGTGCACTCTCTGTCTCTCTCAAAATAAATAAATAAACAAAAAATTATATACTAGGGGCACTGGGTGGCTCAGTCTGTTGACTGTCTGACTTTAGCTCAGGTCATGATCTTGCAGTCAGTGGGTTCAAGTCCAGCATCAGGCTCTGTGCTGACAGCTCAGAGCCTGGAGCCTGCTTCAGATTCTGTGTCTACCTCTTTTTTTGCCCCTCCCCTGCCCATGCTGTCTCTCTCAAAATAAATAAACATTAAAAAAATGAAAAAAAATTATATACTAAAGAATTAAAATCACCCATAATTCTGTCACTCAGAGATAATAACTGTTAACAATTTGGTGTGTGTCTTCCCAGAATTTTTTCTATGACCATACATATTTATAAATTTTAAATTCTCAGTTGTGTCATTTGAATGTCTCATGAGCAATTCAGATTCACTGTGTGCCATAAAAGTTTCTTCATCTCTAAACCTGTTTTACTGATAGCCACTGCCCATTTCAAAACTTTGAAGTTCCTGGTCCTGGTTCTCCCTCACCACCATCCCATGGATCATTAACTCTCCCGGTTAGCTCTTCTTTTCCAAAAGTCAGAATAGTCACACTTTTACCCGTTCTTTCTAAAACATAAATCTGATTTTTTATTCTTAAAACATTTTTATTTCAAAAGAGAGTCTTTATATTTGCATAACTAAAAAACAGACTCCCTGGTGTAGAGTGGGCAGTACCTCTGCCAACTAATATCCTGTTATCTGCTGGACATTTGAAAATTATCCATTGTCAGGGATACCAGTAAAAGCTGGTGCAAAATAAATTCATTAATTAATTAAAATAAAAGCTGATGCAAAGCCATCGTTGGTCCCTACAAAGTCAGGCATCAGTACCTGAAAGGTGAGTTCTAGAGACAGAAGAGGTACCTTTGGATCCTAGCTCTAAAATGAGTTGGTGGGCACCTGGGTGCCTCAGTGGGTTAAGCGTCTGACTCTTGATCTCAGCTCAGGTCTTGATGTCAAGATTGTAAGTTCAAGCCCCATGTTGGGCTCCATGCTAGACATGGAGCCTACTTATAAGTAAGTAAATAAGTAAATAAATAAATAAAGTTGGTTTTATTATATTTATTACACTATGGGGGCTCCTGGGGGGCCCAGTAGGTAGGGTATGCAACTCTTGATCTCAAGGTTGTAAGTTTGAGCCCCACGTTGGGTATAGAGATTACTTAAAAATAAAATATTTAAAGTGAGTTGATTATGGAAGTGGAGGTGTCTGATGCTGAGTAAACCTGGTAATTCAGAATCTAAGGACTATTTGGAAGTGGGTAATTAATCTCAATTAACAGGAGTGCCTTCTCCTTAGGGTCTGAGAAACTCTGGAGAGAGGAGGTATCCCCAGATTGCAGGTATGCTCTCACAGTCTGCCATATTAATAACAGATAACATTTACTGAGCACTTACTGTGTACCAGGCACTGCGCTAAGAGCTTTGTTTTCATGTTCTCTTATTCCTCACCCCAGCACTCTGAATGAGACATGTTTATCAGAAGAGGAAAGAGAGGTTTAGATGCTATGTTAAATAATTGGTCCAAGGCTAGAAAGTGCAAGAACTGAAATTGGAGCCCTGGCTAAGTGACTTCAGAGTCCTGACTTTTATGTCATTTGGCTGCTGCTGTCCATACTCAGGACTCCACAGTGAGGACTAGTGTCAGACAGAAGAGGAGGTTACCCAGGAGGACAACCCCTATGGTCTAGTAGAAGCTAGGGCCAGAGTATAAACCCGGACTCTGAAGGGAGTGAAATTCCTCAGGCCAAACTGTTACCCCAAAGCTTCTGTGTTTGAGCAAAGGCCTGAAACAGAGAGACATCCACAGTAAAACAAGCCTGTTTTAGGCTGTTGAAGAGACTCTGGGTGGGGAATTAGCTACCCTGGAGAATGAGGCCAGAAATCTGCCGTTATCCAGTCTGCTGTGTCCACTGCTGTCAGTGCAAATTCTTTACCTGCTGCTCATCCAATTTAACAATCCATAGACAGAGTTAACAGAAACCTTTGGGATTCCAAAAAACACTTGTCACATTGTAGCTCTCACTTCAACAATATATGGCCCTTGCAAGTACTAGACACCTGAAGATCAGCTGTACATTCACTAGCAAGTATTGCTTGAGTACTAGCTTTGTTTTAGGCACTGTGTCAGATGCTAGGGATACGGCAGTGAACAAGAAAAACGGTCTCAGGGCACCTGGCTGGCTCTGTCAGTAGAGCATACAACTCTTGATGTCGGGTTTGTGAGTTCAAGCCCCATGTTGGGTGCAGATCCAATAAGTAAATAAGTAAGTAAGTAAGTAAATAAATAAATAAATAAATAAAAAGAAAGAAAATCTAAAAAAAAAAAAGAAAAAAGATAAACAGTCTCTGTATTCATAGAGCATAGGGCAGAAAGCAGGTGACAGGTGGGTAATTTGCAACAAGGTGTTAGGAATGATGTGATGGGACAGTACAGTACTCTAGGAAAATACAGAGCAAAGAGATTTTCCAGCTTCGAGGTTAAGGAATGTCTCCTTGGGGAAATAACTTTTAAGGTGAGACCTGAAGAAATAGGTGTTAGCCAAGTGAAACGTGAGCTACCTAGGCAGAGGTAAGGTAGCCTAGTGGAAGGAGATGGAGAAGCTGCCAGAGAAGAGTGAGGTCAGCAGTTGGAAAGGGAAGTGGAGTTCAGGGAGGGGCTTTGGTTGTTGTTGATATGTTTATTTTGCAAGATAGGAGAGGTTTTACAAGATGGGAGAGAAAAAAAATGAGGGTAAAAATATAAACAATTGGTGGATTTGTGTAAAGGGTAAAGGGTAAATGGGAAAAGTTACCCCCTCCAAAGACAAGTGAGCAAATCATGTTAATTCCCTGCTTGTAACTAAGTCTCTAATGACTCCCCATGACCTGGAAATCAAAATTCATTAGGACTTCCATGGTTTCTGAGATGTGGGCCCTGCTTATCTGTCTGGCCTTATCTCCTTTCATTCTGTTCTTCATCACAGCATTCCAGCCACATGGATCCTGGAGCACTTTAAGCTCATTCCTGCCTCAGGGCCTTAGGACTTCCAGTTACCTTTGTCTGAAATACTCTTCCTCCAACTCAGCACAGCACGGATTTCTCATTCAGGTTGTAGTACATAGATTTCTTCCTCTAAGAAGCTTTCCCCAACCACATTTCTAACATTTTCTCATCCGTCTACCCCAGACTTTTCAGTATCTCAGTTATGTCTGCCTCCTCCAGTAGACTGAAAATCCCCAGAGAGCAGGATCTACTTTGTCTTGAGCATCACCCCACCTCCTGCACCCAATTCAGTAGAAAAGGATCTACTCAATAAATAGTTTTTGAATGAATAAATTAACAAATGAGGAAGAAGATTGTTGCCAGAGAGCACATTAGTGAAGAAAGTGGAACAGTGTTGATGATGAGGTTCGGGTGTAAAAGTGGGTGTGAATCCCTCAGTGCATTGGAGGCAGCTCACTGAATAAATGATGAATGAAGAAAGTAGATATCTATGGAGCACAGAACAATAATGTTGCATAGGAGGAAAAGACAGTTCCTATTGTTTCCCTATTTCCTTCCCGTCCTTGGAAGCTGGAAAAGGAGCTGCCATGGATTAAGGCATTTGCTTCTACTCGTCATTTGAATCTTTACTGCACTCCTGTGGTATAGAAGCTGGAAAGTAGCCCAAGGGAGTCAAAATCTTGACTTTGATTTATAAACATGTTTAAAAAAAAGAAAGAAAGAAAGAAAAAGAAATTGTGGTTATGACCTACCCATAGTCAAGAAATCTCTTTGACTTCCATGGGTTTGGTATTAATGGAAGCCTTTTATCTCCAGAACTTTGTACTTGTGCTGCCAAGCGGAGGAGGGGAAAATGCAGAAAGCTCTGTCTGCATAATCACCCCCCTGCTGGCCCTCCCCAAATTCAGAGCTTGCTTGAAGGCTCACCCCCCGCCCCCCCTGGTTCTCAGAGGCCCCAGGCTAGCATGAGAAATCAGTGGGAAAATGTTCCTTTAGATGTCAAAGCCACAGCTTCTACCAGAAAACTGGGGACAGATGAATAAAGCCCCAGGCAAGGACAGGCAGGTCCTTATGTTGCTTATGTGAACATTCTAAAAATTTCCTCATAAATGCTGAGCCTGGAGTTCTTAGACAAAATGCTAATAAGTTCTGCCCTAAAACACATTTATAAAATTAAAGGCACTTCACCCTCTCCCTCATGGCCTCTGTCTTTTGATAGGGCCACTTTCAAGGGGGAAATAGCTTATTTTAAAGTGTATTTTGCAATCCATGGCTCCCTCCAAAGAATTATCTTTTCTCCCATTTTCTATAAGAATTTTAATTTATCTTATTTTTTTTAAATGTTTACTTTATTTTTGAGAGAGAGAGATAAAGAGAGAGAGAACGAGCGGGGGTAGGGCAGAGAGAGAGGGAGACAAAGGATCCAAAGCAGGCTCTGTGCTGTCAGTGCAGAGCTCAATGTGGGCTCCAACTCAAGAATCCTGAGATCACAACCTGAGCTGAAGTCGATGCTTAACCGACTGAGCCACTCAGATACCCTAAGAATTTTTAAATAAAAGTTTTAATTTTGGAATAATTTTAGACTTAGAGAAAAGTTGCACAGTTAGTACAGAGTGCCCATAAAATCCTCTTCAGTTTCCTCTATTGTTAACATCTTTTCTTAATTACTACAGTACATTTGTCACAACTAAGGAATCAATATTGGCCCATTACTGTTAATTGAACTCCACACTTTATTTGGATTTCATTAGTTTTTTTCCCTGATGTCCTTTTTCCATTCCAGATTCCATCCACAATATCATAGTATGCATCTTTTGGCTCCTCTGGGCTGTGACAGTTTCTCAGATTGTCCTATGTATTTATTTATTTATTTATTCAGTAAGCACTGTACCTGACTCCGGGCTGAAACTCACGAACCATGAGATTTTGACCTGAGCCAAAATCAAGAGTTGACGCTTAATCTTAACTGACTGAACCACCTAGGCACCCAGAGCATGCAACTTTTGATCTCTAGGTCAGGAATCTGAGCCCCATGTTGTGGGTAGAGGCCATCCTCCCCAGAAAAGCCAGTGGAGGAGGAATGGGGTAGGACAAGGCGTGGAGATCAAGCTCACCTCCTGGAAGAGGGAGCATTTACATATATTAAATGGAATTTTTTTGTCAGGAAGATTTGTTTCTTCTTCCCCATTTATTTATTCATTAATTCATTTTTATCTAAAAGACTCATACGAATTTTTACTTTGAGTTGTAAACCAACACGTATTAACTTTATTACTCAAATTGTTCTCATTTGGGCCATCTGGAGTTCTTTCAGGTTGGTCTTTGTGTCCCTTTGACATGTTCCTGTCTTACAAAATTTTTTTAATTTATTTATTTATTTTGAGAGAGAGAGAACAAGCAGGGGAGAGGGGTAGAGGGAAGGAGAGACAGAATCCCAAGCAGGCTCCATGCTATCAGCTCAGAGCCCGATACCGGGCTAGAATGACCTGAGCCAAGATCAAGAGTCGGCCACCTAACTAACTAAGCCACCCAGGTGCCCCTGTCCTTATAAAACTTTTAAAATATACAAATGAAAGCTGATCACTTATATTTTGAGGCAGTTTTTTCTTAACATTACATACAAGGTCTTGGCAATCCCCTAGTGACTCTAGAAGAGATTTCACTTTAAAAGGTAATGTTTTCCTAATCTGATTGTGCTGATATTATGAGTCATGGTTTAACTACTTTGATTTGTTTTTTTTTTTCCCTTGTTAAAAAATGTTACACTAGTAATCTGAGTTCATTGTAGAGAAATTGGAAAATTCAGATAAGAAATAGAAGAAATTAGCCATTATCTCATTATATCTTGCTGTACTTTTTTCCTTCCCAGGATGTGTATGTATTCATGTGCATATACCTCCAACCAGTATATTAATATCTTTCTTACATCATTAGATACATTTAACGGATATTTAACTTGTTTTCTACTTCTTTGCTATTATAAAATCCTTGTATATATTTTATTTTTATTTTTTACTTTTATTTTTTTTTTTAATCAGAAAACATTTGCTTTTACTTGGAATACAAAGAAAAATTCATTTTTCACTTCTTGCTTTACTAAGGTAGCAAGTGGGAAATGGTCACTTGATGGGGCACCTGGCTGACTGGGTTCTTCTCTTCCTAGCCCAAGCCAGAATTCATTTGCCAGTCTCCAATACAGTTGGGTGGCCATGTGACTGTGTTCTGGCCAACAGAATGTGAACAGGACTGAAAGGCACCACTTCTAGGTCCATAAAAACCTCACGAGCACACTCCTCACTCTTTGGCTATCCATTTTCCTGCTGAATGGAGAGGACTTTGAAGACAAAGAAAAGGGTGGAGCCACAAGATGGAAAAAGCCAGTGTTCTTGAATGATTATATGGGGCAGAGCCCCTTCCCCTCCTTGTCCTACCTCCTCCTTCCCCTCTCTTTCCTTCCCCTCTCTTTTCCTTCTGATTCTTCCTTTCTTTTTTCCTTCTTCTCTCCAGCCCCCCCACCAACCCATATTGGACTGTAAACAAGAGAAACAAACTTTTATTATGTCAAACCACTAGACTCTCAGGGTTCATTTATTATGACAGCTGAATTGTTTCTCTATGCAATACACAATGAACACCTGTTGGGATGAGCACTGGGTGTTGTATGGAAACCAATTTGACAATAAATTTCATATTAAAAAAAAAAGAAATATACCTTTTGGGATATTTCCTTAACTGAGATGTCCTACTCTGAGAACATTTTCTCCTTCTGCACAAATGGGAGTGAGCCTGCATAGTGAAGAATTAACTAAACAGAAGTCTGGCCTTTGCACTGAGCTATCGGGAGCTAATTGCTAGGCTATCTTTACAATAAACTACCCTCTGGGAAGGTTTCTCCTGCTTGCAGTAGAAACTTGGCTAAGATGCTATGTATATTTTTAAATATTTTGCATAAAATGAGGCAATGAAGTCTAGAGGGGAAAAGTGCCACACTGTCAGATCTGTGTTCTAGACCTCTTCAGCCACATCTGTGTCCTTAAACTTTCTTTCTTTTTTTTAAGTGTTTATTTATTTTTGAGAGAGAGAGAGCAGGGGAGGGGAGAGAGAGAGGGAGACAGGATCCAAAGCAGACTCCATGACCACAGACAACCCGATACAGGCCTCGAACTCATAAACCATGAGATCATAACCTGAGCCAAAGTCGGCCTCTTAACTGACTGAGCCCCCATGTCCTTAAGCTTTCAACATGTCCTAAGTTCTCTAGACCTTAGTTTTGTTATCTGTAAAATGTATGGTGGGACTAGACAGCTTTAATACTCTTTGGTTCTATTTCTTTCTTTTCTTTTCTTTTCTTTTTTTAATGTTTATTTACTTTTGAGAGACAGAGAGCAGGGAGGTGCAGAGGGGCGGGGGGATAAAAGATCTGAAGCAGGCTCAGTGCTGACAGCAAAGAGCCAATGCGGGGCTCAAACTCATGAACTGTGAGATTATGATCTGAGCTAAAATCAGATGCTCAACCGAGTGAGCCACTCAGGTGCCCCACCTTTGATTCTATTTCATGTGGTTCTCACACAAACTACATGCAGCAAGGCAGGTAAAAGAGAAAGGTTTAAATATTCATCTAAAGTTTTTGGTCCTAAATATCCTAACTTTTCCCCAGAGAAGACCCAAAGGATACCAAACAGAGGTGTCATTTTATAGAGACAGTCCTCAGAAATGTGATTTGAAGAGCACCAGATATCCTTTTTTTTTTTTTTTTAATGTTTATTTTTGACACAGAAGAGACACTAGCATGAGCCAGGGAGGAACAGAGAGAGAGGGGGACACAGAATCCAAAGCAGGTTCCAGGCTCTGAGCTGTCAGCACAGAGCCCAATGCAGGACTCAAACTCACAGACTGCAAGATCATGACCTGAGCGGAAGTCGGATGCTCAACCGACTGAGCCACCCAGGCGCCCCCAGATATCCTTTTTTATCTAAAAGTATCTCTTTTACCTGCCTCACACCTCTGCACTAAACTTGACTGCAAGCTCCTTTCCTTGTATCTGCCTTTCCTTGTATCTTTCCTTTCCTCGTTATGCCTGCCCCTCAAAGTCTTACCTGCTAACACCTCTACTCTTCACCTGTAAGAACACCAGTGCAGCTGTTTCATATACAAATGTTTCCATCATAACATATGTGCTAACCCTTAAAGTGACAAGCATAATGGAAGCATGTGCAAAGGGTGATGGGATTCACAGGAGGGAGTAGCAACTCTTTAAGGAAAATTTGGAAAGGTTTCACTAGGAAGCTTGCAGGATTCTATCCATCCATTTGGTGGGTGGATAGAATTTTGCCTGGTAAACACAAAGGTTTTTTCCAGGTGAAGAGAATAGCATGTGCTTTTTTAAAAATTAAGTTTATTCATTTATTCTGAGAGAGAGAGAGAGAGAGAGAGAGAGAGAGAGAGAGAAAGAATGTGACTGGGGGAGAGGGAGAGAGAGAATCCCAAGCAGGGTCCATGTTGTCAGCACAGAGCCCAACTTGGGGCTTGAACTCACAAACAGTGAGATCATGACCGTGAGATCAAGGGTCAGATGCTCAGCTGACAGAGCCACCCAGGCACCCCAGCATGCACTTTAATTATAAGATACTTCTTTTGAAATAGAAATATACCACTAGAGATAACACATTAGAGATAACACTATCATCCTACTCTAAGTTAGTCTATTGACTTATTTTCCCAATTATTTGAAGGTTCCAGGGTAACATAAGAATTCTGGGTTCCTGGAAAAATGGGAAAAAAGATTAGAACTAGAAGTGTTCAAATCATTTTTGCAATCATTAATTTATTTAACTCTGACTGAGGTAGTGAGGAATAAGGACACTAAAGCTCAGAAAGAGTGTTTTGACTAGCTGAAGGATCACTTTCCTAACTAGCAGAGCTGGACTAGAATCCAGGCATCTTGACTATGTCTAGCATGCTTTTCATTGCACTTCTGGAACAAATATGGCCCTCAGGGCGACATGATGAGAGACCTTCAAAAGAATCCACAGGAAGGGATATATTCAATAATAGCAAGTTCAAGGCAAACATTGTGAAAAATTATAGTGTTCTGAAAAACAAAGGCTGAAACCATGTAATGTTGGATGATTGTTTTTGAATTCCCTTGATTCCCCATCAAGTTGGGTCCTGCACAGACATCAAATTCACTCTTTGTTTATTACTTGGCTTGAGTTACTAAAGTCAGTTGATCACATGCTATGGGATGCAGCCCAAACACCTGAGGGCTGATTTCTTCCCACCTCTGCTTTGTGATGAAAATTTCTCAAGTAAGTAGGTGTTATTTGCCAAGAGAGAACTTTACTTTAAAATGCTTAACAGGAAGCAAAGAGTCCTGGTTTCTTTTTCTTAAGAAACTTTTGAGTAAATAAGTGGGAAAATTTACTTGAAACGTTTTTTTTTTTTTTTTTTATAACTCATTTGGGATTAACTTACTATTTAAGCATGTGATACTTCCTTTTACCATAGCTTTTTTTTTTTTTTTTTTTTTTTTTTTTTTTTTTTTTTTTTGAGAGAGAGAGAGAGAGTGCATGAGTGGGGAAGAGGGTCAGAGGGAGAGAGAGAATCTGCGTGGAGCCTGATGTGGGACTAGATCTCATGACCCTGGGATCATGACCTGAGACAAAACCAAGAGTCAGACACTCAACCAACTGAGCCACCCAGGTGCCCCCATAGCTTTTTCTAAGCTAAATTATTTGAAGGTGAGCTAGGGTACTTCCCTCAGTAATATAGTTCTACAAAATGTACACATACAGAATATTTAAAGGGTCCTTGAAAGAATGAAGAATGTATGAGAATACTTCCTGGTGTAGTACATATGAAGAACAGCTTAGCTGGGTATAGGATTCTTGGCTCAGAATAATTTTCCCTCCTCACATTTGTGGCTAATTTTTCCTGTCTTCTAGTACTTGGTGTTAAAGAGAAGTGTGATAAAATTTGATTCATTTTTTTTTTTGAAGTAGATTTTTTAATAAAATGTCTCAATTTTTGTCAGATTTGTTTTTTCTATCCTTAAAATTGTATTAAATTCTGATTACAAAACCAAGATTGTAGATTTCAGAAAATTTGGAAAGTAAAGAAAATTTAAAGAAGAAAATAAAAAAATAAATGAAACTACTACCTCAAGAGAACTATTGCTAATATTTTTTTGTATGTTTCCTTCTCATCTGTATTTTCCCTTCTAAGGGGTGCATAGGTGGCACATTCTGTTGAGCATCTGACTCTTGATTTCAGCTCAGGTCATGATCTCATTGTCTGTGAGATATAGCCCCAAGCTTGGCTGCACCTGACAGTTTGGAGCCAGCTTGGGATCCTCTCTCCCCCACTATCTCCCAAAATAAATAAACATTTGAAAATAAATAAATAAATTACACTAAAAGTAAGGTAAGATAATAATATATGGTTGACCTTTGAGCAACACAGGTTTGAACTGTGCAGATGCCCTTGTACATGGAATTTTTTTTTATAAATACATTACAGTACTGTAAATGTATTTTCTCTTCCTTATGATTTTTTAAACATTTTCTTTTACTTTATTGTAAGAATACAGTATAGAATACATATACCATGCAAAATATGTGTTAATCCACTATTTGTGTTATCAGTAAGGCTTCCAGTGAACAGTAAGCTATTAGTAAAGTTTTGGGGGAGTTAAGAGTTACATGCAAATTTTTGAGCAAGGTTGGTACCCCTTAATCCTTGTCTTGTTCAAGAGTCAGCTGAACTTATAATTTTATGTACAGTAGAGAAACTTTTAAAATTATGTGAATTTGTAAACAATTCTAGGATATTTAATTGAAAGACAATGGTTCTTAAGACTTACACCCATGGAAACTCATTGAGAATGTGATAAAATATGAACCCTCCAGACAATGCAGTATACATATACTTCCAATATTCTGTACAGAATTTCAAAGAGTTCCTGAAGTTCCTCTATATATTACAAATTAAGACACATTGATAATAATGTCTAATAGGCCAACATTTATTAAGTAATCTTTATATGCTAGGCACTCTTCCAAATGTTTTATATATATTAACTAATTTAGAGTTTGTTATAACTCCATGAGGAAGGCAATATTATTATTCCTACTTTTCATTTAAGGAACTCAAGGCATAGACAGATTAGTTAACTGACTCAAGGTTACACAATTAGAAAGTGGCAGAGCTGAGATTTTAATCCAGGTAATTTTGGGGCGCCTGGGTGGCTTAGTCGGTTAGGTGTCTGACTTTGGCTCAGGTCATGATCTCACAGCTCCTGAGTTCGAGCCCCAGGTTGGGCTCTGTGCTGACAGCTTGGAGACTGGGGCCTGCTTCGGATTCTGTCTCCCTCTCTGCCCATCCCCTGTTGTGCTCAGTCTCTCTGTCTCTCAAAAATGAATAAATGTAAAAAAAAAAAAATTAAAAAAAAATCCAGGTAATTTAACTTTAGAGCCCATACTCTTAACAATGAATCTGTTATTAATCTATGTTGTCTCAACAGATTTGTGAAAGTACAATTGAAACAACTTTTAAATTCAGTTGAGAAAGCTCAACACCATGCCGTTACACATTGAAGCTGACCAGGACATCTAGGAATCTGGATTTAATAGTGGCCACAAGTTTAAGGACCATTGTTCTGTACTATGTAGCAACCTTCTGCCTGACTCTGCCAGGTTACTGTTGAATCTGTTTCTGAAGTTTGAAGATGTTCGTTCATGTTGATTTTCTGGCTAGTTAAAAAGTTTATGTTTCTCTTTCCACCATCTTGGAACCTATGGAGGCCTGCTGGGAACCTAAAAAAACAAATATGTTTGGAAAGCTGTGGTCCAAGGCCGTTTTTGCTGGCTGTAAATGGGGTCTCTGGAACCAGAGGGAGCACATAGCTCCTCTTGAAACTGAATGTGTTTATGCTCAAGATGAAACTGAATTCTATCTAGACAAGAGATACGCTTATGTGTACAAAGCAAAGGATAGATAATACAGTGACTCCTGGTGGCAAACCAAACAAAACCACAGTGATCTGGGAAAAAGTAACTTGTGCTCATGGAAACAGTGGCATGGTTCTTGTATTCCAAAGCAACCTTCCTGCTAAAGCCATTGGCTACAGAATCTGTGTGATGCTATACCCCTCAAGGATTTAAATGTACTAAAAAGTAAATAAATAAGGTGTAGACTTTAAAAAAAAATTTTTTTTAATGTTTATTTATTTTTCGAGAGAGAGAGACAGAGTGTGAGCAAGGAGGGGCAGAGAGAGAGGGAGACACAGAAGTCGAAGCAGGCTCCAGGCTCTGAGCTTTCAGCACAGAGCCTGACACGGGGCTCGAACCCACAAGCCATGAGATCATGACCTGAGCTGAAGTCAGACGCTTAACTGACTGAGCCACTGAGGCACCCCTGTAGATTTTTTTTTTTTAAGTTTATGGCTTGGAAGACAAAGTACAATGAAGTAGAAGATTGAATTAACTTTTAGTTTTTGATACTATTGGGTAGAAAGCTACATTATTAATGGTAATACGGGAAGACTTACACTAATAGAGCAAATAAACATACATGGTAGAGCAGTTTGCAAAGAAAGGAAAATACTTGTCACAAAAAGATATTGTCAGCTAACTCCAGCTAACCCTAGCAGATGAATATCCAAATGCTAATTTTGACAAGGACACTAAGATACTACTCATATAATGTATTATAGTGTTTAATGCAAGTATCCTAGAATGAGTTCTACATGCATGGTCTACATTTTGTATTAGAACATATAATAGAGAGTAATTCTCAGAATTATAATTTTGGCCAGGGCAGTTAAAGCTAAATCAAATCGATGATTAATTCATTTTTGTAAAACATTAAGAGATGTTTTACAAAATAAGATATAGAATTTGCTTGCTAGTCAAAGTGTCTCACTTTTTGACTTCATGCCATACTATCAGGCATAAATAAGCAGGAATTAATAGGGTACTAATAGGCATGATTGAAAGTTGCAGTCATTTGGCACATAGACATAAAATGGGAGGAAAGTTTTCAAGGTAGTGATGGTAAACCAAGTGCTACAACATCTGATTCACAATCTGGTTTCTGGATGTGGGCATAACACTAAGTTACACTTATACTTGAAACTAATGATTCCCTATAGGTAGCAATCAAATATTACGGTGTTTGGCATCTTTTATGCCTAATTAGAGAAGGCAAGTATTCAGAGAGTCTGAAAATTCTATATCTTTTTGCATCCTGTTTCTAGACTACAAGACTGAAGTCAGTAAATAAAGTGCCTTTGAGAGGGATTTGTTGATAATACTGCCATAGCAAAAGTCCTTAAATAAAATCATGGGAGGGTTGCCTGGGTGGCTCAGTCAGTTGAGCGTCTGACTCTTGATTTTGGCTCAGGCCATGATCCCAAGGTCATAGGATCGAGCTCCACGTCTCCTCCATGCTGAGCATGGAACCTGCTTGGGATTCTCTCTCTCTCTCTCTCTCTCTCTCTCTCTTTCTGCCCCTCTCCCCTGTTAGCACTCTCTCACTCTCTCTGAGAAGAAAGAAAGAAGAAAGAAAGAAAGAAAGAAAGAAAGAAAGAAAGAAAGAAAGAAGAAAGAAAGAAAGAAAGAAAGAAAGAAAGAAAGAAAGAAAGAAAGAAAGAAAGAAAACCAGTAAAGCCAAAATAACCTTGAAAAAGAACAAAGGGGTAGGAATCACACTTCTTGATTTCAAAACATACTACAAAGTGACAGTGAATTGGGGTGCCTGTGTGGCTCATTTGGGTGAGTGTCCAACTCTTGATTTCGGCTCAGTTCATGATCCCAGGGTGATGGGATCAAGCCCCATGTCAGGCTCCACAATGAGTGTGGATCCTACTTGGAACTCAGGGCACCTGGCTTGTTCAGTTGGTAAGCATGTGACTCTTGCCATCCTGAAGTTGAGCCCCACTTTTGGCACAGAGATTACTTAAAAAAAAAAACTCAAAGAAAAATTAAAACAAAACAAACAAAAGTGATGACTGGGCAACATCAAAAGACAAAACGACAGAAAATAAATCAGGGAAAATATATTTTCAAAATGTATTTAGAAAAAAAAGACTAGAAAGACTAAAGACTAAAAAGACTACTTTACAAAGATATTATAAATTTCAAGAAAAAAATAATGTTGAGAAGAAATTGCCAAAGAGCAAGAAAGAACATGCAATTCTCAAAAGGAATAATACCAGTAGTTAATTAAGAGGAAGAAATGCCTATATCATTTAAAGAAATCCAAGTTAGGGGTACCTGTCTGGCTCAGTCGGTGGAGCATGGGATTCTTGATCTCAGCATTGTAAGTTCAAGCACCACACTGGATGTAGAGATTACTTAAAAATAAAATCTTTAAAAATGAAAAAGAAATGCAAGATAAAAAAATAAAGAAATGCAGGTTAAAACCAAAACAACCTATTATTTTTACCTTTTTACCTATTATTATTACAATTATTTTTTTTTACCTGTTTTTACCTATTATTTTATCCACTTCCAAAGCTCTTAAAAATTCATAATACCAAGGGTTGGTCAGAGTGTTAGGGACCAAGCATTTATTTAAAAAGATTTTGTTTATTTATTTATTTGAGAGAGAGAGAGAGAGAAAGCAGGGAAAGGGCAGAGAGACAGAGAGAGAATCCCAAGTAGGCTCCACACTCTAGTGTGAAGCCTGAACACATGAACCTCGAGATCGTGACCTGAGCTGAGGTCAGATGCTTAACCGACTGAGTCACCCAGGCACCCCAGGGAATAGGCATTTTTTTTTTAATGTTTATTTGTTTTTGAGAGAGAGAGACAGAGTGTGAGCAAGGGAGTAGCAGAGAGAGAGGGAGACACGGAATCCGAAGCAGGCTCCAGGCTCTGAGCTGTCAGCATAGAGCCCGACGTGGGGCTCGAACTCATGAACTGTGAGATCATGACCTGAGCCGAAGTCAGACACTCAACCGACGGAATAGGCATAGGCATAGGACGGGATAGGCATTTTTGATGGGAGTAGAAATTAGAACAAATATTCTTCAGGGAAAAATGCCTTTAGTTATATAAAAAAAGTGCATCCTACACTTTCACCCAGTTATTCTCTTTTAGAAATTTAACACAGAAATTCTAACACAAATAGGCACAGATGTATATAACACAGATGCTCACTAGAAAATTAGAAACTAATGTCCTTCAAAGGATGATTGGAGTTATGATCTATTCATTAAAGGAGATTATGCAGCCACTGAAAAAAGATAGTTCTATATGGGAGGATAAATTAATTGGGAAAAATAAAAAGCAAGTTGCAGGAGGAACCGGGACTAGGTGAGGCAAGGCCTAGGCCTCAAGCAGAACACCTAAGGAGATACTCTTAGAGTAGTAGGAGTGCAGGGCTGGACCCTGAGAGTGAGTGCCTCCTTCAATTTTACATCCTAGTCTTTCTCTTCTCTTGCCTTATTCTAGTCTCAGCCCTGCACTACAGACTGCATAATATAGTCCTGTATCTGTTAATAACAATAATTGTGTATATAAATGAATATTTATAATTATGTGTATTTGGTACAAACTTTTTAGAGGGCATATGTATGTGTGTGTTTTATTTTATTTATTATTATTATTTAAAAATTTTTTTCTTTAATGTTTATTTTTGAGAGAGAGAGAAAGGGAGACAGACCGTGAGCAGGGGAGGGGCAGAGAGAGAGGGAGACACAGAATCTGAAGCAGGCTCCAGGCTCTGAGCTGTCAGTACAGAGCCTGACGTGGGGGTCCAACCCACGAACCGTGAGATCATGATCTGAGCTGAAGTCAGATGTTTAACTGACTGAGCCACTCAGGCACCCTCATTTATGTTTTAAAGTAATCTCTAGGCCAACATGGGGCTGGAACTCAGGACCCAGAGATCAAGATTTGCATCCTTTTCTGACCAAGCCAGCCCGGGGCCCCTATATATAAGTGTGTATATACACAGTATATATATTAGTGTGTGTGTGCATGTGTGTGATAGTTAAAGGGAAAAAACATTGAAGAATCTATATCAAACTATTACCAGTGTTTTTTCTGGGGCATGGGATTTTGGGAGATTTTCACTTTCTCAGTCACATACTTCTGAAATCTTGTGTTAAAAAACAATTAACAGCTTTTGGCTTTTTTGGCCCAGAGGAGGCGAAGGTGCAACTGTCTTTGGTCATCCTGAATCCAGGTTCATCCATCACCAGCTGTCTCTACCATGCTGCCTGAGTTTGACCCCAACGAAATCAAAGTTGTATATCTGAGGTGCACTGATGGTGAAGTAGGTGCCATGTCTGCCCTGGCCCTGAAGATCGGCCCGCTGGATCTGTCTCCAAAAAAGTTTGGTGATGACATCGCCAAGGCAACTGGTGATTGGATGGGTCTGAGGATTACAGTGAAAGTGACCATTCAGAACTGACAGGCCCAGACTGAAGTGCTACCTTCTGCCTCTGCCCTGATTATCAAAGCCTTCAACATTGCCCCACAGATGCAGCACCGATATTTAGTCAGACAACTCTCTGGAAACATTAAAGAGATCCTGGGGACTGTCCAGTCTGTGGGTGCAGTGTTGATGGCCGCCACCTTCATGACATCATAGATGACATCAATAATGGTACAGAGGAATGTCCAGCTAGTTAGGAACTACAGAGGAAATTTTTTTTTTTTTAATTTTTTAAGTGTTTATTTTTGAGAGAGAGAGAGAGACAACATGCAAGCAAGGAAGGGGCAGAGAGAGAGGGAGACACAGAATCTGAAGCAGGCTCCAGGCTCTGAGCTGTCAGCACAGAGCCCTACGCGGGGCTCAAACCCACGAACTGTGAGATCGTGACCTCAGCCGAAGTTAGACATGTTTAACCGACTGAGCCACCCAGGTGCCCCAAGGAAAATATTTCAATATAAGATCATTTGACAACTAACCAACCAACGAACCAACAAACAACAGCAATCAATTAACAATTGCATATTTTTGGTTACAGAAAAAGCAAGGAGGATTTTCAAAAATAATAGGGTAATCACACAGAGTTCCATGTGCTATATGTGTTTGAATACTGAATTGAGCATTTTGTGTATCTGTGGTTGGTATCACATCGCTACTACGTGAAAAATGAAATAATGAAAAAATGAATGAGTATCATATGTTTCTGAAACATGTATTTAGAAAGTTGTATGGGGCACCTGGGTGGCTCAGTCAGTTAAGTGTCCAACTTCAGCTCAGGTCATGATCTCACAGTCTGTGAGTTTGAGCCCCGTGTTAGGCTCTGTGCTGACAGCTCAGAGCCTGGAGCCTGCTTCAGATTCTGTGTCTCCTCTCTCTCTCTCTGCCCCTCCCCTGCTCATGCTCTGTCTGTTTCTGTCTCAAAAATAAATAAAAACTTAAAAAAAAAAAAAAAAAGAAAGAAAGTTGTATGACAGGGACCCCTGGCTGGCTCAGTTGGGAGAGCATGTGATTCTTAATCTCGGGTCGTGAGTTTGAGACCCATGTTGGGTGTAAAGATTACTTAAAAATAAACTTAAAAAAAAGTGACAGCATTCCCTCTGCTAAATTACATTCTTGGCAAGTAGAAATTCAAGTTACACAAGCAAGAGCCAATTTTAGCTTCTATGTGAATAGTGTCTTCCCATGCATGCCGTACCCTTCTCTCTAGATAAAGATCAGATTAGGTGTCTTTCATATGGGAATTTCAAAGCAGTTTAAAGATATTAATTAGCTCTCACAACTCTGAAGTGGGTGTATATTATCATGTCTGTTTTCCATATGATAAGACTGATAGACTGTATGATTTCCCAGTATTCCATACCTCATATTGTTAGTGAAACTGAGAAAGCCATTACTTAATTGGCCATTTTCTATTTCTTGAGAAGAAATAAAGCAATTTGGGGGTGGATAAGTCAAACCAAAATAGCTATTTATGCACCAAACATTTTTAAGACACATAGGTATTTTTATTTTTATATTTTTTAAACAATCTGGAGCATTTTAAATTTATATTCCAATAGTTGGTTGGAATAATATTTTCTAAATTAACATTTCTACTTTAAAATATATAGACAGCCAGAGGTAAAGCTTTGTTGATCAGAGATCTGCTTTGGGTATTTTGTCAATTATAAGAAATGTACTTACAGATGAAGTAATGTGGTTTAGTGACTTGGAGATCTACTTTTAAAGATCCTGGCCTGGCACACTGAAAGGGTACAATGAATTCTTGGAAAAGGGAGGATTAAAATACACTTCACTTGTGCCACTCCTATGCTAACAACTTTATTCACACTATCTCATTTAATCCACAACATTGTACTTCTCATTTTACAGGTAGGGAGAGAGCCTGATTGTGAGACTTACCTAACATGAGTCATGTTAAAGAAGATAAGAAGGCAGGCAGGATTCCAAAAGTCAAGTCAATAACGCCAATTTGAAAAAAAAAAAAAAAATGCCTGTTTGATCCTGCCATCTTCTCCTTTTTGTTTTTTATTCCCCCACTTGAATGAGGTGCACGATTTTAACCTGCCATTTTGAACTCTGTATTTATGAATATACCCATTTAAATAATAGTTGTAATCTATTTAATTCTTGGTCAAATTTTTATGCAGTAATAGTGAAACTATTTCCAATTTTTTTTCTATTCTCATTTTTTATTTTACTGAAATGATTATGTCCAGGAGCAACTTTTTCCATGCACATTTTACATTGAGATTCATTTCAGTCATCAGCTTTTTATTCTCAT
Source organism: Puma concolor (assembly GCF_028749965.1). NCBI lineage: Eukaryota > Metazoa > Chordata > Mammalia > Carnivora > Felidae > Puma > Puma concolor. The sequence goes on from NC_141674.1 coordinate 189,674,404, forward strand.
CAAAATCTGTCCATTTAAACTACTGCTATAGTGACATTTCTTTTGTAGCTATTATTTCCATGAAACTTTATTTTTCCCTCTCATCCAAAGTATTTATTAGGTTAAAGAGGTAGGGTCGAAACATCCCTTTTTGCCTGGGATACAGGAATTCAATATAGGTCATTTCTTATGATAGTAATGATGAGACAAGTATTATCTGCTCCAGCCACCTCATCAGAGGGAGGCTCAAATGCAAAAATAGATGTGAAGGTGCTTTGTAATGTGTTAAAGTTAAGTAAATGTCACTTTAATTATTGTTAAAACAAGTCATATAATTCATCTCCTGGAACTGTTCTAGAAGGCACACACTTTCCTATTCCTTGCTGTAATGTTATTTGCAAAATTGCTTTCAGACTTCAGCTGATTTTCTAAGTATATCCCAGTGAGCTAGTGACTTCACTCACTGTTCTCTTGTCGTTTGTTTTCCATTCTGACCTCATTAATTTTTCTTTCTCTAGCCCTTGTACTGAAATCCTCTGTGATGTAGAAACCAGCTTTGGTATTGTAATGGATTTGTACCATTGGTTATCAGTTTCATCATCCTGGTTGCTGTAATTGTTGCATGGAATTGAATGATAGTGTTACTGGCTAGCAGTTGTTTGAGAAAAATTAAAACAAACCTGTGACCAAATAGATGATATCTCAGCAGAGGTTGCAGGTACACTGTTATTATAAGAAATTCTCCTCTTATGATACCACTGTCTCTTGCCTAATATACTACTTGCTTGTACAAGAGTTTTGAAGGAAGTAGAAAGGCTGCTGTTAATCTAAGCAAAGCTTAAAAATTTATTTACTTTAAGGTGTAAAGTTTATAGGTTCAGGGTTTTTCCCCTTTCTATATCATAAAACAGCTTAACATTTCACCATTGTTTTCAACAAGCCACATTATTTATAAATATACTGATAATATTAGGTAAAAATCCATGAGAAGTGATCCAATTTCATCATATTGATTTTATCCTGCTCCTAGTGTTAGTATAAGGACTAAGAGATTTTTTCCTTTAAGAATCTGCTGCATTTCTTGTGTATAGTTTTATTCTTAAAAGGTATCCTGCAAAAGAAGTAAAAGTTTGAGCGTTAGCAATGTAATTGTTACTGGCAAAATGCCTTTCAGTTCCTTTTTTTTAAAACCAGTTTCATTGAGATATAATTCACAATACAATTCATCCATTCAAAGTGAACGATTCAGGGGCGCCTGGGTGGCTTGGTCGGTTAGGCATCCGACTTCGGCTCAGGTCATGATCTCACGGTCCGTGAGTTCGAGCCCCGCGTCGGGCTCTGTGCTGACAGCTCGGAGCCTGGAGCCTGTTTCGGATTCTGTCTCTCTCTCTCTCTCTCTGCCCCTCCCCTGTTCATGCTCTGTGTCTCTCTGTCTCAAAAATAAATAAACGGTAAAAAAAAAAAATTAAAAAAAAAGTGGACAATTCAATTTTTTTTAGTGTATTCATAGAGTTGGGCAACTATCACAATCCATTTTGAGACATTTTCATCACCCTAGCAGGAAACTCCTTACCTAGTACTTGTCTGTTCACATTTATTCCCAACTCCCCTTTCCCTCCAACCCCAGGCAACCACTAATCCACCTTCTGTCTTTAGATTTGCCTGTTCTGGACATTTCATATAAATGGAATCATACAATATGTGGTCTTCTGTGACTGGCTTCTTTCACTCAACATATTGATTTCAAGGTTCATTCATGTTGTAGCATGTATTAGTACTTAATTACTTTTTATGGGTAGATAATATTACGTTACATGGATATGTCATATTTATTTACCCATTTATCAGTTAATGGACATTTGAGTTGTTTCCTCTTTATGGTTATTATGAACAATGCTGCTGTGAATGTTTGTGTAGAGGTTTTCTCATTTCTCTTGGGTATATACCTAAGATTGGAATTATTGGATCATATGGTAAGTCAATGCTTAACTTTTGAAGAACTGCCAAACCTGTTTTCGAAAGTAAATGCACCATTTTATATTCTCATCAGCAATATCTCAGGGTTCCAATTTTTTCACATCCTTTCTGACACTTTTATCTATCTTTTTTATCTTAGCCACCTTAGTGAGTGTGAAGTGGTACCTCACTTAGGTTTTGATTCGCATTTCCCTAATGGTTAATGATAATGAACATCTTTTCATATTTTTATTGGTCATTTGTATATCTTCTTTGGAGAAATGTGTATTTAGAGCCCTTGCCATTCCTAAGTTGGGTTTTCACTTTTAGTTTAGGAAATTCCTTTCATATCTTAAATTTCTTTGAAAATTTCTCCTGATGTTTTCTCTGCTACTTAAAAAGTATGTTTGGGACTACTAGGTGGCTCAGTTGGTGAAGTGTCCAGCTCTTGATTTCCCCTCAGGTCATGATCTCATGGCTGTGAGATGGAACCCTGTGCTGGGCTCCATGCAGGGCATTAAGCCTGTTTAAGATTCTCTCTTCCTTTCCCTCTGCCCCTCCCCCAATTGCTCAGTCTTTCTTTGTCGCTCTCTCAAAAAGAGTGTGCTTTATGTCCATTCATTTATTTATTCAAATAAGTTCTGCATTTATTGAGTACCTAATATGTGTCAGATTTATACTAAATCCTGAGTCTAAAGTCCCAGGTCTTGGGTGGGTGTCTCAGTTGGTTAAGTGTCCAACTTCGGCTCAGGTCATGATCTTGCAGTTTGTGGGTTCAAGCCCTGCATTGGGCTCTGTACTGATAGCTCAGAGCCTGAAGCCTGCTTCAGATTCTGTGTCTCCATCTTTCTCTGCCCCCTCCCTACTCATGCACAGTCTCTTTCTGTCTCTCAAAAATGAATAAACATTTTAAAAAATTAAAAAAAAAAAAGTCCCAGGCCTTAAGGAATTCATAATCTCCTGGCTTCCTAAAGAGATAATATGCAATACAATGGTGTAAATGCTGTGTAGACCTCAACAGTAAAACCCTTGCAGGGATATAAATAAGAAGGTTTTAGGTAATGCTACCAATGAAATATAATGGAGATCATGCTTTTTGCAATGAAAAAAGTCAAAGCATACAAATTATACATCTCATCAGTAAATATACTACGGAAATGCTGCTTATGCCAAGTGTGGAGATAGCTGAGTGAGAGAAGCAGGCATGGAGCAGAACTTGCAAGGCAGAGGAGTGCCTGGGTGGCTCAGTCAGTTAAGCATCTAACTTCAGCTCAGGTAATGATCTCATGGTCCATGAGTTCAAGCTCTATGTTGGGCTCTGTGCTGACAGCTCAGAGTCTGAAGCCTGCTTCAAATTCTATGCCTCCCTCTTTCTCTGCCCCTCACCCACTCATACTCTCTCTCTCTCAAAAATAAATAAACATTAAAAAAAAAAGTGGATCACTTTCCACCTTTAAAAAAAACTAAAAAAAAAGAACTTGCAGGGCAGAGCACAAGCCTCTTTGGCAATACAATTGATAATATTTGAGCATATCATTCAGAAATTACAGGTTATAGAAAATATCACTGCCTTTCCAAGTAATAATAAAGGCACTGATCTCAAAAGCCATCTTGCATGTCAGCCAGATATGCATGGTTCAAGAACACATAAGACACATAAAATAGGAGCTGGCTCAGTCAGTAGACCATGCTAATCTTGATCTCAAGGTTGTGAGTTCAAGTCCCACATTGGGCATGGAGCCTACTTAATTAAAATAATAATAATAATAATAATAATAAGTGAAACAGATAAAAACACGTAACACATAAAAGAAAATCAGCATTGGACTACACAAGAAAATAAATCAAAACAGAAAACATGACTTAGCCATTTGTAGCTAAGGTTTTTCACAAGTTGTATAAAGAAGAGGAGATAGAAATAAATATCAGAATCTTCTGCATTTCATTTGTGGTTTGTTGCACATAGACATACTTATGTTGACTGTGTATGGGAGCTCTTTTATAACATGCATTTTAGCCACTTGGTAAGTTGTTTCGCTGTCTTCGTGATCCCTTGCTCAGAGAAAGCACTCCCATCCCAGCTAAATATGTGGATCTGGTGGAACCCAGCAGGGACAATTAAAATTCTAGTGCCAGAATGGTTTATTTACATTGTTTCTATTTATATCCCATCAAGGGCTTGAGGAATCTTACACAGATGATATAATACAATAAAATAGAAAAAAATTAAAATAAGAAAGATTGTCTTAATCTAACCAGTAGTAAACCAGAGTACTAAATATAATATTAGCATATCCAGAATATTTAAATAAATATTAGGATATGATGCTGATGATAAAGTGTCATCTGTAAAATAATTTGTTTTATGATAATGTTCAGAGAGTTTGCTTAATTTTTTTTCATTTCCTTACCATGAGTATAATATTTACTCTGGATACCAAAGACTACTTGTTTTGTTTTGTTTTTTTACTTTTCTTTGTCTAGAACTACTATTTGAAATAATATTTTTTCTAATTAAAAAAATAATACATTGTAGGAGGTCAAAATGTATCAAAAAGTGTAAGGAAGAAAATAAAATAAAAAATCACCCATAATCTCCTCCCTTCCCAAATCAAAACCAGCAACAATAAAAACAGAAGAGGAATGTTAATACTACTCCAGAGTGTGAACAAAGCTTTTTGTGAACTCAGAGGACAAGGCAGGTAAATGATGATCTGGGGATTGGAGAATGCTTAACCCTCCAATTATGCTATGTGTGTGGGTTGTTTTTTTTTTTTTTTTTAAGCTTATTTATTTATTTTGAGTGAGCCGGGAAGAGAGACCGAGAGAGAGGAGAGAGAGAATCCCAAGCAGGCTCTGCACTGTCAGCGTATAGCCTGACCTGGGGCTCAGATTCACAAAGCATGAGATCAGGACCTGAGCCAAAACCAAGTCAGATGCTTACCTGACTGAGTCACCCAGGTGCCCCTGAAGAAAGAATAGAAGGTGCCTGGAGCAGGGACAAGGAAAGGCATTGAAGGTAGAGGGAAAAATCTGTAGGAAATGACAGAGCCAGGGGCACCTGACTGTCCCAGTCAGTAGGGCATCTGACTCTTGATTTCAAGGTTGAGTTCAAGCCCCATGTTGGGCGTGGAGCCCACTTAAAAAAAAAAAAAAAACAAAATAAATAAAAGTAAAATCTTAAAAAAAAAAAAAAGACAAGAAAATGAGAGAGACGCTTCCCCCTTTTCCTTTTCATTAGAAAGAAGGTAAGTTTGGGAAAAGGCCCAGTATATTCAGTGAACTGTAAGAGGTTTAAGATAAAAAAAAAGAGAGATAAAGCTTGTGAAGGAAAGATGGTGAAGGCCTTTGTTCATAAAGCTAAGAAGTTAGGGGGCACTTGGATGGCTCAGTCAGTTAAATGTCCGACTTCATTCAGCTCAGGTCATGATCTCGCGGTTCACGGGTTTGATCCCCACATTGGGCTCTGTGCTGACAGCTCAGAGCCTGGAGCCTGCTTCAGAATCTGCCCCTCCCTGTCCTTCTGCCCCTCCCGTACTGGCTCTCTCTCTCAAAAATAAATAAGCATTTTAAAAAAAAAGAAAGAAAGAAAGCTAAGAAGTTAGGCTTTGTACCATAAGGATTGTCCTTAGCTATACTGAAATAGGGGAGGTAATGGATAACTGGAAATGTGATGTTGGTCATTAAACTTTTTTAAAAAAGATTTTATTATATTATATTTATTTATTTATAGATTTTATTTTTTAAATGTTTAAAAAAAATTTTAATGTTTATTCTTGAGAGAGAGAGAGAGAGAGTGCAAGCGAGGAAGGGGCAGAGAGAGGGAGACAGAATCTGAAGCAGGCTCCAGGCTCTGAGCTGTCAGCACAGAGTGCGACACAGGGCTCGAACTCATGAACTGTGAAATCAGGACCTGAGCCAAAGTCTGCCACTTAACCACTGAGCCATCCAAGTGCCCCCTAGATTTCATTTTTCAGTAATCTCTACAGCCAACGTGGAGCTCCAACTCACAACCCTGAGACCAAGAGTTGCATGCTCCACCAAATGAGCCAGGCTCCCCTGGTCATGAAACTTTTAACTAGAAAATTGTTACTTGGCCTAATCACCCCATCATATTGTCCTCTATTTCCCTATTTTTCTATTACTAAAGCCTTGTGGCCAAGATAAAACAATCCTTATAGGGAGATGTAGGAAGGCAAGACAATGGCAAACATTTCTTACAGATGTTCTACATAAAAACTTGGCAAACAGAATGCATATGAGTAATCCTTAGCTGTGAAACCATCCTGGTAATAGTCTGTGTTTGGTATATTTTCTTAAAGGCACTTATTTTTGGAAATTTGGAAAGATTATTCAGTAATATTTGAAAGAGGAAAACCCCCCACAAGTCTGATAGTTCTCCTTTTTTATTCTGTGCTTTAAGAAGAATAAATGTGTACAGCCTATTTTTGGATAATAGCAGATACACACTGAGAAAATTGATTAATATGAGAATCATATAATGGAAAACAATCCCCCCTCAACCTCCAAGAGCAATGAGTTAGCCAGTAGTAGGCAATGATGGTTCTGAAGTAAAAGAAAAAACAGATATGCCCTGGGATGAACAGCTATAACCAGTCCTCTTTTGAATTGTTATTTGTATAACTGAAGCTTGGATTTCTCTCCATAAAAAAAGAGTAGGTGGTCATCTTGCTTTTTGAACATTTAGACAAAGATTTTATCCTAAATTTTATTGTATGATTTGATTTCCTAGCACAAAAGAGATTTGGAAATTGGTCTTTTAGTTGAAGGGAAAGGGAATCCTTTTAAGTGGAGGAAGTTCAAAGTTTAAAGCATGATTAGTTTTGTGTTTGGAAAATAAAATCATTACATTTTAGGTCTAAATATCTAATCAGTTCTAACCAGAGAAAATTCTAGATTAAGGAAGAAAAAGTAAGGTTTGATGTAGATATTTCTGTGTTCTAGAGTCCTCTAAAAAGGATGAATAAATATTTATCTTGGGGGAAGGTTGTGAGGATGAGTATCACAGTAGCTTCAGCCACTCTTGAAGTTATTTGTGTAATTTCTACAAGAAGATAGTCTAGTGCAGTTATGTGGAGGTCATTATGAAAGGGCAGATAAATATTTATTAAAAGCCAGAAAAATGAAAATGCAAGGCCATAAGACAGTCTTACTTCAGTACATTTCAAATGCTTATGCAACAGCCTCCGCATCCAAGTGAGAAAAATGTTGACGTGCTTAATAACTGGAAAAAGTATTGAAAAAGTTTTAGCGGTGCCTGGGTGGCTCAGTTGGTTAAGCATCTGACTCTTGATTTCGGCTCAGGTCATGATCTCACGGTTGTGAGTTTTAGCTCTACATTGGGCTCTCTGCTGTCAGCACGGATCCTCTATTCTCTTCTCTCTGCCCTTCCCCTGCTCAGTCTCTCTCCCTCTGTCTCTCTCAAAAATAAATAAACTTTAAAAAAGCAAATGTATCAAACATTTGTAGAAAGTACAGTAAAAAAATATATTCTATTATGCCTTTTTTCCTAATCCTTGAGATACAAATAAGCCTATGTAGGATCAAAATTTTTTCCTTGTTTTGTGTCCTCTGTTGGCTGACTTTTCATTTCAGTGACCACTAAACATTTTCTAGGTATGCAGCAGCATATGATTTAGTCACTGTTCTCCGATATTATAAATCTTTCTGGAGAAATTAGATTTTTACACATTACAGGGCACCTGCCTGGCTCTACCAGTTGGTAGAGCATGCAATCCTTGATCTTAGGGCTATGAATTCAGTGTCCACATTGGGCACAGAGTTTACTTAAGGAAAAAAAAAAGATTTTCACAATTAAGTAATTGTATGTGAAATAATTAAAGAGAAATAACTTTGCTTTTCCTCTTCTTATTTTATTTTTTTTAAGTAGGCTCCATGCCTAGCATAAAGCCCAATTCGGGGTTTGAGCTCACCACCCTGAGATCAAGACCTGAGCTGAGATCAAGAATCTGATGCTTAACCGACTAAGCCATCCAGGCACTCCATAATTTGTGCTTTTATCACTTCTTTGACAACATTGCATAACTATGTTATGTTCATCATTCTGAAATAGAGAACTTTTAAAACTTAATACTGGGGGCACCTGGGTGGCTCAGTCGGTTAAGGGTCCAATTTCAACTCAGTCATGATCTTACAGTTCATGGGTTCGTGCCCCACTTCGGGCTCTGTGCTAACAGTTCAGAGCCTGGAGCCTGCTTAGGATTCTGTGTCTCCCTCTTTCTCTGTCCCTCCCCTGCTCCCACTCTGTCTCTCTCTCTCTCTCTCTCAAAAACAAACATTAAAAATTTTTTTTAAAAGTTAATACTGATATAGCATTTGTACAACTCCAAAAAGGATTCAGTAAATGCTTATTGATTGATTAGTAGCTTTCACAAGTCATAGTACTTCTGAATAAATTGTAAGGGGTGATTCAGACCTTTCTGAGGATTATAAAGGGTAAATTATATACATTGATCACATATTAGGAAATAAGTAGAAAAATCACTTGCTTCTACATTCTGACTATGAATAGTGGGAATCACATACATTAAGAAGAAAAGTGAATGGGGCGCCAGACTGGCTCAGTCGATGGAGCATGAGACTCTTCATCTTGGGGTTGTGAGTTCAAGTCCCACATTTGGTGTGGCGATTACGTAACAGATAAAATCTTTTTTTCAAGTGTTTTATTTAATTTTGAGGGAGTGCAAGTAGGGAAGGGGCAGAGAGAGGAGGGCAGAGAGTCTGAAGTGGGCTCTGCACTGACAGTGTGGAGCCTGGAGCCTGTTCCCCTTTCCGCCCCTTCCTTGCTTGTTCTCTTTCTCTCTCTCTTTCTCTCAAAAATAAATGTTTAAAAAAAGCAAAATAAAATCTTTAAAAAAAGAAAGAGAAAAATTAAAAAAATAAAAATGTAAAAAACTGATTTTTTGCTATGAAATTGTATGAACTGAGAACTCAAAATTATACAAATAGCTTCAGCCGAGGAGGGGGCAGAGGCAGAGAGAGAGAGAGAGAGAGAGAGAGAGAGAGAGAGAATGTTAAGTAGCCTCCATGCTCATGCTCAGTGTGGAACCTGACTTGGGGCTCAATCCTACGACCCTGGGATCACAACCTGAGCTGAAATCAAGAGTCAATCACTTGACTGACTGAACCACCCAGGTGCCCCGAGATTATCCCCCTTTTTAATCTAGTAGAGGAGAAAACAAAAGCAACGAATCAAGGGGCGCCTGGGTGGTGCAGTCGGTTAAGCGTCCAACTTCAGCCAGGTCACGATCTCGCGGTCCGTGAGTTTGAGCCCCCCCGTCAGGCTCTGGGCTGATGGCTCGGAGCCTGGAGCCTGTTTCCGATTCTGTGTCTCCCTCTCTCTCTGCCCCTCCCCCATTCATGCTCTGTCTCTCTCTGTCCCAAAAATAAATAAAAAACGTTGAAAAAAAAATTTAAATTTGAAAAAAGCAAGGATTCAAAATGCAGCCTGATAAGCACAATATTAGAAGCTTATAAAAAGCGTATAGAAATAATGCTAAGAAGGGGTGCCTGGCTGACTCAGTTGGTAGAGCCTATGACTCTTGATCTCGGGGTTGTGAGCTCAAGCCCCATGTTGGGCCTAGAGCTTACTTAAAAAAAAAAAAAGTAATGCAAAGAGGGAATAATTAATTCTGTTTGGGGTTTGGGGTCAGGGGAATCTTCTTAGATTCTTAGATACCACTTAGAGGTGGTACTGTTTGAGCTGAGTGTTGTATGGTGAACAAAAATTAAGGAGACAGCCAGAAGGGAAAGGATATTCCTGGCAGATAAAATAGCAAGCACAAAGGCATGTATATTTGAGGAACTGTAAATTCTTTGGTATCACAGGGCTTTGCAAGAGCAGAGACTGTTTTGCTTATTGTATCCACAGTAGCCTAATACAGAGCCTGGACCACAATGAACAATAAATATTTGCTGAACAGAAGAATAAAAGAGACGGGGCCTTGTGTCATTCTGAGGAGTTTAATTTAATCTTATAGCTCCCATAGGCTGAAGCTGACTGGAAGCCAGTGGGCAAGGGAGTCTTGGAAATTTAGTTTGTAGGAGTCAGTCCCTGAACAAAGAAGAAAAGGGAAGGAAATGGAACTGAGAGCAAATAGTCAAATGATCCACACCCTTCTTATGACCTAACAGCTTTGTATCAAGTGGAACATGCCTGCCTCTCCCATGCTCCAATAAACTGGCCTCCTTTTCTTGTTTTCTTTTTTTTCTTTCCTGTTTCAATTGGAAAACAATATACTTTTTAATTATTTTTTTATTTGGATATAGTTGATGCACAATGTTACATTTGTTTCACATGTAAAAACTGACCTCCTTTTTATTTCTCAAATATACCAAGATTGTTCTAACCAGTTTAAGGCCTTTGCTTATTTCCTAAGACAAAAAGAGTCTTCTACCAGATCTCTGCCTAGCAGAGATCGATACCTCAGGGGTCAAGTGATACCTCCCTAAACAGGACTTCCTGAAAAATCCTTTTAAGATAGAACAGCTGTTCCTCTCATATTGTCTCCCCTTTCTAAAAGGTAATGTTGTGAAATAACCTAAGGTCATCTCCAATTATCTACACCCTTGTAAAATCCTTTCCCCTTGAGTGTGGGTAGAACGTGTGGCTTGCTTCTAAATGACTGAATATGGAAAAGGTGATGGGATGCCACTCCTATGATTATGTTATATAAGATTCTGTCTTAACACACTGGAATAAGAGAAACTCTCTGTTGACTTTGACTAAATAAGTTATGTTGTGAGAACACCTATGGAGAAGGCTACACGGCAAGGAACTTTAGGGGCCTCCAGGGAGCTGAGAGTAGCCCCTGGCACCTGAATAAGATTAAAAGAAGATTCTTCCTTAGTCAACCCTCCAGATGAGAATAGCAACTGGCTGATGTCAACCTTGATTACAACTTTGGGAGACCCTGAGCAGAGGACTCTGCTAAATCAAGGCTGGACTCTAGATGCATAGAAACTGTGAGATAATAAATATGTGTGGTTTTGAGCTGCTAAGTTTGTGGTAATTTGTTAAACAGCATTAGAAAATGAATACAGGTTGGAACACCTGGGTGGCTCAGTCAGTTGAGTGTCTGACTTGATTTCGGCTCAGGTCATGATCCCAGGGTTGTGGGATTGAGCCCTGCATCAGGCTCCATGCTGAGCGTGGAGGCTGCTTAAGATTCTCTCTCTCTCTCTCTCTCTCTCTCTCTCTCTCTCTTTATCTCTCTCTCTCTCTCCCTCTGCTCCTCTCCCCTGCTTGTGCTCTCACTAAAAAAGAAAAAGAAACAAAAAAGAAAAGAAAAAATTTGAATACAGATAAATACCATGAGAGGATGAGAGGAAGGAACTTGGCTCTCTTGTTCTTGCTATATCACTATACCTAGAATAGTGATTGGCACATAGTTTAATAAACATTTGTTGGTTATATAAATGAATAAAAAGAAGGTGGATGAATGTATGAATTTCAGCTGGATGGGAGAGAGGATAGGACTGAATCCTTGGAACATGGCTAGTGACCATCAGCTAGGGAATACTATTTTCAGAGATGGGGTTTGGGGGGGATCCATCAAGCAGGTATATATATGGTTCAAAGACTTCAGGGGGCAGTGATAGGTGATATAGTGTTTTAAGATTTCCTTTACTATATTATAGAGTTGACCCTTGAACAATATGGATTTGAACTATGCAAATCCACTTACACATGAATTACTTTTGATAACTATAGTATAGTACTATAAATGTGTTTTCTCTTCTTTACAATTTTCTTTTTTTAAAAAATATTTTATTTTTTAAGTAATCTCTACACCCAACGTGGAGCTCGAATTCGTAACTCCAAGATCAAGAGTCATATGCTCTACTGACTGAGCCAGCCAGGTAGGTGCCCAGTTTTGTTTTTGTGGTTTTCTTTTTTTTTTTTTCATGTTTTTAAATTTTATTTTTGAGTGAGAGAGAGAGCTCATGCATGTGCACACAAGTGGGGGAGGGGCAGAGAGAGAGGGAGACACAGAATCTGAAGCAGGCTCCAAGCTCTGAGCTGTCATCACAGAGCCCCACTTGGGGCTTGAACTCCTGAACTGCAGATCATGACCTGAGCTGAAGTTGAACACTTAACCAACTGAGCCACCCAGACACCCCTGTTTTTGTGTTTTTTAAAGTAAGTTCTATGCCCAATGTGGGACTGGAACTCATGACCTGGAGATCAAGGGTCATGGGGGCGGTCTACCAACTGAGCAGTCAGGTGCCCCATCTTCCTTATTATTTTCTTCTTCTTTCTTTGTTTTGAATTTTATTTGTTTATTTTGAGAGAGAGAGAGAGCATGAATGGGGGAGAACACAGAGAGAGAGAGAGAGAGAGAGAGAGAGAGATTCGAAGCAGGCTCTGAGCTGTCAGGGCAGAGCCCCACATGGGGCTTGATCCCATAAACTGTGAGATCATGACCCGAGCTGAAATCAAGAGTCGGACACTTAACTGACTGAGACACCCAGGCACCCCCCCCTTATGATTTCTTTAACAACATTTTCTTTTCTCTAGCTTACTTTATTGTGATAGTGTATATAATACATATATCATACCAAATATGTGCTAATCAACTGTTTATGGTGTTTATAAGGCTTCCAGTCAACAGTAGGCTATTAGTAATTAAGTTTTGGGGGAGTTGAAAGTTACATGTGACAAAAAAGTTATATGCACATTTTCAACTGCCTGGAGGTTGGCACCCCTAAACCCTGCATTGTTCAAGGCTTACTATAATTTTCCTCCTCCATCTCCTCCTCCATCTTCTTCCAATGTGTAAACCTTAGTAGAAAATTTAACCATATTTTGGGGTAGCTTTGAGAATAAATAAAGGATCTTTTTGTTTGGTGGAAAGCAGAGCTCAGTGTCTGGCACCACCAAGGAAAAGCTCTGATGAAGCATTAAAGAATCTACTCCCGAAATCATTGTTGCACTATATGCCAACTAACTTGGATGTAAATTTAAAAAATAAAATTTAAAAAATAAATTAAAAAAAAAAAAGATGTCAGTAGAAAAGTCCAGAGCAAATGAGGTAAACTTGTGGAAAATATAGTCTTCCTCTGGGATTATTTATTTATTTATTTATTTATTTATTTATTTTTAAAGGAAGGATTTCTTCCTCTTCTTCTTTTTAATGTTTAGTCATTTATTGACAGAGAGAAAGAGCATGCGTGTGGGGCAGAGAGAGAGAGAGAAACAGAGGCTCCAAAGTGGGCTCTGGGCTGACAGCAGAGAGCCTGACACAGAGCTCAGACTCAAACCATGAAATCATGACCTGAGTCAATGTTTGATGCTTAACCAACTGAGCCACCAAGGTGCCCCCCCCCCCCCCCACCGTCACTCCAGGGTCTTTTAATGCTTGGGGAGAAACTGGGTTTTCTTGCTGTCAGTCACTCAGAATGGGAAGTTCAGATGATTTTATTTCATTCTAAATGGAAGGAAAGGGAAGGGTGATTCCAGATACTAGGCTAACTAAAATTTCAAAAGTTAGACAAAAGGAGAAGGAAAGAAATGGGACAATAGATCTAGGTTCCAAAAGCAAAGCTTTATTATTATTATTATTATTATTATTATTATTATTATTATTGTTATTTTATTTTTAAATTTTTTTATTTTTTAAGCTTTTCTTGTTTTAGAAAGAGAGAAATTTAAGGTTACTTTTAGGTCCAGAGAATGTCAAGTTGGAGGTGTGGGTTTGTCAGTTTCCAACCTCATTTTCCTTGTACACCACAACTGGGTTTTCCCCTCTCCCCACAACTACACCTTAATGTTCCAAAAGGAACATTATGCCATGTCCCACTCCTCATTTTAGTCCTAAAGATTAAGTCCTAAATTTTCGAAACTGTTTTAAGTTGCTTTTCATTATTTTGACCCTGAAGTGTGTCCCAGAGCTAACTTCTGGGTGTCTGTATTTTTTTTTTTTCTAGAGTTGAGAGTTTTTATTGTGTTTTTCTTTGACAACATCCTTTATAATGATAAAGCTTTTTCTTAGAAGTATTCAGTATCTGGGCACTTGGGTGATTTGGTCTCTTGAATGTCCAACTTCAGCTCTGGTCGTGATCTGAGTTCAAGCCCCACATAGGGCTCACTGCCATCAGTGTAGAGCCCACTTCAGATCCTCTGTCCCCCTCTTTTTGCCCCTCTCCTGCTTGCACTCTCTCTCACAAAAATAAGTAAACATTGAAAATAAAAGAAGTACTCAGTATCTCTGAGCTCAGGTAACTCCTATTTGTCCTTATTCATATAACAGGGATTCTGCCTTGGTCCTTATTCAAATGCTTGTTCTAATAATCTGCTTAGTCCTCTACATCTCTCTTAAGACCAGGGCTTTGCTTTTACAAATCTTCCACCTCAGAGGAAAGCTATAATCCATGAGGGGCCATAATACATAGTGAAGATCCATCAGTCTTATAGACACTATTGTTCCCTTGGATTTCTCTGTTGGCTCCCTTCATTTCTGATTTCTTACCCCAGAATTTTTCTCATATGTTAGAAGACTCTTCTCTATCCTGCTTGGGCTTTGGTGACTAGAGTACTGTTGATTATTTTCCCCTCGCACACACCATTGTAGTATTAAGGTTGTTCACAAAGTTTTATGTACCTCTTTTAGTAACATTGTATAGTATTACATTTCCCTGCAGTACTAGCAATTAAATTTTATGATGCCTACTGTAGCAATCCTTTTTTTTTTTTTCTAAGTAGGCTCTATGCTCAATGTGGGGCTTAAATTCAAGGCCCCAATATCCAGAGTCACATGCTCTACCCACTGAGACAGCCAGGTGCTCCCCTAATGTAGGAACTAGGATGTATCTCAGTGAAGCCTCCAATAGTCTGGTGACCTCAGTGACTAAAATCAGCAGAATCCATGTAGTGCATGTTGTACTGAGCTCCCCAGATCCACCCTTTAGGACTGAAGGCACAACCTCTCCCAACTGCTGCACATGCTGGTGGCTGACAACTTTCAGCTGGGGCCCTCTCTGAGGGTTGCTCTTGACTTAAGAGAGCTCCTCTCATCCCTTCCCTGGGTGCAGCCCATATCCAATGACAGGTTGATAGGAGGGTATAAGACCTAGCCTCCTGTCTCAATTTAGGACAATGATAAAGGGCCATCCCAACTCCAGGGCTCCCTGCAGAACTGGCTGAAGCCTCAGTTGCAGTTGTGTTGCAGTTCAAGCTTTCCCCTTCCAGAGACTTTGTGACCCTTGGTCTCCAGAGATTGTTCTTGAGAGAACTACCCAATAACCTCCTGTTTTCAAATCTCATGGTTTCCCAGTGAATCCTACTTGTAACAGGCTTCCTGATGACTTGTATCAAACATGTAACATGTATGAGAAATAAACCCTTGTTGCTATAAGCTGCTGAGATGTTTGCTACAAACTAGCCTATCCTGGTTTACAGATACCAAACCTTGGCTGCCCTGCCAATCCTTTGTTTTCACTAGAGCTTGACTTGTATTGTCTGTCTTGTTTTGTGGACGGATTGATGGCCACGTTCTAGTTCTTCTCTGATGGTTTTTCTCATAGTGAGTGAACAGCCATGTCCCAACTGAGATATTACAAGGAGCAACACAAAAGGGAAGAGGGTTGCCTATCTAGTTGTCTACTAATTATTCCTACCAGGTCAGTGGCATATATTTTTTTCACATGAACTTCCTAGGACCCTTTCTTCTTTTTTATATATTTTACCACACATTTATAACATGTATAAGGGTACTTAATTTTTTTAAATGTTTATTCATTTTTGAGACAGAGGTGGGGGGAGGTGCAGAGAAAGAGGAGGATGTAAGATCTGAACCCAGCTCCATGGTGACAGCAGAGAGCCCAATGCGGGGTTGGAACTCACAAACTGTGAGATCATGACCTGAGTCAAAGTCCCATGCTCAACGGACTGAGCCACTCAGACACCTTGGTACTTAATGTTTCTTAGGAAAAATTTTATGAAAATAAAAATAGAATAACCAAGTAGTTGATCCCAATTTGAGAAAGAATAGTATACTAGTAATTAATAAACTTTCTGCACTTCTAACTTACTAAAATCCAATTTCTTTGAGTGCTAGTTCTTATTTCTTGAAAGTCAAACAGTAAAACAATACCAGTTTCTTATTTTAGGCCTTTGGGGCAAAACAAAATATAGTAATAAAGCTAATGAATTAAAGCATATGCTCCTCCTAATTTATTTTTTTTTCTTTTTAAGGGATCTTACTATAAGAAAAATTTCTTTCTGCCTGAAGGGTAAACAGTATAAAAATATTTCCACTAAAAAGTCTGAGAATCCTGGGTTGCTATTATCAAAACCCATAATTATACTAGATATTTAGTATGATAACAGCAACTGGTTTAAGGAATGTGGATGTTTATTCACATCAAGTTCAGATAAAGAGATAAAAGGGGACTTGAGCAAGCAAAGAGTATAACTTCAGGAGTCTATCTATGAATGTCTTTGGAACTGCCCTTATCCACAAGGAAAGACCAGCAAAGCCAGCTTTCAGAATAGCCCTTCTGCTTGGTAGAAGGAAAGCTAGACTTCACTTCTAAGATCGCCCACCCACGCAAATTTTTCCACCTCGCAGCTAAGAATTAAACACAGACTTCCGATCATGGCGCCACGCACGTCACTTTCTCCCTTTTCCCCCAGCAAAATCCCACCCAAGTCGACCTGATCCCGCAGGAGGTGTGTAAAGGCTGCAGGGAGTGGGGGAGGAATTCCTTCCCCTATCCTGGTTGCTTAGGTTTCTGCAATTCAAAAAACCGACTAAACAGATCCTTTCCAGGAAGCTTGAGTACCAACAGGACCTCTTCATTTCCTTGGGTTCGAAGTCATTCTTTACCCTTAGGCAACAACTCCTCACCGAAATTTTCCTTTCACAGGCCCTAAAAAGCCCCTTAGGCCCTCAGCCTTTGTGAATAAAGGCCCACCCTGGAAGTGGAAACCGAGCGGCATAGACCGATAGGCACATACAGTTGAACAATGCATAGAATTTTAAAAGAAAGTGTTTCCTTTCTGGCTTCGCATCCTTTCAAATGTTAAATATTTCTGTCCGCTAAGAAGGGCTACGGTAATGGGCGCTTGAGAGAAGCAGGACACCGATAAGACCAAAAATATCAATTTAGAGGTGGTCTTTCCAATTTCTGCTTTTGTTTGAGTCAGGGAGGGGAGCCCGAGGAGGCCAAGGTCTCCAGTTCTGGGAAAGGAGAGTTCTTCTGGATTCTTTGAGCTACGGAGAGGCAGGCTCTGGCCCCAGGAAACAACGAAGGCAGTTCTGCCCCTCAAGGCTTTACTCCAGGAGTCCCGGAGGAGACCGCGACGCCCCAGTCCAAGTCTAAATCAGCCAGCTCAGAATAGTTTGCCAAGGCTGGACAAAAGATGTGGCCGCTCTCTCTTAAACAGACACACACACACACACACACACACACACACACACACACACACACACACACATACACATCCCGAGTGTGCCCGTATGGAAGGTATGTGTGTGTTAAGGAGAATGGCCATTGCTGCCCACTGCGGGCTGCCGGCCCCACCCTGCCCTCGGCGGCTCCAGGGAGACACACCGCGCGAGGGCCGCGGAGTCCTTCTCAGCAAGCCCCGGAGTGAGGGGCGGGGCCGGGCGGGGCCGCGAGCGCGCAGGCGCGGTGTAGGCTTCCTCGCGCCGCCGCCGCTGTTGCCGCCGCCGCCCGCGCTGCACCACAGGCCCGAGACAGACAGGGCCGGGAAGAGCCGGAGACTGAGGTGGAGGCGGAGGCGGCGGCGGCGGCGGAGGCGGGGCGACTCCGGTGACCGGGAGCGCCGCAGACTGGCAGCTGCGGCGACTCCCCCCTTTGTGTCTGGTCTGCTCGGAACCACTGGAAGTGCTTCCCGGAGGGGTGCGGGGTGTCTCGCCGCCTCGCTGCCCACCCTTTTCCCCAACCAGCCACCTACCTCCGCCCTCCCGCCGCCCCCCGCCCTCGGCCCGCGACGCCCGAGCTCCGCCCGGAGCCCAGAGCTGCGGGAGAACGAGGCGGCGGCGGCGGCGGCGGCGGCGGCGGCGGCGGCTTCTTCAGAGGGGTTGTGATTCGCTCACAGGAGCCATTGACGGGAGAAGAGGCTTTTATTCGTGGAATTTACCTCAGGCAAGATCGAACGGCTGCAATAAAAGAGAGAGAGGAGCGAATCCAGGAGGGCTGGAAAGGGCAGCTCCCCGCACCTCCCCTCCGCCCGCCGTCTCGGGGAGCTCCGGGCCCTGCCTGCTGACCCCTCCCCTCCCCCCCCTCGCTTCCTACTGCCCCTCAGCCCTCCGGCGGGGCCCTGGCAGAACCTCGAAGGATTGTTCGGCGAAGGCTTGAATTGAAGGCTGTGGTTTGACCATGGAGGCAGGCACCTTTTTCGATCCAGTCGATGAACAGGGTTTGTTGTTCTCGAAATCCGGGTGAAGGAAGCACCGAAGCGAAACTTAAAAAGGAATCCTGCCCTCCTGGAGCCACGGGCGATGCGACTTGTGCCGCCGGGTGCCGCCGCCGCCGCCCGCCCGGCTTCGCCCTTCCAGGCAGTCGGGAACTTGTTCTGATCCTCAGCCCCGCCATCGAATCTCCGCTCTCCATCCCCCTACACCCTGGATATGTTTTCTCCCAGACCTGGATATTTTTTTGACATCGTGAAACTACGAGGGAAATAACTGCGGGGCTTCTTTCTGTCTCCCTGCTTCTCCACACGGACATGCCTTCAGTTTGGGTGGCCGAGACACCCGGTTCTAGGCGAATGAACCTCTCCAGCCGCGAGGGAGAGAAATGAACGGAATTTCTGCAGCGGAATGAAAGCTCTGCAGCTAGGTCCTCTCATCTGCCATTTGTCCTTTCAGACTGCATTGTAATACCGGGCCGGACAAGTCGGACGAGAGCGAGGACCAGCCTCCCGGCCGTATCTCTCGGCCCGTGTTTACTTTCCATATTTCTTTTCTCTGCTCTCCTGCTTCTCGGCTGGCCCAGGGATGACTTCCTCGCTGCCGCGGCCCCGGCGGATGCCGTCGCTCGTGTGGACCGTCCTGCTGGTCAGCACTGCGGCCGGTGAGTAGCCCCCGGCGGCGCGTCGGGCCACTGCCCCTGCCTGCGGGTGGCGGGCGGGGAGCCCGCAGAGGCCAAGGCCTGAGCTCGCCCTTCGCGACGCGTCCAGCGATCGCTGTGGAGGGAACCGCGTCCCGTACCTGCGCGCCTTCCCCGTTCCTTCTAGGGAAATAACCTTGCATGTTTTTGTAGTTTCGAATCCCTACTTCCATATCCCCCCTCACCCCCCACGGGGGGAGGGGAAAGACATACTGGGTGTGGTATCTTGACATTTTTAGCTGTGAGGTAATGCAAGGATTAAAAATGATATTTTAATCGCCAATGAACGGTGTCTATTATGAGATCTTTGCAAACACAGCTGTAGATTTTTATTTTAATGTAAAGAAGCGGATTTGGCTTACATTAAGAAGAACATCAACTATAGAACGCACACTTGAACCTTATTTTTAGATTTAGATCACTCTTTGGGAGTCCATGTTACTTTCCTTATTCAGAAATGTTACGGAATGAATTGAATAAATGTTGAGTAAACCAGAACTTTGAGATTCTTAATACATTGTATAAGAATGTTAATTATTATCATTGGTATTGTTTTGTCCCAAAGTATTTTAGTAATTATATTTCCATTTTTCAACCTAGATACACTCGTATTTTATATGCTTTTGGAATTACTCTTGGCCTTAAAAGCATTTTCGATAACTTTACATTTTAGTCATCTGGCATCAATTGGCTTTCCTGTCATTGAGACAACTTTGACCTCACATTAGAGGTGTAGGAGATTTGAGTCCTAAAAGTTCTTTGACATTTTACTAAGCTTAAAGGGAAACAGTAGTCATCCTTTCCTTAGGATTTTTTTTTTTTTTTTTTTAAGTTCTCAGATACCTGAGAGAAAGCGTCATGTTTCATCTGCAATTATTTTTCAAGCGGTCTTTTGGTGATAACGCTCTTAGAAATTTTTGGGAGTGAACTGTACATATAATTCTTAAGTTTGGTGTAAGATGGCCAAATAGATTATGCATTTAAAAATGAGTGAAGGACAATATAACAGCTTTCCAGTTACTTTTTTATTTTTATAAGTGTATTTTTAACATTCACATTTCTCATTGCTATGTTAAACACAGAGGTTGCTTGCTTATTTCCATTTTAAGAGTCTGCATTGGGAAAATTCTGAAAGAAAATTTGAAGTTTCCTTTAGTGCCTTTGATATTGTTGATTAATGTCTTATGTCTTTGATAAATCTGTGTAGTTGTATTAAAAGAATTTGAACTTTTGAATTGAATATATTTTGAAACTGGTATTTTAAATTCTTAATCATCACAATTCCTTTGGGGATTAAAACAAACAGTTTTTCTCTAGATTTCTTCAAATTGTATTAGTTGTTTAAATTCTCTAGCTGTAAGTCTTGTGATTCCTGTAAAATATGAAGAGAATAAAAGGCCTTAGGCTTAAGCAGTCATTCTATGATCAGAGATCTCAGAACATAGACTTTTTATGTTCTTTGTTATTCTTGACCTTTTTAGAATGTAGATTCTCATTTATAGTTGACAGGCTTATCATTTTGTGATCAGAACTGATAACAGTAAAGGAAAGAACACTGATTTAAAAATAATTTAATTTGTATTTGGTAAATAAAATATTAGAATAATGTCCTTTAAAAAGGAGGGATTGAAAGAATCACTACTTTAAAGTGGTTTTAGTCTTCATTAGTATTACATAGTAGCAGATGCCAAAATTTGTAAGCTATAACAATAATAGTAATAATAATAATGTAATAATAATAGTGTTTATTGAATGCTTGCTCTGTGCCAGCAACTATTCTAACAGCTTTCCATGTGTTTTCTCATTTGATCCTTATGACAATTCCATACTCCAGCTGTAATTATGTTCCTTTTACAGAGAGGGCATGTGAAGTGCAGAGAATTTAAATAACTCACCACACAGTAAACTGTGGAGCCAGGATTATAGCCTGTACTCTTACCTATCACATTAATGATAACAACAGTTCACTCTAACTGGGAACATAAGATAGAGTAGTGCCTTCACTAAATCAGCCTTTGAAAAGAAGTAGGGACACTTGACAGGTTCTTCATTCAGCCCTGGTTATTGCAGATATTATTCTAAATGTGAAAACTTTGCTAATATTGGAGTGGCGAGTTCAGTTTCATTAGGTACAAGGTGACTAGAGAGGGCCTACGTGGACTTGGGTTACATAGATGTAATGATGTAACCAGACAGGTGCAAATAGTACTGCTGAACAGGAAAAAAATACTAGAAGACCTGCTGATATCACATCCCTCTTTGGGGCCATAGATGAATCCTTTATTTCTTTTGAATCCCTCTTTTCCATTTAGTGTATCTAGTTCTTGGATTCCTTAATTCTAAGAACATTTTGTATGCAAAAAATTAGAATTTATTAAAAAATGTGTTTGGTTTATAAATGAATTCTTAATTTTAATCAAAGGATAAAATACAATGCAGTACTTACCGCAGACCCAGCTTCTATTAAAAAAATTCGGGGGGCACCAGGGTGGCTCAGTCTGTTAAGCATTCTGCTTGATTTCAGCTCAGGTCGTGATCTCACAGTTCATGAGTTTGAACCCAGCAAAAGGCTCTATGCTGTCAGCACTGTCAGTTTGGGATTCTCTCTCTCTCTCCCTTTCTCTCTGCCTCTCCCCTGATTGTACTTGTGTGTGTTCTCTCTTTCCTTCTTCTCTCAAAATAAATAAATATTAACAAAATAAATTTTTGAAAAAAAGTTTTCATTCTTCATTTAGGTTGTAATGGTTACATAGCTAACCCTATATCCCACCCTACCCCCCTGTGCTTGAGCAGGCTCAGCTACCTTTTCCTCCAGTCTTCTTGTTCTCTTCTTTCTTGCCATCCTTGGTGGCCTGGGAGGCCAGGGAACCCATGGCATTTCAAATAGCCTTATTGTTGGGATTCACTCCTCGAAGGTTCTCCAGGACAACTAAGAAACTCAGGATTCTGCATCACATCATAATCCTCCTCCTCTTTGGCTGGCTTAGATGTGTCCAATGGCTGTCTGACATCAATGTTAGCTGAATCTTTATGCATTTGAAATAATTCACTTGATTAGATTTCTTTCTTTAAAAAAATTTTTTTTGTTGTTTTTTGAGTAAGCTCTATGCCCAACCTGGGACTTGAACTCACAACCTTGAGGTTAAGAGTCATGTGCTCTACTGACTGAGCCAGCCATGGTGCCACACTTAATTAGATTTCAGTTTTATATCTCTATAGGAATACATTGTCTACAGGAAGATGCACCTATTTAGTGTTCTTGAGCATTGAAGTTAATAAATATTGTTGAGGAATTAGAAATTTAGTAATTTTACTTTTGTGTTTCTTGCCATGTGAGCACTGCAACAGGGTCACCTGCGGTTTTTGATAAAATACGTATTTCTGGCACTATAGCGTAGATGTACTGAATGGATCTCTCTGGGATCTATACATTTTTTAAAACTTAAACCCTGAAAGATTCTCCCTTAGGCAAGTTTATATAATCAGTCGTGATTGTTTGGATTTTTAAAGTATTGTGATTTAGTCAGCTTTTGGTGCATAATAGCTGGTAGCCATAAAAATATAGTGGCATACAACAATAAGCATTTATTCTGCTCCATTTGTCTCATTCTTGGGCCCAGGCTGGAGGTCAGGGTAACATCTCTCTGCAGGGAAGCTTGTCTTATGGCAATGGCAGAAGTACAAGAGGATAAGTTCAGTCCCTAGCCATTTTTAGACTCTTGTTCTTTTAACATCTTATTTGGCCAAGACTAAAGACAAGGAGTAGTGAAGTACACTTTGGCTATAATGAGGCCATGGTAATATATGGACATGTGGTACTATTGCTGGAGAATGAAGAATTGGGATCGTCAGTCTACCACATATGGTCAGGAAGATAGTCCAAACTCTTACTGTTTGAGCAGGGCCAAACTCTTTTTTTGTTTGTTTGTTTATTTTTTAAAGAAGTTTTTTTTAAAAAATCTTCATCTATTTTGAGAGAGAGAGAGAGAGCTCAGGAGGGGCAGAGAGAGAGGGAGAGAAAGAGTCCCAAGCAGGGTCTGTGCTGTCTGTACAGAGCCCAGTGTGGGACTTAATCCCACAAACCTTGAAATCATGACCTGAGCTGAAATCAAGAGTTGGATGCTCAATCAACTGAGCCACCCAGGAGCCCTTATTTATTTAAGAGAGAAAGAGAGAGGGGGGAGGGGCAGAGAGAGAGAGAATCCCAAGCAGGCTGCATGCCCAGTGCACAGCCTGACACAAGGCTTGATCTCAAGACTGTGAGATCATGACCTGAGCCAAAATTAGGAGTCCAGTGCTAAACCAGTTGAGCCACCCAGGTGCCCCAGGGCCAGACTTTTAATTAGGCCTTTGCATAAAAATTATACCAGCTTTGATCTCTCCACAAGCCGACCCTGGCATGTGGGGTGATGTGGTAGTAGTGGTGTTGGTGTTCCTGTAATATGAAAAGTGGGAATAGAGAGATTAATTTCAAATGAGGGCAACTCTCATTAAAGGCCAACTTTTTTTTAAAAAAAAATATTTTGGGTGCACCTAGGTAGCTCAGTCGGTTGAACATCAGACTCTTGATATTGGCTCAGGTTGTGATCCCACAGTTGTGGGAATGAGCCCGAGTAGGGCTCTACACACAGTGTGGGGGTTTCTCTCTCTCACCCTCTGTCTCTGCCCTTCCCACTCTTGTGTGTGCATTCTCTCTCTCTCTTTCAAAATAAATGAATATTTTTAAAAACAGGATTTTATTTTTAAGTAATCTCTACACCCAACATGGGGCTCAAACTCATGACCCTGAGATCAAGAATTGCATGCTCCACTGACTGAGCCAGCCAGGAGCCCTTAAAGGCTAACTTTAACATAGAAAGAGAAGAAATTGAATACTGATTTCTGATGGGTAAATTCTAACTAGAAAAGGTACAGAATGAAGTCAGAGTAAATCAGTCAATTTTATAAATGACCATACCACTTATTTTGGTACTTATTCACATATTTGTTGAATGTCAGTTTATGTATTTGCTTTGTCCTCCAAATTGCTTTTTGAGGACAGGGTTCCTACCTTAAACTGTTTTGCAATCTATCATATTGTTGTGCAGATAAAAGATGTTTAAGAAATACTAAATGAGGGGTGCCTGGGTGGCTCATTTGGTTGAGCGTCTGACTTTGGCTTAGGTCATGATCTTAGCAGTTCATGGGTTCAGGCCCCGTGTCCAGCTCTGTGCTGACAGCTCAGAGCCTGGAGCCTGCTTCAGATTCTGTGTCTCTCTCACAGCCCCTCTCACGCTTGTGCTCACTGTCTCTGAAAAATAAATAAACATTAAAAGAAAATTGAAAAAGAAATACTACATGAATGAATAATAAAAAGAAATTGGAGCCAGGAAGTGTTCTAAGATTGCTCACTTATTCAAATGATGTATTAATTTATTCTTTCTTTGTTTTAATTCCTTCAACTATAAAGTAGTTTAAGTGGTGTTGTAAGAAGACCCCTGTCTTGAGTTAATGAGACCTGAATTCCGTATGATTCTGGACAGATTACACAACTTAGTTTTCTCAATTGTAATATTATGGGATTGGACCAGATTATGTTTGAAATGCAGATTCCAGGCAGCTACCCCAGACCTACTTAACCTGAATATCTGGACAGTGAGTTTGGGAATCTGCATTTTATTTATTTATTTTTAAAATTTTATTTATTTTTGCAATCTTTATTTTTGAAAGAGAGAGAGAGGGAGGGAGAGAGAACGAGTGGGGGAGGGGCAGAGAGAGAGGGAGACACAGAATCCAAAGCAGGCTCCGGGGTCTGAGCTGTCAGCACAGAGCCTGATGCAGGGCTCTAACTCATGAAGTGTGAGATCATGGCCTGAGCTGAAGTCTGACGCTTAACAGACTGAGCCACCCAGGTGCCCTGGGAATCTGCATTTTAAACAAACATTTCCCCAGGTAAATTTTATGTACCCTGATGTTTGAGAAGTATAGGAACCAAGATTTCTTTTAACTCTCAGATTTTACTTTATTTATTTAATTTTTTGTGCCTTTCTGGATCTTTTATTCGGTCACATTAGTACAAACATTTCTTATTTTAAGCTTTAAGTAATTATCTAAAACCTTTTTCTTTTTTAAAATTTAAAAAATGCTATTTGTTTGTTTAATCTTGGTCTTAAAGGTGGTTTGCTCTTTAATAAAAAGTGCTTTGCTCACCTAATATTGTATATGTTCATTTAGCTTGTATTTTGACCATTTTATTTTCCTTTTCCTCCTTCCAAAAAGAAAAACTACTTGTTAGTGGAAATAAATGGTTTTACTTTTAGTAAATTTACATGAGAACGGTTGATGAAATATTTACAATAGAAATAGTGTTAAATTAGACTAGATAACATTGATTTGGTTTTAGTTACAAATTAGTATTCCATGGAGTAAGTACTCCAAGTGGATAAATTGCATTTTTAAAATTTCTGTCCACCAAAGAATTATATTCTGATTTAATTGATGTCTGCTAGAAAAAAATTAAATATGAATGCTGTGATATCTCAAAATTCACTATTTTTTTACCATCTTGCATAGTACTTACACATGTTGAAGAGACTCCCATATTACCAGACTATTTCCCCCTTGTAGTTAAATGGTCTAGTCTGTGAATCCTTTCTAGAAGCAATAAAGATGGCTTTAGTAGAATTTTGAGGGCAATAGACTTGATTTGTTTTTGTTTTTTTTTAAGCTTTTTTTATTTTTAAAATTTTTAAAAGATTTTTTTTTAAGTTTATTTATTTAGAGAGAGTGCCTGCATGAGATCAGGTGGGGGAGGGGCAGTGAGAGAGAGGGAGAGAGAGAGAATCCCAAGCACTGTCAGTGCAGACCCCAATTCAGGGCTTGAACCCGTGAATAGTGAGATCGTGACCTGAGCTGAAGTCTGTTGCTTAACCAACTGAGCCACCCAGCTGCCCCTTAAACTTTTTTAGATCTGTGCGATGGATATGACAGTTAAGGCTGCTGGATTACAAGAATACATTTATAATTTACGTATGGTCTATGTGACATTAGAAATAAGCCTGTGGGTAAATGACATGAACATTTTATTTAAAAAAATTTTTATTTTTAAGATTTTATTTTTAAGTAATCTTTACACTCAATGTGGGGCCCGAGCTCACAGCCCCGAGATCAGTAGTCACATGCTCTACTTACTGAGCCAGCCAGGTGCCCCTGACATGAACATTTTAGAATACATTGTATTATCAGAACTATTAGAACACAACATTTATTTCTTGCTGTTAATTGTACTTAATACAGTTAAGTGTTTGACTAGATGTAGTTTCTATTCCAATATGCACCTATGGGACCAGGGAGAGGGGTACGGGGGCATGAATAGGATAGATAACATGTGGAAGGAGAACTAAAAAGTCCAGTCAACAAACATTTATTAGTGCTTCCTTTGTGCAGGGTTCTTTTCAAAATATTGGTGGATATAAAGAAAAATAAGGGCCTCCTCTCCTCCCCCAAACATTTTATGCCATACCCTATATCACTTTCTGAAAGAGAATTAGATTTCATGCTATTTGGCAAGAGTAGGTATTTTGCAAATCTTACTAGCATTGTATTATTTCTTCTCTGCCTTTCTTTCAGGATGAGAAAGTCCTGAAGGTATTCTGCAACGCAGGAAAAGAGACTGTGTTCCTGTGTGTCTTCTAGCTGATCTCTACCCTCCTTTTATTTCTCTCTTCTCTGCCAGCCTTCTTGAAAGAGGAGTGAACACCTATGGACTTCTATATCCTCAACTCCTTACTTGTCCCATGCTGTATATTAAATCATCAGTGACTTTCTAATTGCCTTATCCAAGTGACTTTTCAATCTTGTTTTCTTTGACTTTTCTACAGAATTTGACAATTTTGGTCACCCCTTCCTTCTAACTCTCCTCATCTGACTTTATTAACTTTGCATTTCCCTGGTTATATATCATCTCCATCTTCTCTTCTCCATAAATGTTTTCTTCTTCTTTTTTAAATCTCCCTTAGATTGTCTTAAGTATACTTTTTTCTTATTGCAACTCCTCTTCCTTGTTGATTTTCTTTTATTGTTACTCTTCTCCTAAGCTTTAATTATTCTGGAAAGTAGATGACTTCTAAGTCAAACAGGCAACCAGAATTGGAAGCTAGAAAGGTTTGAGTTCCTTCCTAATGGTACCATCAACTATTTACTTTGGGCATATCACTTCTTTTGGTCTCAATATCCTCATTGTAAAGTGAAGGGGTTCACCTGTATGATGTGTATAGTATTTATAGCACTTTTGCTTATGGTATGAGAAAAGAAAATATATTTAGTTAGTAGTAAGTGTATAGCATTTTGAATGTTATATTTTGTTATTATTGAGTATATATATATGTATATAGTACTTTGAATTTAGCTTAGATTGGGGAAATCTGTGGGATATTCTGAAATGGTAAAAGTACTGCTTTGAAAGAAATTTAATTTTTTGCAAATACATTTTATATGTTGATTGTCTATGTTGAGTTAGGATCACCAAAGTGTTCTAAAGAAAGGCTGTATAAAGAACAATCCATAACTAAGAATAATCTATAAATATAAAGGATGCTTTATTAATTAATTAATTAATTAAAGGGTGCTTTTAAAATAGTTGGAATCCTAGAATTTTAGAGTTGGAAAGGACTTTAGGGTAGACTTTAAATAGTTTTAAGTTTAGTTAAGAAGTTTAGTTAGAAGTTAGTCTAAGAAGGTTAACTTTTATACAATGTCTTTTGTTTTAATTTATTTTTTTATTTTAATTTCAATATAGTTAACTTGAAGTGTTACATTAGCTTCAGGTGTACAATATAGTAATGTGACAGTTCTATTCATTACTCAGTGCTCATCATGATAAGTGTACTCTTAATCCTGTTCACCTAGTTCATCCATCCCCCCCATGGTGACCTCCCCTCTGGTAACCATCTGTTTGTTCTCTACAGTTAAGTGTCGGTTTTTTGGTTGATCTCTTTCTCCTTTGTTTGTTTGTTTTTTTGTTTCTTAAATTCCCTATATGAGTGAAATCATGATATTTGTCTTTATCTGACTTTACTTAGCATTATACTCTCTAGATCCATCCATGTTGTAAATGGCAAGATTTCATTGTTTTGTGTGTGTGTGTGTATGTACATGTATACATATACATATGTATGCCACATATTTTTTAGAACTTTTTTTTATTTTTTATTAAAAAAAATTTTTTAATGTTATATTCTTGAGAGAGAGACAGAGCACAGCAGGGGAGGGGCAGAGCAAGAGAGGGACACAGAATCTGAAGCAGGCTCCAGGCTCTGAGCTGTCAGCACAGAGCCCAACGTGGGGCTCGAACTCACAAGCCGTGAGATGACCTGAGCTGAAGTTGAATGCTTTACCAACTGAGCCACCCCGGTGCCCCTGTTTTTTTTAAATTTATTTAGTTAATTTTGCCACATCTTCTTTATCCATTCATCTATGGATGGACACTTGGACTGCTTCCATAATTTGGAAATAATGCTGCAATAAACATAGGGGCGCATATATCTTTCTGAATTATTTTTGTATTCTTTGGGTAAATACCCAATAGCAGAATTACTGGATCACATGGCAATTCTGTTTTTAATGTTTTGAGGAACCCCATACTGTTTTCTACAGTGGCTGCACCAGTTTGCATTTCCAAGCAGTGGACAAGGGTTCCTTTTTCTCCACATTCTCAGCACACCACATTCTTACCAATTACTGAATCTGTTGACTTGCATCTTTCTGATTATGAGTGATACTGAGTATTTTTTCACATGTCTGTTGGCCATTTGTGTGTCTTTGAAGAAATGTTTGTTCATGTCTTTTGCCTATTTTTAATTGGATTATTTGGTTCTTTTGGTGTTTGAGTTGTGTAACTTTTTTATATATTTTGGAAACTAACCCTTTATCAGATATGTCGTTTATAAATATCTTCTCCCATTCAGTAGGCTGTCTTTTAGTTTTGTTGATTGTTTCCTTTGCTGTTCAGAAGCTTTTTATTTGATGTAGTCCCAATAGTTTATTTTTGCTTTTGTTTCCCTTGACTCAGGAGACCTATCTAGAAAAATGTTTCTGTGGCTGATGTCAGAGAAGTTACTGCCTATGCTCTATTCAAAGATTTTTAAGGTTTCAGGTCTCACATTTATGTCTTTAATTCATTTTGAATTTATTTTTGTGAATGGTGTAAGAAATTATTTTAATTTTAAGATAAATAATGCCAGGGGCGCCTGGGTGGCTCAGTCAGTTAAGTGTCCGACTTCGGCTCAGGTCATGATCTCACAGTTCGTGGGTTCAAGCCCTGTGTCAGGCTCTGTGCTGACAGCTCAGAGCCTGGAGCCTGTTTCAGATTCTGTGTCTCCCTCTCTCTCTGCCTGTTCATGCTCTGTCTCTGTCTCAAGAATAAATAAACAATAAAAAGAAAAAAAGATAAATAATGCCAAAGTCAATTTCAGTGTAGCTTTTGACTCAGTTATCACACATTCTAAATCAGTTGAGATCTAATTAATGCCATTTTAACTTCTGGTAAGTAAATTTTGTAAAACAGCTTTATTGAGAGGTAATTCCCATACCATACAATTTACTCCTTTAAAATATACATGGGACGCCTGGGGGGCTCAGTCGGTTAAGTGTCTGACTTCGGCTCAGGTCATGATCTCACTGCTTGTGAGGTCAAGCCCTGTGTCAGGCTCTGTGCTGATGGCTCAGAACCTGGAGCTGCTTTGGATTCTGTCTCCCTCTCTCTCTGCCCCTCCCCTGCGCACACACACTCACTCTCTCTCTCTCACTCTCTCTCTCTCTCTCTCTCTCTCTCTCAGAAATAAATAATAAAACATTAAAAAATAAAATGTGCAATTCATTGTTTCGGTATATTATTAAGTTAAAAATTATGGTAAAACAGGGGCGTCTGGGTGGCTCAGTTGGTTAAGTGTCTGACTTCAGCTCAGGTCATGATCTCACAGTTTGTGAGTTTGTGAGTTTGAGCCCCAAGTCAGGCTCTGTGTGGAGGGCTCAGAGCTAGTAGCCTGCTTTGGATTCTGTCTCCTTTCTCTCTGTTCCTCCCCCACTCCCTCTCCCTCTCTCTCAAAAATAAATAAATGTTAAAAAAAATTATGGTAAAACATATATAGCATAAAATTTGCCATTTTAACCATTTTCCAGTATACGATTTGGTGGCATTAATTGCATTCACAGTGTTGTGTAACACACATTGAATGTGTGTCACCAAAATGTTTTCATCACCCCAAACAGAAACTTTAACAATTAAGCAATAACTCCTATTTCCGCCCTCCTCCCAGCCCCTGGTAACCTCTAATCTACTTTCTGTCTCTGAATTTGCCTACTCTAAGATATTTCATATGAGTAGAATCATACAATATTTGTCCTTTTGGTACTGGCTCATTTTGCTTAGCATAATGTTTTTAAGTTTATCCATGTTATAGCATGTGTCCAAATTTCATTACTTTATAGGGCTGAATAATAGTCCATTGTGTGTATATGTCACATTTTGTTTATCCATTAATCTGTTGATGGAAACTTGAGTTTTCCCCTTTTGGCTATTGTGAACAATGTTGCAGTGAACATTATTATACAGTATCTGTTCTAGTCTCTGTTTTAAATTCCTGTGGGTGTATACCCACAAGTGTAAATTGCTGGATCATATGGTAATTCTATGTTTAGTTTTTTTTGAGGAACCGCCAAACTATTTTCAATAGTGGCTGTACCATTTCACATTCCTACTAGTAATGAACAAGTATTCCAGTTTCTCTACCTTCTTGCCAACACTCATTGCTTTCTGTTTTATTTTTGTGAAAAATTATTTATTAGAGCCATCATAATGGGTGTGAAGTGGTATCTCATTATGGTTTTGATTTTATTTGATTTTCCTAATGATAAATCATGTTGAGCATCTTTTTATGTGCTTATAGACAATTTGCATATCTTCTTTTGTTTTAAGCTTATTTTGAGAGAGAGAGCATGCAGGGGAGGGGCAGAGAGAGAGGGAGAGAGTATTTCAAGCAGGCTCCACATCATCAGTGCAGAGCCCCAGCTTCAGGCTTGAACCCACCAACCGGTGAGATCATGACCTGAGCTGAAACCAAGAGCCAGACACTCAACCTGACTGAGCCACCCAGGTACCCCTATATATCTTCTTTGAGTAAATGTCTACTCAAGTCCTCTGTCTACCTTTTTTTCTTTTGAATTTGTTTTTATTGAGATATAATTGATACATAACATTTATAAGTTTAAGGTGTACCACATATTGATTTGATACATTTCTATATCACATTATGATTACCTACATAATATTAGCTAACACCTCTATTACGTCGTGTAATTATCATTTTTGTGTCTGTGGTGGGAATAGTTACGATCTAGTCTCTTAGCAACTTTGAAATTTATAATATATTTGTCTATAATCACTGTGCATTGTATCCAGGATTTATTCATCTACTAGCTGCAAGTTTGTACCCTTAAATAACATTTGTCTATTTTTTAAAAAAAATTTTATGTTTTATTTTATATTTGAGGGAGAGAGACAGAGACAGAGAGTGAGCAAGGGAGGTGCAGAGAAATAGAGACAGAATCTGAAGCAGGCTCCAGGCTCTGAGATGTTAGCACAGAGCCCAACATGGGGCTCGACCTGAGCTGATGTCGGATGCTTAACCGACTGAGCCACCCAGGTGCCCCTGTCTATTTTTTTAATTGGATTGTCTTTTTGTTGTTGAGTGGTAAGAGTTCTTTTATATTATGAATGTTAACTTTCTATCAGGTAGATGGTTTCTGTATGTTATGGGCTGAATGTGTCCCCTCAAATTTCATGTTGAAATCATAACCCCCAAGGTGATGTATTATAAGGTGAAGCTTTTGGGAGTTGATTAGGTCATTAGGGTGGAGCCCTCATTAATGGGATTAGTGTTCTTATTAAAGAGACCCCAGAGAGATCTTTTCCTTTTACTGCTATGTGAGGTTACACAAAAAGATGGCCATCTAGGAAATGGATTCTTACCAGTTACTGAATCTGCTGGTACCATGATCTTGGATTTCCCATATTCTAGAGCTGTGAGAAATGTTTGTTGTTTAGAAGACATCCAGTCTCCGGTATTCTGTTATAGCAGCCTGAATGGATTAGGGCACCAATGTTTTCTCCTATTTTCTAGGTTTCTTTCCTATTTTTTAAAATTGTCTTAATAATATTTTTTGATGTACAAAATTTTTTAATTTTGATGGAGTCCAATTTATCTATATTTTGTTGTTGGTGGTATGCATAATTTTGGTGTCATAGTTAAGAATCCATTGCCAAATCCGAGGCTGTGAAGATTTACTCCAATTTTTTCTTCTAAGAGCTTTATGGTTTTAGCCCTTATGTCATTGATCCATTTTTAAATGTTTATTTATTTATTTTGTGAGAGAGAAAGAGAGAGAGGCATGCGCAGAGAGAGAGGAAGACAGAATTGCAAATAGGCTCTGCACACATCATGGGGCTTGATCCCACAAACCGTGAGATCATGACCTGTATGGAAATCATGAGTCAGACTTGACTCTTTTTTTTTTTTAAAGCCGTATTAAATTTTTTTTTTTCTTAACGTTTATTCATCTTTGAGAGACAGAGAGAGAGACAGAGCATGAGTGGGGAAGGGGCAAAGAGAGGGAGACACAGAATCCAAAGCAGGCTCCAGGCTCTGAGCTGTCAGCACAGAGCCTGACGCGGGGCTTGAACTCATGAACTGCGAGATCATGACCTGAGCCAAAGTCGGGCACTCAACCAACTGAGCCACCCAGGCGCTCCAGGAGTCAGACTTGACTCTTATCTGACTGAGCTACCTGGTGTCCCATGCCATTAATCTATTTTTTGAGTTAAATTTTATATATGGTCTGAGACAGGGATCCAGCTTCATTCGTTGCACGTGGGAATCCAGTTGTGCCAGTGCCATTTGTTAAAGAGACTGCTCTCCCCATTGAATGGAATGCCCACTCTTAAAAAGTCAGTTGGGCACAGATGTATAGATTTATTTCTGGACTTTCAGTTCAGTTCTATGGTCAGTCTTTGGACCTTTGCTTTTCTCTGTCTATACTTTGGTGATCTCATCCCTTCTAATTTTTTTTTTTAATGTTTATTTATATTTGAGAGAGAGACAGAGTGTGAGTGGGGGAAGGGAAGAGGGAGAGGGAGACACAGAATCCCAAGCAGGCTCCAGGCTCTGAGCTGTCAGCACAGAGCCTGATGTGGGGCTCAAACCCATGAACTGTGTGATCATGACTTGAGCCAAAGTCAGATGCTCAACTGACTGAGCCACTCAATCTTCCTGCTCTCATCCATTCTCATGGCTTTAAAAATAGCATGTAGAGGGACACCTGGGTAGCTCAGTCAGTTAAGCATCTGACTCTTAGTTTTGGCTCTGGTCATGATCTCATGGTTCATGAATTCGAGCCCCACATTGGGCTCTGTGCTGTCAGTGCAGAGCCTACTTGGGATTCTCTCTCTCCCTCTTTCTGGCCCTCCCCCACTTGTGCTCTCTCTCTCTCTCAAAATAAATAATTAAACTTAAAAAAAGTTACACTTTCCCTATAAAAGAAAATAGCATGTAGAGGTGAACAAATTTCAAATTTATTTCCATCCCAAACCTCTTTTCTTGAAATCCTGTTGTGTGTAGCCATCTGTGTATTCAGCATCTCTGCTTAGATGTTTGATAGTTAGCTCACACTTAATATGTCCTAAAACAAACTCCTTTAGTTTCTTCTATAGGTCTGTTCTTCCTGTATTCTTACCCAACTCAGCAAATGGCAATTCTGTCATTCTAGTTGTTTAGGCCAAAAATTGAAGATATTTTTTTCTTTTCTTTTCTTTTCTTTTCTTTTCTTTTCTTTTCTTTTCTTTTCTTTTCTTTCTTTTCTTTCTTTTCCTCTTTTTTTTTTTTTTTTTTTTTTTAAGTGGACTTCAAGCTCAGTGTGGAGCCCAACGTGGGGCTTCAACTCACAAACCTGAGATCAAGGCCTGAGCTGAGATAAGGAGCCAGATGCTTAACTGCCTTAGCCACTCAGGCGGCCCTCAAAAATTGAAGATATTCTTGGGGGCGCCTGGGTAGCTCAGTCAGTTGGGCAGCCGACTTCGGCTCAGGTCATGATCTCGCGGTCCGTGAGTTCGAGCCCCGCGTCGGGCTCTGTGCTTGACAGCTCAGAGCCTGGAGCCTGTTTCGGATTCGGTGTCTCCCTCTCTCTGATCCTCCCCCATTCATGTTCTGTCTCTCTTTGTCTCAAAAATAAATAAATGTTAAAAAAAAAAATTAAAAAAAAATTGAAGATATTCTTGTCTCTTTCTTTTTTTACACTCATATCCACTCTGATACCAAAAACTCGTGGTTCTACCTTCAAAATATATTTAGAATCTGACTACTTCTTAACACTTCTGTTGGTACCACATTAGTTTAAAGGCCACCATCTTTTTCACTTGTAATTTTTCAGTGGCCTTTGTTTTCTCCAACACAGTCACTTTTATTATATTCGCTTTTCAATATAGTATCCTGGGTCACCTTTTCAAACAGAAGTCTGATCATGACGTTTCTCTGCTTAAAACTCTCCAAAACCTCTGCCTGTCATTCAGAATAAAAGTCACAATCATTTGATTCTACGTAATCTGGCCCCTACTTCTTATGACTGCATCTGCTGATCTCTGCATGCTCAACTTTTATTGTGCTTTTAACTTTACACAGAAGAAAACATTTAGAAAATCAAATGTTTTAGAAGAGGTTAGATTTAAGATACTTTATTCTGTATAATTTGACAGTGGCTACATGTAATGAATAAATCTATACATTGGGAGAATAAAGGAGGAGTCAAATGAACATTTCTTGAGCCTCTAACATAGCCACTAAGTGCCTTACATATTTATTGTGTGATCTCATCCTTTAAACAAGCTAATCAGTACTATTATTCTTCCTTATTTTATAAGTGAGTAAACTGAGTAAGTGGGAGACCTGGGATTCAAGCTTAGGCCTCTATAACTCCAAAGCAAAGCATTCATGAAATATATATCATGTTAGCCTGAAGGTATAAAATACTTGGAACAGTATTTTAGGCATCTGAATATCTTACTGGATTTTAATCATTCAGGAATAATTTCTCAGGCTGAACTATGTCTTGGTTATGGTCTCTTATTTTGCAGTAAATGATAACAGATGTTTTAGGTTTTGGTTTTGTGTGTAGCATTCAAATGTTGATGGATAATAAACATTTTCATTAACGATTCAAAGCTTCAGTTTTGGAAAGGAACACTAGTTAGATCAGAAGAATAACGATGACATATTTAGTTGAGGATAAGTTTTTAAGGTTTCCATCTGTTGTTAGTGATTAGAATCCTTAGGGGCCGGTCTAGTGTAAAGAGCAACTTTTAAATTTAGTTACTACACAAAGGGCCATATTGTGATGACATGAAAGGCAAGATTAAAAACAGCCAAATGATAACAAGAGATGAATTTATTCATGTTACTTATTGAAATAAAGTTTTTTTG
Source organism: Puma concolor (assembly GCF_028749965.1). Taxonomy (NCBI): domain Eukaryota; kingdom Metazoa; phylum Chordata; class Mammalia; order Carnivora; family Felidae; genus Puma; species Puma concolor. The sequence goes on from NC_141674.1 coordinate 189,709,965, forward strand.
TGAGAGATAACTTTTCTGGGATATTTATTTTTCCTTTGGCTAAACCAATGTGTTAGCTTGATGAAATGGTGTTAAGAATGTTAATCTGTAAATGAAGTTTAGTTTTTCGCACTAGTTATCCAGCTCTTCTGTAGGAATCATTGTTTTGTCCATTTACTTAGGTTTATGAAAAATTCAGTTTTACTGATCCTTGCTGCTAAGTCCCTCTACTAAGAGCAAGACAGTAGTCTTAGATTTATACTAACCTCAGATTTGTACACTAAGCAACTAATAGGCTTTATATTAATGAAGTGATATAGATTAATGAAAATAGATTAAATTCATTACCTGAAAATAGATTAAATTCTAGTTATTTGGAATTAAAAGCCAGTGTGTTAATGCGTGGTTTTGGAAGAATATCATTTGGATAGGCTAGGTTATTCTAAAACAGCAGTGGTTATTTCTTGCTCATACTGTATGTCCATTGAAGACTGGCAGGAGTATTCTGCTCATCATTCAGGAATCTGGTTTGATGGAATGCTACCATCTTGAAAGTTGATGGTTGCAGTGCTAGAGGTAAAAGAACATATAAGAAGGTCTTTCATGGCAGTTTATATGCTCTGCCTAGAAGACCGTCCCATCGCTTTCACTTAAAACTCACTATTTAGTCTCCCCTAACGTCTAGATCTTTCCAAGTATCTCGAAAAGGAATTTGGGAAACAGGACCAATGATGACTGTAAGGAAGTAATAAGACAAACATGTGTTGGCTTTGCTTTGTATTTTAAGACTTGTTTTGGCTTTTAGATTTTGACTTTATATCTTTTAACAATTTTTCTTGTTTTTCAGAATCCTAAAGTTGTAATAGAAGATCACTGTAGGGGTATGTGGATGGCTTAGTTGGTTAGCGTCCCATTCTTGATCTTGGCTCAGGTCATGATCTCACAGTTCGTGAGTTCGAGCTCCGTATCAGACTATACACTGTCAGTGTGGAGCCTGCTTTGGATTCTCTCTCGTCTTATCTCTCTGTCCCTCCCCTGCTTGCTTGCTCTCTCTCTCTCAGAATAAATAAGTAAAATAAAAAAAAATTTTTTAAATATTGTAAAAACGATTTTAAATGATAATGAAATATAGAAAATTAAAAAAAATTCATTTCCATTTTACTTTTTATCAAATTCTGTTCCCTAGATGTAACCACTGTTAATAGTTTGGTGGATAATTTTTCATACTTTTTTGTATGCACTATAAATAAACATCTGTGTAATTAGAGTTTTTTTTTTTTTTTTTAATTTTTTTTTCAACGTTTATTTATTTTTGGGACAGAGAGAGACAGAGCATGAACGGGGGAGGGGCAGAGAGAGAGGGAGACACAGAATCAGAAACAGGCTCCAGGCTCTGAGCCATCAGCCCAGAGCCCGACGCGGGGCTCGAACTCACGGACCGTGAGATCGTGACCTGGCTGAAGTCGGACGCTTAACCGACTGCGCCACCCAGGCGCCCCTAGAGTTTGTTTTTTAAGTTTATTATTATTTTTATTTGTTTTGATAGAGATGGCATGAGTTGGGGAGGCACAGAGAGAGAATCCCAAGCAGACTTTGTGCTGTCAGCGCAGAGCCCGACGTGGGGCTCGAACCCACAAAACTATGAGACCATGATCTGAGCCAAAACCAAGAGTCAGACACTTAACCGACTAAGCCACCCAGGTGCCCCTAGAGTTTGTTTTTTATTTTATTTATTTTTTATTTTTTATTTATTTTTTTAAATGTTTATTTTATTTTTTTTTTTTGAGAGAGAGACAGAATGTAAGTGGGGGAGGGGCAGAGAGAAGAGGGAGACACAGAATTCGAGGCAGGCTCCAGGCTCCGGGCTGTCAGCGCAGAGCCCAAAGTGGGGCTTGAACTCATGAACCGTGAGATATGACCTGAGCCAAAGTCAGGTCATGTAACTGACTGAGCCACCCAGGCACCCCTGTTTTTTAAATAAAGGTAGAATTATATTATATATCTTATGTACAAGTTTTTGTTATTAATCATGAAGGAGAGTTGTAGAAGTAAGATCATTTGGTCAAAGTTTGCACATTTAAAATTTAGATATGATGTGAACTTCTAAATTTCCCCCCCAAAGGATTGTACCAGTTTCCATTTCTACTAGTAGTATATCAGTGTCAGAATTTTCATTTTTTTAAGGTTTTTCTTTTTTTAAGGTTTTATTTTATTATTTTTGCAAATGTTTACTTGTGAGAGTGAGAGTGTGCCTTCACACGAGTCAGGGAGGGGCAGAGAGAAGGAAAGAGAGAATCCCAAGCATGCTCCACGCTGTCAGTGCGGAGCCCAATGAGGGTCTTGAACTGATGAACTGTGAGATATGATCTGAGCATAAATCAAGAGTTGGATGTTTAACCGACTGTGCCACTCTGGTGCCCCAAGATTTTATTTTATTTTTTTGTTTTTAATGTTTATTTATTTTTGAGACAGAGAGAGACAGAGCATGAACAGGGGAGGGTCAGAGAGAGGGAGACACAGAATCTGAAACAGGCTCCAGGCTCTGAGCTGTCAGCACAGAGCCCGACGCGGGGCTCGAACTCATGGACCGCAAAATCATGACCTGAGCTGAAGTCGGCCGCTTAACCGACTGAGCCACCCAGGCGCCCCCCCAAGATTTTGTTTTTAAGTAATCTGTACACCCAATATGGAGCTCAAACCCACAACCTGAGATCAAGAGTCGCACGCTCCCCCAACTGAAACAGCCAGGCACTCACAGAACTTTCATTTTCTTCTACCTTTTCCAAATGTTATATAATATCTTTTCAATTTTTGCCAAAGCCAAAGCATCGTATAGTAAGACCTTGGTTTGCAAGCATAATTCGTTCTGGAAACATGCTTGTAATCCAGAGCAGTCATATATTAGAGCGAGTTTCAAGGACCATTGGCTCAGTTCTGATCATGTGACATTCAGCCTCACATACTACTCATATTGCAAGACATTTCTCATTTATCAAATTAAAATTTACTGGAAATGTTTGCTCATTTTGTGGAATACTCACAGAGCAAGTTACTTGCAATCCAGGGTTTTACTGTATTTTGTTTCTGTTTGCAGTGCTTTAGTTGTTAGTGAAGCTGAACTTCTTTTCATATGGTTATTGTTCAGTTGTATTTCTCCGAATTACCTGTTTATATATCAGATTAATTTTTCTAATGATTTGTTTCTTTTTCTTATTGATTTGAAGGTGATATTTATATGATTTTATGCAATTAGAATTGTTTATTTTTTCCTTTATGACTTCTGGATTTTGTGTTATCTTAGAAAAGCTTTCTCTATATCCACAAGTACCAATTTAGTAGGTAGGTCTATAGTTTTTTTTTTTGTTTTTTTGTTTTTTTTAATGTTTAGATGATTTAATGCACCTTGAACTATTCAGTTGTATATATATTAACTCATAATAGTAGTATGAGACAGATAGTATTATTATCTTCATTTACAGATGAGGATTTTTAGGCATAGAGATATTAAGAAACTTGCCCAAGGCAACATAACTAATAAAGCTGTAATATAGACATAGATAGCCTATGCTCTTAACTGCTGTGCTTTACTACTTCCTATATAGCCAAGTTGTCTTTTAGTTACTGAATTCCATTTGAATTCACTGAATTGTCTTTTAATGACCAAATTGTCTTTTAATCACTGAATTCCACTGAAAGGCACTATTTGGGGAAGTTAATTTGAAATGCATAAAATATACTTCTGTTAACATGTCATAATAGATTTTTTTGTTTGTCATGGTAAATAGATGTCTAATATCAATTGCTTGAAATGCCTGAGCATGGGAACCCAGACATTTTTAGCTCTCAATTAGAGCCTTACCTATTACTTAAATTTAAAAATTTCTTAGAACCTTAGATGTTTGGGTTTCTAGCTTATAAAAATTGAGGGAATATCAAATAAATCAATAGATGATTAATATGAGTGGCTTAAAATGCATGAGCACGTACATACATTTAATGTATGTAGAATATTTTTGAGTTAGAACCTATTTTCTGTGGGGTGCCTGGGTGGCTCATTTGGTTAAGTGTCCAACTCTTGATCTCAGCTCAGGTCTTGATCTCAATCAAGCCCTGCCCTGAGTTGTGCTCTGCACTGGATGTGAATCCTACGTAAACAACAACAGCAACACCTATTCTCTGGAGTTGGTGTATGGAAATACATAGCATTAACTGGAACATTTTTGTAATCCTAGTTGTGCAGTCTAGGGGTTATATTTCGTAGGATGTATATAGAGGTAGGAAAGAAGAATAGTAGCAAAAGGTAAAAGGGCAGAGTTGGAGGAAGTCTCAGGGAGAAGGGAGGAAAAGTAATTTACTTAATTTCCTCTTATATTGTGTGTCATTTTCCACCCAAATTCTCCCAGCTTGGTGTGGCTTTGCCTTTTTCTTTTTTTTTTTTTTTAATGCTTATTTATTTTTGAGAGAGAGAGAGATTGAGTACAAGCAGGGGAGGGGGACAGTGAGAGAGAGAGGCCCAGAATCCGAAGCAGACTCCAGGCTCTGTGCTATTAGCACAGAGCCTGATGCAGGGCTCAAACTCATGAACCGTGAGACCATGACCTGAGCTGAAGTCAGATGTTTAACCAATGGAGCCCCCAGGCCTCCTGTGGCCTTGCCTTTCTTTGATCTTTGTACTGGTGTAGGCTCCAAAGAAGCATACTATTCTTCATTGGGTAAGCTCTTGCAGAGTTTGTGAATTCAGACATTTTTAAACAGTAGCTATGAAATTGTAAAGTTTGGGGGCTATTACTTAAAGCGAAGAATTATAGTTCAAGTTCAGCTCAGGCCATGATCTTGTGGTTTGGGCTTGAGTCCTGTATTGGGCTCTGTGCTGACAGCTCAGAGCCTGGAGTCAGCTTTGGATTCTGTATTTCCCTCTCTCTTTCTGCCCCTCTCCAGTTCTCTCTCTCTCTCAAAAGAAAATAAACATTAAAAAAATTAGGGGTGCCTGGGTGGCTCAGTCGGTTAAGCACCCAACATCGGCTCAGGTCGTGATCTTGTGGCTCGTGAGTTCAAGCCCTGCGACAGGGCTCTGTGCTGACAGCTTAGAGCCTGGAACCTGCTTTGGATTCTGTGTCTCCCTCTCTCTCTGCCCCTCCCCAGTTCTCACTGTCTCTCTCTCCTTCAAAAATAAATAAACATTAAAAAAACTTTTTTAAATTAAAAAAATGGACTTTATAAAGCAAGAAATTATATTTGAAAAGAGAACTCTGAATAATTAAATAAGTGACTATCAGAAGGAAGTTAATATGGTTAAGAGTACTAAAATTACTGTGGGTTGCATTTATCATCCGGTTGATGAGCTGATTCCTGAAATCTTTTCAGCCCATTTTACTTACTTAGGTCACTAATTAGAGACTTTTGTTGTTTAAAACATGGCATCTAGTTAAGGTGTTTGGAAAGAGATTCCTGTGAGATTCAACTGAGTCATGACCTCAGTAATTATCTTGAAAATTGTGTTGGAGAAACAGTGAATTTCTGCAGCTAATGAATACTTCATTATTGTTTAAAAGAATCTGTTGTATAAAAGATATATCAAAAAATGTTACATAAGTAATAGTTGAATACAGAGAACTATACTAGATAACTACTGAGAGTAACAAAGAGAAAGAGAAATAGCTGTTGTTTAATAACATCCCTCTTTATGAATGTCAAATGCATGTCCAGTGCAATGTTTTTATGTATATTTTTCCCTAATCAAAATAGCTGAAAGGTATTTTTCTTATTTTTGAATTAGGGAAAAGACTAACAGATTAGGTAGTTTGTTTAATTGTATGTACTTCTAATAATTACTGATTGCTTATTAAATTATTTATTGAGTATTTCTTTTTGACAGGTATTATGCTAAGGTTTTTACTTTATTTCATACGATTCTGATGTCACTTTTGTGATACAGGTACTATTATTACTATTATCTTAATGTTCATTTATTTATCTAGGGGGAGAGAGAGAGCATGAGCAGGGGAGGGGCAGAGAGAGAGGAAGACAGAATCCCAAGCAGGATCCGGGACTGCCAATGCAGAGCCTGACACGGGGCCCAAACCCACAAACCTGAGATCATGACCTGAGCTGAAATCAAGAGTTTGGCACTCAACAACTGAGCCATCCAGGCACCCCTAGGTATTATTTTTTAATAGATAAAGAAACTGAGGTGCACAGAGGTTAAATAAATCACCCCAAACCATACACCTAGAAAGTGGAAGAGCTGGAATTCAGGCTAAGGACTTGATTTCTCAAAGTCTCTGCTCTTAACCATATTTCCTTTCAAGATGTTCTCATGCTGTTAAAAAGAATCCATAGCACTGGGTGTTTTATGGAAACCAATTTGAAAATAAATTTCATATTAAAAAGAAAAAGACAAAACTAAAAGGCAACCAACAGAATGGGAGAAGATATTTGCAAATGACATATCAGATAAAGGGTTAGTATCCAAATCTATAAAGAACTTAGGAAACTCAACACCCAAAAAACAAATACTCCAGTGAAGAAATGGGCAAAAGATACGAATAGACACTTCTCCAAGGAAGACATCCAGATGGCCAACCGACACATGAAAAAATGCTCAACATCACTCATCATCAGGGAAATACAAATCAAAACCACAATGAGATACCACCTTACACCTGTCAGAATGGCTAACATTAACAACTCAGACAACAGATGTTGGCAAGGATGCGGAGAAAGAGGATCTCTTTTGCATTGTTGGTGGGAATGCAAGCTGGTGCAGCCACTCTGGAAAACAGTATGGAGGTTCCTCAAAAAACTAAAAATAGAACTACCCTACAAGCCAGTAATTGCACTACTAGGCATTTATCCATGGGATACAGGTGTGGTGTTTCGAAGGGGCACATGCACCCCCATGTTTATAGCAGCACTGTGGACAATAGCCAAAGTATGGAAAGAGCCCAAATGTCCATCGATGGATGAATGGATAAAGAAGATGTGGTATATATATATACAATGGGGTATTACTTGGCAATCAAAAAGAATGAAATCTTGCCATTTGCAACTACGTGGATGGAACTGGAGGGTATTATGCTAAGTGAAATTAGAGAAAGACAAAAATCATATGACTTCACTCATATGAGGACTTTAAGAGACAAAACAGATGAACATAAGGGAAAGGAAACAAAAATAATATAAAAACAGGGAGGGGGACAAAACATAAGAAACTCATAAATATGGAGAACAAACTGAGGGTTACTGGAGGGGTTTTGGGAGGGAGGATGGGCTAAATGGGTAAGGGGCATTAAAGGATCTACTCCTGAAATCATTATTTCACTATATGCTAACTAATTTGGATGTAAATTTAAAAAAATAAAAAATAAAATTATAAAAAAAATCCATCACATTGAGATGCTTTTCAACTTTGAAATTCTATGAATTGTTCTCCTTAAAGCAGTAAAGTTAGGATAAATTAACATCTTCACATCAGCTGTATAATAAGAATATTTGATTCATTAGCAGAAAGACTATTACTACTGCTTGATCAGTTCTGCTTCTAAGTTAGCATGTATTCATTGAAAAAACAGTATATATGTATCTATATATCGTAACTGTTTTAGGGTCTAGAGTGGTATGAATTGTGGTCCTAATATTTAACATACTTATTACTTAATCCTATTATAGGACAAGAGCATAAATACAATTGTGTATGCTCCACTGCTGATTGGATTAAAAAATCTAAATTTGAAATAAGATATACAGAATGTATATAGACAGTTATTTAAAAAATGTACGGTAACAATTTGGGCAATGGATAAGTCATTGTGACTGGACAAGAGTGTAATAGAGTTAACAGTTCCCTTGAGGTTGGGCTAAGAGAATTGGCTTGATTATGAATTTATTCCGTAGAAGAGCAGCCAGGTGGCCAAGGCATAGTGACCAAATGTGTGTAAACATAGGTGTAAGCCATCCTAAGGAGCAGGGACAGAGGCTGAGAGGTCTAGTCAAGTGGGCTGAACTGTACAAAAAAAGAGAAGGGGAAAATTCAGCAACCTGAGTTATCCTTTTTCATTCCTGTGGCCACTGAGTTTTAGATCTGATTGACAGTCATCCTACTGAGTCCCTGGATGAGCTGGATGGTGATGAAGGCTGAAGTTATTTGTTATGTATTCTGCTTTATTTAAGTTGGCTTAGCTGTTGTACTCTGCTCTGAAGAGTTGAGATCTGGCTAATAGCATCATCCTTTGTGGGGGAAGGCTGTGAGGAGGTATAGATGGGCTAAGGAGGTAACAATAAAAGTAGCAGTCCAGGATAGAGATATGCATGCAAGAGCTCACTGATACTGTTTAGGGTTGCATTTACAGCCGCATTTGTCCCTCTACATTTATTCTTTTTTTTTTTTTTTAAACTTCTATTTATTGAGAGACAGAGCATGAGCATGGGAGGGGCAGAGAGAGGGGGAGACACAGAATCCAAAGCAGGCTCCAGGCTCTGAGCTGTCAGCACAGAGCCTGATGCGGGGCTCGAACTCACAAACCTCAAGATCATGACCTGAGCCGAAGTCAAACGCTTAACCGACTGAGCCACCCAGGCGCCCCCTCTACATTTATTCTTGACAGTTGGAGTTTTGGGGATATCTAGTCACATCTATTTTATTTGACTACAAAATTTAAATCAGGTGAGAGGAAACACTTGAACTGAGATATAAATAATAAAAGAAGACAGAGAATGTCAAAGAGAGATGTGAGGGAAAAAACCCTATTTTAATTATTAGGTAATACATATATTAAATGGTTCATCATAGATACTGTCTGCTTGAATTTTGGGGGTTTTACAGATGCAGCAACAATATATTTCCTTGATGTGAGTGCTTTATCGTTTTCTTCAGCAAGACACTTTTTAATGATATCTTACATCTTTAGCATACTAAGGTTGGGATCAAGGTCACTAAGTTATTTTTCCCCTAAAAAACAACATGTTTCACTAAACCTATGAATTTTTTAAATCTATAATCTCATGTGTTTTAAGTTTATTTATCTTAGAGAATAAGCATGAGAGGGGGAGAGACAGAGAGGGAGAGAGAATCCCAAGCAGTTTCTGGCCTGCCAGCACAGAGTCCCATGCAGGGCTCTCATGAACCGTGAGACCATGATCTGAGCCAAGCAATCTAGAGTTAGATGCTTAACCAACTGAGCCACCCAGGCACCCCTATATCTATAATCTCATTTAAATAGATCACAGTAGTAGGAGAAAATGATTCTCTGGTTTCAGTATTTTATGAGTACATTTCTAAGGAGAAAAGTATAGATAACTTAAAAATGCTTCTTCATATTGTCATCTTCAGAGATTTTCTTTGCCAGTGTTTTTGGGAAAATTTCTCATTCAGCTCTTTTCTAATTACATATGAAAAAACTGGTTGTATAAGAAAAAGGGCTGTATGTGAAGCAAATTATATACTGTAATGCACCTAATGTTGCCAAGTATGCTTAATGAAGGAGGCAAGGCTAAATGGCCATCCCAGGGAGGCATAGTGCTTTTCTATAGGGAAGCAGTTAAAATAAGTGTGAAGACATCATGAGTTTAAGGATAAGAAGGCAAGTTTGTAACACTCATGAAATGAGATAAAGCACTCCCCTGCTCGTTTTAAAAATATTCCTTTCTATGTTTTCTACTATTTGAACACTATTTAATAGTGTTGTAAGGAGATATTGAGCAAAAGAGTAGGAACACTTACATTCTGTAATCTAGCTTTTACATGTTATATTTATGAAGATTAAAAGAATGTCATAGTGTCTTAGAGCTAAGAACAAGGTGTTTGGATCCCTGCCTCAAATGGCACTTACATATTTGTTGAGAAGACAGATCATAGGTGGTAAATACGTAAATGCACAAGATAATTAGAGATTATGATAAATGCCACAGGGCTGTATTAGAGGGTAAATAGGAAGGCCACTTTAATTAAGGTGGTCAATAAAGCCTTCCTTGCAAGGTGATGTTTGAAGAATTTAAATGAGCCACATATGTGAATAATTGCAGAAAGAACATTCCAGGTAGAGGAACAGAAAGTACAAAGGATGGGAGGTGGGAGAGGTTGGTATTTTATAAGATTAGACAGGAGACTGGTGTGACTGAAGTATAGTGATGTAGGAAGAGAGATACATGACTAAAGTTTAGATATGTGGGCCAGAGCCAAATCATGTGACGCCTTTTAGGCGATAGTATAAAGATGAAGAGTTTGAATTTTATTCTAAGATAATAAAAAATGCTTTTGAAAGATTTTAAGCAGGGTAATTTCATGATCTAATTTTCATTAAAAAAATATTTACTTTGAGAGAGAGTGCAAATGCAAGCAGGGGAGGGGCAGAGAGAGAGAGAGAGAGAGAGAGAGAGGTGGGGTGAGGAAGGAGAGAGAGAATCCCAAGCAGGCTCTGCTCTGTTAGCACCGAGCTTGACGAGGGGTTGAACTCACGAGCTGTCAGCACAGAGCCTGACTTGGGGCTCGAACTCACATACCATGAGATCATGACCTGAGCCTAAGTCAGATGCTTACCCGACTGAGCCACCCAGGTGCCCCTCAAGGACTCTACAAATATGTGTTAGTGTTATCCAAACTTTTTTATTTATTTATGTCAACATAGAAAGTATTTTGCCTCAGGTAATAATTCAAAGAATAAGGGTAGAATCCATCCCCCTAGATACCCTTTATGATGCAGAGAATACAGACTACAAGAATAATTCCTAGTTACATGGCCCTTTGTAAGTGAGGACTTTCCTGTTCATCCTGTTCTTAAAAGGCTTATTACTGCATTGTTTGAAGACTTGGGTCATGTCTCATTTGTATTCTCATTTAAAGTACAGGTAATGTTCAGTGTATCACTTTGAGATTTTTGTTGTTTTTTGTTGATGGTCTTCTACCCCACCCTCTCTGCCCCCATATCATCAGGAAGTCCTCATTCATATATCCTTAGTAGTTTTTTGTCTGTGAAACTTTTTCTCATCCTTAGGTACTTTCAAATAATATTGGAGGCTGCTAGTTTTCATACTTGGACTCTGGAATAAAGTTGGCATGACTGCAGTCTCTAATGTCTCATCAAAAACCAAAACAAAACAAAACAAAACACCTTTTTTTCCCCCCAAAGTAAGCACTACACTCAATTAGGGCCTCGAACTCATGACCCCAAGATCAAGAGTTGCATGGTCTACTGACTGAGCTAGCCAAGTGCCCCCCACTAAAAATCTTCTAAGTAGACCTCAGATTATAAGCAATAACAGATTTTGACCAATGAAGATGTCTTATATTCCTATAAGTGATAGGAGTGATATGGAGTGATATGAAGTGATAGCTCCATAAGGAAATGGAATAATTGGGGGTAAAATTAGGGTGGAATTTAAATGAAATAAAGATTTTATGTCAATGAGTAAATGAAATATTGTCATCTCTGTTTTAAAAAGTACCGTAAACACACATAAGAATACACAGTGGTCAATAAGATCCCATACAAATATGTTACATTTAACAAATACAAAAAAAAAATTATAATAATGGCTAACTGCAAGAAGACCTAACATAGCTAGCAAAGTCTGTTTTCTGAATCTGATACCTCAACAGCAGAATTTTACACAGTTTACTATTTTAATTTGTAGATACTTATTCACAAGATATGTAGAATTAGTGGCTTTTTTTCCTTCTGTTATTTAAAAACTAGCAGATATACAGAGTATATATTTAAAAAAAGGTTTTCTATCAGTTTTCCTTTTTAGTCTCAGAGGAAGCTTTTCTACTCTGCAATATCCCAATATATTAAAATTCTTTTTGAAATAGTTTTCTCTATGGCAAGTTTTCCTATACTTTAAAAAATTGTCTTGAATTGGGGTACCTGGCTGACTCAGTTGGTAGAGCATATGACTCTTGATTTCAGGTTGTGGGCTCAAGCCCCACGTTGGGTGTAGAGATTACTTAAAAATAAAATCTTTTAAAAAATATCTTGAATTAAGAATTATTTATAAGTTAGCACTTTTTTTGTGTGCAGCAGCAGCATTATTCATTTCTAAAGCCTTTAATTTAGAAAAATATAAGATTATAGACTCATAAAGAAAAACAAGTCTAAATAAATTGGAGATTAGCTATTAAGAGCCAAATTCTATCCATATTTGACTTTTTAAGGTATATGGTAAGTGCATAAACTTTAAGTACTTAGCACAATGAATTTTCATAGAGTAATTTTTACAAAGTAAAAATGTGCATATAACCAGCATCCCATACATTAACTCTGGGAGCCCTATTGCACTTTTTTTTGTGTGTCACCATTCTAACTAAGCTGTAGCTTAGTATTGAATATAGGCTGAATTTTTTAAAAATATAATTTATTGGGGCTCCTGGGTGGCTCAGTTGCTTAAGTGACCGACTTCGGCTCAGGTCACAATCTCCTGGTTGGTGAGTTCAAGCCCCTCATTGGGCTCTGTGCTCACAGCTCAGAGCCTGGAGCCTGCTTCGGATTCTGTGTCTCCCTCTCTCTCTGCCCCTCCCCTGGTCACACTCTGTCTCTCTCTCTCAAAAATAAATAAACATTAAAAAAAAAAGTTAGATGCTCACCACTTCTGCTAATGTGTGTGTGTGTGTGTGTGTGTGTGTGTGTGTGTGTGTGTGTGTGTGTGTATAAATTTATTGTTGAATTGGCTAACCTATAGTGTGTACAGCGTGCTCTTGGTTTTGGGGGTAGATTCCTGTGGTTCATCACTTACATATAGCACCCAGTGCTCCTCCCAACAAGTGCCCTCTTCAATGCCCATCACCCATTTGCCTCTCTCCCCCACACCCCCATCAACCCTCAGTTCTCAGTATTTAAGAGTCTCTCATGGTTTGCCTCCTTCCCTCTCTGTTTGTAACTATTTTTTCCCCTTCCCTTCCCCCATGGTTTTCTGTTAAGTTTCTCAAGTTCCACATATGAGTGAAAACATGATATTTGTTTTTCTCTGACTTATTTCACTCGGCATACCTTCCAGTTCCATCCATGTTGCTGCAAATGGCCAGATTTCATTCTTTTTCGTTGCCAAATAGTATTCCATTGTATATATAAACCACATCTTCTTTAGCCATTCATCAGTTGATGGACATTTAGACTCTTTCCATAATTTGGGTCTTGTTGAAAGTGCTGCTATAAACACTGGGGTACATGTGCCCCTATGAATCAGCACTCCTGTATCCTTTGGATAAATTTCTAGTAGTGCTATTGCTACGTCATAAGGTAGTTCTATTTTTGATTTTTTGAGGAACCTCCACACTCTTTTCCAGAGTGGCTGCACAGTTTGCATTCCCACCAACAATGCAAGAGGCTTCCTGTTTCTCCACATCCTTGCCAGCATCTGTTTCTTGAGTTGTTAGTTTTAGCCACTCTGGCAGGTGTGAAGTGGTATCTCAGTGTGGTTTTGATTTGTGTTTCCCTGATGATGAGTGACGTTGAGCATCTTTTCATGTATCTGTTGGCCATGTGGATGCCTTCTTTGGAAAAGTGGCTATTCGTGTTTTCTGTTATAGACTGAATGTTAATTCTTTGTTGTTGTGTGAGTAGTCTCTACCCCCAACATGAGGCTTGAACTCATGACTCCAAGATTAAGAGTCTCATGTTCTACTGACTGAACCAGCCAGGCATCCCTGAGTGTTAATTCTTAAGTTTGATGTTCATCATGCTGGATTGCATTTACTGTAGTATTACTGTGTATCTTTTCTACTAATTTAGTCTAATTAAAAAAATTTTTTTTAGGGTTTTTTTTTTTTTTTTGACAGAGAGAGATAGAGCAGGCTGGGGAGAGGCAGAGAGAGAGAGGGGGAGAGAGAATCCCAAGCAGGCTCCATGCTGTTAGTGCAGAGCCTAATGTGGAGCTTGATCCCAGGAACCATGAGATTGTGAGCTGGGCTAAAATCAAGAGTCCGATGCTTAACTGACTGAGTCACCCAGGTGTCCCTAATAATTAAAATTTGATGTGAATTTGTCTTAATAGGGAAAAGCAACTACTTTTTTCTCTTAATTTTCAGAGAATATTGACTATCCAACTTTTTTTTTTTTCCTGATAGCTTCCTTTTCTTTATTTTTCTGTTAGTCCTGCAGTTACTGTGGTTATTACTGTGCCTAGTTAAAGGTTGAACTTATCACTTAGCCTTCTTCCTGGTAATGAGGGACACAATACTTTAGTGAGATGACTTTTCCTTAATCCTGTTTTAAAAAGATCTCAGGGGGGCACCTGGGTGGCTCAGTCGGTTGGGTGTCCGACTTCGGCTCAGGTCATGATCTCACAGTCCGTGAGTTCGAGCCCTGCGTCAGGCTCTGTGCTGTCAGTTCGGAGCCTGGAGCCTGCTTTGGATTCTGTGTCTCCCTCTCTCTCTGCCCCTCCCCCACTCATGCTCTGTCTCTGTCTATCAAAAAATGAATAAACGTTAAAAAAAATTTTAAAAAGATCTCAGACTCCAAGGTACAATAATTATTTCCAGTCTCAAAATGATATTTCATCATGATTATGTAGCTCATTAATTCACTCCATACTTATAGCGCTCACCAAAGAACCTTTGGGTTTCAGTCAAACAAGGTTTAGTGAAGTATAATTGCTAAAAAAGCCATACAGTGTTATTGATGTTCTCTGAAGGAATATATTTGGTATATATACCAAAATACCAATATATCGATACACCCAACATAGGGCTCAAACTCACAACCCTGAGATGAAGAGCCAGCCAGGTGCCCCCCTATTTGGTATATTTTATATGCAATTTGGTTTATAATAAGTTATCAAAAGTTTGAAATATTTTATAAAGGACTGAAATGCTTGTGAAGTTGAGAGGATTTCCTGTAAGTTACTGTTTTTTTTTCCATCAGCAAGAGATGTTGAATTATTACTATACTTGTATCAGAACAAGACATCTGCATAATATACATAAAGGTTTTGAAGAATAATTGGTGCATCAAACTCATTTTTTCATAAACATTCTCACTATAGTATATACTCTTTTTGACTGCTTATTCTTCTGCTGGTCATCTGGAGTCACTGTATTCTTCTATCTCCTTTCCCCTGTTATCAACAGAATCATAACCAGGTCTCCCCATCCTTAAAAACATAAAAGCAAGGAAACAAAATAAACCAACACCAGACATATACACATGTTAACTGTGTGGCCCCTTGTTTTATTGTCATTTTTACTGCTAGATTTCTTAACCCTTTGCAATTACTTTTATAATTTTATTAAGACTATTTCTAGAAGTTACAAAATTTAATAGCCTTTATATTTTAAATTTATTTTTTACCAGAGTAATATTAGAGAAAATAGCCATCCCTTAAAACAAATACTTAAATTTAAAAGATTTTGATGAATATATCATGTTTAAAATAAAACAGACCTATGTCTATTTGAATTTCAAGCTTTTTTGTAATGGATGTAGATTTTAAATTTAATAACCAACTTTAGACCACCTTAGCTAGATTAGCCTAAGAAGTTTGAAATATTGGGCCATGCCATTGATTTAATTTTCACTTTCTCCTTTTCTTTTGTAGGCTTTTCTAGTTATTTTATTTTATTTCAGTTTTGTAAATGTTTATTTTGAGAGAGAGATAAAGCTTGAGAGGGGTAGAGGCAGAGAGAGAGGGAGACAGAGAATCCCAAGCAGGCTCTGTGCTGGTAGATGAGGGGCTCGAACCCACTAACCGGGAGATCACGACCTGAGCCAAAATCAAGAGTCGGAAGCTTAACTGACAGAGCCATCCAGGCACCCCTCTAGTTATTGTCATTAAAATTAACCTGTCCAAAAGGGGAAAGAGCTCTTTTTCTCTGTACATGTTATAAATTAGTGTTATATGTTAGATTTGAAAAACTAACAACATATTAGCTGTCATTTTTTGAGTCCTTAATACGTGTGAGATATTGTGCCAATTTTGTTATTTTAAAAAATCTTTTCAACCTCTATGACATATAGAATCTTATTTAAGAAACCACAGCCTTAGGGGCTCCTCGGTGGCTCAGTCAGTTAAGTGTCTGACTTCAGCTCAGGTCATGATCTCACGCTGGGCTGGTGAGTTCGAGCCTCCTCGTGTCAGGCTCTGTGCTGACAGCTCAGAGCCTGGAGCCTGTTTAAGATTCTGTGTCTCTCTCTCTCTCTCTGCTCCTCCCCCACTCATGCTCTGTCTCTGTCTCTGTCTCTCTCTCTCAAAAATAAATAAACATTAACAAAAATAAAAAAAGAAACCACAGCCTTAGAAAAATTATGTAATTCTCCATGGTACTTTAGCTAGTGATAGTGCAAGGGTTTGAATTCAAGTAGTCTGGTTCCTGAGCTCACCCTGTCATTGACAGTATATCAATGAGACTTTTCTTCTTCGTTCTTATAAAGGGTCTATGGGTCTAAGTTAAAAGAAACCAATACTTGGCTTTGATGGCTCAGTAGTACTGTTTTATGCTCAAGACCTGCCAATAATAATTTCCTTTCTTCTGGTAAGGTATCTTTGAAGAATAGGAAATAAATGAGTTGGGTCTGTTTTCCAGAGAAGAGCAGGGTCATATAAAAAAAATCTTTATCTGTGTGTCTATCTCCATCCAATAACCTGGATCTGGGGTAGGAACAGAGTAAGGTACCCATATGACCGGTGCTGCCCTTTACTGAGGTGGATAGAAGCAGGCGGCGGAGCAGGACAAGTTGCAACCTGACCTCCACACGTCTTTTAAAATACATTTCTGATGCCCAGGACAATTTAAAAATGAAAAGATAGTATCCAAAACGTCAAGAATGTACCATTCATAAACTATGTGAAATAATTCCATGAAACACATCTCTGCTATAATTTTCATGAAAAGATGTAATTAAAAATTTTAATGAAAATTTTGCTTCACAAATGAGACTTAGTAGTGGTTTTAATTAATTAATTAATTAATTAATTAATTTTAAGTAAGTTCTACACCCCAGACGCCTGTGTGGCTCAGTTGGTTAAGTGTCTGACTTCGGCTCAGGTCATGACATTATTCATTCATGATATTCACTGTTTGTGGGTTTGAGCCCCACATTGGGCTCTGTTCTGACAGCTCAGAGCCTGGAGTCTGCTTCCCATTCTGTGTTTCCCTTTCTCTCTCTGTGCCTACCCTGCTCATGCTCTGTCTCTCTCTCCCCAAAATAAATAAACAACAAAAAAATTAAAAATAAAATAAAAATTAAAGTAAGCCATACACCCAAATAGGGCTTGAACTCATGACCCTGAGATAAAGAGTTGGATGCTCTACTGACTGAGTCTGCCAGGTGCTCCATTAAGTTTCTTTTGTTTTTGTTTTTGTTTTTTGTTTTTTTTTTTTTAATTTTTTTTTTCAACATTTATTTATTTATTTTTGGGACAGAGAGAGACAGAGCATGAACAGGGGAGGGGCAGACACAGAATCGGAAACAGGCTCCAGGCTCCGAGCCATCAGCCCAGAGCCTGACGCGGGGCTCGAACTCACGGACCTCGAGATCGTGACCTGGCTGAAGTCGGACGCTTAACCGACTGCGCCACCCAGGCGCCCCTGTTTTTGTTTTTTTTTTAAAAGAGAATAAAGATTGTGTTTCATTTTCAGATATTAACATTGCCTAAGTGTGGATTTATAAGAAATACTTAAAATTTTTTTTTTTTAATTTTTTTTTTCAACGTTTTTTATTTATTTTTGGGACAGAGAGAGACAGAGCATGAACGGGGGAGGGGCAGAGTGAGAGGGAGACACAGAATCGGAAACAGGCTCCAGGCTCTGAGCCATCAGCCCAGAGCCGGATGCGGGGCTCGAACTCACGGACCGCGAGATCGTGACCTGGCTGAAGTCGGACGCCTAACCGACTGCGCCACCCAGGCACCCCTATAAGAAATACTTAAAAATGTTTTCTCTAAAGTGACTCTACTTCTGTATGTTTGCTAAATTATGTAGGTAAAAATTTCATCATCTAAAAATTATAAGGATGATTTATAGGAAATGCTTAGTTTACATCATTTTTTCTCATAATGTTTTTCTCTGTGTTGATGGAGTTTCCCAGTTGTCCTTTGATTAAAAAAGAAATGAGCTATGGACACCTGAGTGTCTCAGTTGGTTAAGTATCCAACTTTGGCTCACGTCATGATCTTGCAGTTCTTGAGTTTGAGCCTGGCATTGGGCTCTCTGTTGTTGTCTGCTGTCATCGCAGAGGCCCCTTCAGATCCTGTCTCCCTCTCTCTACCCCTGCTTCCCTCTCTCTCCGCCCCTCCCCTGCTTGTGCTGTGTGTGTCTCTCTCTCTCAAAAATAAATAAACATTAAAAAAATTAAAAGAAAAGAAATTAACATCAACATAATACCATTTTTTAAGAGACCTTCAAGTATCATTAATTGTTCCAATAATGTTCTTTATAGCCAAAGAAAAAAAATTTTCGGGTCCAGGAGACCAATTCAGGATCGTGTCTTACGTTTAGTTGTTATGTTTATTTATACTTCCTTAATTTGTGACATTTCCTCAGTCTTTATCTTTTATGACCTTGACATTTTGAAAGAGTACAGATCGGTTATTTTGTAGAATGTCTCTCAATCTGAATTTATCTGATGTTTCCTCATGATTAGAGTCAAGTAATGGATTTTTAGCAGAAATATCAGAGAAGTAATGTTGGGTTCTTCTCAGTGCATCATATCAAGGAGCACATGACGTCAGTTTGCCTCATTACTGTTGTGTTGTTAACTTTTGTCACTTGGTTTAAATGGTATCTGCCAGATAAAGTTACTGTTTTTCCCTTTGTAATTAAAAGGCAACTTGTGAAGAGATATTTGAGACTCTGTGAATATTCTGTTTCTCATCGGACTAATCTGGGTATTCATAGATGATGCAGATATTGCAAGTGGACATTGTGTGTTGTTATACAATTTTGCATGAGTAAATGATCCTTTCAAAGGGCAAGATAAATGAGTGAATTTTATAGCAGTATAAAAAGTTCATCAATATATGGTTTTCTGATTCCATTTTGTAATTATTAAGAAATTGCTACTTGCTGAGTTTTGGTGTAATATCAAAAGAGAGTATCCAGGGGTTCCTGCCTGGCTCAGGTTTTGAACTACTGAAATGTAAAATTCTGCATTGAGACCAACAGCTTGAAAATACTTGTGGGTTTTTTTTTTAAGTTTATTTATTTATTTTGAGAGAGAGAGAGCATGTGTGCATGCATGCATGCACGGAGGCATGGACAAACAGGGAAGGAGCAGAGATAGAGGGAAAGAGATAATCCCAAGCATGCCCCACTCTCACAACCACTGAGATCACGACCTGAGCTGAAATCCAGAGTCAGATGCTTAACTGACTGGCACCCTGAAAGTAACTTTGAATAGTTATGGTTGTTCTAGTGCCCACATGATTATAATTTGAAATGATTAGATTGAATGACTCAGGAGAGTATTTTACTCAGTCTTGATTGGTTTCCATCTCTTTTTGGCATACCTAGCTTAAAATAAAACAACTCCTGGATGTCTGAAAAGTCTCAAAAATTCATAATATTCTTAAATTTATGCCAAGACTGGGGAAAGTTATATAGTTAAACTTACAGTTTGCCAAATTCCATGGGTAAAGTCCTTGAATATGGAAATGAACAAAACTGCCTTTGCTCTCAGGAGGTTTATAGTTTTGTAGAAAAGTCTCACATAGATGGATGAATGATGAGAACTGGGATCCAGATCTTCTAGAAGGTAATGATCCTATCTCATCAGTTAAAGATATGGGAAGCCTAGAATTTTGTAAGCCCTTAATACAGTGATCTTTTGCTTATGCCAGTGATGCTTACTTTTTTATTAAAAGTCATGTATTCCTGGGATGCCTGGGTGGCTCAGTCGTTTGAGTGGCTGACTCTTGGTTTCGGCTCAGGTCATGATCCCAGGGTTGTGGGATCAAGCCCCATGTGGAGCTATGGGCTGAGTGTGGAGCCTGCTTAAGATTCTCTCTCAGGGCACCTGGGTGGCTCAGTTGGTTAAGCATCGGCTTCAGCTCGGGTCATGATCTTGAAGTTCAAGAGTTCAAACCCCACATCAGGGTCCTTGCTGTCAGCTTGGAGCCTGCTTTGGATCTCTTTCTCCCTCTCTCTCCACACCCTCCTCTCAAAAATAAACAAACATTAGAAAAAAAAAAAAGATTCTTTCTTTCTCCCTCTGCCCCTCTCCCCTGCTCGTGCTCTCTCTTAAAAAAAAAAAAAAAAGTTTATGCATTAACATAAAATGGATAAAAACAACACAATTAAAAAAAAAAGTCCTGTATTCCTCTAAGAATCTGATGAAATCTATGTACCCTCTGTTAACACATGACCTATGTATGTGTACTTACATACATAGTCATACAAATAGACACTCAGAGTGGTGTCTAATAGGATTGATGTCCTTGTAAAAAGGGAAAATTTGAAGACAGACATGCACACAGGGAGAGCACCATGTGAAAATGAAGGTAGAGATCTATAAGCCAAGGAATGCTAGATTGCCAGGAAATCACCAGAAGCTAAGACCGGGCATGGAACAGATTTAACCCTCATAGTCTTTAGAAGGAACCATCCTGCTGACACCTTGATCTCAGATTTTTAGCCTCCTGAGCTGAGAGACAATGAATTTCTGTTGCTTAAGCCACCCAGTTTGTGGTACTTTTGTTTCACCATTCCCACCAAACTAATGCAGACCTCCTGGCCTGGGTTGTAATTTTCACCCTGCCTTTTAAACACTGGTTGAAGCGGTTTTCATGTGATCTTTTTTTTTTTTAAGTTTTTATTTATGTTGGGAGAGAGAGAGTGTCAGTGAGAGTGTGCTTGCGTGCATAAGTGGGGGAGGGGCAGAGAGAAGGAGAGAATTCCAAGCAGGCTCTGCACTATCATCACAGAGCCCAATGCAGGGCTTGAACTCACTAACCGTGAAATCATGACCTGAGCTGAGATCAAGAGTTGGCTGCTTAACTGACCATGCCACCCAGGTGCCCATGATATCTTTTTTTTAAGTTTATTTTAGAGAGAGAAAGAATGGGGGGAGGGGCAGAAAGACAGGGAGAGAGAGAATCCAAAGCAGGTTCCAGGCTAGGCTGTCAGCTTGGAGCCCAATATGGGGCTCCATTCTATGACCCTCGGATCACGACCTGAGCCAAAATCAAGAGTTGGACACTCAACTGACTGAGCCACCCAGGTGCCTCTCATATCTTTTTTTTTATTTTAATTTTTAAAAAATGTTTGTTTATTTTTGAGAGAGAGTGAACAAGGAAGGGAGGGGCAGAGAGAGAGAGGGACAGAAGATCTAAAGCAGAGGATCCAAAGTTGGTTATTTTTTTTAAGTTTATTTATTTTGAGGGGGGTGGATAGGAGGGGCAGAGAGGGAGGAGAGAGAGAATCCCAGGAGGCTCCACACTGCCAGTGAGGAACCCAGTGTAGGGCTTGAACAACGAGATCATAAGCTGAGCTAAAATCAAGGGTCAGACCCTTAACCAACTGAGCCACCCAGCACCCCCCCCCCCCCCGCCCCCCGGTTAAGTGTCTGACCCTTGATTTCAGCTCAGGTCATGATCACACAGTTTGTGGGATCCAACCCCACGTGGGGTTCTGTGCTGATGGCGGGGTGACTTCTTGGGATTCTCTCTCTCCCTCACTCTCTGCCCCTCCCGTGCTTATGCATGTACACTCTCTCTCTCAAATTAAATAAACTTAAAAAAAAAAAAAATGGTGGTTGAGGCCAGGTCCTTTCCTGTTTCTCAGAGGCCCACCATCTTCACCCCAGGTAGTCTGTGCTTGTCCTGGGCTGGTGAGGGGAGAGTGGAACTTTGTCAGGAATAAACTTCGTTCTGTGGAAAAAAATAAAATAAAATAAAAGTAAAGTAAAGTAAAATAAAATAAAAATAAAGCAAAAATAAAAAATAAAAATGAAAATAAAATAAGTAGTTGAACTTGAAGGCCCTTTCTAACTCTAAAAGTACTTACTCCTATCTGACTTGATGAATTCTTTGGATAGTATTTTAACTTAGCCTCAGATGCTTTAATGATTCTGTTTTTATATGGTGAGGCATGTATTTCATAGAATTGCTTATGGGAGTATATTTCATAGAACTTGACTTTTGGTCAAAATTTTTATTGTAATAGTACTAATTAAGTATAAAAGACTATTATGATTCAAGCTGTGTCAAGGCTGTCACCTTCCCTGACTGACAACCTTTTATCATGTCAGACTATGTCTGGATACTTAACTCCATTTAGAGCATTGGTTCCCAGATTTTTCCTATTAGACTATAAATTGACAGTAATGAAGTTTTGTTTTCCTGAAGCCTGAAGAGAAAACCAGATACAGTAGTTAGTACTGTTTTCTGTCATTTCCTCTGCTATTATGTTTTTATTCGTTCATAAGAAGTCCAGATATGGAAAGGTTGACTGTTGGCAGGGCAGTACATAATTGTGGGACCTAGGGCAAAATGAAAATGTGGGCCCTTTTGTTCAAAAAGCAAGAAGAAAGTGCTGTTAAAAATACTAAAATGTAGGCAGCTCTTCCTGCCCATGAGTCCTGTCCCCATGCTTTAATCAAACCACCTTTTTGCACCCTACCCCCCCCCACAAGATACTAAAATACACAACTTTTCCCTTTCTTTTGCAGTCTTTCTTTTGACTTATCATAAGGTATTTTTATCATTTAATATCATTCTAAGTAAAGAATAATTAAAAATTTAAATCATTAGTTTGACTTTTACCATTCTTTTTTGCATTGTGCAGTGTCCATTTAAAATGCAAATATGGGGGTGCCTGGTTGGTTCAGTCAGAAGAGCATGAGACTCTTGTTCTTGGGGTTGTGAGTTCAAGCCCCTCTTTGGATACAGAGATTACTTAAATAAAAACTTAATTTTTTTTTAACATTTATTTATTTTTGAGAGAGAGAGCAGGGGAGGGGCAGAGAGAGAGGGAGACCCAGAATCCAAAAGTAGGCTCAAGGCTCCGAGCTGTCAGCACAGAGCCCGATGTGGGGCTTGAACCCACAAACTGCAAGATCATGATCTGAGCCAAAGTTGGACACCCAACCAACTGAGCCACCCAGGTGCCCCTAAAATAAATAAAAACTTAAAAAATAAAATAAAACAAGATGCAAATATAAGAATAATTAACTCATTTGTGCAATCACTGAAATTATACAATCATATTTTGTAGCTGTATTTGTATGTATAGTTTGTTTTATATCAGAACAGTAGAAGCACTGTACAAAACTAATTCAGCTGCTTTTATTTTAATTTTTGATAAATGCATATTCTTCCGACATTCTGCCTTTGGCTTACTGATGAATAAGGAAGGACTGAGAGGAAAAGGAATTATGGGTTGCCCTATCTTTACCTTTTCTTCTGTGTATCAAATTCAGCATAAGTAGTTGTCTAAGATGGGCAAGTAATAGGAGTAAGAAGGGATATGATAGAAGTTTTTTTGGTTGTTCATGTTTCATGTTGCCTTCTGGATTCCAAGTAAGTTGTATACTCTCAGAGCTGTGAACACCCTCCTCCCCAGATGAGAAGTAACAATTTTTTTTGTACTCTGTGGCTGGGTGAGAGACTATTATTTTTCTGAGGATCCTTGCTAGTTCTTTTGTATTGTCAGAAGGATCTCAGGTTAGGGGCGCCTGGGTGGCTCAGTCGGTTAAGCGGCCGACTTCAGCTCAGGTCATGATCTCGCGGTCTGTGAGTTTGAGCCCCGCATCAGGCTCTGTGCTGACACCTCAGAGCCTGGAGCCTGTTTCAGATTCTGTGTCTCCCTCTCTCTGACCCTCACCGTTCATGCTCTGTCTCTCTCTGTCTCAAAAATAAATAAACGTTAAAAAAATTAAAAAAAAAAAAAAAGAAGGATCTCAGGTTATAACCAATGAGTTAAGGAAATTGATTATATACTATTAACCATTTGTACAGAATTAAATTATTTAATAGGAATTTAAGAATCAGGCCAGAAGTCTAACTGTTCTGTTAGGAGTCTGTTCTGTTCAGGAGTCTAACTGTTCTGTTTTCTGGGACATGAACATCGTTTCATGAGTGTGAAATATTTTTAGCAAATTAAAATTGCTCTCTGGGTACACCTAACCAATCCATTATGGTTGGACCCTGCTTTTTAGGGGAAACCATACCAAGTTGAATATCAGTGAATAAATAAACCTCTGTGCCAGAGACTGGCAAACTTTTTGGGTTGTGGTGTCATTCCAGGTTAGGCACATGTGAAAAGTTGTGAACTTGGTTAATTCACATGTTTCACCCTATCACTACTGTGCCCTGGCTGCTATGCAGGGATGGCAAGAATAGTCTAATAAACTTGAAGCTGTGGTGATGGTGTAATCAATGTTAGTAGTGACTGAGGTCTCGGTTAGTATGCCTGAGCAGTCTGTTCAGGCATCATTCTCCATACTTATATTTGTTCTGTCCATTTGAGGTACCTTGTTGGTTATTATAAATATTGGTGTGATCTAGTTAAGGTACTGCTTCTTAATAATGTATTCACATTGTATTCTGCATAAATATTATGCTCTGAAGGTGTGCAACTAGTGTTTTTTTGTTTTGTTTTTTAAGTAGGCTCTATGCCCAACATGGGGCTCAAACTCATGACCCCAAGATCAAGAGTGCATGCTCTACTGACTTTGCCAGACTGCCCATAGTGTTTTTTTTTTTTTTTAAAGAAGTTCTTTTAACTTGGAATTTAATAAAACAGAGAGGGTTGATTGAGAAAAATTAAATTTACTTATTGTATAAAAATAGTGTATAATTCTCAAATATAATTGTATATGAGATGATGTGTAAAAAGCTAAGATATAATATATGGCTTGGATGTGATGTCCAAAAATTTTTGGGTTATTTTGTATAAAACATCTTCAGTGAAGTGCTTTTTAAAAACTGTGCAGTTTTAAGTGGCAAAATAATTTTTTTAAGTTTATTTATTTATTTGGGGTGGGGTGGGGGGAGTTGGGGTAGAGAAAGGGAGGGAGGGAGGGAGGGAGGGAGGGAGGGAGAGAGAGAATTCCAAGCAGGCTCTGCGCTGTCGGCACACAGTCCCTGACAGAGTGCTCGGACCCACAAATCATGAGATCATGACCTGAGCCGCATGCTCAACTAACTAAGCTACCCAGGCACTCGAAGTGGCAAAATAATTTCATATGTTCGTTTCCTCTCAGAGACCATATATCTATGGTTGTTTCTTAGCTCTATCAAATATCCACCCATATGCACTATTGGTTAAACTGCTTCTCGCAAAAAAATTGGTCTTGGCAAAATTTTTGCTGTTAGCTTTTCATTATCACCAGATGTACTGGCACAACAGTATATAAAATCTAGGGAGAAAACAAATGATTGTGAACCATAGCAGAGTTAATGGGTCTTCCTTAAAGCTCTTATTTAAAGATAAAGGTGTATAAAGCACACAGAGGATGCTTCTAACAAGTGTTTTTAAAATAGATAAAAATTTAGATTCTTGTAAGCGTTAGTATTAATTATAGTAAGGATTTTCAGTCACTGTAATCAGTCTTCTGATTTGAAAGAGCAGGAAATAGGGCGTAGGGCCTACAAGGAAACAGGAAGTCTGCCCATATTTTTATTTCACATTCCACTTGAACTATCTTGGAAACACAGGGTAAAGCATCAAACAATGGTTGTATAAGGTTTTTTTTTTCTTTTTTATCTGTTTCTTTATCTACTTTGTATTATATTTTGATTTTAGTATAGTGGGATGGAGTGTCCTGTGTCTAGACATGTTTGGAATGTCTTGAATGGATTCATTAATATGAGGAACATTGTGAATGTTTCTTTGTCAAGGAGATAATGTTTTCTTCCCATTCTCATTCATTAGTCAAAGAAACAAAATAAAATATTCTTCTTAAGTGTTCCT
The DNA here is from genome assembly GCF_028749965.1 of Puma concolor. Classification (NCBI taxonomy): domain Eukaryota; kingdom Metazoa; phylum Chordata; class Mammalia; order Carnivora; family Felidae; genus Puma; species Puma concolor. Next base: position 189,735,781 of record NC_141674.1, read on the forward strand.
TTAAACAGATTCATGATTCCAAAAATAAATAAATCAGATCAAACAGAATGTAGAAAGAACTCAAGAAGATATATAAATAATAACAAATGAACCTAATTATGTTATAAATGAATAATATCATACTGAAGGGGTGGAGAAAAAAAGAACTAGCTTAAGTTACTTTGAAAAACCATAAAAGACATCGGGGCGCCTGGGTGGCGCAGTCGGTTAAGCGTCCGACTTCAGCCAGGTCACGATCTCGCGGTCCGTGAGTTCGAGCCCCGCGTCAGGCTCTGGGATGATGGCTCGGAGCCTGGAGCCTGTTTCCGATTCTGTGTCTCCCTCTCTCTCTGCCCCTCCCCCGTTCATGCTCTGTCTCTCTCTGTCCCAAAAATAAATAAACGTTGAAAAAAAAAATTAAAAAAAAAAAAGACAAAAATATTATACACAAATATTGTACTCTAATTAGTACATTTATTTTTCATAGAGGCATGGGTTAATATTTCTTAATTGCTTTTAGCAATTCTACTTTAAGTGTATACTTGTCTTGAACTGATAAGTAAAAATATTGTAATGACATCTAGGCTCTTAAGTCTCCACAGAGACAGCCTAGAAGTGATGATGCTACAGTAGCAATCTATTGCCCAGATCTTGGTTTCTGAATAACACTCTACAATAAAAGGAACTCAGAGGGAAAGGATTGATTCCAGGGCTGGAGCAAGGAAATCAAGATGAACTTGGAACATTTAATGGTACCAGAAAGTAAGGAGGTGCTCAAAAAATGGTAATGGGTATGTTGGAAAGATACAGCCTGCTTGAAGCTACTTCTGCTAGCTAAAGCCGAGACAAAAAAAAAAAAAAAAAAGTATTGGATCAGAATCCATAGAATAAAATAAATATCTATGAGTCTATACTAACATAAACAAGGGAGAAGGGACAGCTTTTAAAATTAAATTTATTTTTTAATTAATAAACTTTATATTTTAGAGCAGTTTCATAACAACATTGAGGGACATCTCTTTTTTACAGTAGAATTCCAGTTAATAAATGGAGAATGAATGAGGAAATAAATAAGAAATTAGGTAAATACCACACAGGTTCTTGTTGCAGTCAAGAATCAGTCATTGGATGTTAAAATTAGTGGGTGAGAGTATGGTGAGAAACAGGATACTTGCATAGTCTCAAAGTATCTTCCCCACAAGATATTTTTTAATTACAAAGAGAAACCCTAATTATAGTGGAGAAATCTGGAGACACCACCCTCACAGACACATTATCATCTCATATTCTTCCTGATAATGTATACTGAGAAGGATACAGCATCACCTCTTTGATATTCTTTTTTAAAAATGTTTTTTGAAGTGTATTTATTTTTGAGAGAGAGAGCGTGAGCTGGGGAGGGGCAGAGAGAGAGGGGGATGCAATCTGAAGCGGGCTCCAGGCTCTGAGCTGTCAACACAGAGCTGGATGTGGGGCTCGAACCCATAAGCTGTGAGGTCATGACCTGAGCTGAAGTCAGACGCTTAACCGACTAAGCCAACCACATGCCCCATCACCTTTTTGGTATTCTTGCTAGAAAAGCTTTCTCAATTTAATCATGAGAAAACAGTGACAAACCCAAATTGAGGAACGTTCTATAAAATAACTTACTATTTCTTTTAAAAAGTCTCAAGGTCATGGAAAAAAACATCAATCCAAGGAACTACATTTATTGGAGGAGACTAGGAAACATGACAATTTTTCAGATTTGGATTGAATCCTTGGACCAGAAAAAGGACACATTGGTGGGAAAATTAATGAAATTTGAATAAGGTCTGTAGATTAGTTAATTGTATTGTATCAGTATTAATTTTCTGGTCTCCATAATTTTACTCTGGTTGTGTAAGATATTGTATTAGGAGAAGCTGAGTTATGGTTATGCAAAAAGTGTACTATTTTGGCACATTTTCTGTGAGTTTAAAATATTTTCTTTTATTTTTTTAAGTTTATTTATTTAGAGAGAGAGAGAGTGAGGGAGGGACAGAGAAACAGGGGAGATAGAATCCCAAGCAGGCTTCGCACTGCCAGCACAGAGCCTGACATGAGCCCCACGTGACGTGGGGGAAAATCACTAGTTGGACGCTTACCCGACTGAGCCACCCAGGTGCCCCTAAAGTATATTCAAAATATAATGTTGAAAAGACAGATAGTGTCCCTTATAATTCTAAAAATATTTACGGTGGTAGAAGGAGTTCTTGAGGTAAGAAAATGATGAAGTCACCAAAACTTAAGACTAAATTTCTATTAATTCTTTAGGCAGATTCATTCATATTTGATAAGTTTTATTTTAAAATTGTTATGAAAAGTATCCTTTCTTTTGGTGAAGTATTTTGTGCATGTAGTTATTATCTTAAATTTTTTTGCACCATTAGAATTAAGAATTAGAAATAAAAAAAATTTTTAATATAATTTATTGTCAAATTGGCTAACATACAGTGTGTACAGCATGCTCTTGGTTTTGGGGGTAGATTCCCGTGATTCATCACTTACATACAGCATACATACCCTGTGCTCCTCCCAACAAGTGCCCTCCTCAATGTCCATCACCCATTTGCCCCTCTCCCCCACCCCGCCATCAACCCTCAGTTTGTTCTCTGTATTTAAGAGTCTCTTATGGTTTGCCTCCCTCCCTCTCTGTAAATATTTTTTTCCCTTTCCCTTCCCCCATGGTCTTCTGTTAAGTTGCTCAAGTTCCACATAAATGAAAACATATGATATCTGTCTTTCTCTGACTTATTTCACTTAGCGTAATACCCTCCAGTTCTATCCACATTTCAAAAAGTTAAAAATAGAACTACCTTATGACCCAGCAATAGAACTACAAAAAAATTTTTTTTAATGTTTGTTCATTTTTGAGGGACAGAGAAAGAGCATGAACAGGGAGGGGCAGAGAGAGAGAGAGAACCATAGAATCTGAAGCAGGCTCTAGGCTCTGAGCTGTCAGCACAGAACCCGACGCGGGACTTGAACCCATGAACTGTGAGATCATGTCCTGAGCTGAAGTCAGATGCCTAACCGACTGAGTCACCCAGGGACCCCAGGAATTAAAAATTTTGAATCTAAAATAAGTAACTCCTGGGGTACCTGGCTGGCTAAGTTGGTAGAGCATGCAACTCTTGATCTCGGTGTTGTAGATTTGTGCCCCATGTTGGGTGGAGAGATTACTTAAAAATAGAATCATAAATACATACATATAAAAATAAAATCATACATACATATAAACAAACAAAATGAAAAACAAGGAACTCCCTCACCTGAGAAAAAATCATAGACATATGAAAGGTAATTTCAGTGGTGGTTGTCTGGTTGGCTCAGTCAGTGGAGCATGCTACTCTTGATCTTGGGGTTGTGGGTTCGAGCCCCACATTGGATGAAGAGATTACTTAAAAATCAAATCTTAGGAAAAAAAAGATAATTCCAGTTTTGGATTGACTCTTTACATTTGAGTCAAAAATTAAAACAAACCCTCTGTCCAAAATCATTGTGAATTGAGGTTATTTTCATCCCAGGGAGGAGGGGTGCTGTATTTGAGTAGAGAAAGGAAATAGTTGAGAAGAGAAATGTCTGAATGGTTGAATTTCATACATGAAAGAGATTAATGACTAGGATCTAGTATAGATAGAATGATTTCAGGTTATGAGGAAAAAAGTAGGAACTTTTAACTTGTAGAGATTGCAGGATGGTAAGACGGGGAGTCAGTTAAGCTGTTGGGAAAGTTTTAAAATAAGACATGGGGAGGAGAGAGCAAGCTATAGGGGACTTCTGTGGTATGTGTTCATCAAGATGGAAAGAGTTAGCTTAGAGAAGTGGAATATATGTTTCTGTATTCTCTGTATATAATAGAAGCTAGTCAGGAAATTTCTAGGGGAATTGTCAGAAGTTTTTGCAATGGAAGTTTTGACTTTTGAGCCTGAATAGACTTGGTTCTTTTTTTCTGTCTTTTTTTTTTAATGTTTATTTTTGAGAGAGAGACAGAGTGTGAGTAGGGGAGGGGCAGAGAGTGAGAGAAACACAGAATCTGAAGCAGGCTCTAGGCTCTGAGCTGTCAGCACAGAGCCCGATGGTGGGGCTTGAAGTCACAAACCGTGAGATCATGACATGAGCTGAAGTCAGACGCTTATCCAACTGAGCCCCAATAGACTTGGTTCTATGTGAATCCTCAAATAGTTTTTCAGCCCTCAGGTTTAATCTAAAATATAAAGCATTACATCAGGAAATTAGATGTAACATAACTCTACCTAGGTGAACATGTCATACTTTATATATGGCTTCCCTTGTACTTGAACATACAGGTGTTTTTGTGCTGCCACTATGTCATTTTAGAATGGTTAAAATGAAAGCTTTCAAAAAATGTACTTTGGTATGGTATCTCTGCATAGAAGGAGAGGAAGCTTCCCGGTATAGTTAAGATTTTAAGAGCTTCCTTTTTGGTGCTCAGTCTCATAAATCTTGGTATCCCAAATGTTATTGATTTAATAGTTTCTAAAACTATTTGGTACGAGATTCATTATAAATACTGAATTTTCAGTTTATTTTTCATTCCTCCCCCACCTTTTTTTTTTTTTAACATGGGTTTATTTTCAGTTCCATTTGAAATTTTACATTGAGATTCAGACTGTCACAAACATAGAATGATATTGTAGGGAAGAAAACTTCCTTCTACCCTTCTAGGTTCTCAGCTGGGGCTCTCTGACAAAAAATAGATTAATAAGAGAAAAGCGTACAAATCTATTTAACATAAGTTTTACATGACACGAGAGCCTTCATAAGGAAATGAAGGCCCAAAGTGGATAAGCCTGAGCATTTTTTTTTTTTAATTTTTTTTTTTTTTCAACGTTTATTTATTTTTGGGACAGAGAGAGACAGAGCATGAACGGGGGAGGGGCAGAGAGAGAGGGAGACACAGAATCGGAAACAGGCTCCAGGCTCCGAGCCATCAGCCCAGAGCCCGACGCAGGGCTCGAACTCACGGACCGCGAGATCGTGACCTGGCCAAAGTCGGACGCTTAACCGACTGCGCCACCCAGGCGCCCCAAGCCTGAGCATTTTTATACTAGGTTTGTTGAAGAGTAGAAAGTCATGGAAAAATGTAATGAAACAAAAGGATATGAGCTAAAGGTAATAAACTGGGAGAAATGAAGCAAGGCCTGTTTGTTTGGATTCATGTTTATGGTAAGTTAGAACAACTCTTCACCTTGGAGTATGGGTCCAAAGATAGGTCATTTGAGTATAGCTGTTCTTCCATAATTTATGTATTATGAATTTAATATTATATGAAATAAAATTGCCCTATGTTGGTACCTTTCTTCTGAATACCTTTGGCTGCAGTTTTAAAGAGTTGAATTTTGGGGTGCCTGGGTGGCTCAGTCAGGTGTCTGACTTTGGCTCAGGTCATGATCTCGCAGTTTGTGGATTCCAGCTCTACAACAGGGCTCTGTGCTGACAGCTCAGAGCCTGGAGCCTGCTTCAGATTCTGTCTCCCACTCTCTCTGCCCCTCTCCTGCTCACATTTTGTCTCTCTCTCCTTCAAAAATAAACACTTTTTAAAAAATTTAGAAAAGTTGAATTTTGTTAGAGCTTGCGTAGAAATGCAAATGATAGTTTCTGAATATTCTTCATGGTGGGCCAACGTATTCTGTTTGTTAAAATGTTATTTAAGTGTCTGTGAAAAAGGACAACAGCATATTTCAGGCTCCCCCATTACCTACTAACCTTGTTTTGAAATGGCTAATTTGTAACAGTGCTATTGTCCTATGGCTTTGTGCCAAATGGAATGAATTTTTTTCCCTTTAGCCTAGAATGTGTTCTGAGTTTTTACTATTTTTTTTTTTTGAAGGCATATAAAGAAAATATATATTATATCCAGGAGAACTTTACCAAGATCAAAGATTATCACTTTGAATTTTAGTTGTATTGTATTCAGAATGTTCTCACATGCATTTTCTCATTTGCTAGAGGTTATATCATTATTTTTCCTATGATGGGAATAGTAGCCCAATCTGTTATCACTTATGAGTTATGCTCTGTTATACTTTTAAGATATAACTTATATTTTGGTACCTAGAATTCTCAATAAAAATACAGGCAAGAATTGTTAGTTTTGTGAATTTTATAATCAGGTGATAATAAACCTTAAAAACTAGAGTTTATATAATCATTAACCACACTATTAAAAATTTTTTTGGTGTGCACACTTATTTTCCTATGTTTATACCTATGGTTGGTCCAATGTCTTCAGTAATTATTTCATTGGTAGCTCTGAAGTTATGTCATTTAAGCAGAAAGAGGAAAAATATTCTTTGCATGTGTACTATATGTACATACACACAATTGATCATCATTATTTATGGATTCCATATTTGCAAATTTGCCTACTCACTAAAATTTATTTGTAACCCCAGAACTGATACTCATGGCAGTTTTGTGCTCATTTATGGACATATGCCATGCTGCAAAGAATCTGAGTCATCTGATACCCATGTTCCCAGTTGAGGTTGAACAAGGTGATACTCTGCCTTCATATTTCAATTTTCATATTATGAACAAGTGTCCTTTACATGGTCTGTTTAGTGCCACCTTTTTATCATTTTTATGCTTTTTGTTGGTTGTTTCACTGTTTAAAATGGCCCACAGACAAAGTGCTGAAGTGTTATCTTGTGTGTCTCAATGCAGGAAGGCTTTTTTCCTTATGGAGAAAATACCTATGTTAGACAAGCTTCATTCTTATGAGTTATAATGCTGTTGGCCATGAGTTCAGTGTTAATGAATTAACAACATATATTAAATAAGGCATCTTTAAACTGAGACACACATAAAACAATGTTATATATTGATTAGTTGATGAAATCAACTGTAGGAACCTACCTGTATTATCTCCTAAATGTTCAGTATTTGCTAATTTATTGTTTGCAACGACTTTGTAAAAATATAAGAATCAACTGAAAAAAATCAACTGTGTGTATGATAACCTATTTGTATATTATATGTTAAACATTATATATTATTGATGATATTACATATGTTGTATATTGTTAATTATATATGTTTAATATATATCCCTTCCTTATCTAAATCTGCAAAAACATCCATACCCTTATAGATGAAGAAAAGGAAGATAGATACAATTAGGTGAGTGATTTGTCCAATATAATAACCAGATTTCAGGATCTGGCTCCAAAGTCTATATTCATTTTAGATTATACTATCTGCTTTGCCTAAGAAATATAAAAGCACGTGTCTGGAGGCACCTGGATGGTTCAGTCAGTTGAACTGCTGACTCTTGATTTTAGCTCAGGTGGTTGGTGGGTTTGAGCCCGTGTTGGTTTCCATGCTGACAGTGTAGAGCCTGCTTGGGATTCTCTCTCACTTTCTCTCTGTCCTGCCCCCACTTTCTCTCTCTCTCTCTCTCTCAAAAATAAACATTAAAAAATATATAAAAGCACATATAAATATATTTTGACATTCACTGAGATTTCAGGAAGAGTAAGTTTTCCCCTCATCTATTTGAAAATTAAATTGTTTTCATTTTAAAATTCAACATTATACTTTTTTAACAATTAAAAAATTTTTTTCTTTAGTGATTGATTTAAAAACCTTTTCCAGGTAGTTTTGTTGATTCTCATTTGGATTTATGTTTAAGTACAGTCTTGCCTGGGAAATGTGAAATAGAGTTTTAGTTATTGTTTTTTTTTTTAATTTATTTTAGAGAGAGAGTGAGTGCACGAGTGTCCAGGGGAGGGACAGAGAGAGAGAGAGAGAGAGAGAGAGAGAGAGAGAGACAGAGAAGGAGAGAGAGAATCTTAGGCAAGCTGTGTGCTGAGCTCAGACCCACGCAGGGCTCATCTGAGGACTGTGAGATCATGACCTGAGCCGAAATCAAGAGTGGGTCACTTAACCAACTGAGCCACCCAGGTGCCACTAGAGTTTTAGTTTCCTTGAGTATGATCTTACATGCTTAGAATGTCTACTGTCTCCAGAAGAAACAGTACCCTGTTAATTCTTGAGCTTTTCACTACTTTTCTTTCCCTCCGAAAAGCACATTGAGAAATTAGAAAAAAACTTTATTTAAAAAATAAAAGTACAGGTATGCCTGGTTGGCTCAGTCGGGAGAGCATGCAACTGTTTATCTTGGGGTTGTGAGTTTGAGCCCCATATTGGGGGTAGAGATTACTTAAAAATAAAATCTTTAAAAAAATACATATATCCAAAGAAATATTGAGCAATTGCAAAATTAAGTTTGAAGGGAATATCTTTACGAAATAGGACAGTAGAGTTAATTAGACTAATTTATATACAGAAACTTAGTGAATTTTATTGCTTTGCTTTACATAACCAGACCCCTTTCAAATATTGCTTCCAATTAAAGCTTCTTGATTTAAGTTGGAGGATGAGACCTGCTGGTATTCCTGAATATGCATTTGTTACCTACACACACATCCTGCCTGGGGTCTGAAAACACCTGTAGAAGGGTGAAGAGTTTTTAAGGCAATGCTTAGCAGTTGTGCTTTATATATGAGATCCAATTTAGGAGAAAAATATTACAAGCTTCATTAAAAAAAAAAGTTGCATTTGTTTTTTAAACTAGGAAATTATGTATTTGCAGACCTACAGTTACCTATCACTGAAGGTTTTTCCTTCCTAGAATCTTAAGTCTGTGTAACTAGTACTCTTGCCATTTTCTATAGCATTTGGTAGCAAATCTGTCCCTATTTAACATGTTTTTAAACAAGTTTTTCATGATTTAGGATGGAGAGGTGCTTAGAGGAGAGGAATTTTAGGAATTTGGAGATAGTTGAATAGCATCAGAGTTCAGCCATAGGTAAGAAATTTCCCCCCTTCCCCCAACAACAACAAAAGTTCCACTAAAATTCATAGATGTTAGAAAAGCAGAAGTGGGGTAACTGTTGATTTTTTTTTGTACATGAAGGAGAATGCAGGAATTTGAAAAGTGAGTGTACACTAAATTACATGTACTGTCATTTTAAAGTTTATTAAATGTTTTTCTTGAGTTCACTTCAAAAAGCAGAAAATATTTCAAGAGAAACTTGTGAATGACAGCTGCTATTTATCTTATTCTTTAGCTAATTTGAAGTGCTCACTACAGAGTTCTTCAAGTTGCCATTTTCAGTATCTGATTGTCAGTGAAGTTTGCATATTGTGTTAAAAAACAAAATTCAGCTGAGTGAATTTGAAGATCTAATTGGTGTCATTCAGTGATTTATTAATCAGGACCATCCCATCTAGCAACAGGAAGGAGCTCTGAAGAACAAATGGGAAACTTTAATAGGCCAAAGGAGGCAGAAACAAAGAGATTACCTCATGTTTCTTTGAGGGACAGAGTCTATCAGGCAGATTACCTCACTAGTGCTGATCAGGAAATTCCAGATTTACTGGTTTAACATTGCATTCTTGGGAAAAGTTGAAACTGCAGTCAGGTTGTGTATTAGGTCTTGGTTTTGCTAATGTGGGGCTTGGCATAAGTGACTTCAGTTTGGGCGTGTGTGTGTGTGTGTGTGTGTGTGTGTGTGTGTGTGTGTGTGTGTGTGTCTTTTTTTTTTTTTTTTAAGTTTATTTATTTTTTACTAATCTCCACACCCAATATGGGGCTTGAACCAACGACCCCAAGATTAAGAGTTGCATGCTCCACCACTGAGCCAGCCGGGTGCTATTGTCTCTTTCTCTTTCTCTTTCTCTTTCTCTTTCTCTTTCTCTTTCTCTTTCTCTTTCTCTTTCAATGTTTATTTTTGAGAGAGAGCACATGAGCAGGGGAGAGGCAGAGAGAGAGAGGGAGAGAATCCCAAGCAGAGTCCTCATTGTCAGTGCAGACCTCAGTGCGAGGCTCAATCCCACAAACTGTGAGATATGATCTGAGCCGAAATCAAGAGTTGGATACTTAACTGACTGAGGCACCCAGGTGCACCTTGTCTCTCTCTTTTTAACAATTATTATAAAATCATAAAGATATTTGCACAAAAGTATCAACAAAGATATGAATGTTATAGCAAATACTCAGCACCCAGGAAGGGACAAGCAACACTCACTCGGGGAATCAGAAAAGCCTATTTTTTACTGGTTTCGGCCCAGCAGAGTTACCTCCAAAGGCTGAGCATCTGACTCAGTTTTACTGGTCTTTTATACATATGTGCTTCCCGGTTGGGTGGGACTAGTAGTGTCAAGCTTCTGGTTCCTGGCTGCAGGCTGATACAAGAGGCAAGCAAGATTGTAGAAGGCAAAAGCATGCAAAGGGAGTATCTGGCCTTGGACATCTGGCTGGCCCTTAAATCTGCTTTTTATCAGCTTTCCTTCTCATTCCTGCCTCTTGATTCTTAAGCTGCTGTAGCAGACTTAGAGAAGATCAGTTTGTGGGGGACAGGGAACCCTTTGCTGCCACAGGAAGAGGGGCAAAGACCCTTCTGGCTTCTTCCTGCTAGACAAGGATGTCGAAGGGAGGAATGTGACAGCTAGGGTTCTTTGCCATCAAAAGGAGAGTAGCGACAGCTGGAATGGTCCAGCTGGAGCATCATCTGGAGTTTTATAGCTTCTAGGTGAGAGGAAACAAATCTGGTTAGCATATTAAGAATACAAGGACCAAACAGGAGGGCTATGAAAAGCGTTAGGAGAGGACCAGCTAAAGGGAGGAATCAGGTTGCGCCAAGAGTTCCATGAGTCTGCTGATTCATGCCTCCATTTGATTATCTGTTCCTTTATCTCTAACTATCCCTAATTGGTTAACATAGAAGCAGCATTCCTCATTTAGGAAGAGACATATCTCCCCCCGCCCCCTTCTCAGCAGTTAATAGGTTTAGCCCTCTTCTATTTTGTAATACTACTGCTGCTGAAGAGTCTACCTGGGCTTGTAGGGTTACCAGGGAGTTTGCAACTTGTTCTATGTCATCTGTCGGATCTTGGGATAGTTTTGGTAAAAGGAAATAGATGAGGCTACTCCCCTGACTCCAGTACTTACTCTGGCAGTGATTCCCAGCCCAATTAGTAGAGGTATAGCTTGGATAGCTCATTTAGACCAGTTATGTGCAGCCAAGGGAGCTATAAGGGATTGGTTGTTGGGGAGAATATTTATTTGGGGGTTAGGAATGCAAAAGGTGCAAATTCCCATCCAGTTAGCAGGCATGCACAAATAAGCATTAGTTACACAAACAAAGAATATTCTCGCAGGGAGAAGTCACCAGCATGACTCTTAGTTTTTACCTGTTTGATTGTATATCTCAGTTTGGTTGCATTGGTTGTTAGTTAAATTACCTACAGGGGTTGTTCCCCATTGGCCCTTAAAACATAAGGAGGCCTGCCCTATTAGTTTTATATCAGTAATGACGGGCCCTATTGTGACAGTTATGTTATCTGTTGACATGTTGTGGGGATAGCCATATTGGTTACATTATCTGGGACTGCAGTAGCCTCATAATATAAGGGGGTTAGAGAGAGACAAAGCCAACAGTCCTTGGGTAACTTAGGGTTAGAGGAGTTGAGGAGGTGATGTGTTGAATTTAGAATCTGGTATAAGTGAGAGTTAAAGTCATAAGGCCCACTGCGTCTGATTTTTGGAAGCTTGGGTCTACTGGGCAGACTTCCAGAGTCTGCTTTATGGAATTATGCCTCCTATTGGGTTGTCTCCTTACGGGCCTGGTCTTGGATTCCCCCTTCATCAGACAATCCAAAGTGCGTTTGTTGTGTCCAGCAGACATATTTGTCTGGGGTTCCATGACATGATGTTCCCTGCCAATTCTTCCTTGCCAATAAGTTTTTCCGTCATGGGAACAGAGCAAGGCAGATTGATAACATTTTGCATGTTGATATGTGTATGTGACGAAAGCCTTGTTAGTTCCCTGTCCTAGGAGTTGTTTTAGGCAATTCAGGGCAGGGAAAAGGGAGGAGCTCATGTGATAGGTCTTGAAACAGTCATCATTACATTGAGGAGGGCCATCGTTTCTTACGAGAGTATTTAGCATTAACAGGAGAAATTTCTTTCTTTTTTTTTTTTTTTTTTAAGGGTAGGTTTCCAACAATTTCTTATTCCAAGTCAGGACAGCAATCATAATTCAGATCATCTACATCTAAGGAGAATAAGGCATCATGACACTAGTAGAGGAAGGCTAACAAGAGTTCATTACTGAGGCGCCAGTCTGTGGAAGTAATTTGGGTAAGCCCTACAGCAAACAGTATAGCAACAAGTATGGAAAGAGAAATAGGTAGGGGATGACAATGAAATTTGAGAGAGAATGATTTGTTAAGTTGCTTGGTGATTTCCTCAAGCTTTTGGTTTACAGAGAGTTTTCAGTTGTTGGCTACAGGCTGCTTATCGTCTGCTATCTTCTTCTTTTTTTTTTTTAGTGTTTTTACTTATTTTTGAGACAGAGAGAAACAGAGCATGAGCAGGGGAGGAGCAGAGAGAAAGGGAGACACAGAATCCGGAGTAGGCTCCAGGCTCTGAGCTGTCAGCACAGAGCCCAACGTAGGGCTCGAACTCATGGACTGTGAGATCATGACCTGAGCCGAAGTTGGATGCCCAACTGAATGAGGCACCCAGGCACCCCACAATGAATCTAGTTTCTTTTTTTTTTTTTTTTAATTTTTTTTCAACGTTTATTTATTTTTGGGACAGAGAGAGACAGAGCATGAACGGGGGAGGGGCAGAGAGAGAGGGAGACACAGAATCGGAAACAGGCTCCAGGCTCCGAGCCATCAGCCCAGAGCCTGACGCGGGGCTCGAACTCACGGACCGCGAGATCGTGACCTGGCTGAAGTCGGACGCTTAACCGACTGCGCCACCCAGGCGCCCCGAATCTAGTTTCTTTTTAATATTATTTATTTTTGAGAGAGAGAGAGAGAGAGAGAGCGAGCGAGCAGGGGAGGGGCAGAGAGAGAGAGAGAGATACAGAATCTGAAGCAGGCTCCAGGCTCTGAGCTGTCAGCACAGAGCTGGACGTGGGGCTTGAACCCACAAACTGTGAGATCATGACTTGAGCCAAAGTTGGACGCTTAACCGATTGAACCACTCAAGTGCCCCGCATCTGCTATCTTCTTAAGGGTGAGCTGTAAAGGATTATTCTGGTTAGCAGTTACTTTCCATTCCAAGTGGTTGTCAGGTGACAGGTGGGCTGCCTTTAATCGATAATGGATCCAGGCGGTTAGTCCTGCAACCTTGAGGACTGTGGGTGTGGTTAGCACAAGTAAATAGGATCCCTTCCAGGTAGGTTTGAGTGGTTCCCTTTTCCAATCTTTTATCCAGACCTGATCCCCAGGTTTGTGAGGGTGTACAGTTATTCCTAGGGAAATAGATATCCCATCTGTTACCCATCTATATATCTCAAATACAGTTTTTCCTAATCCTTTTTGTATTACTAAATTTTGTATTTCTAAATTCCCTAGCTCTGTCAGGTCCCCCTTGAATTTGACTAGTGGAGGGGGCCTTCCATATAGGATCTTGAATGGGGAGAATCCTATTTTTGCTCGGGGTGTACAGCATATTCAGAAGAGAGCTAGGGGTAGCCTATCTGGCCAGGGCAAGTTAGTTTCCTGACATAGTTTTGCCATGGCTGATTTAAGGGTCCGATTCATATGTTACACTTTCCTTGAACTCTCAGGCCGGGAGGCTGCATGTAAGTTCCATTGGATACCTAGGGATTTGGCTACTTGTTGCACCACGTTGGCCACAAAAGCCAGGCCATTGTCTGAGCCTATGGTTAATGGCATTCCGTGTCTGGGAATGATGTCCCTTAGCAAGGCCTTGGTTACTTTTCCTGCCTTGTTGGTGTGTGTGGGGTAGGCCTCAACCTTGGCCCCAAAACATGCAGATGAATACCAAAAGATATTTGCATCCTCTGCTGGGTCTTATTCCAGTAAAGTATACCTCCAGATATTCGAATGGTGCCTGTCCATAGCGTTGGATTCCCATGGGCCCAGTGGGGCCTTGTTTGGCATTATTTTGAGCGCAGAGGAGGCAGCATTGAGAGACCGAGGCACAGAGGGACAGGAGTCGAGCAATTACATAGTAATGGCTCAATAAGGTGTCAAGGGCAGTTTTTCCTAGGTGGGTGAGCTCATGCTGTTGGAGAACCACCTGGTCGGCTAGCTGCTCTGGTATGTAGACTCTTTGGTTTGGAAGTACTCACCACCCTTCTTTTGTCTGTCCTCCTTTTTCCTTTTTTGCCCATTTTGTTTCTTGGATTATGTACCTTGTGGAAGTTGGCAGTTCCAGGGCCAGCATGATTTTTGAGGGTGTTGTTTGTTTTCCCGTTGCTTGTTTAGCTGCAGTGTCTACCTGTTGGTTACCTTCTGACACTGAGCTTTTTCCTCTTTGGTGTCTCTTGCAATGGATGACTGCTACTTCCGATTCCTTGACTGCTGTTAATAGTTTTAGGATTTCTTCCCCTCCTGTGGTCAAAAGTCCACTCTCCTTATATAGAGCCCCATGTACATGTAGAGTGGCAAAGGCATAGCATGAGTCAGTGTATATGTTGGCCCGTTTGTCTTTACTGAATTCTAGTCCTCTCATTAGGGTCCACAGTTCTGCTTTTTGGGCTAACCATCCTTGTGGAAGGGCCTTTGCTTCTATGACCTCACAGTCAGAGACTACTGCATAACAGGCATATCTTTTGCCTATGTTCATGAAGCTGCTGCTGTTGGTGTACAGGATGAGGTCAGGATTTTGTAAGGGTCTGTCTGATAGATTGGGTTGGCTAGAATAGACTTCATCAAGTACCTCTAGACAATCATGCTTTGGGGCCCCTGCCACTGCAGGCAAGAAACTGGCAGGGTTTAGAGTTTTTATGGCTTTCCTTCTTATTTGTGGGTTCTCACATAGCAGTCCCTGATATTGTGTCATCCAAGCATGAGTTAGCCAGGGTTGCCCTCTGGCATCCATCAAGGTAATAACAGAATGGGGAACCTTAACGTTTAGGTTTTGCAACAATGTGAGTTTGTCTGCTTCCTTGATAAAAATGTGGTGGCTGCCAGGGCCCTAACACGGGGGCCATCCTGCCACATCTGAGTCAATGAGCTTTGAAAGGTATGCCACCGGTCTTTGCCAAGGTCCGAATTCCTGGGTGAGAATCCCCAGGGCCACCCCATTCCTTTTGTGTGTGAACATGTTGAAATCTTGTGATGTATCTGTGAGTTCCAAGGCCGGTGCTTCTGTGAGTTTTGTTTTTATGGTTTTGAATGCCTTTTCTTGATTAGAGCCCCAGAAAAGGGGTGCCCTTTCTTTCCCCTTTAGTGCCTGGTATAGCAGTCTGGCTAACTCTGAAAACCCTGGGATCTGTATCCGACAGAGTCCTGCTGCTCCTAGGAACTCTCGGACCTGCTGGAGGGTAGTGAGAACTGGAATGGCATAGACTGCCTGTTTCCTTTCAGCTCCCAGCTTCCATTTGCCTTGGGTAATTTTGAAGTCCAAATATTTAACTTCCCATTGGCAAATCTGTGCCATTTTCTTTGACACCCGGTATCCTGCCTCTGCTAGTAACCTGAATAGGGCCCTGTTTCCCTCCGGCACTGGGTCCACATGGGACTGGCTAGCAGGAGATCATCCACATATTGGAGGAGGACACATCCTAGGTCCCATCCCAGAAACCTGGCTAAGTCAGATAACAGCGCCCCACCGAATAAGGTTGGTGAATTTTTGAATCCTTGCAGCAGTCTAGTCCAAGTGAATTGTTCCTTTGCCCCTGTGGTAGGGTTTTCCCCATTCAAAGTCAAATTGGGGTTGACTATTAGCCAGTAGCTGGAGGCAGAAGAAGGCATCCTTTAAATCTAGACATGTGAACCATCCTGCTTCAGAGGGTGTGAGTCTAGTAGAGTGTATGGGTTAGGCAACGCTGAAAGCAGTGTGATGACTGCTTCTTTAATGTCTCTTAGGTCCTGTATAGAGCGGTAATTATTTGTCCCAGGCTTTTTCACAGGCAGCAGGGAAGTATTCCATGTGGACTGGCATTGTTTTAGAAGTCCCCATTGAGTAGCCTGTCCAAGTGTGTCTGGATCCCCAGGAGTGCCTCCAGTGGGACCATATGTTGGTGTATTTTGACAGGTTGGGCCCCAGGCTTTAAGTCAATTAATATTGGGGGGGGGGGTGCCAGACCAGGGGGATTTCCTTCTGCCCAAACTGAATGTTCAGCTTCTAGCTCGGGGGCCATGATTGGCTCACCATGAGGGGAAGTATATAATCTCCATTCCTCTTACTGTGGAATTGTTAGGGACAAAATCATGAGTTGGGCCTTTTTGTTTAGGTGCAGTTGAGTCTGTCCATCAGAAGTGACAGCTGTTTCTGGGCCCAACTTGGCTAGGAGTTCTCTACATAACAGTGAGACCGGGCTGTCAGGTAGATACAGGAATTCATGAACTGTTTTGTGACACCCCCCCCCTCCTCCCACAGCCAGCATTGTTGGGGACCACAAAATAGCCTTTGGGTTTATGTCCCAGGGGCTCTTACAATGGTGGCTTCTCTACTGGAAAGATCTGGCCCCCTACCTTAATTTTGACCATGGGCTCATGGGGGCATAGTTGGATAGAGCCCAGTCTTTCCTAATCAGAGTCCACTCCTCCCAGTCTGATCAGGTCAGCCTCAGGTGGTTCTGGTTGGTAGTAGCTGGTTGGAGCAGAGGTTTTTGGTTTTCCTTTTTGGTTGTTGGGGTATTCATTTTTCCAGTGTCCAAATTCTTTGCAATAGGTGCATTGATCCCATCCCAGTGGTGCCCTTCTTTTTTGTTTTGAATCCCTCGTGGTTTCCATGGAGGCCTTTCTGGAGGGTGTGGTTGCCCAAAACCGAAGCCAAGAGAGCTGCCTTTTGTTTCATTCTTCGGTTTGCCTCCTTTCTGGCAGCTCGATCCTGATTTACAAAAATCTTGTTGGTGATTTCCAGTAGTTCAGTGGCATTCTTTCCAGGGAATCCTTCCAATTTTTGGAGCTTCTGTCTAATGTCACCTTGGGCCTGTCCCATGAAGGCAGCATTGACCATGCACTGGTTTTTGGGGGCCTCTGGGTCGAACGGAGTATGAACTCTGAAGGCTTTACATAATCTTTCATAGAAGTCAGCGGGACTCTCTTCTGGATTTTGTAGGACCTTAGATACCTTTGCCATGTTGGGCTTTTTGGCCCCTGCTTTTACCCCGTGGAGGAAGGCAAGTTAGTGTCTTTATAATCTGACCCTTCCTGCTTCTGTGTTAGGGTCCCAGTGGGGCTCCTCTTCAGGAGGAGCCGTACCCAAGCCTCAACGTCTGGTTGTCCATTTGGTACCTGAGTCTGGAGCCATTTTCTGTCTTTGGTGACAATTCGTCAACGCTCTTCTGTGTTGAAAAGGGTAAGCAAGAGCTGCTTACAGTCGGCCCAGGCAGGGCGGTGAGTCTGGATTCTGGATTCTAGGAGATCTGTCATCGCCTGCAGCTTCTCAAGAGTAGAGCGGCATGTGGTGCTTCTAGCCTAGGAGGTCAGTATTGGAGAACAGTTGCTAGTAGAAAACTGATCCCACCTCCTGTAGGGTCCCATCAGGGCCTATTCTCTGGCGACCCCTAATCATCTCCCACAGTGGCATCTTCATCGCTGTTGGGGGTCTTGAGCCGTGGACCTACCAGTTCAGGTGTCCCTGGTTGGCGCCGACTAGCTGCTGGCTGAAGCAAGACTGTCAGAGTGGACTATCAGGAAGGCAAAGTTCCCCTCCCTTGATTGATGGGGTACTGGGGGCATATGGTGGAGGAAATGGAAGGATTTCTGAATTTTCTTGGAGGATGGGGGGCGGTTTTATCTGCTCGAGGTCTCTTCTTGGCCCATGCCACTAAAACCCTACATTGTCCCTTACTGTTAAGGCAGAACTGGACCCAAGGAGGCTTGACTTGGACTATTTCCAGCCACTGATCCATGTATGGAAATTGATCCGGGTGGCTGGGGTCTCCACTATTTTATAAACAGCTCAGACTGTGGGGACATCTAGGGTGCCCTCAGGGGCCAGCCTACACCAAACATAAGCCATTCTAATTCACAGAGGGTATGTAATTTCCTTGGGGTCAATTTGACCCCATAATCACCTGCAAATTCCTTTTTAAAATTCTTACTCATATTCTCCAAAACCTTGGTTTGAGGAATTTAACCCCCCCCCCCCAAATCCTGGTATCCTAGATGGATCTCTTCCAATGTATGGTGTCACAGGACAAACGCGAGGGAAGAGGCCACTTCATCTGTCTAGCTGCTCTCTTTGCGGGGACTTAGATGCCTCTTAGCACTGGCAGGTCAGTATAAACCCATGATTTGGATCAAGCCTCTGTGGACCTGATTCTGCTTGAGCCATAGGAGATTTTACAGAATCTCAGGGTAGGATGCACTCAGGCTCCATAGCTGAACCGTGAAGTACAAGCACTCAAACACACATGCAGACAGATTGCAGACTTCCACCCAGGACTTCCGTGTCCTATTCGGCAAATATGTCACCTGGGAGGTGAGCAAGCTCCCCTTCTGCCTCTAGGGAGGACCTGAACTTGGTCCTGGGACCCTGGATACACTCACCAGATCCGAAGTCCAATTCTGGCAGAATTTTCTGATTCCCCCTAGGGTCCATTAGAATGAGGCAGCAGCTGTTTATTACCGGCCAGTGAGGGTCAGGGTTCAGTGAAACCACTGGTGGCAGGCCTTCCTTCCTGTCATGGTGCCTGAAATGCCGGTGCTCCACAGCTTCCTGACCAGTGCACCAAAATGTTACAGCAAATACTTGGCACTCAGGAAGGGACAAGCAATATGCACTCGGAGAATCAGAAAAGACTATTTTTCACCAGTTCTGGCCCAGCAGAGTTACCTCCAAAGGCTGAGCATCTGACTCAGTTTTACTGGTCTTTTATACATATGTGCTTCCCGGTTGGGTGGGACTAGTACAGTCAAGCTTCTGGTTCCTGGCTGCAGGCTGATACAAGAGGCAAGCAAGTTTGCAGAAGGCAAAAGCATGCAAGGGAAGTATCCGGTCTTGGACATCTGGCTGGCCCTTTTTATCTGCTTTTTACCAGCTTTCCTTCTCATGAGGACCAGATGATGACTCAGGGACTGTTAGTGAAAGTGTTTCTTTGTGATTTGATATGTGATGCCTATTCCAAAAACAGCATTAACAGGAGTAATATTAAGAGATAATATCTAAGGTCAAAAACAAGTTGAACATCTTCTTGGGATAGTAAAGCAAAGTATTGTGCATAACCAAATTATGGGGCTAGAAGTTAGCAATGATGAGCACAAACTAGGTTCCTATAGGGTTACTGGGTCCAAAAATGACCATGTAGGAAGATCAGAACCAAGGTCCCAGCTTGAAACTTTCTCCTTGAAAGGAAGCAAAAACAGTCCCCCCTCCCCCCTGACACCCCCCCCCAAAAAAAAAAACCAGGGGCTTAAGAATTTTTTAATAAATTGTGGACCTAAGGAATATGAAAATGAAGACACTCATCCGTATACCAGGAACTTAGCCAGGGTCACTGAATCCGTGACAGGATCTGCAATACCCCATGAATCTTTGCAGAATTTGAATGTCAAAATGCCATTATAGGAACTAGTTCTGTACTAAGGGAAACACTTGAAAATATGCTGGAGAGGAGTTAGTGAGTGGGAATTGGAGAGAACAAACAGAAACTCTGAGCCTGCAAACTCAGATTCCAAAACATATGAAAAAAAAAAAAAAAAAACACCTGATACTGAGGAACGTCATTAGAAATGATCCAAAAGTGACATCTGTATTTATATGTGGGGGAGAAAATCTGTGTAAAACTTAAAGAAAACATATGTTATAACCTTGGCTTAGGAAAAGATTTCTTTTAAAAGTTACAAAAAAATCAAAGAATAAAGGAAAATTTAATTGCATTAAATTTTAAAATTCTGTGCAACAGGAGATACTGCAGTGAAAAAGGAGCTACAGATTGAGAAAGTAATTTGTAACAAATATAACCAATTAAGTATTATCTAAAATATGAAAAACACCTTTAAAAAAGTAACAAGTTAAAGGGAAAGTGGGAAATTATTTGAATAGGCAATTCACAAAATAGGCAACCTGGATGGTTAATAAACATCTGAACATTAATCAAGGAAATGCCAGAAGGAGGATAAAAAAAAATTCTGGAAGGTCTGACATTAACAATTAAATACCGTGGCTGGAATTAACGCATCTCTTAAGTTCTGAGTCATCAGGATGAACAGAGCTTGCCTGTTGACCAGTAGGATATCGAACAAGATAAGAAATAAACCTTTGGTTTTTT